>NC_079386.1:9952834-10660334 GCF_021018895.1 Seriola aureovittata
TGCATATTGTCTCATGGTGTTTACCCTAGAAGAAGAACAGAACAGTAAAAGTTGATGTTTGCACCTTGATATGGTGGATATTGAGTGTTGAGGCATTAAACACTTGTTGTCTGCAGCAGTCCATCCACTTGAACTAGTTTGCTGCTTTGCCACCTTTTACCATCTCTTTGCATTTGCTGAAAAATATTTAACACACCCATATCACTTGTTAGAGATGCTCATTCCTCATGTGCCCTAGGAGATTGAGGCAGCTCTTCTTACTAGTATGAACCTCATGCATGCATTTCACCCTCCTGGTTAAGATCCTTGGCTGGCAGGCGAAAAGATGTGGCTAGCAACGCCATCTGTGTCGACAGGAAATGGCAGTGAGGTTGGCAGAGAGACATCACATTTGCATAGAACTGGCCGTTCCTAAATTTGTAAACAAAGTTTTGATGCTTAACATTAATTGTAATTAATATGAATTTAGTGCTTGAGCAACATTTTGCTTTAAGGGAGATTAGTATCTGTCAGATGCTTTTTCCTTGGACCATTTTGGCAAGTCAACTTTATATTGGTCTTAATGTCCTTTCAAGGCTTTAAATTTATCATACTGTAATATTCTCTTGTTCAATGTCCATGTGTCAGTCACATATACTCTGCTGAGGGTATTTTTTCTTTTAGTGATTGAAATTTATCTGTGGTAATATGTCGTGTGGGTTGAAGCTCTTTGCTGTATGACTGTAATTTGTATTTTTTGCTTAAGTTATGTAGTCAGTGGGTTTTGACCTTGGTTTAGGAACATGACAGCGAATCAGATGAGTCATGTATTTGCATTTACAAACTGCAACATTGCCTATGCAGTTTGTCCACAGAATATTTACAAGCCTGAAAACAGTGATGGTAAGGATGGACAGAATTTCATAAAAAACAGAAGTAAAACAAATAAGTTTATCCACATCTCCCCAACCTGCAAGGAATGTTGGCCTGAATGTACAGCTTTCCTATAAATGGCATTGTGCAACTTCATTTTAATTTGTAAATACTCCTTTTTATAATTTTCAGTTGTTAAAATGTCAAAAATAAACACAAAAGTCCCCTGGAGGTTGACTGTCTTTAAAATGGCTTGTTTTCTTAGACAAACAGTCAAAAAAGATATTCAACTTCCATTATGAATTATGAGTAGCAAATCTTATCATTGTCAAGTTTAGTTATATCACTGTCCAGAACAAGTCAGTCAGTAAGCGTAGTCATTATGAAGCAGCAAGCTGTTAAATGATGCTGCTAGTGTATACTGTATTTTTATATGTGCACTGTGAAACATAGGCCATTTTAAACATGGCTTCCAAACCGCTTCATATCTGCAAACACTGGGGTGAGCATGTGGTGTGTGACACGGGATGTTGTGTAATTCAGTGAAAATGCACTGTTGAGGATGTTCTTGCACAGACTTCGCCACTGGAATAACACTTCTCAAAAACTGCTGACTCAACTAAAGTATTGGCTAAAGTCCACTGTGGTCCTGTCACAACAGTGGATTCTACAAGAAATAATGGATAATAAAAGTGACCAATTTATTTGTTTAGATGTACCAAAAAAAGCACAGAGACCACTGTTACTAACTTGATAATGGGTTATAAGGGGAGTAGTGAATATGTTGGTAATGTGCTGGCAGACAGTGGTCATCTGATCATTGACACGTGGTTTCAGATTGAGTTGGGGAAAAACAAACTGCCTGAAACTCTTTTAGAAATCAGAAACTGTAACATGTAGCTGACATGTCTTAAAGGCAGATAAAGCTCTTGGTCTTAATACCTGGGATGTGTTAAATGTGAATGTTTTTCATCAGTTTGCAATGTTTTTATTGCTAAATAATGTGCTAAGTGAATGTTTTGCAACAGTGTTCCTGCATTCCAAATACTGTTGGGATCCCTCATATCATCAGTACTTGTCTGGAATCAAAATTTGAATTTCCATGACAATGTCTAACTGCCTATATATGCCATTGCTTGTGCATTTTTTGTGCGCTTTGAAGCAAATGTAAAATGTCATGTTGATAAATGTGAGCTATTCTATTCTTTGTAATTCTGATTAGTGTGCTTTGTGCAAAAACATACATATTCACCCTACTGTCAAGTTTTGTTGTGTACACCAAGATACACACTGACATTCAGAGTAGAAAGATATCTAAATATGTGTGTGTGTGTGTGTGTGTGTGTGTGTGTGTGTGTATATATATGTGTATATATGTGTATATATATATATATATATATATATATATATATATATATATATATGTGTATATAAAAACACTGTTAAGCACATATTCATTTTCAGTCAAGCCATCAGAGTGGACTCTCACATGCTCACTAAAACTCCAGAGGTTGTAATTATTTACTAATCAAATAAGAATCCAGAGTGGATCTAAAGTTTGATCCGACTGAAACCGAGCTGTTTACTGCAGAATGGCAGTTTATGTGCATTTATGTACATCATAATGTGCAGCACAGCTAATCACTGCGTCTGTCAGTGACAGCTGAGCGGTGGCAGAGTGGTGACACAATTAACAGGCAGAGAAAAGCAGCAAGCGAAAAAGAGACGGCTTGTTCAAAATATCAAAGGTCCTCTTCTGTCATGATGACTGCACTGACTTCATTTTGTCAAGATTTAAAATACTTTTAAGTCGAGATATATCTAGTAGGACAAAAATCTTTCACTGAATGTGTAAAGGAAGCAAGAGGAAAAATATGTTCTGGCTCCATTTATTGAAATCAGATACTTGTATGGACCACAGCATGAGAGCACAGAATAGTATATTTTAGATGGCAGAACAAAAATTGAAATGAAAAGCAGTGCAATCAAGATGACATCAAGAATTTAGTGTCCTCTGGTTTTCTGAAATATTAGATAAGAAATCTTAAAATTTTATGTTTTTAATGAATACATTATCCTTCTCTATCGCTGAGTATGGTGAAATACTAAAAATGGCACATGATTGACTGGTTTGCGATGCTCTCCATTAAGAAATATTGATCAGGTTTATACCTGTCCATCTGACAACTGCAATTCTGTTTTCTCCATTTGACTGGAGAAAATCAATTTGCATTTGAGTTATGGCAAGCTGACATTTTCCCTAGATGCAATCAACAAGGTGGAACAAATTCATAAATAGGACTCTAACTGCTCAGTGATCTGTGTTGAAATTTTGATCATTTAAAAAAAAATTTTGCCACCTTTGCATCTAAAGTCTTTTTGGATTTGTATTAAAGAAACAATGTTTATATTGGCACAGGAGAGAGAGTTGTTTGTCTGAGGCTACATCTTGACATTTATACTGCCAATCCCCTTTTGTTTTGTCTGACAAGCTGAATATTGAGCAATTATATAATTTTCAGTTGTGATCAATTTTATGCATTTCTATTTTAAAGCTAGTGTAACTAATGTGCTCGTTGTAGAGTATATCAACATGGTAGAATTATAATTGCTGTGGCTTATTTTTTTACCTTGTTTGTGATGGTGATTTTTAGTTAGTTGTTAGCCTTAGTTTTGTTGTTCTTGTCTTGCACTGTAAATTTGTCTGATGATTTGCTGGTGAACTTTTTTCATCCCACCTTGGTGATGTCCTGAACCTGTTGTCAGTAGTTTCTTTTACACATATGTGTGTGTTAAGACTCTTGGGAGACTTGTACAATATTCTGTTGTGGATGTTTGCAGCTTTAGTGTGTTGTGTGCTAAAGACTGGCTTAGCAAAAGCAGGATGTGTCAGCGTAACATAAGCATCAGCTCTGTTGCTGGATGTGAGCAATCTGAGCAGATCAATTGATTTGTGCTTTCCAGTTTTAGTGAGCATCTTTGTGCTGCAATCCCATCCATTTTACTAATTGCCTTTTCTCATGCTTATTGTCCCTGATGTTGTGGCCAGGGTTCTCTCTTAACTGAACACTCTACACTTCTCGGTTCTGCTGTTTGCTCCTTACTGAAGATGAATTGTGACTAAGTGAGACATTGCCTTTTGCCTTCTCCCTGGTTTAAGCCAATCTGCATGGACAGCTAGTTCAAAAAATATAGCCTCCTTCTCTTCTCCCCAACAATGACATGTGATCACCTCTGACTGTTGCTTTTGTTCTTGTTGATCTAACATGAAGTGCTTTTTGTGTCCACATTTTCAGACGGCAACTCCAAACTAACATGGCAGTCAGACTGTGCGATGTGGCTTCTCTGCTTAGAAGTGGTTCGTGGGCGCCTGAGCCTTGGACTGGGGTCTGTGGCACTTCTTTTTTGAAATCATATGGCCAGTTCGCCTGCTTTTTGTGTCAGTGCTCAGGCCATACCAATGACGTTAGCTTTCTCATATTTCAACGTTCAAACCAAATTAATCACGTGTTCAATTTGGAATTCAGGCACTCTTGGGTTTTGTGTATGAAAAGCTCCCAAGTTGTTAATGTTTGACTCTATTGGTATGGTCTAAACCTGTCTGCTACTCTGATATATTTCTCTCAAAGAAATACTTTTTCAAATTACAATGTCATAGCCCCTGTGCACAAATTAGTCAAAATGTGATTGTCTCAGAATAATATGCATCATTGTGTGATGACACTGCTTTCTGTACATGGTGAATCTGTTAACAAAGGATGACTCTTCATACATTAACTTGTTGCTGGTCTGCCTTCACTGATTATTATGTCGTTTAAGGCCTGTTGTCCGACGCTAGCGTACTGATGGTTGCAGATTTGGTGCTGCTTTAGGCTTTGCATATCTAGTTTATTTTGTGGAATGAAATGTTTCACTTTGGTCGCCACATTTAACCTTGAAAGATATGTTTAAACACACCACCTAAACTTTAATATTGCTCTCTCAATCATCGAGCTTCTGACAGATTAATAGACCGTCACATTGCTTTCTTTGTAGAAAGTTTCCTCTGTTTGCCAAGAAACAAAAGCAGCAATCATGAATAGCAGAGGGAATTCATTGTACAGTCTTGCTTTCCTACTTTTTTTTTCACTTGTGGTAGCAATGTAGGACCTAACATTTCACATTGAGCCAGATTTTTATGCTAAAGGAACACATTTACACAATTGAAAAGCCTACCCCAACCCCCTCAGACGGGGACAAAGTATTGACATTCACAGAATTACATCTTCTACGTTTTATAAATGTGATGACCTACAATGTTACTTCTAATTTCCTACACTAATTTATGGTAATGCACAATTAAGAACACAGCATGAAGAATCATTTTGACAGTCAGTGTGTTTCCTGCAACTTAAGTGCCTTATGATCTTTAGTGTTGACGTTAAAAAGGAATTTAATTTCGTTCAACTAAAAATCACCGAAAACAATGTTTCAATGTGTGAAGAGCGTCCTTTTTTTAACTATCTGGTATTTTTTAATGTTTTTGTTTGATTTGAATGTGGTTTTGACTAGATTTTTTTTTTTCTGTTTCTTTAGCAGGTAATTGCTGCCATGGAAACACAGCTGTCCAATGGGCCAACTTGCAACAACACAAGCAACGGTCCTTCAACAATTTCAAACAACTGCTCCTCACCTGTAGAGTCAGGAAGCATAGAGGACAGTAAAACTAACTTGATAGTCAACTATCTGCCTCAGAACATGACCCAAGAGGAGCTGAAGAGTTTGTTTGGGAGCATCGGAGAAATTGAGTCCTGTAAACTAGTTCGAGACAAAATAACAGGTAACGCATCTGATTGTATTGCTATGGCTGGTTAGTAGCTTCGGCCCAACAGATACTATGTGCTCTGAATTTATTGGCTGCAAGTATGTCTGTTCATTTTGCCATTAAATTGGCACACAAATAAATTTAGAAAATTTCAAATATACTAGATTTAATATAATGAATACAAAATGGTTTTCTTCACCTACTAACATCAACATTGAATCCAATTAATGTATCAATGGGGCCCTACTAACAGTATTGTCCACGTCTAAGATTTTTTTGTTGATGCATGCACAGTATGTGATTTCCTCTGTATATGTGACGTGTAGTTTTTTGCCCCCAATAAATGCAGAGGCCTTCATTTTGATAGTCAGCCAATCATTTTGCATCTCATTGCAGAGAATATCAGGCACTCTTCACATAGCAGCTATTGTAAAACCTGCCAAGCAGCAACATAAGGACTGATTTTAATTGCTGTATATGCTGCTTTAATATGTAGGATGGTACTAGTGCCACTAGCAAAATGGCATTTCCTAAAAGCTGGGCCCTGGGGAAATTGAAATAGAAATTGAAATACTATAGGATACAAAGAAGGTATTTCCTTTGTTCTCTACTAGAAGAATTTCAAGGGACACTCAAGTTTAATTGCACCATTATGCTTGTTATATTTGGACAGGTAAAAGACTTGCATATGATTTCTTGTTTGTTGTTTTTGATGGGAGGAATGCAGCGTGCAAAGGGCGCACACTGATGTGGGCCTGTGTGACACGAGCAGGTAGATAATGGCTGAGGCTGCTGAATTCTTACTGCTTGCTGTTTTGGTCAAGGTTACAAAGAACTTCCTCCATCTGCTCCTTATAATGCAGTCCAGTGGTCAGGCACATGAGCTGCTCTGGCCTTTTTAAGGATGTGTACACACATCTGTTTCTTTGCATGTGATCCTGACACATCAGCAGCCATGGCTGGCTGAACATATCTTTCTGTTGAAAAGAGGCAGGAGGCTAGAAGGGCTCTTATTGAGAAACACTGTTGAACTAAGAGGCAAGAACTTTGGTAATTATAGATTACCTTTATTCTGAGGCTCCAAGGTTGTCATTTTCATTAAATTAACATTGAAGATGTGCGCCCAACAATGTTTAATATTTCACAATGCTTATGTTTAGCTGACCATTATTCATAAGTATGTCTTTGCATGGTCCCTACTTCTACTGACAGCCTAAACTCAAAAAATGTAGTCAACTGTGCTAAATATGTTTACCTGAAATATCTTTTGCCTTGCTTCTGTAACAACACTATGCTGTTTTCTTTAGGTTTTCTTTAAAAAGCATTTCAATTATGGATACATTTGCAGTAATTAGCTTTTATAACTAAGTGGTAGCTCAACCAGTGTGCCACTGCATAAGTGCTCTTTAAATCAAAACTTTTAATATTTTGTCACTGGAAACAAATGTCAGCAGGAGATAGACCACAAGCCAAGGGTGGTGTGTTTGTAGGGATGGAAGGCGTGGCGTAAATACACAATGAGAGCCTTATTATGTATTTACAGAATTTATACTTTTGGCATGCAGTGATGATGAAAATTGTCAAGTGTTAAGTCTTGCGTGGAATAAAAGCCCCTGTGTAACCATGCATACAAGAAATGCATTTGATAATGTGTGAAATGGGTTGAGCTGAATTGACAAATGATCCTCGTTTAAAATCAGTGTTGTGCACAGTCTGCTTGGGTGATTGAACATAATATGTTAATATACAACATGATATGTTGCATGTTTAGTGGCGCAAGTGTGAACATGGCACACAAAGTAATTTAAGTGCAAGGAACTAAATGAAAGAAGTTGTTTGAAATCAGCTTGCCCTTGAGTGAAAAGGACTTACTAGGCATTACTACCTGCCCCCCTTTTTCAAGTGGGGCAGTTTGAATGTAGACTCTGATTTAGCAAATAACTTAACAACCTTTTTGTGGTTTGAGCAAGAAAACATTTCCTGTAGCTCCCCTGATGACTCAACTTTATAGACTAACACTTGAAAATCAGGCTTGATATTTTAGTTGACCTGTACAAACATTATTTTCCTCTATGGCACCCTTCTTCTTACTTTATAGAAATGAGTGGTTTTTAAAAAGTGAATTAAAAGCAGAAAAGACTAAAGTATATCCAATCAGACTGCTTGACCTTGTAGACTTGCTCTCCTTCAATTTTTATTTAACACCTGTCACTTGTTTACTGTAAAATAGTTGACGGTTTTATGAATTTTGATGTGTAGATGTTTTGAGTCCCTTTTTAAGTAGTTTTAGTTTTGAAATCTAATGTATGTCTAACTAGATTATATTGTGCCTACATCCAGAGCCACTAAAGTAAGTAGAGGATATAGGAAAAATGTGCCTGGGAAAATCTAATGAAAAATGTATTTGGATCCCAAACACTGAAGGAAGACTTCATTTGTAATCATTGTAAATCATAAGTGAAAAAAAACATTTATTTTGGATCATCCAGGCATGAAATAGTAAAAATATGCTTCAACAGTACCAACCAAATGGCAAACCAGATTTCCATTTCCCCCCAATTAAGTTTGCTTTTCTTGCATTTTAGTGACCACAGGCATTTGAATACCCAGCTTCACGCTACACAATATGTGACCACACATTAAGCTGTCTTCCTTTTCAAGTGCAATCTAATCTCAAATCTCAGTATTTCAGATATTTTCTACCAGTGACATCTGAATTTGTATGATTTTTTTTTTGTTCTTCTGTTTTTTAAAGTAGCTGTTTGTAAAAGCTGTAACATCATTGATTGCATTAACAGCTTTCTTTTTTTTTTTTTTTTTAGGAAAGTTCCTATGCTCCTTTGACGTGGTACTGTGAATGTGTCAGTTGTTGATTTGATTTGGTCTTTGCCTTAAGCAGCCATGGCAGCTTTTAAGTGGAGCTGTTGAGATTTTTGTGTGTTCATGCGTACCGTTGCAGTCATGTTCATCTCATATTCAGTTGTTGGAAAATTATGCACATTTGTGAAAACTTGTCATTTTACAAAAAGAAAGAAATAATGAATAGAATTAGTTTCGTTTTGTTTTCAAAATGGGACCTTTGGTTAGGTTGGATTAGTATGCTAGTTGTACCAGCATCTTTAGTGAAATAAAGTGTGTCGATGGGGCCTAGTAATGGCACATGTCCAAAGCTCTTAGCATCAGTGGTGAAATGTTTTGGAGTAATTAGTAAAATAAAAAATAGCCTTTTTATTAAAGAAACACAAATTTAGCCAGAAAAGGATGAGTTCTTAGCTCTCTGGCTGGCAGTAAATGTCTTGTCAAACAGAATACCTAAGGAAGACAGATTTCTTTTCAGGTAAATGCATAAAGGCTCATTAAGGTGTTTTAGTTAGAACTAAAGAGATAACATGTCTGTGGTTATAGTGCTTGACCTGCAGCTAAACTTAGTGTTCCCATTACTACATGTGCTAATGCTCAATTTATTTAGCATCTGTTACAATTTGAGTTTCACTTGTGTTTGGTCACAATTTTAAAATTATGGTATAGAAACCTTCTTTTTAATTCCAGGACTGAATCAGAAAAGGCGCAGTGTTTTTTGTCAATGCAGGCATTTATACAGCATCCATTCGATTATACACGATGCAGTACAGATTGATATTGCATGTTTGCCCAACAACAGTAACTAACCAGCATGCTATCATAAAATGAGTAATAAAACTAGCATTTTTAAAAAATCCTTTTTAACCAATAAAAGCTTGAATTGGGGCAGGAAAAACTGACTTGAGACTCAGTTGGGAGAAAAAAAAAAATTGGCTCTTAATGTTATTCAGAGCCTCCAAGTCATTTCTCAGGAATGATGCTCTGATTTCAATTTCTGCACTACATAAAACCCTATCCCCTCCAGACTATGTTGCTTTTGTCTCTCCCTTGGCCCTGTGGCAATGGATTTAAGCCAGCCTACATCTGTGTATTGGTGCTACATCAGATGCTAAGTAATCACCAGAGAGATGCATGCTTCCTCTTTGCTTTAAATGTTCTCGCCTTGGCTGCTACTACTGCTGCAGCGGCTTAGTCTTTGTGTCATTTTCCTCCCACTATGGGCAGCACTAGTCTTTTAATGGAAGCTGGGTGCAGTTGTCTATTTGAAAGTGCATCCCAGCATACCTCGCCTCCTTAATGACAGCTAAAGTTGTTTGTTATAGGAACATGCTAAGGGCCTCCCTGTTAAAACAGTGGACGTGGAAAATATTAGATATTCCATAGGAAGACATCACTATAAGGGTGTAGCGTGCCCACATACAGCATGTACAGTAGAACAGTGTGGCAGGCGGTTTGCCCTCCAGGTTTAAGTAAAAGTGTCATTTCACCAGCTCATTTCAAAGGCTCAGCATGTTTCTCCTGGCTATAACAGTCCCTGAGATGCAAGGTGAAATAAAGTTTATGAACTTCACTTGATCACAGATGAACAACCCATGAGAGCAATGACTCATGGTGGGAAGACAGATAAGCCAGTATGATGAATATATAGGGCATTTAGATATACAGTAAAGCTAACTTAATAGCAATGCTGCAAGTAATACTTAACAGTTGGGTGTCTGTATTTTCCATACTAATACGCCAATGTATTCTTATTTTAATACATAGTTTTTTTTTAAATATACAGCAAATATGCATTCTGTCACTATGCACATGTGCAAATGTGTATGTTTGCTTTTTCGTCGAGGGTTAATTCCTGAACTAAAATTATTTGAAAAAAATAAAATAAAAAATCGTATGGACCTCTTTTATATTCCCTATCACAAATTCATACTCCCTTGCGTCTTGCTGAATCTGTTTTGTGCTTAAATATGATATTTGGATATGTGAAAATATAAACTTCATTTAATCTCATAGAAAGTTGTAGATAAAATTCAAGTTGCTTATGTTCTGTATTAATATGCTGAAGCTGCTTGAGCTGGTGAACTTGACCGGCAGTAGATTTGCGGAGAGACCCAGCAGTGTGGGTGGAGGAAATTGAATTGCCTCTGTGCACATAAAGAGTGGGTGTCAATCTATTGTACATTTTAGAGATAAACTGTAGAGAGGGGGGAACACATTGCGTCTCAGCTACTGCGCTATGTCAGATGAGTTGGTGTGAGAGCAGAGCAATTGCTTGTCGTTTTTAATTTAAGACATGTATGTCAAAGAGTTGGTTTGAGAATTTATGTTAGGTTGTAAGCCAAATAGGTGTTTGTTGGAAATGAGCTTGTGACTTCCTTTGTTTTTTATGCTCTGCCAGATGACTGTCTGACTGTTCATTTGTGTGTCCTTGTATTACTGACGCTTTAATTTCCGGGTAAAACTGCATTGACGCCATTCACTAACTACTCCCGAAAGGCAGTTTTGTCCATATGTAGTAGTAATACATTGTTGGTGTTTGTATTTAGCAGCCACTTTTCACTTTTTATTAAGTGTGACATTGAATATATTTTCTGGTCTTGTGATTGCAGGACAGAGCCTAGGCTATGGATTTGTGAATTACGTGGACCCGAAGGACGCAGAAAAAGCCATCAATACTTTAAATGGCTTGAGACTTCAGACCAAAACCATCAAGGTAAGATGTTGTCATTTTTTTTTAATTGCTAACGGGCATTGACATGTCCATTCTAATCTCCAGTAGGTGAGTTAATCAAACATAGTCATATTGAACTCACTGAAATCTGTTACCATCCATGACTGTTTGCTAAAATCCAAGATATGCTATTCATGTTTAGCTCTCTGGGTTGGAGTCGAGGAATAATGAGGCTGGAGAAATGTGGGGTGGAAATGAAGCCTATTGTTAATCTGGGCACAGGCAGCTTTGCCTGGGCCTCAAGTAGAGCAGAACTGTTTCTATGGTTGCATGTGCTGTAGCACTGCTGTATGCCTTTACAGGGAGGTGGCTGCCATTAGCATTCATCAGGCAATGTAGCACTCGATGTGCTGGTGGAAAAACTCATTTGCTTCATATAGTGCTGCAGGATTTGTGGATGGTGGAGCGAGATTATTAGATGTGATATTATTTCAGTGGCCATACAAGGAGCTAGCCAGATGCCTTCTCATGTTGGACAGAGGATATTTAAGAAAATGTCTGTGGGCAAAAGCACATTTTGTGATTGAAAATCATGATTGAATCATACCAAATTTGTAAGCTGTGTGCTTGATTATTTCTGTATTCAACATTTAAATATGCACGTGAAAATGTAGCATGTTATGACAGTGGAAGATTTGCCATTTTATGAACCATTCCATTTTATTTCTTTGAATCAAACATTGAGCACATCCTTCTCTCCACCTCTTCTTCACTTCATACCTCTAAAAGTAGAACATGGGAACATTTTTTTTCGTATATCGCACATCCAAAATTCTCTGGCTGCTCTGTCAGAAGTGCAAATAAACCCCAGTGAGGTAGAGGAATATACTTTGCAAATATTAGCATCAAATGAAGTGTGAAGGTGAGACTAGGAGGGAGGCAGGGATGAGAAGTGAGGGAGTTGCCTGGCTGTGGGCAGGGAGCTTTAGCTTTCACGTTCACTTTGTCAGCCTTCCCTCCAGGGCAGAAGCAGGGTGAGTTTTGAGATAGGGTGACCAAGTGGAGTTCGTATTGATCTGAGAGCATAAAAGAATAATTAAATTGCTTTTTTTCATGCAATTCATTGCATAAGATTGCAGAGAGGGAGTTGGTATAAGACCATTTAACACGTCTTACACTGTAATTAAATAGCTGTGGTGCTGTTCAGGTAATTGACAGTCAAGTCAGAAGAACCTGCAGCCACCAGATGGAGGGAGTAATAAGATGCAGCAGACTCTTACCTGCACGGTTTCTTTCTCTCCCTCTCTGTGATTCTCTCATTTAGGCCTCTACACCCTCAATCCACTTTTACACATTAACTCCTAAATTTAGGATGTATGGGTTCCTGCATATTATTGTATAAATGTCAACAAACAGAAAACAGGATGCACAGAGAAAATGAATTTATGACTACTCAGGGGTGTAATGATGTATTGATCCACAGGACCTTGATGTCTCTCTGGTCCCCTCTGTGTTCAATACCTTTGTCCATAAATACAGCAAAGTAGGCTGTAATTATGGACAAAGGTATGCTGCATGTTTGTAGCCTGGTGCTGGGGGCTCTCTACATACCTTCTGACTTTAGACACAGGATTAGATGAGATTAGTTTTAAGAGGCAGCCACACTGCCATGTCTATAGCAGTTTGCTAGAAATGTTAAATTTATTTTTAAATGAGAGCTGTCTAGACAGGCCTGATGCTGCATCTATCTATGTCAGGTTTCCAGCTGAGTTGATGGACAGAAAAGTGCCAGTTTAACTTTTTTTGGACAGGCTGCTTTGTCACTGTCCATTTAACTGATAAGAGTCATTTTTAAGTTTGCGCTGGGGAAAGAAAAGCAGGATTACAAATCGACCATGGAGCAGACACATTGCAGTGCACCACCCTATTGTAGAACATAAATGATTATAAACAATCAAAATGGTGAAAAGCTGGCATAGCAGTGGGATGAGCAGATGTTTACTATATTGTAAATTTACAAGAGCACAGATTTGAACCAAACATGTTTTGTATCACCATTTTCTCTTCTTTTTGTCCCACATTCATGCTCCTATCAACATCTGTCAATGTTTAGTCAACTCTTTGACAGACTACTGTGTTTCCTCCCTAAAGATTAACAGGAAGCCCTTTTTTTTTTGTGAATTTAACAGCTGTGAAATGTTTTTGTAGTCTGTGTTTATTAGCCACAAACAGCCAATGACAGCAGGAATGTTTGCTGGAGCAGGCACTGACTGTGTGTGTGTACGCTACAACTCAGACTGATGTCAACTCTTACCAGAAACTCAGTTTGCTTATTTTCTTCAGACCCTCTCCCTTTCCTCTTGCCTGCACATTCATGGAGTCTGATAGCTTTGGGCTAAGAACTTGTGCTCCTGTCCGCTCAGTTCAAGTCACAAATATTTGCTTCATTTAGTCTTAACACACCTTTGGAGCAATTTTCTAAGTCATTATGCAGGCTTTTATTTGAACAAGTAAATCTTGCATTAACAGGAACTATGAACATTGTATTGGGAATGCTTCCCCTAACAAGTAGGTTATCAGTCTTAGAAATACAAGTTTCACCAATTTATTGAAATGGTATCAGCACTGTTATGTTCATGGTCTGCTACATGATATTTAATATATAAAACATATAATCTAGGGGAGCAGCTTTTTGGCCTTTTTTTTTTTTGGTCACATGCACAGTATCGTGGTCTGCATAACCTGAGTATATTTAAAATAAACTGTCAGGTTAAATACCTGGTAGTGTTAATAGAAATGGATCATTGCATTTGTTCTTTTTGTTTGCACAAATGTACCAAAAAGCTGATGAATAGCCTCCCCTGATCTCAGACAATAGTATTAGAGGTATGCAAGTTCATTGCTGCATGTGCTAGAACTAGTTGCAGTGATAATATACCAGCGGTCATGTGAACTGTCTCTGCCTGTAGGTTTCCTATGCGCGTCCAAGTTCTGCCTCCATCAGAGATGCAAATTTGTACGTCAGTGGCTTGCCAAAGACCATGACTCAGAAAGAACTGGAGCAGCTCTTCTCTCAGTATGGACGCATCATTACCTCACGTATTCTGGTGGACCAGGTGACTGGTGAGTAGAACGTGACAGCTGTCCCATGGTTTTGCACCCCCAGCCCATCCCTCACATTCCTTTTTTACTATGCCTCTTTCCTCCCCCTCCGTTCCACACTGACTCCCTAACAAAATGACACAGCTAAGCCTGAGAAATATATCAGAGGTGGTGGTTTGACGTCCCCAAAAAAATGCAATTTTCCACTAGAGGTGTTCATAAATATGCATAGATGGATAGAATATGAAATGGGTGTTTAAGTAGCAGGACTCAAAGCTTCATAATTTCTTTTTTCCCTCCAATCTCCCTTCTGCCTGCACTTACCTTCTCCTGCTTTCTCTCCCTTTCTCTTCCCATCCCCAAGGTGTACATGCAATGCCCGTTTCATGGCAAGAAATTAAATGCGTTTAGAGTAGTTATATTCTCAACTGTCATGTGGAGGCAAAACCCTTATGAAACACTAATAAACAGAATCTTTCACTGGGACATTTCCCAATGGTTCTGTCCCTGTGTGCTGCTGAAACATATAAAGTTCCTTCAGGCATGCATTATGGGAATGGTTGTCTTTATTTCTCAAACATAAAACCACTTGTTCCAAGAGAATTCATTTTCATTTTTACATTAGTATGAATGAAGCAAGCTGTGATCCAGCTGTAGGGAGAGGGGAAACGCAATCACCAAAAAACAAAGCAAGATTGCAACCTGCTTATACTCCCAAGCTAATGGATAAAAAGTTGCTTGTTTTCTTATGCATTTTAATATAGTGGCTCTCAAGGATAAAATGAATAAAATAATGAATCATTATGGGAATACATTCCAAATATTGCAAATACTGGTGTGCATACAAAATGCAAAGGCACAAACATTAAGAAAAATGCAGTTCTTAAGAAGAAACAAAGCAGATATCAAAATGACGACTGTGCAGCAAGTAGTAGTACCATAAGCAACACAAGGGGCTGGAGTGATGGACCGCTTTTTGACTTGGCAAAGTTACTGAAGCTCAGAGCTCTTTGGCAGACAGCAGGAAGAAATAAGACCAAGAATGAAAAGACATGTATGGATGTCCCAAGAGGGCAGTATGAGGTAAAGTAGTTAAAGGGATAATATTGAACTTCGAACATCTGTGGTCTTAAAGGGAACAAGTTACCTTATGAATTGTGGGTTATTACACAAAATGGCTAGATAACACTGAAAAGCAATGTAGTTGCTAGATAATAATGGTAACTTGCTAATGTTGGCTTGTAAATTACTATCCATTAACACAAAAATTACTAGCAGTAGTCAATATAATGCTACTAATCTAGCTGTCTGTAAAGTTGGAGTTACAGTGGTGAATTGAGGGTTTCTGTTTTTTTCCCACCTCTTTCTGATGTGTCTTGGGACATCTGTGCATGTCACGATCTTCGGTCTTTTTCTTGTTTCTCCTTGCTGCCCACCAGTGTCCTATGATGTGAAAGTTTCATTTTGCTGCTGTAGCTCCATCACTTTTCCACCTCCCACATTTTTATTCTCTTGGTACACATGTTTGGTATTTGCAACTTTCCTCCAATTGGAATGGGTTTGTTATGCATCGTGTTTCGGTATTTGCAGTATTTCTGGATGTGGGTCACATTTTCTTAATGTCATGGTCATGTCAGCATTCTTTGTGAAACATTCAAGTGAAATGGGCCCATGAATTGAATGACTGACTTACAAATCCACAAAATGCAAATTTTGTGTAAAAATGTATTTAATCAAGTTTGTTAATGTACCTCAATTTTTATGGCCAAAAAAAAATGTCTCTTAATCAGACTTTCGTCTTTTTTGTCACTTAAGATAAAAAAACTTTGAAGCATTGCTGACCAGTAATGCACTCTGAGTAATGCTCTGCACTTGTAGACTTCCCATTGTTTATAGAGGTAAAGTAATAGTCATCAGATAACAAATCACTGTTCAAAAAATGGCAAATTTGTAATCAGTTAATCTATCCCTTATAAACTCACTTTTATTGACACTTAAGAAACTGTTTAACCTGTTTCAATGAAGTTCACGCTGAACCTCAGTACTGAATGGCTACTTACATGGCTGTCGAGAAATTCAGCATGTAACTAATATTATGGCTTTATACTCTGCTCAGGCGTTTCCAGAGGCGTTGGCTTTATTCGTTTTGACCGGCGAGTTGAGGCTGAGGAGGCCATCAAGGGTCTGAACTGTCAGAAGCCGCCTGGTGCCACCGAACCCATTACAGTCAAGTTTGCGAACAACCCAAGCCAGAAGACCAGCCAGGCACTGCTGTCCCAGCTGTATCAGTCACCCAATCGAAGGTACCCAGGACCCCTCGCACAGCAGGCACAACGCTTCAGGTAAAAGGGGCACACCAAAAAAAAAAAATCTGATTAGAGCCAAGCACAGTTAATACTGCTAGTGATGCTGAATCTGTTGACCCTCTGACGTGTTTTGAAATTAGCATTTAAATTGTCTCACAGCAGTATTATGAAAATATTCTTTGTTGGAGCTCATCAGTACTCTGAACAGAATAATTCATCCCCATATTCACATTTTCAACTTTGTTGTGTTCCTCCTGTTGCAGATATAGACCTACCACACAATTGGGCTTGAGCAGATTTTGACACATATGGAAATGAGATGAGCAATACTCTGGTGGATAATTCAGTAGATGGTCTGAAAGTGTTATTGACAGTTAGCCTCGTTATTCGCCATAAACGTATTTGCTCCTCAGTCCACTGATTGACCTCAGTGGTTTAAAAAAAACAAAAGTGGCAAAAAAAAATCACAATTTGTGTAAATTGAATTTCCATGTAATATGTTGTGAAAGCTGCAATATTTCCAGCCTATCTTGCGCTTTCTTTATGAACTGATTGGCTCTTGTTGTGTAGGTTGAATATTGATAAACAAGCTCAGTTAACAGGTAAAGGACAAAAAGTGTTGTAAAGTGTTGTGATTGACTTGAGTGGAACAATTGACTTTAATTATGGTATCAGAACTATTACTCATCTCAGTCATCCTGTCAAAATGCATCATCACCTCCATAAACAACTTTCTTAATGTTGAAATGAATGTAACGTTGGTGTTTGTTTAATTTTTTTTAGGTTGGACAATCTGCTGAATATGGCCTATGGAGTCAAAAGGTAAATTGATTTTCTTTTTTATATTTTAAAGGCTGCTTTAATTGATCCTGAGGGAAATTCAGACTTAACAGGGAGCTGATGGGATTTTTTTTTCCATCATGAGCTCTTGGCAATACAGATAGGGCAGTAGAGAACACTGCATAAGGTAAATCTGATTCAGTATTAGGTTGTTGATCAAAGTAATTAGTGCGTTAGTGCTCTCTACAAATATATACATAATTCAGTTGGTGTGTGTGAATCAGGCTGTTTTGTCTTAACAACAAGTGTATATGTGTTAGTGTATATGCAGGAGGGAGAAGCGGGAAGGGAGGGCAAGAGTCAAACATGGTCAAGTGGTGGGTGTCACTACGTACTCTTCTGACCTGGGACAATCACGTTCCCTCTGCATCAATAGACTAGAGATGATGAAAGCTCAATTCCTGGGGCTAATTTGAGGAATAAATGAATTCTGCTGATAGTCACACATTTAATATTTAGTTTAGTTAGTGGAAATCGTGTCAGACTGGTTTATCAGTTATGTTTAAAGTAGGATTAATATTTATAGCATTTTGTTTGTTTTTTTTAAGCCATGTCCTGCCCAGAAAAACTGACAAACAAACTGAAATGTCACATTTTTCTACATTAAATTAATTCATTCTTGTGCAGAGTAGTGTCTACACTGTGCTGCTGGCAACAAATTGTAATAATATTTTTCTGAATTACCACAAGCAAGGTAATTTTCATACCTGCCAGCATGTACGCTGAAGCTGTATATTTGAAGAGGTCACAATGATGGCTCTCTATTACTGTGTGTATATTGACCAGACTGTACAACATACTCTTGTACAGTTCCTGATGTTAAACATAACCATGTGCAGTCATGGGCACTTTAAACTTAATTTTGATTGATTATTTAGTATGTCCCTCTCTAAAGTAAGGTTAGTGACAGTGATGCAGTGAAGTGCTTTAATCCCAGCATAATGTCACAACATGTCTAGATTAAAGCATTGTCTACACTGCTTGTCTACATAACAAAGGACAGAGTTTTACAACCTCTTTCTTGCTATTGCACAAAATTGCATACTTGTATTTTGAGCTACATACTCTTACCTTGATCTATTATGGACAGCCCTGTCCTGTTTAAAGTTGGTTGCGTCAGACATCTTTCAGTATTCGCCAGGATACCAGTTTGTCTAAGTTCAGTTTTATAAGAATGCCTTCCTCGGGTATGATTGAAGTCCAGTCCCCTGAAAGCTCAAAGGCCCGTCACTGGCGACAATAGACTTGTGATTTCTTTTCTGCCCTGCTCGTTGGCTGACGTTTTGGTTGCCAAATCTCTCTCCGGGTCCTTGATGCTGGGAGCACACCTGTCATGGTGGATGTTCCCTGAGAGGCCAACTGGAGCAGCTAATCTTACATGACACCTGCTGCAATAATTCATAGGCTTTCTATGCACTTAGAATTTTGTTTTTTCTAACTGCAAAACCACATTTACCTAAAGCCAGGACAGCCTGCGTGCTGTATTATTCCAGTCTTGGCACAAATTCCAACTTGGATATGGTGCTTGTTTACCATTACTTTTCCAGTTTTTGGTTTTGATAAAAAGGACTCTGTCCTCCTGTCTTTGTAGGCCCATGGTGAGCTCAAAAAGCTGCTGTAATTTGATTTGTCTGTGAACTGCACTGTTAGCTGCAGAGTCAGAATGACAGCTCAGCTTTTTTTTTTCTTTCTTTTTTTTTTTGGATGAGGCTGATTTTATAACTTATTTCCATGCTGAAGAAAAAATATTTTGACTTATCAAAGAATATCTTGTTCATGTAATGATTTATGGAGAAGTGTTAACACTGTGACTAAGAGCAATGTAAACATGGCACAGAATGAAGTGTGGCTAGTGCTGATCCCTGTAGAGACTTGTCAGATTCTGTCAGTCCTGTTGGCACAATCTCTTGTCTTATTAAAAAGGCCAGTTTTAACCTCATTTTGGCCCTTGCTTTGAACCACGTTACTTTTTGTGTTTTTACAGCAGGTTCTCCCCCATGGCCATTGATGGGGTGACCAGCTTGGCTGGCATCAACATCCCGGGGCACGCAGGGACTGGCTGGTGTATCTTCGTCTACAACCTGGCTCCAGATGCAGATGAAAGCATCCTTTGGCAGATGTTTGGGCCATTTGGTGCCGTCACAAACGTCAAAGTTATTCGCGACTTCAACACAAACAAGTGCAAAGGATTTGGTTTTGTCACCATGACTAACTACGATGAGGCAGCCGTGGCCATCGCCAGCTTGAATGGATACCGCCTCGGGGACAGAGTGCTGCAAGTCTCGTTCAAAACCAACAAAACACACAAAGCCTAATACCCACTGAGATTGTTTCTAGAAAACTCAGCAGAAAATGGAAACAGAAAATGGAAGCGTACCGACCTTTCTACATTAGTAAAAACAGCTTTGTAAATCAGTGTTACGAAGAAAAACAATATTTAGCGTCCAACAATGTGATTTCTTTTCTTTTTTTCATTGCTACGCTTTGAATCTTCTCAATATACTTTA
This sequence comes from Seriola aureovittata, assembly GCF_021018895.1. NCBI lineage: Eukaryota > Metazoa > Chordata > Actinopteri > Carangiformes > Carangidae > Seriola > Seriola aureovittata. The sequence goes on from NC_079386.1 coordinate 9,972,779, forward strand.
AAACTGGAAAAAAAATACTGCAGGTTTTATTGCCTGTGATGTTGAATTCTCTTGCTGTCTTTACAGATGGACCATCTAAAACATTACTATAGGTTTTGTCATTTTGTTGCACATCTGCTTTGAAAAAGTAAGTCTTGTAAGGTTATGTGTAGTGATTTTCTTTGTATTTTTGTGTCCTGATTTGCCTTAGGTGCGTTATGCCTTCAGTGGTTAGCAAGTACTTATTTTGATCTCTTTGCGATTTTGTTGATTTTGCAAGTGTTCTGTTTATTGTAATATGAGTTGGTTATTGGTTGGCTGCATAATGTTGCTTATTGTAAACTTAACGGATAAAAGACAAAAAAAAAATTCTTAAAGCAGTACCTTGCCAAAGAGCTAAGAACCTCTTTGATGTGGGTTTAAAAAGCATCTATTTTTATAAAAAGAAAAATTTGGAGAAACTTTTTACTGGACCTGGAACAAAATATTTTGACTTGGATACTTTGAGAAATATCTTCATATGACACCTTGTGAGCTTTTGAACTTTACAAGAAAGTTTGCAGTGGTTGAAATTTCTGGAGAGATTTATGATGTAAAAGATACCTTTTGAGATCTTTGTATTATCTTTAGATTATAGAATCAATGGCAGTGCTGGTTTCATTTGTAAAATCATCTGTGGGTCCCCCTGTCATCCTGGTTGTTACGACTAGCAACTCGCTTTCCGATTTAATTTGGAAACGGACAAAAATACAAAGGTTTAATCGCAAAAAGTGCATGCAAAATTATAAAGTGGAGATATCTCTTAAAAGGTAAATGGGGGATAAAAATCAGTTCTTCCTAAAGGATTCCCTTCAGATGGAGCTCATGGTGTTCTGTGGTGTACCTACGATATATCATTAGACTGATTTTGTCTTAATATCAACCAATAAGGGTTTTTACATACTTTGTATGAAAGAATGAGGACAAGCCAATGAAGGCAGCAGCTTAAAAAAAACCTTGTCTGAAGAATAGAACGGATTACTCCTGAGCTTTGAGCTATGTAAATAAGTCCTTTTTTATGTTGAGTATTTTGCAAACTTCTTTTGGTTCTAGTTTGGACTTCATTGGAAAGTGTGATATTATATATATCGTTTTCTTTTTTCTTTTATGGAGTATGTACGGTATTTTCATTTTGGATATTAACCTTTTTCATTTCAGTTTCCCTTGAGTTGAAAAACTTGATTTGTTGTCCTATGGACTAGCATTACAGTGCATCAAATTTGTTGGTTGTTTGGTCTGTAGATAGTCTTGCTTCGTAAAAAAGGTATTAAGAAACTATAGACATTTGTTTTTGTTTTTTATATATAAACATTATAGATATATATTTATGTGGTAAAGAATGGATATAAACCACAGTTTTGAACTATTTGATTTTTCTTTTTTTTTTTCATACTCATATATATATATACGTAATGCATATAACCTGTCTTTAAAATCGTAAAAAGGTGTATATTGCTTTATTCACTTCAGGGGAAGGTCAGTGAAGCAGTTCCATTAACAATAGCAAAATTGGTCGCAGGAGTTTGTCAAACAACATCTAACTCATCTTGAACAAACAAATGGAGGCTGTCGAGCCTTAGATGCACTGAATACTGCACCTGCATCCTGCTTGGTATTTAAACCAATTACTAGTCATGCTTCCCCTTAAATGAGCAGTGTGCTATGCATTATATAATTATCTTTGCAACTGCTTTTTCTTGTTTATCTATTCCTTCTTTGTGTTACTTGTAAAAGTTAAACTTTAAGTCTAGATGAGTTGTGATACTTGCTGCTGTGGGGTAGAGATGACATTTTTCATGCCTGACCTGTCATTGTTGAAAATAACTTTTCTTTTTTGTAACTTCTTCATGATGATTTGGTCTTGACAAATTGTGCTGATGGTCTGACATGAAAAAATGTTCCCTCCCACCCCTCTTATCTCAATTCTTAATATGAGAATGATTATTTATTTGAAGTTGTATAGTCTGACTTGGTTCACAGCATTTTTGGAATAGAATATCTTTTGTTGAGTATTTAAAAGGATGTACATGTTCTTTACTTTGTGTTTGGATACTTTGGATTTTTTCCATGTTCGGTACATCAATAAATAAGTTGAAGGGCAATGCAGCTTTGTGAATGGATCCCATCATTCCTTTTTCTTGTTTGCTAAAACCAGTTTAACATGCAAACATGTCAGCAAGTCATATTTGCCACTCTGTGTAGTAGAATTTAAATGAATTTAAAACTCTATCCATATGTTTTAGTTAAAGGTGAAAGGGGCACCCAAGCATCTTAGATCGATACCACGTCCGTGTGGTGAATATGAAGCTACAGTCTGAATAGCTTAGCATTAAGACAGGAAGGAGGGGGAAGCAGGACAGAGCCAGGCTAGCCGTTTCCTCATCTTTTCTAGTCTTTATGCTAGGCTGACGTTCTGCTGGCTGTAGCTTCATATTTATCAGAAAAAATACATAATATTAATCTTATCTAACTCTCAGCAAGAAAGTGAATAATTTAACATAATGAACTATTCTTCTTGGGTAATCTGGTTCTTTTTTTTTCTTGTCTGTATATTAGTATTATCTCAGTTTTGTTTCTAAGTAGCTTCAGAACACACGATGCTTTTTGATTCTAGCAGTCAGTGAATGAGTGTTTGGTTGTCTGTTTGCTACACTGCTATCGACTGATATTTTCTAGTGTAAAGTTTAATCTTAGACTGTAGATTAGATTGTATTTTAACAGTATCTAACAGTGTAGCAGTGTAGCAACAAGTAGGTGTTTAAACTGTTTTACAGATTTTAGCTTCAAATGACTGAAAAATGCTAATCTGTCTTCAAATTACCTCAGCAGATAATTTGGTCAGAGTTCAGTTGCTGGCTTGAATGTGCAGTCACAGGGAGCAGCACACAGCTTGAAGGAAGAAGCCTGATAGAGTATTGATTTTTTTTTTTTTTTTTTTTTTTTTTATCTCATGCTCCACTTGAGACCGACAGCCTCGCTGAAGATGAAATGGCCTGCTTTGAAGTGCGCTTCCCTACTGCGCAGCCACCTCACACTGCTCGACTGTCATTTTAGGGGCATTGCAAGGACACAGATGGAAGTCGCTGAAGATACCACACTGCCTTTTTGTCTGATGTATTCACTGTTTGGGGGTGGGAGGGTTCAGCATATCGTTCAATTTAATGAAAACTGTATTTATGGCATCCTCAATCATGTAGTCATACTTGCACTCTGTTTGGCTAGCGGAAGATAAGGAGGCTAATCTGTGCTCTGCTTAAAAAGCTTTCTGAGTCTCTCCGATATTTACTGTGCCATTAGCCTGCATGTTGGAACAGAAGTAATCTTTCCTGACAGCAGTTTCTACTATGAAAGGAGTGATTTTTGCCATTTAAATGCATCCCATATGTCAATATTAAGATTGCATAGCACTTATTATTTTTGTTGTGCTTTACTGGAAACATACTGATGTCAGGAGCTTTGGCTGAGTGACAGTATGTTTGGTTTTTCCGTCATGTTTGAGGCTCTTCTCCCAGCTCAAACTGGTCTTACCATGGCAGACAAGTTCTGTGATACGACATCTTCTAGCTATATGTTGTGATTACATGCTGCTAGTAAAAATGGGATTCGGCTTAAGCAGTTAATGGCCATCACAGAGAAGTTGGTATAAGTTGATGTCACATCCATCTTAGTTATTTGACATAAAGAAAGGGATTTTCAGTCAGTGGGTTTCCTCCTGCGGTGAACTATATCATCAGTGTTTTGACTGCTGGTTGAAAATTACTTTGACACCTTTTTGAATGCTTTGGGCAAGCAGTCATTCAGATCACACGATGAAGCAAAAGGGACAAAAATTACCTTTTAACTTTGAAGAGGACACCATTTCATCCTGAGTGACATCTTGGTGCTTGGTATGCAAAGGCCAAAAAATTAAATTGTGTGTTTTAAAAGAAGGTGCCTAATCAAAACTAACCCAGACCATAAAGGGAGAAGAAGTCATTACCGCACTGTGGCACCATCTGATCAGGCTCAAGCAGCGGTTCTCAACCTTTTGTTAGACAGCCCTGTCAAAAGGACTCAGCTGAACTGCTTTTAAACTACGGCGGTAGAAGAAGTATTAAGATACTGTAATTAAGCAGAAGTAGCAGTAACACAGTAAGTAGTTACAAGCCCAACATTCAAAATATCAAGTATGCATTATAAGAAAAAATGTACTTTAAATATAATGCAGAGTGAACCTGTCAGTGTTATAGTTTTTATATATTATTGAGTTGTTTCCACTGAAGCATTCTCAGATGCAACTGCTCAGTTTTACAGAGTTTGGTGAAATCACATAATTCCCAGCATAGTTCTGCCCTATTCAAGTTCTGATTGACCAGAGAGGCTGAAAACACCAGTGAGGATGCAGAGCGTTTAATTTTCAAGGTAACTAGTAACTATAGCTGTGAAGTAAATGGAGTGAAGTAGAAGTTTGAAGTAGTGTTAAACTAAACTAAACTTAAGTACATGTATCTCAAAGTTTTACAGTAAATCCACTTATTAACACTGTTAAACTGTTATTTACCATTGCTATATGCACTTACTGAGCACTTTATTAGGAACACCATACCAATACTGGGCAGGGCCTACCTTTGCCCTCGTAGGCTTCAGTTCTTCGTGGCCTGGGTTCCACAGGATGTTGGAAACTTGTTCTCCATGTTGATACAACTGCATCACATTACTTCTGCTGATGTGTCAGCTGCACATTCATGCTGCCAATCTCCTGTTCTACCATGTACCAAAGATGCTCTACTGGATTCAGATCTGGTTACAAAGGAGGTCAATGAAGTTCACTGAACTCACTGTCATATTCATGAAACCAGTTTGAGACGACATTTGCCTTGCGACATGGTTGTGGCCGTACATGAATGCACATGATCAGCAAGAATACTCAGATAGGCCGTGACATTCAAACCACGATTGATTGGTATTAAGTTGCTAAAAGAGTACCAAGAAAATATTCCCCACACCCAGGCAGGTTGGGTTCATGGATTCATGCAACCATACCAGCTGCAAGCCTCCACAGAAATCCAGATTCATCAGACCAGACTATGTTTAGTTTTGGTGAGCCTGTGCCCACTGTACATACATCAGCTTCCTCTGCTTTTGTAGTCTGCTCACCACAGTTGTAAAGGCTGGTTATCTGAGTTACAGCAGCCTTTCTCTCAGCTCAGACTAGTTGGGACATCCTCCTCTGACCTCTCTTATCAACTATAATCACTTCATGTTTTTTTTGTTTCTCACCCCATTCAGAGTGAAAACTCTGGAGACTGTTGTGTGTGAAAATCTCAGGAGATCAGCAGTTTCACATCACGCCATTGTCCAAGTCCCTGAGATCCAAGAAAATTCAACTTTTCTTGAATGACTGAGAATTTTCACAGACATCGGAGAATATTTTCCCCATTCTTATGTTTTATGTGAACATTAACTGAAGCTCCTGGCCTGCATCTACAGGATCTTATGCATTGCACTACTGCTATGTGATTGGCTTATTGAAAGAATGAATGAATAAGCAGGAACAGGTTTTTAATGTTCTTAATAAAGTGCTCAGTGACAGTAATAAGGGGCAGAAGCTGCACATTTCAACCATTCGTCCATTATTTTTAGGTACTTAAACTATTTATGTATTTGTTGCACCTCTCTATTTCAACCACTTATCCATCAATTTAACCATTATTTTTTGCATTCAATTGTATTTTCTATTTTTTTTTAACCCCGCAACTGCACATGGAAGCCTGGTTGAAAATCTAAGTAGCAGTAAAATGTGGTTGACGCTTTCTCTCTTTTTGAACATTGATTGCATTTTGTCTGTACAAAAAACTTTATACTGTAGATCCTTGTAACATGTAAACATGTATTGTATTATGCCTGTTTATAATATAGGTTTGGAATACAAACACATGTTACATAAATATATATCCCTCCCAAAGCCTGTCAGTATGTTTTCGTTAAAAATGTTAATAAAGAAGATGTATGACATATATGGTTAGTTATTAAGAAAATCATGTACAAACATACAAATTTTTAATGAAGTTGCATTTTGCCATGATTATTTCATGTATTTTATTTATATATATATATATATATATATATATATATATATATATATATATATATATGTAATAATGTATATTCTTATAGATGACACATATAATGCCAGTTGCACTGAACATGGACTCATGAGAACCATTGGTGAAGGACAGCACGGTTTTCTTGTCCTTGAAGATTCCATGGCTGTATCGCTTACCATATGAACAGGCAAAGCCCAGAGTGAGTACTTGATATAGGGACCAAAATGAAATTTATACTGTATATGTCATGACTCATGGTATAGTAAGGCATAAATAAGTCATACAGGAAGGCAAGGGGTTTGAACCAAAAACCCTCTCAGCGTAAGTCAAATGTTTTTATCACTGTCAAACCATGCTGCCCAATCATAAAGTCATAGTATACTAAGGCATAAAAAGATCATAATATAATAGGCCTAAAAAGTCATGGTATAGTAAGTCATGTGAATGTCATTGTATAGTAACACATAAAAATGTCATACTATAATAAGGAATAAAAAAGTAATGGTATAGTAAGGCATAAGAAGTTATAGTATATTAAGGGAGTAAAAAGTAATGGTATAGTAGGGCATAAGAAGTTATAGTATAGTAAGGCATAAAAACAACATAGTAATACATGAAAAATAATAATAAATTAAAACATGACAATGTCAGAGTCAGGCATGAAAAGTCAAACTGTAGTAGGGCATAAAGATGTCATAGTATAATGAGGCATAAAAAGTTATTGTAGGCTATAAAAGGTCATAAAAACGTCATAGTATGGCATTAAACATCAGAGTATATTAAGGCATAAAAAGTCACAAAAAAATAATATTTTAAGGTGTGAAAAGTCATGGTATGAAATCATGAAGATGCCAAAAAAAGTTATAGTATAGTAAGTCATAAAAATACCAAAAAACGGCATAGTGTGTTGAGGCATAAAAAGTCATGAAAATGTCATAGTATAGAATGGCAAAAATGATGGCATATGCCTTAATATACTATGACGTTTTTTGGCATTTTTATGACTTACTATACTCTGTTGTCTATGCCTTAGCGTAGTATTATGTTTTTATGACATTTTATGCCATATTATACTATGACGTTTTTTGAAATTTTCATGCCATACTATACTATGATGTTTGTTGGCATTTTTATGACTGATTATACTATGTTGTTTGATTCCTTGCCATAGTATGACGTTGTTATGACCTTTTATGCCTAAATATACTATGTGGTTTATTTGCCATTTTTTGCCATACTATACTATATGGTTTATTTGCCATTTTTTGCCATACTATACTATGTCGTTTTTTGGCATTTTTATGACTTACTATACTATGACTTTTTTTGGCATTTTCATGACTTACTATTCTCTGTTGTCAATGCTTTAGCATAGTATTAGGTTTTTCTGACTTTTTATGCCATACTATTCTATGACGTTTTTTGGCATTTTCATGATTTACTTTACTCTGTCGTCAATGCCTCAGCATAGTATTATGTTTTTATGACATGTTATGCCATATTATACTATGACGTTTTTTTAAATTTTCATGCCATACTATACTATGACGTTTTTTGGCATTTTTATGACTTACTATACTATGATGTTTTTTGTCATTTTTATTAATTATTATACTATGTTGTTTGATTCCTTGCCATACTATGACGTTGTTATGACCTTTTATGCCTTAATATACTATATTGTTTTTTCGACATTTTTTGCCATACTATAATATGACGTTTTTTGGCATTTTTATGACTTATTATACTATGACGTTTTTTGGCATTTTCATGACTTACTATTCTCTGTTGTCAATGCTTTAGCATAGTATTATGTTTTTATGACTTTTTATGCCATACTATACTATGACGTTTTTTGGGATTTTTTGCCATACTATACTATGACGTTTTTTTGGTATTTTTATGACTTATTATACTATGTTGTTTGATTCCTTGCCATACTATTGCGTTGTTATGACCTTTTATGCCTTAATATACTACATTGTTTTTTTGACATTTTTTGCCATACTATACTATGACGTTTTTTGGCATTTTTATGACTTACTATACTATGACGTTTTTTGGCATTTTCATGACTCACTATTCTCTGTTGTCAATGCTTTAGCATAGTATTATGTTTTTATGACTTTTTATGCCATACTATACTATGACGTTTTTTTACATTTTCATGCCATACTATACTATGACGTTTTTTGGTATTTTTATGAATTATTATACTATGTTGTTTGATTCCTTGCTATACTATGACGTTGTTATGACCTTTTATGCCTTAATATACTACATTGTTTTTTCGACATTTTTTGCCATACTATACTATGACGTTTTTTGGCATTTTTATGACTCACTATTCTCTGTTGTCAATGCTTTAGCATAGTATTATGTTTTTATGACTTTTTATGCCATACTATACTATACTATACTAGTCATGGAAATGCCAAAAAAACGTCATAGTATAGTATGGCAAAAAATGTCGAAAAAACAACATAGTATATTAAGGCATAAAAGGTCATAACAACGTCATAGTATGGCAAGGAATCAAACAACATAGTATAATAATTCATAAAAATACCAAAAAACGTCATAGTATAGTATGGCATGAAAATTAAAAAAAAACGTCATAGTATAGTATGGCATAAAAGGTCATAACAACGTCATAGTATGGCAAGGAATCAAACAACATAGTATAATAATTCATAAAAATGCCAAAAAACATCATAATATAGTATGGCATGAAAATTTAAAAAAACGTCATAGTATAGTATGGCAAAAAATGTCGAAAAAACAATATAGTATATTAAGGCATAAGAGGTCATAATAACGTCATAGTATGGCAAGGAATCAAACAACATAGTATGATAATTCATAAAAATGCCAAAAAACGTCATAGTATAGTAAGTCATAAAAATGCCAAAAAACGTCATAGTATAGTATGGCAAAAAATGTCAAAAAAACAATGTAGTATATTAAGGCATAAAAGGTCATAACAACGTCATAGTATGGCAAGGAATCAAACAACATAGTATAATAATTCATAAAAATGCCAAAAAAACGTCATAGTGTAGTAAGTCATAAAAATGCCAAAAAACGTCATAGTATAGTATGGCAAAAAATGTCAAGAAAACAATGTAGTAAATTAAGGCATAAAAGGTCATAACAACGTCATAGTATGGCAAGGAATCAAACAACATATTATAACAAGTCATAAAAATACCAAAAAAACGTCATAGTATAATATGGCATGAAAATGTAAAAAAACGTCATAGTATAGTATGGCAAAAAATGTCAAAAAAACAATGTAGTATATTAAGGCATAAAAGGTCATAACAACGTCATAGTATGGAGAGGAATCAAACAACATATTATAATAATTCATAAAAATGCCAAAAAACATCATAGTATAGTAAGTCATAAAAATGCCAAAAAACGTCATAGTATAGTAAGTCATAAAAATGCGAAAAAACAACATAGTATATTAAGGCATAAAAGGTCATAACAACGTCATAGTATGGCACGGAATCAAACAACATAGTATAATAATTCATAAAAATGCCAAAAAACATCATAGTATAGTATGGCATGAAAATTTAAAAAAACGTCATAGTATAGTATGGCATAAAAGGTCATAACAACGTCATAGTATGGCAAGGAATCAAACAACATAGTATAATAATTCATAAAAATGCCAAAAAACATCATAATATAGTATGGCATGAAAATTTAAAAAAACGTCATAGTATAGTATGGCAAAAAATGTCGAAAAAACAATATAGTATATTAAGGCATAAGAGGTCATAATAACGTCATAGTATGGCAAGGAATCAAACAACATAGTATGATAATTCATAAAAATGCCAAAAAACGTCATAGTATAGTAAGTCATAAAAATGCCAAAAAACGTCATAGTATAGTATGGCAAAAAATGTCAAAAAAACAATGTAGTATATTAAGGCATAAAAGGTCATAACAACGTCATAGTATGGCAAGGAATCAAACAACATAGTATAATAATTCATAAAAATGCCAAAAAACGTCATAGTGTAGTAAGTCATAAAAATGCCAAAAAACGTCATAGTATAGTATGGCAAAAAATGTCAAGAAAACAATGTAGTAAATTAAGGCATAAAAGGTCATAACAACGTCATAGTATGGCAAGGAATCAAACAACATATTATAACAAGTCATAAAAATACCAAAAAAACGTCATAGTATAATATGGCATGAAAATGTAAAAAAACGTCATAGTATAGTATGGCAAAAAATGTCAAAAAAACAATGTAGTATATTAAGGCATAAAAGGTCATAACAACGTCATAGTATGGAGAGGAATCAAACAACATATTATAATAATTCATAAAAATGCCAAAAAACATCATAGTATAGTAAGTCATAAAAATGCCAAAAAACGTCATAGTATAGTAAGTCATAAAAATGCGAAAAAACAACATAGTATATTAAGGCATAAAAGGTCATAACAACGTCATAGTATGGCACGGAATCAAACAACATAGTATAATAATTCATAAAAATGCCAAAAAACATCATAGTATAGTATGGCATGAAAATTTAAAAAAACGTCATAGTATAGTATGGCAAAAAATGTTGAAAAAACAATATAGTATATTAAGGCATAAAAGGTCATAACAACGTCATAGTATGGCAAGGAATCAAACAACATATTATAATAATTCATAAAAATGCCAAAAAACATCATAGTATAGTAAGTCATAAAAATGCCAAAAAACGTCATAGTATAGTATGGCAAAACATGTCGAAAAAACAACATAGTATATTAAGGCATAAAAGGTCATAACAACGTCATAGTATGGCAAGGAATCAAACAACATATTATAACAAGTCATAAAAATACCAAAAAAACGTCATAGTATAGTATGGCTTGAAAATGTAAAAAAACGTCATAGTATAGTATGGCATAAAAAGTCATAAAAACATAATACTATGCTAAAGCATTGACAACAGAGAATAGTAAGACATGAAAATACCAAAAAACGTCATAGTATAGCAAGTCATAAAAATGCCAAAAAACGTCATAGTATAGTATGGCAAAAAATGTCGAAAAAACAATACAGTATATTAAGGCATAAAAGGTCATAATAACGTCAGAGTATGGCAAAGAATCAAACAACATATTATAACAAGTCATAAAAATACCAAAAAAACGTCATAGTATAGTATGGCATGAAAATGTAAAAAAACGTCATAGTATAGTATGGCATAAAAAGTCATAAAAACATAATACTATGCTAAAGCATTGACAACAGAGAATAGTAAGTCATGAAAATACCAAAAAACGTCATAGTATAGCAAGTCATAAAAATACCAAAAAAACGTCATAGTATAGCAAGTCATAAAAATGCCAAAAAACGTCATAGTATAGTATGGCAAAAAATGGCAAAAAAACAACATAGTATATTAAGGCATAAGAGGGCATAACAATGTCATACTAAGGCAAGGAATCAAATAACATAGTATAATAATTCATAAAAATACCAAAAAACATCATAGTATAGTATGGCATGAAAATGCCAAAAAACGTCATAGTATAGTATGGCAAAAAATGTCGAAAAAACAATATAGTATATTAAGGCATAAAAGGTCATAACAACGTCATAGTATGGAGAGGAATCAAACAACATATTATAATAATTCATAAAAATGCCAAAAAACAACATAGTATAATAATTCATAAAAATGCCAAAAAACATCATAGTATAGTAAGTCATGAAAATGCCAAAAAACGTCATAGTATAGTATGGCAAAAAATGTCGAAAAAACAACATAGTATATTAAGGCATAAAAGGTCATAACAACGTCATAGTATGGCAAGGAATCAAACAACATATTATAACAAGTCATAAAAATACCAAAAAACGTCATAGTATAGTATGGCAAAAAATACCAAAAAACGTCATAGTATAGTATGGCAAAAAATGGCAAAAAAACAACATAGTATATTAAGGCATAAAAGGTCATAACAATGTCATACTAAGGCAAGGAATCAAACAACATAGTATAATAATTCATAAAAATACCAAAAAAAATCATAGTATAGTATGGCATGAAAATGCCAAAAAACGTCATAGTATAGTATGGCAAAAAATGTTGAAAAAACAATATAGTATATTAAGGCATAAAAGGTCATAACAACGTCATAGTATGGAGAGGAATCAAACAACATATTATAATAATTCATAAAAATGCCAAAAAACATCATAGTATAGTAAGTCATAAAAATGCCAAAAAACGTCATAGTATAGTATGGCAAAAAATGTCGAAAAAACAACATAGTATATTAAGGCATAAAAGGTCATAACAACGTCATAGTATGGCACGGAATCAAACAACATATTATAACAAGTCATAAAAATACCAAAAAAACGTCATAGTATAGTATGGCAAAAAATACAAAAAAACGTCATAGTATAGTATGGCAAAAAATGGCAAAAAAACAACATAGTATATTAAGGCATAAAAGGTCATAACAATGTCATACTAAGGCAAGGAATCAAACAACATAGTATAATAATTCATAAAAATGCCAAAGAACGTTATAGTATAGTATGGCATGAAAATGCCAAAAAACGTCATAGTATAGTATGGCAAAAAATGTCAAAAAAAAAATGTAGTATATTAAGGCATAAAAGGTCATAACAACGTCATAGTATGGAGAGGAATCAAACAACATATTATAATAATTCATAAAAATGCCAAAAAACATCATAGTATAGTATGGCGAAAAATAACAAAAAACATCATAGTATAGTATGGCAAAAAATGGCAAAAAAACAACATAGTATATTAAGGCATAAAAGGTCATAACAATGTCATACTAAGGCAAGGAATCAAACAACATAGTATAATAATTCATAAAAATGCCAAAAAACATCATAGTATAGTATGGCATGAAAATTTAAAAAAACGTCATAGTATAGTATGGCAAAAAATGTTGAAAAAACAATATAGTATATTAAGGCATAAAAGGTCATAACAACGTCATAGTATGGAGAGGAATCAAACAACATATTATAATAATTCATAAAAATGCCAAAAAACATCATAGTATAGTAAGTCATAAAAATGCCAAAAAACGTCATAGTGTAGTAAGTCATAAAAATGCCAAAAAACGTAATATGGCAAAAAATGTCGAAAAAACAATGTAGTAAATTAAGGCATAAAAGGTCATAACAACGTCATAGTATGGCAAGGAATCAAACAACATATTATAACAAGTCATAAAAATACCAAAAAAACGTCATAGTATAGTATGGCATGAAAATGTAAAAAAACGTCATAGTATAGTATGGCATAAAAAGTCATAAAAACATAATACTATGCTAAAGCATTGACAACAGAGAATAGTAAGACATGAAAATACCAAAAAACATCATAGTATAGCAAGTCATAAAAATGCCAAAAAACGTCATAGTATAGTATGGCAAAAAATGTCGAAAAAACAATATAGTATATTAAGGCATAAAAGGTCATAATAACGTCATAGTATGGCAAGGAATCAAACAACATAGTATAATAATTCATAAAAATGCCAAAAACATCATAGTATAGTAAGTCATGAAAATGCCAAAAAACGTCATAGTATAGTATGGCAAAAAATGTCGAAAAAAACAGCATAGTATATTAAGGCATAAAAGGTCATAACAACGTCATAGTATGGCAAGGAATCAAACAACATATTATAACAAGTCATAAAAATACCAAAAAAACGTCATAGTATAGTATGGCAAAAAATACCAAAAAACGTCATAGTATAGTATGGCAAAAAATGTCGAAAAAACAGCATAGTATATTAAGGCATAAAAGGTCATAACAACGTCATAGTATGGCAAGGAATCAAACAACATATTATAATAATTCATAAAAATACCAAAAAACGTCATAGTATAGTATGGCAAAAAATACCAAAAAACGTCATAGTATAGTATGGCAAAAAATGTCGAAAAAACAGCATAGTATATTAAGGCATAAAAGGTCATAACAACGTCATAGTATGGCAAGGAATCAAACAACATATTATAATAATTCATAAAAATACCAAAAAACATCATAGTATAGTATGGCAAAAAATACCAAAAAACGTCATAGTATAGTATGGCAAAAAATGTCGAAAAAACAGCATAGTATATTAAGGCATAAAAGGTCATAACAATGTCATACTAAGGCAAGGAATCAAACAACATAGTATAATAATTCATAAAAATGCCAAAAAACATCATAATATAGTATGGCATGAAAATGCCAAAAAACGTCATAGTATAGTATGGCAAAAAATGTCGAAAAAAACAGCATAGTATATTAAGGCATAAAAGGTCATAACAACGTCATAGTATGGCAAGGAATCAAACAACATATTATAACAAGTCATAAAAATACCAAAAAAACGTCATAGTATAGTATGGCAAAAAATACCAAAAAACGTCATAGTATAGTATGGCAAAAAATGTCGAAAAAACAGCATAGTATATTAAGGCATAAAAGGTCATAACAACGTCATAGTATGGCAAGGAATCAAACAACATAGTATGATAATTCATAAAAATGCCAAAAAACGTCATAGTATAGTAAGTCATAAAAATGCCAAAAAACGTCATAGTATACTATGGCAAAAAATGTCAAAAAAACAATGTAGTATATTAAGGCATAAAAGGTCATAACAACGTCATAGTATGGCAAGGAATCAAACAACATAGTATAATAATTCATAAAAATGCCAAAAAACATCATAATATAGTATGGCATGAAAATTTAAAAAAACGTCATAGTATAGTATGGCAAAAAATGTCGAAAAAACAATATAGTATATTAAGGCATAAAAGGTCATAACAACGTCATAGTATGGCAAGGAATCAAACAACATAGTATAATAATTCATAAAAATGCCAAAAAACGTCATAGTATAGTAAGTCATAAAAATGCCAAAAAACGTCATAGTATAGTATGGCAAAAAATGTCAAAAAAACAATGTAGTATATTAAGGCATAAAAGGTCATAACAACGTCATAGTATGGCAAGGAATCAAACAACATAGTATAATAATTCATAAAAATGCCAAAAAAACTTCATAGTGTAGTAAGTCATAAAAATGCCAAAAAACGTCATAGTATAGTATGGCAAAAAATGTCAAAAAAACAATGTAGTAAATTAAGGCATAAAAGGTCATAACAACGTCATAGTATGGCACGGAATCAAACAACATAGTATAATAATTCATAAAAATGCCAAAAAACATCATAGTATAGTATGGCATGAAAATTTAAAAAAACGTCATAGTATAGTATGGCAAAAAATGTTGAAAAAACAATATAGTATATTAAGGCATAAAAGGTCATAACAACGTCATAGTATGGCAAGGAATCAAACAACATATTATAATAATTCATAAAAATGCCAAAAAACATCATAGTATAGTAAGTCATAAAAATGCCAAAAAACGTCATAGTATAGTATGGCAAAACATGTCGAAAAAACAACATAGTATATTAAGGCATAAAAGGTCATAACAACGTCATAGTATGGCAAGGAATCAAACAACATATTATAACAAGTCATAAAAATACCAAAAAAACGTCATAGTATAGTATGGCTTGAAAATGTAAAAAAACGTCATAGTATAGTATGGCATAAAAAGTCATAAAAACATAATACTATGCTAAAGCATTGACAACAGAGAATAGTAAGACATGAAAATACCAAAAAACATCATAGTATAGTATGGCAAAAAAAGTCATAGTATAGCAAGTCATAAAAATGCCAAAAAACGTCATAGTATAGTATGGCAAAAAATGTCGAAAAAACAATATAGTATATTAAGGCATAAAAGGTCATAATAACGTCAGAGTATGGCAAGGAATCAAACAACATATTATAATAATTCATAAAAATACCAAAAAACATCATAGTATAGTATGGCATGAAAATGTAAAAAAACGTCATAGTATAGTATGGCATAAAAAGTCATAAAAACATAATACTATGCTAAAGCATTGACAACAGAGAATAGTAAGACATGAAAATACCAAAAAACGTCATAGTATAGCAAGTCATAAAAATGCCAAAAAACGTCATAGTATAGTATGTCATAAAAATGCCAAAAAACGTCATAGTATAGTATGGCAAAAAATGGCAAAAAAACAACATAGTATATTAAGGCATAAAAGGTCATAACAATGTCATACTAAGGCAAGGAATCAAATAACATAGTATAATAATTCATAAAAATACCAAAAAACATCATAGTATAGTATGGCATGAAAATGCCAAAAAACGTCATAGTATAGTATGGCAAAAAATGTCAAAAAAACAATATAGTATATTAAGGCATAAAAGGTCATAACAACGTCATAGTATGGCAAGGAATCAAACAACATATTATAACAAGTCATAAAAATACCAAAAAAACGTCATAGTATAGTATGGCAAAAAATACCAAAAAACGTCATAGTATAGTATGGCAAAAAATGTCGAAAAAACAACATAGTATATTAAGGCATAAAAGGTCATAACAACGTCATAGTATGGCAAGGAATCAAACAACATAGTATAATAATTCATAAAAATGCCAAAAAACATCATAGTATAGTATGGCATGAAAATGCCAAAAAACGTCATAGTATAGTATGGCAAAAAATGTCAAAAAAACAATGTAGTATATTAAGGCATAAAAGGTCATAACAACGTCATAGTATGGAGAGGAATCAAACAACATATTATAATAATTCATAAAAATGCCAAAAAACATCATAGTATAGTAAGTCATAAAAATGCCAAAAAACGTCATAGTATAGTATGGCAAAAAATGTCAAAAAAACAATGTAGTAAATTAAGGCATAAAAGGTCATAACAACGTCATAGTATGGCAAGGAATCAAACAACATAGTATAACAAGTCATAAAAATGCCAAAAAACATCATAATATAGTATGGCAAAAAATACCAAAAAACGTCATAGTATAGTATGGCAAAAAATGTCGAAAAAACAACATAGTATATTAAGGCATAAAAGGTCATAACAACGTCATAGTATGGCAAGGAATCAAACAACATAGTATAATAATTCATAAAAATGCCAAAAAACATCATAGTATAGTATGGCATGAAAATGCCAAAAAACGTCATAGTATAGTATGGCAAAAAATGTCGAAAAAACAGCATAGTATATTAAGGCATAAAAGGTCATAACAACGTCATAGTATGGAGAGGAATCAAACAACATATTATAATAATTCATAAAAATGCCAAAAAACATCATAGTATAGTAAGTCATAAAAATGCCAAAAAACGTCATAGTATAGTATGGCAAAAAATGTCAAAAAAACAATGTAGTAAATTAAGGCATAAAAGGTCATAACAACGTCATAGTATGGCAAGGAATCAAACAACATAGTATAACAAGTCATAAAAATGCCAAAAAACATCATAATATAGTATGGCATGAAAATGTAAAAAAACGTCATAGTATAGTATGGCAAAAAATGTCAAAAAAACAATGTAGTATATTAAGGCATAAAAGGTCATAACAACGTCATAGTATGGAGAGGAATCAAACAACATATTATAATAATTCATAAAAATGCCAAAAAACATCATAGTATAGTAAGTCATAAAAATGCCAAAAAACGTCATAGTATAGTATGGCAAAAAATGTCGAAAAAACAACATAGTATATTAAGGCATAAAAGGTCATAACAACGTCATAGTATGGCAAGGAATCAAACAACATAGTATAATAATTCATAAAAATGCCAAAAAACATCATAGTATAGTATGGCATGAAAATTTAAAAAAACGTCATAGTATAGTATGGCAAAAAATGTTGAAAAAACAATATAGTATATTAAGGCATAAAAGGTCATAACAACGTCATAGTATGGCAAGGAATCAAACAACATATTATAATAATTCATAAAAATGCCAAAAAACATCATAGTATAGTAAGTCATAAAAATGCCAAAAAACGTCATAGTATAGTATGGCAAAACATGTCGAAAAAACAACATAGTATATTAAGGCATAAAAGGTCATAACAACGTCATAGTATGGCAAGGAATCAAACAACATATTATAACAAGTCATAAAAATACCAAAAAACGTCATAGTATAGTATGGCATGAAAATGTAAAAAAACGTCATAGTATAGTATGGCATAAAAATTCATAAAAACATAATACTATGCTAAAGCATTGACAACAGAGAATAGTAAGACATGAAAATACCAAAAAAAAACGTCATAGTATAGCAAGTCATAAAAATGCCAAAAAACGTCATAGTATAGTATGGCAAAAAATGTCGAAAAAACAATATAGTATATTAAGGCATAAAAGGTCATAATAACGTCAGAGTATGGCAAGGAATCAAACAACATATTATAACAAGTCATAAAAATACCAAAAAAACGTCATAGTATAGTATGGCATGAAAATGTAAAAAAACGTCATAGTATAGTATGGCATAAAAAGTCATAAAAACATAATACTATGCTAAAGCATTGACAACAGAGAATAGTAAGTCATGAAAATACCAAAAAACGTCATAGTATAGCAAGTCATAAAAATACCAAAAAAACGTCATAGTATAGCAAGTCATAAAAATGCCAAAAAACGTCATAGTATAGTATGGCAAAAAATGGCAAAAAAACAACATAGTATATTAAGGCATAAAAGGTCATAACAATGTCATACTAAGGCAAGGAATCAAACAACATAGTATAATAATTCATAAAAATACCAAAAAACATCATAGTATAGTAAGTCATAAAAATGCCAAAAAACGTCATAGTATAGTATGGCAAAAAATGGCAAAAAAACAACATAGTATATTAAGGCATAAAAGGTCATAACAATGTCATACTAAGGCAAGGAATGAAACAACATAGTATAATAATTCATAAAAATACCAAAAAACATCATAGTATAGTATGGCATGAAAATGCCAAAAAACGTCATAGTATAGTATGGCAAAAAATGTCAAAAAAACAATGTAGTATATTAAGGCATAAAAGGTCATAACAACGTCATAGTATGGAGAGGAATCAAACAACATATTATAATAATTCATAAAAATGCCAAAAAACATCATAGTATATTAAGTCATAAAAATGCCAAAAAACGTCATAGTATAGTATGGCAAAAAATGTCGAAAAAACAACATAGTATATTAAGGCATAAAAGGTCATAACAACGTCATAGTATGGCAAGGAATCAAACAACATATTATAACAAGTCATAAAAATACCAAAAAACGTCATAGTATAGTATGGCATGAAAATGTAAAAAAACGTCATAGTATAGTATGGCATAAAAAGTCATAAAAACATAATACTATGCTAAAGCATTGACAATAGAGAATAGTAAGACATGAAAATACCAAAAAACGTCATAGTATAGCAAGTCATAAAAATGACAAAAAACGTCATAGTATAGTATGGCAAAAAATGTCGAAAAAACAATATAGTATATTAAGGCATAAAAGGTCATAATAACGTCATAGTATGGCAAGGAATCAAACAACATAGTATAATAATTCATAAAAATGCCAAAAAACATCATAGTATAGTAAGTCATAAAAATGCCAAAAAACGTCATAGTATAGTATGGCAAAAAATGTCGAAAAAACAGCATAGTATATTAAGGCATAAAAGGTCATAACAACGTCATAGTATGGCAAGGAATCAAACAACATATTATAACAAGTCATAAAAATACCAAAAAAACGTCATAGTATAGTATGGCAAAAAATACCAAAAAACGTCATAGTATAGTATGGCAAAAAATGGCAAAAAAACAACATAGTATATTAAGGCATAAAAGGTCATAACAATGTCATACTAAGGCAAGGAATCAAACAACATAGTATAATAATTCATAAAAATACCAAAAAAAATCATAGTATAGTATGGCATGAAAATGCCAAAAAACGTCATAGTATAGTATGGCAAAAAATGTTGAAAAAACAATATAGTATATTAAGGCATAAAAGGTCATAACAACGTCATAGTATGGAGAGGAATCAAACAACATATTATAATAATTCATAAAAATGCCAAAAAACATCATAGTATAGTAAGTCATAAAAATGCCAAAAAACGTCATAGTATAGTATGGCAAAAAATGTCGAAAAAACAACATAGTATATTAAGGCATAAAAGGTCATAACAACGTCATAGTATGGCACGGAATCAAACAACATATTATAACAAGTCATAAAAATACCAAAAAAACGTCATAGTATAGTATGGCAAAAAATACCAAAAAAACGTCATAGTATAGTATGGCAAAAAATGGCAAAAAAACAACATAGTATATTAAGGCATAAAAGGTCATAACAATGTCATACTAAGGCAAGGAATCAAACAACATAGTATAATAATTCATAAAAATGCCAAAGAACGTTATAGTATAGTATGGCATGAAAATGCCAAAAAACGTCATAGTATAGTATGGCAAAAAATGTCAAAAAAACAATGTAGTATATTAAGGCATAAAAGGTCATAACAACGTCATAGTATGGAGAGGAATCAAACAACATATTATAATAATTCATAAAAATGCCAAAAAACATCATAGTATAGTAAGTCATAAAAATGCCAAAAAACGTCATAGTATAGTATGGCAAAACATGTCGAAAAAACAACATAGTATATTAAGGCATAAAAGGTCATAACAACGTCATAGTATGGCACGGAATCAAACAACATAGTATAATAATTCATAAAAATGCCAAAAAACATCATAGTATAGTATGGCATGAAAATTTAAAAAAACGTCATAGTATAGTATGGCAAAAAATGTTGAAAAAACAATATAGTATATTAAGGCATAAAAGGTCATAACAACGTCATAGTATGGAGAGGAATCAAACAACATATTATAATAATTCATAAAAATGCCAAAAAACATCATAGTATAGTATGGCAAAAAATACCAAAAAACATCATAGTATAGTATGGCAAAAAATGGCAAAAAAACAACATAGTATATTAAGGCATAAAAGGTCATAACAATGTCATACTAAGGCAAGGAATCAAACAACATAGTATAATAATTCATAAAAATACCAAAAAACATCATAGTATAGTATGGCATGAAAATGCCAAAAAACGTCATAGTATAGTATGGCAAAGCATGTCGAAAAAACAACATAGTATATTAAGGCATAAAAGGTCATAACAACGTCATAGTATGGCAAGGAATCAAACAACATATTATAACAAGTCATAAAAATACCAAAAAAACGTCATAGTATAGTATGGCTTGAAAATGTAAAAAAACGTCATAGTATAGTATGGCATAAAAATTCATAAAAACATAATACTATGCTAAAGCATTGACAACAGAGAATAGTAAGACATGAAAATACCAAAAAACGTCATAGTATAGCAAGTCATAAAAATGCCAAAAAACGTCATAGTATAGTATGGCAAAAAATGTCGAAAAAACAATATAGTATATTAAGGCATAAAAGGTCATAATAACGTCATAGTATGGCAAGGAATCAAACAACATATTATAACAAGTCATAAAAATACCAAAAAAACGTCATAGTATAGTATGGCATGAAAATGTAAAAAAACGTCATAGTATAGTATGGCATAAAAAGTCATAAAAACATAATACTATGCTAAAGCATTGACAACAGAGAATAGTAAGTCATGAAAATACCAAAAAAACGTCATAGTATAGCAAGTCATAAAAATACCAAAAAAAATCATAGTATAGCAAGTCATAAAAATGCCAAAAAACGTCATAGTATAGTATGGCAAAAAATGTCGAAAAAACAACATAGTATATTAAGGCATAAAAGGTCATAACAACGTCATAGTAAGGCAAGGAATCAAACAACATAGTATAATAATTCATAAAAATACCAAAAAACATCATAGTATAGTAAGTCATAAAAATGCCAAAAAACGTCATAGTATAGTATGGCAAAAAATGGCAAAAAAACAACATAGTATATTAAGGCATAAAAGGTCATAACAATGTCATACTAAGGCAAGGAATCAAACAACATAGTATAATAATTCATAAAAATACCAAAAAACATCATAGTATAGTATGGCATGAAAATGCCAAAAAACGTCATAGTATAGTATGGCAAAAAATGTCAAAAAAACAATGTAGTATATTAAGGCATAAAAGGTCATAACAACGTCATAGTATGGAGAGGAATCAAACAACATATTATAATAATTCATAAAAATGCCAAAAAACATCATAGTATAGTAAGGCATAAAAATGCCAAAAAACGTCATAGTATAGTATGGCAAAAAATGTCGAAAAAACAACATAGTATATTAAGGCATAAAAGGTCATAACAACGTCATAGTATGGCAAGGAATCAAACAACATAGTATAATAATTCATAAAAATGCCAAAAAACGTCATAGTGTAGTAAGTCATAAAAATGCCAAAAAACGTCATAGTATAGTATGGCAAAAAATGTCGAAAAAACAATGTAGTAAATTAAGGCATAAAAGGTCATAACAACGTCATAGTATGGCAAGGAATCAAACAACATATTATAACAAGTCATAAAAATACCAAAAAAACGTCATAGTATAGTATGGCATGAAAATGTAAAAAAACGTCATAGTATAGTATGGCATAAAAAGTCATAAAAACATAATACTATGCTAAAGCATTGACAACAGAGAATAGTAAGACATGAAAATACCAAAAAAACGTCATAGTATAGCAAGTCATAAAAATGACAAAAAACGTCATAGTATAGTATGGCAAAAAATGTCGAAAAAACAATATAGTATATTAAGGCATAAAAGGTCATAATAACGTCATAGTATGGCAAGGAATCAAACAACATAGTATAATAATTCATAAAAATGCCAAAAAACATCATAGTATAGTAAGTCATAAAAATGCCAAAAAACGTCATAGTATAGTATGGCAAAAAATGTCGAAAAAACAGCATAGTATATTAAGGCATAAAAGGTCATAACAACGTCATAGTATGGCAAGGAATCAAACAACATATTATAACAAGTCATAAAAATACCAAAAAAACGTCATAGTATAGTATGGCAAAAAATGTCGAAAAAACAATATAGTATATTAAGGCATAAAAGGTCATAATAACGTCATAGTATGGCAAGGAATCAAACAACATAGTATAATAATTCATAAAAATACCAAAAAACATCATAGTATAGTATGGCATGAAAATTTAAAAAAACGTCATAGTATAGTATGGCAAAAAATGTTGAAAAAAACAATATAGTATATTAAGGCATAAAAGGTCATAACAACGTCATAGTATGGAGAGGAATCAAACAACATATATAATAATTCATAAAAATGCCAAAAAACATCATAGTATAGTATGGCAAAAAATGCCAAAAAACGTCATAGTATAGTATGGCAAAAAATGGCAAAAAAACAACATAGTATATTAAGGCATAAAAGGTCATAACAACGTCATACTAAGGCAAGGAATCAAACAACATAGTATAATAATTCATAAAAATATCAAAAAACATCATAGTATAGTATGGCATGAAAATGCCAAAAAACGTCATAGTATAGTATGGCAAAAAATGTCAAAAAACGTCATAGTATAGTATGGCAAAACATGTCGAAAAAACAACATAGTATATTAAGGCATAAAAGGTCATAACAACGTCATAGTATGGCAAGGAATCAAACAACATATATAACAAGTCATAAAAATACCAAAAAAACGTGATAGTATAGTATGGCATGAAAATGTAAAAAAACGTCATAGTATAGTATGGCATAAAAAGTCATAAAAACATAATACTGTGCTAAAGCATTGACAACAGAGAATAGTAAGACATGAAAATACCAAAAAACGTCATAGTATAGCAAGTCATAAAAATGCCAAAAAACGTCATAGTATAGTATGGCAAAAAATGTCGAAAAAACAATATAGTATATTAAGGCATAAAAGGTCATAATAACGTCATAGTATGGCAAGGAATCAAACAACATAGTATAATAATTCATAAAAATGCCAAAAAACATCATAGTATAGTAAGTCATAAAAATGCCAAAAAACGTCATAGTATAGTATGGCAAAAAATGTCGAAAAAACAGCATAGTATATTAAGGCATAAAAGGTCATAACAACGTCATAGTATGGCAAGGAATCAAACAACATATTATAACAAGTCATAAAAATACCAAAAAAACGTCATAGTATAGTATGGCAAAAAATACCAAAAAACGTCATAGTATAGTATGGCAAAAAATGGCAAAAAAACAACATAGTATATTAAGGCATAAAAGGTCATAACAATGTCATACTAAGGCAAGGAATCAAACAACATAGTATAATAATTCATAAAAATACCAAAAAACATCATAGTATAGTATGGCATGAAAATGCCAAAAAACGTCATAGTATAGTATGGCAAAAAATGGCAAAAAAACAACATAGTATATTAAGGCATAAAAGGTCATAACAATGTCATACTAAGGCAAGGAATCAAACAACATAGTATAATAATTCATAAAAATGCCAAAAAACGTCATAGTGTAGTAAGTCATAAAAATGCCAAAAAACGTCATAGTATAGTATGGCAAAAAATGTCGAAAAAACAATGTAGTAAATTAAGGCATAAAAGGTCATAACAATGTCATAGTATGGCAAGGAATCAAACAACATATTATAACAAGTCATAAAAATACCAAAAAAACGTCATAGTATAGTATGGCATGAAAATGTAAAAAAACGTCATAGTATAGTATGGCATAAAAAGTCATAAAAACATAATACTATGCTAAAGCATTGACAACAGAGAATAGTAAGACATGAAAATACCAAAAAACGTCATAGTATAGCAAGTCATAAAAATGACAAAAAACGTCATAGTATAGTATGGCAAAAAATGTCGAAAAAACAATATAGTATATTAAGGCATAAAAGGTCATAATAACGTCATAGTATGGCAAGGAATCAAACAACATAGTATAATAATTCATAAAAATGCCAAAAAACATCATAGTATAGTAAGTCATAAAAATGCCAAAAAACGTCATAGTATAGTATGGCAAAAAATGTCGAAAAAACAGCATAGTATATTAAGGCATAAAAGGTCATAACAACGTCATAGTATGGCAAGGAATCAAACAACATATTATAACAAGTCATAAAAATACCAAAAAACGTCATAGTATAGTATGGCAAAAAATACCAAAAAACGTCATAGTATAGTATGGCAAAAAATGGCAAAAAAACAACATAGTATATTAAGGCATAAAAGGTCATAACAATGTCATACTAAGGCAAGGAATCAAACAACATAGTATAATAATTCATAAAAATACCAAAAAAAATCATAGTATAGTATGGCATGAAAATGCCAAAAAACGTCATAGTATAGTATGGCAAAAAATGTTGAAAAAACAATATAGTATATTAAGGCATAAAAGGTCATAACAACGTCATAGTATGGAGAGGAATCAAACAACATATATAATAATTCATAAAAATGCCAAAAAACATCATAGTATAGTAAGTCATAAAAATGCCAAAAAACGTCATAGTATAGTATGGCAAAAAATGTCGAAAAAACAACATAGTATATTAAGGCATAAAAGGTCATAACAACGTCATAGTATGGCACGGAATCAAACAACATATTATAACAAGTCATAAAAATACCAAAAAAACGTCATAGTATAGTATGGCAAAAAATACCAAAAAACGTCATAGTATAGTATGGCAAAAAATGGCAAAAAAACAACATAGTATATTAAGGCATAAAAGGTCATAACAATGTCATACTAAGGCAAGGAATCAAACAACATAGTATAATAATTCATAAAAATGCCAAAGAACGTTATAGTATAGTATGGCATGAAAATTTAAAAAAACGTCATAGTATAGTATGGCAAAAAATGTTGAAAAAACAATATAGTATATTAAGGCATAAAAGGTCATAACAACGTCATAGTATGGAGATGAATCAAACAACATATTATAATAATTCATAAAGATGCCAAAAAACATCATAGTATAGTATGGCAAAAAATGGCAAAAAAACAACATAGTATATTAAGGCATAAAAGGTCATAACAATGTCATACTAAGGCAAGGAATCAAACAACATAGTATAATAATTCATAAAAATACCAAAAAACATCATAGTATAGTATGGCATGAAAATGCCAAAAAACGTCATAGTATAGTATGGCAAAAAATGTCAAAAAACGTCATAGTATAGTATGGCAAAACGTGTCGAAAAAACAACATAGTATATTAAGGCATAAAAGGTCATAACAACGTCATAGTATGGCAAGGAATCAAACAACATATTATAACAAGTCATAAAAATACCAAAAAAACGTGATAGTATAGTATGGCATGAAAATGTAAAAAAACGTCATAGTATAGTATGGCATAAAAAGTCATAAAAACATAATACTGTGCTAAAGCATTGACAACAGAGAATAGTAAGACATGAAAATACCAAAAAACGTCATTGTATAGCAAGTCATAAAAATGCCAAAAAACGTCATAGTATAGTATGGCAAAAAATGTCGAAAAAACAATATAGTATATTAAGGCATAAAAGGTCATAATAACGTCATAGTATGGCAAGGAATCAAACAACATAGTATAATAATTCATAAAAATGCCAAAAAACATCATAGTATAATAAGTCATAAAAATGCCAAAAAACGTCATAGTATAGTATGGCAAAAAATGTCGAAAAAACAGCATAGTATATTAAGGCATAAAAGGTCATAACAACGTCATAGTATGGCAAGGAATCAAACAACATATTATAACAAGTCATAAAAATACCAAAAAACGTCATAGTATAGTATGGCAAAAAATACCAAAAAACGTCATAGTATAGTATGGCAAAAAATGTCGAAAAAAACAATATAGTATATTAAGGCATAAAAGGTCATAACAACGTCATAGTATAGTATGGCAAAAAATGTTGAAAAAACAATATAGTATATTAAGGCATAAAAAGTCATAAAAATACCAAAAAAAATCATAGTATAGTAAGTCATAAAAATGCCAAAAAACATCATAGTATAATAATTCATAAAAATGCCAAAAAACATCATAGTATAGTATGGCAAAAAAATGTAAAAAAACGTCATAGTATGGCAAAAAATGTCGAAAAAACAATGTAGTATATTAAGGCATAAAAGGTCATAAAAACGTCATAGTATAGTATGGCATAAAAATTCATAAAAATGCCAAAAAACGTCATAGTATAGTATGGCAAAAAATACCAAAAAAAATCATAGTATAGTATGGCATAAAAATGCCAAAAAACATCATAGTATAGTATGGCAAAAAATGTCATAGTATGGCAAAAAATGCCAAAAAACATCATAGTATAGCAAGTCATAAAAATGCCAAAAAACGTCATAGTATGGAAGGAATCAAACAACATAGTATATTAAGCATAAAAGGTCATAAAAACGTCATAGTATAGTAAGTCATAAAAATGACAAAAAACGTCATAGTATGGCAAGGAATCAAACAACATATTATAACAAGTCATAAAAATACCAAAAAAAAAAACGTCATAGTATAGTATGGCATGAAAATGTAAAAAAACGTCATAGTATAGTATGGCATAAAAAGTCATAAAAACATAATACTATGCTAAAGCATTGACAACAGAGAATAGTAAGACATGAAAATACCAAAAAACGTCATAGTATAGTAATTCATAAAAATGCCAAAAAACGTCATAGTATAGTATGGCAAAAAATGTCGAAAAAACAACATAGTATATTAAGGCATAAAAGGTCATAACAACGTCATAGTATGGCAAGGAATCAAACAACATATTATAACAAGTCATAAAAATACCAAAAAAACGTCATAGTATAGTATGGCATGAAAATGTAAAAAAACGTCATAGTATAGTATGGCAAAAAAAGTCATAAAAACATAATACTATGCTAAAGCATTGACAACAGAGAATAGTAAGTCATGAAAATACCAAAAAACGTCATAGTATAGCAAGTCATAAAAATACCAAAAAAACGTCATAGTATAGCAAGTCATAAAAATGCCAAAAAACGTCATAGTATAGTATGGCAAAAAATGGCAAAAAAACAACATAGTATATTAAGGCATAAAAGGTCATAACAACGTCATAGTATGGCAAGGAATCAAACAACATAGTATAATAAGTCATAAAAATGCCAAAAAACATCATAGTAAAGTATGGCATAAAAATGCCAAAAAACGTCATAGTATAGTATGGCAAAAAATGTCAAAAAAACAATGTAGTATATTAAGGCATAAAAGGTCATAACAACGTCATAGTATGGCAAGGAATCAAACAACATATTATAACAAGTCATAAAAATACCAAAAAAAGTCATAGTATAGTATGGCAAAAAATACCAAAAAACGTCATAGTATAGTATGGCAAAAAATGTCAAAAAAACAATGTAGTATATTAAGGCATAAAAGGTCATAACAACGTCATAGTATGGAGAGGAATCAAACAACATATTATAATAATTCATAAAAATGCCAAAAAACATCATAGTATAGTAAGTCATAAAAATGCCAAAAAACGTCATAGTATAGTATGGCAAAAAATGTCGAAAAAACAACATAGTATATTAAGGCATAAAACGTCATAACAACGTCATAGTATGGCAAGGAATCAAACAACATAGTATAATAATTCATAAAAATGCCAAAAAACGTCATAGTATAGTATGGCAAAAAATGTCGAAAAAACAATGTAGTAAATTAAGGCATAAAAGGTCATAACAACGTCATAGTATGGCAAGGAATCAAACAACATATTATAACAAGTCATAAAAATACCAAAAAAACGTCATAGTATAGTATGGCATGAAAATGTAAAAAAACGTCATAGTATAGTATGGCATAAAAAGTCATAAAAACATAATACTATGCTAAAGCATTGACAATAGAGAATAGTAAGACATGAAAATACCAAAAAACGTCATAGTATAGCAAGTCATAAAAATGCCAAAAAACGTCATAGTATAGTATGGCAAAAAATGTCGAAAAAACAATATAGTATATTAAGGCATAAAAGGTCATAATAACGTCATAGTATGGCAAGGAATCAAACAACATAGTATAATAATTCATAAAAATGCCAAAAAACATCATAGTATAGTAAGTCATAAAAATGCCAAAAAACGTCATAGTATAGTATGGCAAAAAATGTCGAAAAAACAGCATAGTATATTAAGGCATAAAAGGTCATAACAACGTCATAGTATGGCAAGGAATCAAACAACATATTATAACAAGTCATAAAAATACCAAAAAAACGTCATAGTATAGTATGGCAAAAAATACCAAAAAACGTCATAGTATAGTATGGCAAAAAATGGCAAAAAAACAACATAGTATATTAAGGCATAAAAGGTCATAACAACGTCATAGTATGGCAAGGAATCAAACAACATAGTATAATAATTCATAAAAATACCAAAAAAAATCATAGTATAGTATGGCATGAAAATGCCAAAAAACGTCATAGTATAGTATGGCAAAAATGTTGAAAAAACAATATAGTATATTAAGGCATAAAAGGTCATAACAACGTCATAGTATGGAGAGGAATCAAACAACATATTATAATAATTCATAAAAATGCCAAAAAACATCATAGTATAGTAAGTCATAAAAATGCCAAAAAACGTCATAGTATAGTATGGCAAAAAATGTCGAAAAAACAACATAGTATATTAAGGCATAAAAGGTCATAACAACGTCATAGTATGGCACGGAATCAAACAACATATTATAACAAGTCATAAAAATACCAAAAAAACGTCATAGTATAGTATGGCAAAAAATACCAAAAAACGTCATAGTATAGTATGGCAAAAAATGGCAAAAAAACAACATAGTATATTAAGGCATAAAAGGTCATAACAATGTCATACTAAGGCAAGGAATCAAACAACATAGTATAATAATTCATAAAAATGCCAAAAAACGTCATAGTATAGTATGGCATGAAAATTTAAAAAAACGTCATAGTATAGTATGGCAAAAAATGTTGAAAAAACAATATAGTATATTAAGGCATAAAAGGTCATAACAACGTCATAGTATGGAGATGAATCAAACAACATATTATAATAATTCATAAAAATGCCAAAAAACATCATAGTATAGTATGGCAAAAAATGGCAAAAAAACAACATAGTATATTAAGGCATAAAAGGTCATAACAATGTCATACTAAGGCAAGGAATCAAACAACATAGTATAATAATTCATAAAAATACCAAAAAACATCATAGTATAGTATGGCATGAAAATGCCAAAAAACGTCATAGTATAGTATGGCAAAAAATGTCAAAAAACGTCATAGTATAGTATGGCAAAAAATGTCGAAAAAACAACATAGTATATTAAGGCATAAAAGGTCATAACAACGTCATAGTATGGCAAGGAATCAAACAACATATTATAACAAGTCATAAAAATACCAAAAAAACGTCATAGTATAGTATGGCATGAAAATGTAAAAAAACGTCATAGTATAGTATGGCATAAAAAGTCATAAAAACATAATACTATGCTAAAGCATTGACAACAGAGAATAGTAAGACATGAAAATACCAAAAAACGTCATAGTATAGCAAGTCATAAAAATGCCAAAAAACGTCATAGTATAGTATGGCAAAAAATGTCGAAAAAACAATATAGTATATTAAGGCATAAAAGGTCATAATAACGTCATAGTATGGCAAGGAATCAAACAACATAGTATAATAATTCATAAAAATGCCAAAAAACATCATAGTATAGTAAGTCATAAAAATGCCAAAAAACGTCATAGTATAGTATGGCAAAAAATGTCGAAAAAACAGCATAGTATATTAAGGCATAAAAGGTCATAACAACGTCATAGTATGGCAAGGAATCAAACAACATATTATAACAAGTCATAAAAATACCAAAAAAACGTCATAGTATAGTATGGCATGAAAATGTAAAAAAACGTCATAGTATAGTATGGCAAAAAATGTCGAAAAAACAATATAGTATATTAAGGCATAAAAGGTCATAATAACGTCATAGTATGGCAAGGAATCAAACAACATATTATAACAAGTCATAAAAATACCAAAAAAACGTCATAGTATAGTATGGCAAAAAATACCAAAAAACGTCATAGTATAGTATGGCAAAAAATGGCAAAAAAACAACATAGTATATTAAGGCATAAAAGGTCATAACAATGTCATACTAAGGCAAGGAATCAAACAACATAGTATAATAATTCATAAAAATACCAAAAAAAATCATAGTATAGTATGGCATGAAAATGCCAAAAAACGTCATAGTATAGTATGGCAAAAAATGTCGAAAAAACAATATAGTATATTAAGGCATAAAAGGTCATAACAACGTCATAGTATGGCAAGGAATCAAACAACATATTATAACAAGTCATAAAAATACCAAAAAAACGTCATAGTATAGTATGGCAAAAAATACCAAAAAACGTCATAGTATAGTATGGCAAAAAATGGCAAAAAAACAACATAGTATATTAAGGCATAAAAGGTCATAACAACGTCATACTAAGGCAAGGAATCAAACAACATAGTATAATAATTCATAAAAATACCAAAAAACATCATAGTATAGTATGGCATGAAAATGCCAAAAAACGTCATAGTATAGTATGGCAAAAAATGCAAAAAAACAACATAGTAAATTAAGGCATAAAAGGTCATAACAACGTCATAGTATGCAAGGAATCAAACAACATAGTATAATAATTCATAAAAATGCCAAAAAACGTCATAGTATAGTAAGTCATAAAAATGCCAAAAAACGTCATAGTATAGTATGGCAAAAAATGTCGAAAAAACAATGTAGTAAATTAAGGCATAAAAGGTCATAACAATGTCATAGTATGGCAAGGAATCAAACAACATATTATAACAAGTCATAAAAATACCAAAAAACGTCATAGTATAGTATGGCATGAAAATGTAAAAAAACGTCATAGTATAGTATGGCATAAAAAGTCATAAAAACATAATACTATGCTAAAGCATTGACAACAGAGAATAGTAAGACATGAAAATACCAAAAAACATCATAGTATAGCAAGTCATAAAAATGCCAAAAAACGTCATAGTATAGTATGGCAAAAAATGTCGAAAAAACAATATAGTATATTAAGGCATAAAAGGTCATAATAACGTCATAGTATGGCAAGGAATCAAACAACATAGTATAATAATTCATAAAAATGCCAAAAAACATCATAGTATAGTAAGTCATGAAAATGCCAAAAAACGTCATAGTATAGTATGGCAAAAAATGTCGAAAAAACAGCATAGTATATTAAGGCATAAAAGGTCATAACAACGTCATAGTATGGCAAGGAATCAAACAACATATTATAACAAGTCATAAAAATACCAAAAAAACGTCATAGTATAGTATGGCAAAAAATACCAAAAAACGTCATAGTATAGTATGGCAAAAAATGGCAAAAAAACAATATAGTATATTAAGGCATAAAAGGTCATAACAACGTCATAGTATGGAGAGGAATCAAACAACATATTATAATAATTCATAAAAATGCCAAAAAACATC
The DNA here is from genome assembly GCF_021018895.1 of Seriola aureovittata. NCBI lineage: Eukaryota > Metazoa > Chordata > Actinopteri > Carangiformes > Carangidae > Seriola > Seriola aureovittata. The sequence goes on from NC_079386.1 coordinate 10,005,498, forward strand.
ATAGTATAGTAAGTCATAAAAATGCCAAAAAACGTCATAGTATAGTATGGCAAAAAATGTCGAAAAAACAACATAGTATATTAAGGCATAAAAGGTCATAACAACGTCATAGTATGGCAAGGAATCAAACAACATATTATAACAAGTCATAAAAATACCAAAAAACGTCATAGTATAGTATGGCAAAAAATACCAAAAAACGTCATAGTATAGTATGGCAAAAAATGGCAAAAAAACAACATAGTATATTAAGGCATAAAAGGTCATAACAATGTCATACTAAGGCAAGGAATCAAACAACATAGTATAATAATTCATAAAAATACCAAAAAACATCATAGTATAGTATGGCATGAAAATGCCAAAAAACGTCATAGTATAGTATGGCAAAAAATGTCGAAAAAACAGCATAGTATATTAAGGCATAAAAGGTCATAACAACGTCATAGTATGGCAAGGAATCAAACAACATATATAACAAGTCATAAAAATACCAAAAAACGTCATAGTATAGTATGGCAAAAAATACCAAAAAACGTCATAGTATAGTATGGCAAAAAATGGCAAAAAAACAACATAGTATATTAAGGCATAAAAGGTCATAACAATGTCATACTAAGGCAAGGAATCAAACAACATAGTATAATAATTCATAAAAATACCAAAAAACATCATAGTATAGTATGGCATGAAAATGCCAAAAAACGTCATAGTATAGTATGGCAAAAAATGTTGAAAAAACAATATAGTATATTAAGGCATAAAAGGTCATAACAACGTCATAGTATGGAGAGGAATCAAACAACATATTATAATAATTCATAAAAATGCCAAAAAACATCATAGTATAGTAAGTCATAAAAATGCCAAAAAACGTCATAGTATAGTATGGCAAAAAATGTCGAAAAAACAACATAGTATATTAAGGCATAAAAGGTCATAACAACGTCATAGTATGGCAAGGAATCAAACAACATATTATAACAAGTCATAAAAATACCAAAAAAACGTCATAGTATAGTATGGCAAAAAATACCAAAAAACGTCATAGTATAGTATGGCAAAAAATGGCAAAAAAACAACATAGTATATTAAGGCATAAAAGGTCATAACAATGTCATACTAAGGCAAGGAATCAAACAACATAGTATAATAATTCATAAAAATACCAAAAAACATCATAGTATAGTATGGCATGAAAATGCCAAAAAACGTCATAGTATAGTATGGCAAAAAATGTCGAAAAAACAGCATAGTATATTAAGGCATAAAAGGTCATAACAACGTCATAGTATGGCAAGGAATCAAACAACATATTATAACAAGTCATAAAAATACCAAAAAAACGTCATAGTATAGTATGGCAAAAAATACCAAAAAACGTCATAGTATAGTATGGCAAAAAATGTCAAAAAAACAACATAGTATATTAAGGCATAAAAGGTCATAACAATGTCATAGTAAGGCAAGGAATCAAACAACATAGTATAATAATTCATAAAAATGCCAAAAAACGTCATAGTGTAGTAAGTCATAAAAATGCCAAAAAACGTCATAGTATAGTATGGCAAAAAATGTCGAAAAAACAATGTAGTATATTAAGGCATAAAAGGTCATAATAACGTCATAGTATGGCAAGGAATCAAACAACATATTATAACAAGTCATAAAAATACCAAAAAAACGTCATAGTATAGTATGGCATGAAAATGTAAAAAAACGTCATAGTATAGTATGGCAAAAAAGTCATAAAAACATAATACTATGCTAAAGCATTGACAACAGAGAATAGTAAGTCATAAAAATGCCAAAAAATTTCATAGTATAGTAAGTCATAAAAATGCCAAAAAACGTCATAGAATAGTAAGTCATGAAAATGCCAAAAAACGTCATAGTATAGAATGGCAAAAAATGTCGAAAAAACAGCATAGTATATTAAGGCATAAAAGGTCATAACAACGTCATAGTATGGCAAGGAATCAAACAACATATTATAACAAGTCATAAAAATACCAAAAAAACGTCATAGTATAGTATGGCAAAAAATACCAAAAAACGTCATAGTATAGTATGGCAAAAAATGGCAAAAAAACAACATAGTATATTAAGGCATAAAAGGTCATAACAATGTCATACTAAGGCAAGGAATCAAACAACATAGTATAATAATTCATAAAAATGCCAAAAAACGTCATAGTGTAGTAAGTCATAAAAATGCCAAAAAACGTCATAGTATAGTATGGCAAAAAATGTCGAAAAAACAATGTAGTAAATTAAGGCATAAAAGGTCATAATAACGTCATAGTATGGCAAGGAATCAAACAACATATTATAACAAGTCATAAAAATACCAAAAAAACGTCATAGTATAGTATGGCATGAAAATGTAAAAAAACGTCATAGTATAGTATGGCATAAAAAGTCATAAAAACATAATACTATGCTAAAGCATTGACAACAGAGAATAGTAAGTCATAAAAATGCCAAAAAATTTCATAGTATAGTAAGTCATAAAAATGCCAAAAAACGTCATAGAATAGTAAGTCATGAAAATGCCAAAAAACGTCATAGTATAGAATGGCAAAAAATGTCGAAAAAACAGCATAGTATATTAAGGCATAAAAGGTCATAACAACGTCATAGTATGGCAAGGAATCAAACAACATATTATAACAAGTCATAAAAATACCAAAAAAACGTCATAGTATAGTATGGCAAAAAATACCAAAAAACGTCATAGTATAGTATGGCAAAAAATGGCAAAAAAACAACATAGTATATTAAGGCATAAAAGGTCATAACAATGTCATACTAAGGCAAGGAATCAAACAACATAGTATAATAATTCATAAAAATACCAAAAAACATCATAGTATAGTATGGCATGAAAATGCCAAAAAACGTCATAGTATAGTATGGCAAAAAATGTCAAAAAACGTCATAGTATAGTATGGCAAAACATGTCGAAAAAACAACATAGTATATTAAGGCATAAAAGGTCATAACAACGTCATAGTATGGCACGGAATCAAACAACATAGTATAATAATTCATAAAAATGCCAAAAAACATCATAGTATAGTATGGCATGAAAATTTAAAAAAACGTCATAGTATAGTATGGCAAAAAATGTTGAAAAAACAATATAGTATATTAAGGCATAAAAGGTCATAACAACGTCATAGTATGGAGAGGAATCAAACAACATATTATAATAATTCATAAAAATGCCAAAAAACATCATAGTATAGTAAGTCATAGAAATGCCAAAAAACGTCATAATAAATATGCCAAAAAACGTCATTGTATAGTATGGCAAAAAATGTCGAAAAAACAATGTAGTAAATTAAGGCATAAAAGGTCATAACAACGTCATAGTATGGCAAGGAATCAAACAACATATTATAACAAGTCATAAAAATACCAAAAAAACGTCATAGTATAGTATGGCATGAAAATGTAAAAAAACGTCATAGTATAGTATGGCATAAAAAGTCATAAAAACATAATACTATGCTAAAGCATTGACAACAGAGAATAGTAAGACATGAAAATACCAAAAAACGTCATAGTATAGCAAGTCATAAAAATGCCAAAAAACGTCATAGTATAGTATGGCAAAAAATGTCGAAAAAACAATATAGTATATTAAGGCATAAAAAGTCATAAAAACGTCATAGTATGGCAAGGAATCAAACAACATAGTATAATAATTCATAAAAATGCCAAAAAACATCATAGTATAATAAGTCATAAAAATGCCAAAAAACGTCATAGTATAGTATGGCAAAAAATGTCGAAAAAACAGCATAGTATATTAAGGCATAAAAGGTCATAACAACGTCATAGTATGGCAAGGAATCAAACAACATATTATAACAAGTCATAAAAATACCAAAAAAACGTCATAGTATAGTATGGCAAAAAATACCAAAAAACGTCATAGTATAGTATGGCAAAAAATGGCAAAAAAACAACATAGTATATTAAGGCATAAAAGGTCATAACAATGTCATACTAAGGCAAGGAATCAAACAACATATTATAATAATTCATAAAAATGCCAAAAAACATCATAGTATATTAAGTCATAAAAATGCCAAAAAACGTCATAGTATAGTATGGCAAAACATGTCGAAAAAACAACATAGTATATTAAGGCATAAAATGTCATAACAACGTCATAGTATGGCAAGGAATCAAACAACATAGTATAATAATTCATAAAAATGCCAAAAAACGTCATAGTGTAGTAAGTCATAAAAATGCCAAAAAACGTCATAGTATAGTATGGCAAAAAATGTCGAAAAAACAATGTAGTAAATTAAGGCATAAAAGGTCATAATAACGTCATAGTATGGCAAGGAATCAAACAACATATTATAACAAGTCATAAAAATACCAAAAAACGTCATAGTATAGTATGGCATGAAAATTAAAAAAACGTCATAGTATAGTAAGGCATAAAAAGTCATAAAAACATAATACTATGCTAAAGCATTGACAACAGAGAATAGTAAGACATGAAAATACCAAAAAACGTCATAGTATAGCAAGTCATAAAAATGCCAAAAAACGTCATAGTATAGTATGGCAAAAAATGTCGAAAAAACAATGTAGTATATTAAGGCATAAAAGGTCATAACAACGTCATAGTATAGCAAGGAATCAAACAACATATTATAACAAGTCATAAAAATACCAAAAAAACGTCATAGTATAGTATGGCAAAAAATACCAAAAAACGTCATAGTATAGTATGGCAAAAAATGGCAAAAAAACAACATAGTATATTAAGGCATAAAAGGTCATAACAATGTCATACTAAGGCAAGGAATCAAACAACATAGTATAATAATTCATAAAAATACCAAAAAACATCATAGTATAGTATGGCATGAAAATGCCAAAAAACGTCATAGTATAGTATGGCAAAAAATGTCAAAAAAACAATGTAGTATATTAAGGCATAAAATGTCATAACAACGTCATAGTATGGAGAGGAATCAAACAACATATTATAATAATTCATAAAAATGCCAAAAAACATCATAGTATAGTAAGTCATAAAAATGCCAAAAAACGTCATAGTATAGTATGGCAAAAAATGTCGAAAAAACAACATAGTATATTAAGGCATAAAAGGTCATAACAACGTCATAGTATGGCAAGGAATCAAACAACATAGTATAATAATTCATAAAAATGCCAAAAAACGTCATAGTGTAGTAAGTCATAAAAATGCCAAAAAACGTCATAGTATAGTATGGCAAAAAATGTTGAAAAAACAATGTAGTAAATTAAGGCATAAAAAGTCATAACAACGTCATAGTATGGCAAGGAATCAAACAACATATTATAACAAGTCATAAAAATACCAAAAAAACGTCATAGTATAGTATGGCATGAAAATGTAAAAAAACGTCATAGTATAGTAAGGCATAAAAGGTCATAACAACGTCATAGTATGGAGAGGAATCAAACAACATATTATAATAATTCATAAAAATGCCAAAAACCATCATAGTATAGTAAGTCATAAAAATGCCAAAAAACGTCATAGTATAGTATGGCAAAAAATGTCAAAAAAACGTCATAGTATAGTATGGCAAAAAATGGCAAAAAAACAACATAGTATATTAAGGCATAAAAGGTCATAACAACGTCATAGTATGGCAAGGAATCAAACAACATAGTATAATAATTCATAAAAATGCCAAAAAACATCATAGTATAGTAAGTCATAAAAATGCCAAAAAACGTCATAGTATAGTATGGCAAAAAATGTCGAAATAACAGCATTGTATATTAAGGCATAAAAGGTCATAACAACGTCATAGTATGGCAAGGAATCAAACAACATAGTATAATAATTATTAAAAAATGCCAAAAAACGTCATAGTATAGTAAGTCATAAAAATGCCAAAAAACGTCATAGTATAGTATGGCATGAAAATTTAAAAAAACGTCATAGTATAGTATGGCATAAAAGGTCATAACAACGTCATAGTATGGCAAGGAATCAAACAACATAGTATAACAAGTCATAAAAATACCAAAAAGCGTCATAGTATAGTATGGCATGAAAATGTAAAAAAACGTCATAGTATAGTATGGCATAAAAAGTCATAAAAACATAATACTATGCTAAAGCATTGACAACAGAGAATAGTAAGACATGAAAATACCAAAAAACATCATAGTATAGTATGGCAAGAAAATTTAAAAAAACGTCATAGTATAGTATGGCAAAAAATGTTGAAAAAACAACATAGTATATTAAGGCATAAAAGGTCATAACAACGTCATAGTATGGCAAGGAATCAAACAACATATTATAATAATTCATAAAAATGCCAAAAAACGTCATAGTGTAGTAAGTCATAAAAATGCCAAAAAACGTCATAGTATAGTATGGCAAAAAATGTCGAAAAAACAATGTAGTAAATTAAGGCATAAAAGGTCATAACAACGTCATAGTATGGCAAGGAATCAAACAACATATTATAACAAGTCATAAAAATACCAAAAAACGTCATAGTATAGTATGGCAAAAAATGTCGAAAAAACAGCATAGTATATTAAGGCATAAAAGGTCATAACAACGTCATAGTATGGCAAGGAATCAAACAACATAGTATAATAATTCATAAAAAATGCCAAAAAACGTCATAGTATAGTAAGTCATAAAAATGCCAAAAAACGTCATAGTATAGTATGGCAAAAAATGTCAAAAAAACGTCATAGTATAGTATGGCATAAAAGGTCATAACAACGTCATAGTATGGCAAGGAATCAAACAACATAGTATAATAATTCATAAAAATGCCAAAAAACATCATAATATAGTAAGGCATGAAAATGTAAAAAAACGTCATAGTATAGTATGGCAAAAAATGTTGAAAAAACAATATAGTATATTAAGGCATAACAGGTCATAACAACGTCATAGTATGGCGAGGAATCAAACAACATAGTATAATAATTCATAAAAATGCCAAAAAACATCATAGTATAGTAAGTCATAAAAATGCCAAAAAACGTCATAGTATAGTATGGCAAAAAATGTCGAAAAAACAACATAGTATATTAAGGCATAAAAGGTCATAACAACGTCATAGTATGGCAAGGAATCAAACAACATATTATAACAAGTCATAAAAATACCAAAAATACGTCATAGTATAGTATGCCAAAAAATACCAAAAAACGTCATAGTATAGTATGGCAAAAAATGGCAAAAAAACAACATAGTATATTAAGGCATAAAAGGTCATAACAATGTCATACTAAGGCAAGGAATCAAACAACATAGTATAATAATTCATAAAAATACCAAAAAACATCATAGTATAGTATGGCATGAAAATGCCAAAAAACGTCATAGTATAGTATGGCAAAAAATGTCAAAAAAACAATGTAGTATATTAAGGCATAAAAGGTCATAACAACGTCATAGTATGGAGAGGAATCAAACAACATATTATAATAATTCATAAAAATGCCAAAAAACATCATAGTATAGTATGGCAAAAAATACCAAAAAACGTCATAGTATAGTATGGCAAAAAATGGCAAAAAAACAACATAGTATATTAAGGCATAAAAGGTCATAACAACGTCATAGTATGGCAAGGAATCAAACAACATATTATAACAAGTCATAAAAATACCAAAAAACGTCATAGTATAGTATGGCAAAAAATACCAAAAAACGTCATAGTATAGTACGGCAAAAAATGGCAAAAAAACAACATAGTATATTAAGGCATAAAAGGTCATAACAATGTCATACTAAGGCAAGGAATCAAACAACATAGTATAATAATTCATAAAAATACCAGAAAAACGTCATATTATAGTACGGCAAAAAATACCAAAAAATGGCAAAAACACAACATAGTTTATTAAGGCATAAAAAGTCATAACAATGTCATACTATGGCAAGGACTCAAACAACATAGTATTATAAGTCATAAAAATGCCAAAGAACGTTATAGTATAGTAAGTCATAAAAATGCCAAAAAACGTCATAGTATAGTATGGCAAAAAATGTCGAAAAAACAACATAGTATATTAAGGCATAAAAGGTCATAACAACGTCATAGTATGGCAAGGAATCAAACAACATATTATAACAAGTCATAAAAATACCAAAAAAACGTCATAGTATAGTATGGCAAAAAATACCAAAAAACGTCATAGTATAGTATGGCAAAAAATGTTGAAAAAACAATATAGTATATTAAGGCATAAAAGGTCATAACAACGTCATAGTATGGCAAGGAATCAAACAACATAGTATAATAATTCATAAAAATACCAAAAAACGTCATAGTATAGTATGGCAAAAAATGTCGAAAAAACAATGTAGTATATTAAGGCATAAAAGGTCATAACAACGTCATAGTATGGAGAGGAATCAAACAACATATTATAATAATTCATAAAAATGCCAAAAAACATCATAGTATAGTAAGTCATAAAAATGCCAAAAAACGTCATAGTATAGTATGGCAAAAAATGTCATAAAAACATAATACTATGCTAAAGCATTGACAACAGAGAATAGTGAGTCATGAAAATGCCAAAAAACGTCACAGTATAATAATTCATAAAAATGCCAAAAACATCATAGTATAGTATGGCAAAAAATGTTGAAAAAACAACATAGTATATTAAAGCATAAAAGGTCATAACAACGTCATAGTATGGAGAAGAATCAAACAACATATTATAATAATTCATAAAAATGCCAAAAAACATCATAGTATAGTAAGTCATAAAAATGCCAAAAAACGTCATAGTATAGTATGGCAAAAAATGTCGAAAAAACAACATAGTATATTAAGGCATAAAAGGTCATAACAACGTCATAGTATGGCAAGGAATCAAACAACATATTATAACAAGTTATAAAAATACCAAAAAAACGTCATAGTATAGTATGGCATGAAAATTTAAGAAAACGTCATAGTATAGTATGGCAAAAAATGTTGAAAAAAAATATAGTATATTAAGTCATAAAAATACCAAAAAAACGTCATAGTATAGTATGGCAAAAAATACTAAAAAACGTCATAGTATAGTATGGCAAAAAATGGCAAAAAAACAACATAGTACATTAAGGCATAAAAGGTCATAACAACGTCATAGTATGGCAAGGAATCAAACAACATAGTATAATAATTCATAAAAATGCCAAAAAACATCATAGTATAGTAAGTCATAAAAATGCCAAAAAACGTCATAGTGTAGTAAGTCATAAGAATGCCAAAAAACGTCATAGTATAGTATGGCAAAAAATTTCGAAAAACAATGTAGTATATTAAGGCATAAAAGGTCATAACAACGTCATAGTATGGCAAGGAATCAAACAACATATTATAACAAGTCATAAAAATACCAAAAAAACGTCATAGGATAGTATGGCAAAAAATACTAAAAAACGTCATAGTATAGTATGGCAAAAAATGGCAAAAAAACAACATAGTATATTAAGGCATAAAAGGTCATAACAATGTCATACTAAGGCAAGGAATCAAACAACATAGTATAATAATTCATAAAAATGCCAAAAAACATCATAGTATAGTATGGCATGAAAATCTAAAAAAACGTCATAGTATAGTATGGCATAAAAAGTCATAAAAACATAATACTATGCTAAAGCATTGACAACAGAGAATAGTGAGTCATGAAAATGCCAAAAAACGTCACAGTATAGTAAGTCATAAAAATGCCAAAAAACGTCATAGTATAGTATGGCAAAAAATGTTGAAAAAACAATATAGTATATTAAGGCATAAAAGGTCATAACAACGTCATAGTATGGCAAGGAATCAAACAACATAGTATAATAATTCATAAAAATGCCAAAAACATCATAGTATAGTATGGCAAAAAATGTCGAAAAAACAACATAGTATATTAAAGCATAAAAGGTCATAACAACGTCATAGTATGGAGAAGAATCAAACAACATATTATATTAATTCATAAAAATGCCAAAAAACATCATAGTATAGTAAGTCATAAAAATGCCAAAAAACGTCATAGTATAATATGGCAAAAAATGTCGAAAAAACAACATAGTATATTAAGGCATAACATGTCATAAAAACAATGTAGTATATTAAGGCATAAAAGGTCATAACAACGTCATAGTATGGAGAGGAATCAAACAACATATTATAATAAGTCATAAAAATACCAAAAAACGTCATAGTATAGTATGGCAAAAAATGTCGAAAAAACAACATAGTATATTAAGGCATAAAAGGTCATAACAACGTCATAGTATGGAGAAGAATCAAACAACATATTATAATAATTCATAAAAATGCCAAAAAACATCATAGTATAGTAAGTCATAAAAATGCCAAAAAACGTCATAGTATAGTATGGCATGAAAATCTAAAAAAAGGTCATAGTATAGTATGTCATAAAAAGTCATAAAAACATAATACTATGCTAAAGCATTGACAACAGAGAATAGTGAGTCATGAAAATGCCCAAAAATGTCATAGTATAGTAAGTCATAAAAATGCCAAAAAACGTCATAGTATAGTATGGCATAAAATGTCATAATAACATAAAACTGTGCTAAGGCCTTGACAACAGAGTATTACAAGTCATAAAAATGCCAAAAAATGTCATAGTATAGTATGGTATGAAAATTTAAAAAAACGTCATAGTACAGTATGGCATAAAAAGTCATAAAAACATAATACTATGCTAAAGCATTGACAACAGATAATAGTTAGTCATGAAAATGCCAAAAAAAACGTCATAGTATAGTATGGCAAAAAATTTCAAAAAAACAATGTAGTATATTAAGGCTTAAAAGGTCATAACAACGTCATAGGATGGCAAGGAATCAAACAACATAGTATGATAATTCATAAAAATACCAAAAAATGTCATATTAAGTATGGCATAAAAAGTCATAAAAACATAATACCATGCTAAAGCATTGACAACAGAGTATAGTAAGCCATGAAAATGCCAAAAAACGTCATAGTATAGTATGGCAAAAAATGTCAAAAAAACAACATAGTATATTAAGGCATAAAAGGTCATAACAATGTCATATAATGGCAAGGAATCAAACAACATATTATAATAAGTCATAAAAATACAAAAAAAACTTCATAGTATAGTATGGCAAAAAATCAACATAGTATATTAAGGCAAAAAAGTTCATAACAATGCCATACTATGGCAAGGAATCAAACAACATAGTATAATACGTCATAAAAATACCAAAAAAACGTCATAGTATAGTATGGCAAAAAATTTCAAAAGACATCATAGTATAGTATGGCATAAAAAGTCATAAAAGCATAATACTATGCTAAAGCATTGACAACAGAGTATAGTAAGTCATGAAAATGCCAAAAAACGTCATAGTATAGTAAGTCATAAAAATGCCAAAAAATGTCATAGTATAGTATGGCAAAAAATGGCAAAAAAACAACATATTATATTAAGGCATTAAAGTTCATAACAATGTCATACTATGGCAAGGAATCAAACAACATATTATAATAAGTCATAAAAATACCAAAAGAAAGACATAGTATAGTATGGCAAAAAATGGCAAAAAAACAACATAGTATATTAAGGCATAAAATGTCATAAAGACGTCATACTATGGCAAGAAATCAAACAACATAGTATAATAAGTCATAAAAATACCAACAAACGTCATAGTATAGTATGGCATAAAAAGTCATAAAAACATAATACTATGCTAAAGCATTGACAACAGGGAATAGAAAAATGCCAAAAAACGTCATATTTGTCATTTTCATGACTTACTATACTATGTTGTCAATGCTTTAGCATAGTATTATGTTTTTATTACTTTTTGTACCATAATATACTATGACATTTTTTGAAATCTTCATGTCATACAATTATTATACTATGTTGTTTGATTCCTTGCCATACTATGACGTTGTTATGACCTTTTATGCCTTAATATACTATGTTGTTTTTTCGACATTTTTTGCCATACTATACTATGACGTTTTTTGGCATTTTTATGACTTACTATACTATAACGTTCTTTGGCATTTTTATGACTTATAATACTATGTTGTTTGAGTCCTTGCCATAGTATGACATTGTTATGACTTTTTATGCCTTAATATACAATGTTGTTTTTCTGCCATTTTTTGGTATTTTTTGCCATACTATACTATGACGTTTTTTGGTATTTTTTGCCGTACTATAATATGACGTTTTTCTGGTATTTTTATGACTTATTATACTATGTTGTTTGATTCCTTGCCATACTATGACGTTGTTATGACCTTTTATGCCTTAATATACTACGTTGTTTTTAAAACATTTTTTGCCATACTATACTATGACGTTTTTTGGCATTTTTATGACTTACTATACTATGTTGTTTTTTTAAATTTTCATGCCCTACTATTCTATGACGTTTTTTTTGGCATTTTTATGAGTTATTATACCATGTTGTTTGATTCCTTGCCATAGTATGATGTTGTCATGACCTTTATGCCTTAGTATACTATGTTGTTTTTTTGCCATTTTTTGCCATACTATACTATGACGTTTATTGGCATCTTTATGACTTACTATACTATGACGTTTTTTTGGTATTTTTATGACTTACTATACTTTGTTGTCAATGCTTTAGCATAGTATTATGTTTTTATGACTTTTTATGCCATACTATACTATGACATTTTTTGAAATCTTCATGCCATAACATACTATGACATTTTTTGAAATTTTCATGCCATACTATTCTATGACGTTTTTTTGGCATTTTTATGACTTATTATACTATGTTGTGTTTTTAAATTTTCATGCCATACTATTCTATGACGTTTTTTTGGCATTTTTATGAGTTATTATACTATTTTGTTTGATTCCTTGCCATAGTATGATGTTGTTATGACCTTTATGCCTTAGTATACTATGTTGTTTTTTTGCCATTTTTTGCCATACTATACTATGACGTTTTTTGGTATTTTTTGCCATACTATACTATGACGTTTTTTTGTCTTTTTTATGACTGATTATACTATGTTGTTTGATTCCTTGCCATAGTATGACATTGTTATGACCTTTTATGCCTTAATAAACTATTTTTTTTTTTGCCATTTTTTGCCATACTATACTATGACGTTTTTTGGCATTTTTATGACTTACTATACTATGACGTTTTTTGGAATTATCATGACTTACTATACTCTGTTGTCTATGCCTTAGCATAGTATTATGTTTTTATGACATTTTATGCCATATTATACTATGATGATTTTTGAAAATTATATGACTTACTATACTATGACGTTTTTTGGCATTTTTATGACTTATTATACTATGTTGTTTGATTCTTTGCCATACTATGATGTTGTTATGACCTTTTATGCCTTAATATACTATGACGTTTTTTTGGCATTTTTATGACTTACTATACTTTCACGTTTTTGGGCATTTTCATGACTTACTATACTGTTGTCTATGCCTTAGCATAGTATTATGGCATAATTACTTTTTATGTCATACTAAACTATGACTTTCTTTGAAATTTTCATGCCATGCTATACTATGACGTTTTTTGGCATTTTTATGACTTACTATACTATGATGATTTTTAGCATTTTAATTACTTACTATACTCTGTTGTCTATGCCTTTGCATAGTATTAATTTTTTTATTAATTTTTTTGCAATATTATATTATGACATTTTTTGAAATTCTCATTCCTTACTATACTATGACATTTTGGGGCATTTTTATGACTTACTATGCTATGTTGTTTGATTCCTTGCCATACTATGACATTGTTATGACCTTTTATGCCTTGATATACTATGTTGTTTTTTCGACATTTTTGCCATACTATACTATGATGTTTTTTGGCATTTTTATGACTTACTATACTATGATGTTTTTTGGCATTATCATGACTTACTATACTCTGTCGTCAATGCCTCAGCATAGAATCATGTTTTTATGACAGTTTATGCCATACAATACTATGACGTTTTTTGGCATTTTTATGACTTACTATACTATGACATTTTTTGGTATTTTTTGCCATACTATACTATGACGTTTTTTGGTATTTTTTGCCATACTATACTATGACGTTTTTTGGTATTTTTTGCCATACTATACTATGACGTTTTTTGGTATTTTTATGACTTACTATACTATGACGTTTTTTGTCATTTTTATGAATTATTATACTATGTTGTTTGATTCCTTGCCATTCTATGACGTTGTTATGACCTTTTATGCCTTAATATACTACATTGTTTTTTTGACATTTTTTACCATACTATACTATGACGTTTTTTGGCATTTTTATGCCTTAATATACAATGAGTTGTTTGCCATTTTTTGCCATACTATACTATGACGTTTTTTGGTATTTTTTGCCATACTATACTATGACGTTTTTTGTCATTTTTATGACTGATTATACTATGTTGTTTGATTCCTTGCCATAGTATGACATTGTTATGACTTTTTATGCCTTAATATACAATGTTGTTTTTTTGCCATTTTTTGCCATACTATACTATGACGTTTTTTGGTATTTTTTGCCATACTATACTATGACGTTTTTTGTCTTTTTTATGACTGATTATACTATGTTGTTTGATTCCTTACCATACTATGACGTTGTTATGACCTTTTATGCCTTAATATACTACGTTGTTTTTTTGCCATTTTTTGCCATACTATACTATGACGTTTTTTGGCATTTTTATGCCTTAATATACAATGAGTTGTTTGCCATTTTTTGCCATACTATACTATGACGTTTTTTGGTATTTTTTGCCATACTATACTATGACGTTTTTTGTCATTTTTATGACTGATTATACTATGTTGTTTGATTCCTTGCCATAGTATGACATTGTTATGACTTTTTATGCCTTAATATACAATGTTGTTTTTTTGCCATTTTTTGCCATACTATACTATGACGTTTTTTGGTATTTTTTGCCATACTATACTATGACGTTTTTTGTCTTTTTTATGACTGATTATACTATGTTGTTTGATTCCTTACCATACTATGACGTTGTTATGACCTTTTATGCCTTAATATACTACGTTGTTTTTTTGCCATTTTTTGCCATACTATACTATGACGTTTTTTGGCATTTTTATGACTTACTATACTATGACGTTTTTTGGCATTTTTATGACTTACTATACTCTGTTGTCAATGCCTTAGCATAGTATTATGTTTTTATAACATTTTATGCCATAATATACTATGACATTTTTTGAAATTTTCATGCCATACTATTCTATGACGTTTTTTTGGCATTTTTATGACTTATTATACTATGTTGTTTGATTCCTTGCCATACTATGACGTTGTTATGACCTTTTATGCCTCAATATACTACGTTGTTTTTTTGCCTTCATAGTATATCAAGGCATAAAAAGTCTTAAAAACATCATTATATTTATGGTTAGGTATAAAACGGCATAGTATAATAGTATAATAGTATAACATGTCATAGTATAGTAAGTAATAAAAACGTCAGAAAACACCATAGTATAGTAAGGAATAAAAACGTCACAGTATAGTAAAGCCAGAAATGTCATAAACATTTCATCGTATAGTAAGGTATAAAAACGTCAAAAAACCTCTGTCTAGTATGTAATAAAAAATTGAAAAAACTTTATAAGGCATAAAATGTCATCTTATAGCAAGGCATTGAAACATCATAAAATGTCATAGTATAGTAAGGCATACAAACATCAAAAAACCCATTCTATACTATGGCAATAAAATGTGAGAAACGTCCTAGTTCAGAATGGCCTAAAACTGTGAAAAAACGTCATAGTATTTTAAAATAACATCAGCTGACATCTTTCTGGTGATGTCAGGTACCACTGTGATATTCTCTCATGACGTGAGCCCTCAGATAGCCCCCGCCCTTTCAAACAATGAAATGCTTGCATGCTTAAATCGGTTGTCCTTGAGACGTAGCGTTTTGGAGGTTACATTGGAATGATCTAATATGACTTCACTCCAAACATAGTGTGAATGGGTTCCCTCAAATAATAGTAGGGACAATTTTGTCCTCCCAAAGTAATGGTTGGGACATGTCCTTACCATCAATATGCAAACCTATGCCCATGTTTAGAGTAGCTTTAAAGTGATGAGGCTTTGACCTACAGTTCCCTCGTGGCCAACATGTAGTGATCAGTGTGTCCTCTCCACATTGTCTTCCCTGTATCCTTTCAGTCTGTGGTAATGAAGAAAGGGGTCACACCAATGATGCCTCCATTATCAAGCCACCCATTTGCAGCTCTTACCCTCATAACCGCCCCCTTGCACTCGTGAAATCTAACATACTGTAATATGTAATATGACAGGAGCTAAATAAAACATACTTGTACATTTTGTCCAGAGCTGCTGATGTCAGCAGGCACACGTAAACACATTTGCATACGGTCTGTCTGCCCATGTGATTTATTGCCCACCAGGTTTTCTATTACACTCATTTATAATTTGCACCTACCTTCCTCTTCAGATTCTGCAGCATCACAAAAGCCTTTTTAATCTCATGCTTTTCTCCTATTGTGTATTTTGAGAGCTTGTATTCAAGCACAGATAAATGGGATAATAAGAGTCTGTTAATGACAGCACGTTTGTGCCTCTGAGATACAAAAGTTGGAACACTAGCATTCTGCATATGTAAGAAATTCCTTGCCACTGTGAAACTGGTGTCCATCAAAAACTATTAGAAATGGACTTAAAAATGGACTTATATAATCAGATACTGTCAGGCAGCTAAAAGTTATAAAACCTAATTATTATTCTAAACTACTATTCTTAACAGGATGGCTTCAGTTGGAAAGGTTACATTTCTTTAGCATTTACTTTTTTGCCCATCAATCAATGGAATGATAAAATGTTCTTTCTTTTTACTCAAACTCCAAGTTTCATGAACTTAGACAAACATATTTTTTGTCTAGTTGGTCAAGTGGCTCTACAAGTTGCAGATTGACAGGTCTAAATTAATAACTAATTACAGTTAGGAGTCTTTCTGAATGACCTCTGCAGTTTTTCTGTTGATTTGTTCCTTGACTTTGAGGGCTCAACTGAGAACTCGAAAGACTGTCATGTGCCCCCATAAAAATGTTATTATTTAAAATAATATTTTCTTAATGTAATAAAGATTTAATAGGAGAAATATGAACATGCAAGCATTTTGTGAAATTTCTGAAATGTTCATCTGATAATAAAGCAGTTCTCCTCACCTTCAAGTTTTATTTTGATATGACATTGTAGCACTGACTTAATCAAATCAGAATAACTTTAAAGTTTAATGCATCATTGCATACATTTTTCAACAGATAATGTTGTGGGTGTGAGCGAAACGCTGTTCCTCAGGAATCCATCAGAGTCATTTTGAAACACTGAAACATGGTAAGATGCATTGTTTTCTCTTGTTTTCAGTCACAGAGATAACACCACACATTAGCTACAGTACATTTGTTTTTCTCAGCTGGAATTGGATTAGATTGAATCACTACATTATCCAGTTATCTGTTTCATACGAACAAGGTTCAACTGTGTCCCAAACACAGAATGAGGAAGTTTTAAAGGTCCCATATTTTACACTTTTTTGGTGTTTCATTTGGAGTTCATAAGAAAATACATTTGTGGTTTTAAGTAAAAACAACAATTTCCATAGTTTTACATCTATCTCATACCTCTCTTAGGCTTCATTCTGGAGCTCGAACAGTAACAGATCAGTAAATTTGCTCTCAGCCTCTGCCCTGATTGGCTAACTGTTTTCTGAATTATCAAATAAAAATAGAGCAGATTACAGGTAAACACTTAAAGAAACCAAATCCTGCAAGGTTGGAAGATGGGTCGGATGCGCAGGGCTTGGGGCATGGCTGAGGGCGTTGACTGCTTTTTTGTAACATCATCAAGTTCTGATGGCTCATAGAACGTGATTTATAATCAAAAAAAGTTTTTTTTCCCTAAAATAATGTGTGTCCCATGTTTGCCTGTCTAACTGTAAGGGCCAGGAGATGTTTGTCTGTTGCTATGTTTTGCTGTTGAAGACTCTTTGTCTAACCAGCCAGTTGCCAGTAAACCAGTTGCCACTGTCTGTTTTATCTTCCTGTGAGCTTGTTTGTATCGTCCTTGACTACATGAGTACACAATCCTCACCGCTTGACCCTCCAGGTTAAGATGCATGTGTGTCATTCATCTCACTTTGCGCTGCTACACAGGGAGCTCTGTGCTCTGTTTTTCACCGAGTATTTGTCCTCTGCAGAGCATTGTCTTTCATCCACCAACAAAAATGCTCTTAAAAATTTTAAATGAAAAGGCCTTAAGCTGATTGGGGTGGAGTGGATGAGTAGTGGTCCTTTATGTGACTTGTATATGATCCCTTTAATGGCCCAGTGTCATGGATAATTCACAGGTAAATTCACAAGTACCTTCTCTCTGCACGAGGTTCTTCCATTAAGCACACCCTGAAATTTTCTTTTTAACAAGCGGTTACGAGGGGTTAGACGTGCTGCACCTGTCTATTTATGAGGACAAGTGGTGATCAGCGGCCCTTGTTGGTTGTGCACAAATCCAAATGATTCAATTATAAAACAGTGAAATGGAGTTAAAGTAGCAGCGGTTTGAAATTAATTAAATGTTGAAGGTCAAAGGAAATAAGACCCCTTTTTTTTTTTTAAAAGCACTGAATGCAGAAATACCATATTCTCCTTGCTGCCACTGGCAGATGCTATTGAATGCTTCTCTTTTGCATCATATTTCCATTTGTCAGACATCAATGAATCCTGCTCAGTATTGGACCTTGTTCTGCTGTCTTCCTATTTCTTGCCGTCCACGGTCAAACATGTTCAGTGATTGGATTTAAGTTCTTACATCACGAATGGTTGGAGCTTGGCTTCCTCCAGCCCTGTCAGATCAGCACTGACTTCCATCAACAAGGCATCATCTATCTTCCCTAACGATGGCTCCATGTTATTCCTCCTATGAGGCCTTGGCACCTCCGTTCCATAATGAGGTAGTGAAGAAAAGGGGTGCAGATTAGAATAACAGCCTTAACTAATCCATAACAGGCCGATGAGGCGCCACGTTTGGGGAAACCGTGTCATTTCTCATTTTGCAGTGCCATGGCAAAATCTCTCCTCTCTCTCAACCCCCCACGCAAAACAAGCCCCTAGAATAGCTGCTGTGGCAAGCCGCCGGCACAAGGACGCAATCAACAACACATAGCTTCTCTCCCTGTCTCTCTCTCTCCTTTTTCTCGGCTCCCGCCAATAGTCTGAACAGAACAGACGGGAAATCCATGCCTCTGACTGTTGTTTTTGGAAATCAAAGATGAGTTTCAGCTCTGAGAAAACTACTGTGGACTCCAGCCCCATATCAGGGACAGAGGCTGTTCTGATTGCTATCGACAAGTTTTGTTCTTTAGTGATGGGCAAATGAAGCTTTCTTGAAGCAGCAAGGATTTCCCGTCAATTGTTTTTGAAAATGGGTTTCTCAAGGCTTTTGTTTGCTCACTAGGGGTCCCTTCTGGTCAAAGGAATTCACAGCAGGCTGTGTACCTAAGTACTTGACCTGTAAAGAACTTTGCACTTATGATTTCTAGCTCAGGTCTACAGCTCTGTGACAAAGTGGTCAGTGTTGACTGCTCAAACATAGTTTAAAGATTAGATGTCCTGCAGTTAATCCAAACTTAATATACACTTGGAGAGACTAATTTAGGAGCAAGAGCCTTCTTTTACAGGTGTGTATACAATGTAAATTAAGAGACATAAGAAAGTTTACAGAATGATAGCATCCCAAGGTCAGTTTTGTTTGCATTTAAAATAAGGTGGCCAGTTGCCAGGTTTATACATTTAGCAGTATGACATATGCTGATGACAGTCAAATTGGATGGCAATGATGGCAATGGTGGGGAACGCAGAGCAGCTTCTGTTGCATGCTATAGTCAGGTTTATGACTGCAATTTCATATTCCCCCTTTCACCTCAGCAGTGTTCATTTTTTTTTAAGCATCAATGGGTAAACAATTTGCTGACAAAGCAAGCATATTAGAATTGTGGTCTCTATGCTAAGGATGTGACAGAAAGCTAACAGAAGTCACAGGTCATGGTACCTACATGTTTCAAATCTTTCATTCTCTGTGCTGATGTAAAACGTCATTCTGGGTGTGAAACAAAAACACCAGAGGCATGCATGAGAGCAAAGAGGATTTTTTGGTCATTCTTGACAGGTTGTAACACCCCACTGTGTGTGCTGATAAATGCATGAGGCCTTAATGAAAGCTCAGCATGACTGTGTCTGTTTGTCCTGGAAGCCAATTTCTGTGTGTTGCACATCTGGATGTGTTTTGCATGTTTATGATGTGCCCATACATTTACATGATGTGAGTTTTGCATTGCCGTGTTTACATGTGTGCTAGGCGGAAGGCGAAGTAGCTGCTGACTGTTTCACCAGCATCTGTTCTGCTGTAATAAGGCCTGATTTAAAGTTGACCAGAGCACACCAGGAATAGTGCCTCGCTCCTCATTTCCTCTGCCGCCAGTGGAGATGAGATCTCTTCACAATATTTACCCAGGGAATAATGATGTTTGATTTGACTCTCTTCTGGGTGTGTCTCTGTGAGGGCTATTTTCGCCCACTGCTGCCACTGAGAGAGGAAGCAGACAGAAACTATGTCCACAGGAAAAAAAAAAAAAGCCTCAGATCATTGTTTATGGATGATGCTGGGTCGGAGTATTTCTGTGCTCGGCCTTCAGAATGTAGAGCTACTGTGTTGCACTGTTGGTAGCGTGACTCACAGTCTGTTACTTAGCTTATTGCATTTCACTTCAATGCTCCTGACCAACTCAGGTTGGATTCAATGTGAGGATGCTGCATTTCAGAAAGGAAGAAATGTCCCAATAGCACAGTAAGCATGGACACAAACATGCAAAAGGCTGTGTCTTTGTGGTTGTTTAGGATCTTTTTGTAGTCGTTTTGTGTCTCTTTCTAACTGTATTGTGTCCCTTTTTGTGTCTTTGTAGTTATTTTGCCTCTCTTTTTGTCTCTCTGTACATCACTTTGTGGTTGTTTTGTGTCTCCTGGTTGTTTTGCATCTCTTTATAGTGTAAATTTGCATCTCTTTGTAATCGTTTAGAAGGTTTTTGTAGTCATTTTATGGATCTTTGTAGCTGTTTTATGCCTCTTTGTAGTTTTTTTGTGTATCTTAGTGCTATTTCTGTGGGGATTGTCTTTTTGTGGTCATTTCATGTCTTTTTGTCATCATTTTTGGTTGTTTCTCATCTCTTTTTGGACTTTTGCGTGACATTCTGAAAGTAAAGCAACACTCAAGTGCTGCTCTTGGTTAAAAAGAAAAACTGTATATCTCCATGTACATAAGCTCAGCTGAAACACTCCCTGACCACGCGGCCCCCAGGCATGTGGCCTGTAGGCCTGTTCGGTAATCCATCCATAACAAACATAAAACATCATGAGCTGTATTTGTGAAGCTCCAGAAAAAGATGTTTCTGGTTCTGCAATATATCTATTTGATTGATTTTGCAACATGGATGGATGTATTACATTTATCCTGCATTAAATGTTAATATTTTATTTTGACACAACATTACTGTGAGTGTTTTAGTGCAGACAGAACTGAAGAGACGTGTGCTGTCAAGGCTTTATTAAACCATCACTACTGATCATGTATACTGAGGGAAATAATGCTTTTAGGAGAAAAAAACAAGGGGGAAAAAAAGGAAATACTTAAAACTAGTTAGCTTTTCTAACAAAACATTATTAAAATGTCCATTTTATTATGTGTAGAAGCTATTCAGAGCTGAAATAGGGCTTGGGAATCCCCTGGGATTGTGGGTTGTATTTACCCACCATGAGTTTCCTTAGCAGCTCAGCTTGAATGCTGCTGACATCCCAGCTACAGAAACACACTGTAGTATTTACCTCATTACAGTCTGCACCCTCTGAGGAGCAGTCATTTGCATGGCTGCTTGTCAAACCATGTTAATATTGACAAAGATATGCACCTATTTTAATCATGCCACGTAAAAGGTATACAAAGTTGTTTATGACTGCTCCTCCACTGAGCAATAGGCACATACCGTACTGCAGTGTGCACATTAAAAAAGATTGCACTTTGTTCCAAGCAGCGATTGCAAATCACAGACATCAGAGAGGCAGAGGAAAAATAGATGACTGCGATGGCAGTTTGAGTCTAACAAAAATGCATTTACATATTAAACCACACAGCAGCGTGTGGAGCGAGGCTCTGTTCGAATTGCACGCTCCAGCCTGCCTTCCCTCAGTGCAAGGAGTAGCAGGGGCCTTGACGCTGTGACTGCAGTACCGTAAATTCGAAGTTGTTTACGGATGCTGCCATCTTGGTGCGCTCCGGGAGGGAAACTTGGAGCAGGGCCATTTACCGGCAGCTTGATGAGAATGCAGTGAGGCGAGTTAATTAATACAACATCCCTGGGCCCACAGGCTGGGCCGCAAAGCCAACCCAGGAGGGAGGAAGAGATGGAGAGAGGAACGTGGAGAAGAGGGACAGAAGGAATTATGGCTATATACACAGAGAGAATCAAACTGTGAATAATAAAGCTACAGTAAAACACAATGGAGTGATGCAGCTTAGCCACACTACCTGATATTTTGGTCACTGTCGTCAAAACTGGCAAAAAGATATCACAGACAACACTTTGGACTTGGCGACTGCATCCAGCTCCAAATGGTTTAATATGAAAGTGACCCATCATCACTACGCAGTGAAGGTAGTATCTGTTTTTTCCATCCCATTCAGAAAGAAAATGGTACCGATGCTCCTGAGGCAAGTGTGATGGTCAAATTGTCATTGTGTTCAATTTTTATCAGGCGTCTGAACTGCTGCGTTGGTTGTCTTCCACTACGACATTCTCCAAAGTCACTCCTCAGAGACTTGAGTTCAGTTGATACATGACAGCTGTGGCATTGACTCACCCAAACTACAAGATAGTATGTAGAATATTTCATTCAGTAAATCTGCATCTGCTGCAATCCCACTCTAGTTTTCTCCTACTGGAATAACTGGATACCACTGCTGAAGCTGGAGAGAGAGGGAGACTCGCAGCAGACGTGCGCTCCAGCGAGAGAGGACTTTTTCAAAACTGAAGAGCATCGAGGTCCAACCCACTCCAACATAAACTTGAAACAAATGGATCCATTGGCCTCTGTGACCTCTTAAACAAAGCGGAAAAGCAGCAACTTTGGTTTCCCTCCCCCCTGCAACCGATTTTTGGTAAACTGTAAGCTAAGATGTTTTCACCCGTAGCTCCGCTGTTGCTGCTTCCCCTTAACTTTGCCTCAGTGAGAAAACTCTTGTCTGTTGCGCTCCATCAAACAAGAGAAAAACTTGCCTGGAGATAGAGGAGTCCGTAGGGAGGTCCTCGCCTCCTCCTCTCACTCTTTCTCTCTCCGTCTGTATCCATTTATTTTAGCTGGCAAAAAAAACAACTTTGGGACCAAGGTTGTCAAACAACACTTTTTTTTTTGTTCCCCAGCTGAGGTGCAGTAGATGGGAGGGAAAAACCAAATAACAATCTGCAAACTCAGCTTTCCAAGACTATTCTTTAATTCATAACATAATGCATGCAGACTGACCGCTGCTCTTCTGCGCTTCACAATGATATCATTATTTTAATAATCAGCTCCCTCATTCATTGACTGAGTTTATCATGTTTGCAAATCAGCCAAATGACGGCAGCAAAATACTGTAAATAGCTCGGCTGCCAGAAGACACAAAAGAGATAGGGGCTATAAATACCCTGAATAAATCCTCCTAATCAGGAAGCGAGAGAAGCATGAGTTGTGTTGATATAGGAAACTGGTGGCTGAATCCCATTTTAAATGCTTTCGCCAGCTTTTCCTTTTGGTTAGTGTTTAGAATTCACTCGATAATTACCATATTAAAATGCATGTAGGAGTCTGTGCAGTTGTGGAAGGAAAAGATAAGGCTGCGAGAGTAGGGAGGGAGAAAAAAAGTCCACCGGAGGCCTATCAGTCAGTTCTGAATTGCTTTATAATTACTGAGATGCACAGACATAATTTCCTTCTAAAAATAATGCAAAGTTTCATTTCCCTCCCCTGCCTTAATACTGTTGTGTGGGGAAGATGGGTGGGTAGGGGGGGACCTCTTCCCCACTCTCTCTTTTCTCCTTCTCCCGAATGCATTAACTTAACCTCTTCCTGTATTAGTCGGTGTGGTGCCATGTTAAGCACAGTGTAGCCTAGTTTCTGCACAGCGTGAGTGTTGCTGCCTCCCTGTTTTGGGATAGGGGAAGAATCCAAATTCTGACACATTGGGGTTGTATTCATGAATATGACATCGTCTCTAGCTAAAGTTCTTGTGACTTGTTGGAGTTTTATTTGCATAGATTTCTCATAAGTTTTAATCTTTAGTGTATGTTGACACAAAATGAAATGATTTGCGCACAAATGTTCCCATATTGAACAGCCAGATGTGTCGGTATCGCTTGGCCTTAATTAGACTAAACCTGGTGACAGTTAAATGGGCTTTATGATGGAGGTTTAAGGCCGAAGGAGAGCTGGATGTTTTTTCTTGTGTATTTCAACTAAAGGTGGCTCTGCCCTGTTTATAGCTATTGTCACCGTCAACTGGAACAGAACTCATATAACTGACTTTACACAGATAGATCAAAACCCTCAGCGCTACCACTCCTAGTTTCCTCTGGGTTGTTTCCAATGTATCTTTTAAAGGGGCACTACACCTATTTTATACCTGAACATGAGTTTACTCGTCATGGAGAGAAGCACTCAAACAGGAAAGCCTGATGATGGTGGAGTGATGTCATCAGGAGTCCACAAATTTATAACTGTGAAGTATAGAAACCACAAAGACTGCTGCTTCGATGTTGACCTTTCTCTTTTTAGTCATGTTAACAGCGTAGTTTAAAGCATGTTTGCTGTCAGCAGCTATTGGACGGGCTGTCATGAAATTTTGTACAGACATTTATGGCCCACAGAGGATGTAACCTAACAACTTTCATGATCCCTGACTTTTCCTCTTAGTATATCCTGTGATATGTCATCTACCTCATGGTATTAAGGCTTTAAGTTAAGAATAGAGGATGAACTGAAAGATGAACATGATTTGATCCAGTCAGTAACAATGTCGTCATTACTCAGATCTCTGTGCGATATTCATAAACACCAGAGTTTCTCTTTCGGAGGCCCCTCACCCACAAAAATAGTAGCCTAGGAAAGGAAAGGACAGAAAAAGGAAAGAAGTGGAAATGAAAGGTTGCAGGAGAGGGGGTGCGTGACGACCGGCAGGTTCTCCTATGATGAAATATTGATGGCGCTGACTTTGATTCTGCAATGGGTACTTTTGATCCAGATCTGTCGCGGCAGAAGAGACACCCTCCCCCTCTATTCTTCCTCAGGTGTATCGCTGGTCTTTTCGCTTTCGAAAAATGCCATCCACCCTCCACTACCTTTGATCAAATGTGTAGACTTTGAAGAAGAACTTATAGAGATCAATGATGTGTGTATACAGGCAGGCCGATACTGTAGGTCTATAACTCAATATGTTGCAGTGGGCGCTGGATGAGTGCCAGTGACGGGGCTTTGCAGTTCGTCAGTTGTTGACTTTTATTTATCGTGGCTGCTGCTGCTGTAATTGATGACTGAATCAACACAGTCTGGAAAAGTAACCGCTGACTTGCTTTTTCAGCTGAACAGCGATCATGTCTCACTCCCCTCACAGCACTGATCTGAAATTTAAATCCAATTCTTCCAAAGGAGAGAAAAAGCAAGCTCTCCATTATTTAAAGAGACAGATTTCATTCACAAAATCTCAGGGCATTGTTCTAGCTACAAATCCTGAGGCTACTCTGTCAGTGTGTTCACATCTCTTGTTCAGCTCTTTGCAGATTTGCAGATCACCCTGATGCATCTCTACATGCTTTTCTACCTCTTTTATTCTCTTAAAAGAGTCAAGTGCTCTTTCCTGTGTGTTTGTGTGTGTGTGTGTGTGTGTGTGTGTGTGGACTAGAGAGTATAACGTGTCCAGTGCACAGCTGTGTCCCTGGATAATGGAGAAGAGAGGCATCTGTCTGTCTGGCCGGCCATCCGTCCACATCCTCAAATCCTAACAGTGTGTCTCACCTGCTAATGAAAAGCTAGCAGGTACTCTGCTGCAGCCCTGAAAATGGATGACTTCCCTGCACAGCGGAGGCTGCCGTGCACACTTGGCCCGCCACCATCACTCTTCTTCTTTGTCTCTCTTCCTTTCGCACCGTCCCTGCTGCATGCTAACACTCAATTTTTCCATTCCATTTTTTTTTTTTCCGCAAGGGTCCACTTGTTTGATCTAAATATGGGGCATTGCATGATGAGCAAATATTAGCTGCAGCGAAAGCTGGCAAGGTTATGATCCGCAGTCTGTTTGCCTCCTTTTCTAAATGAAATTCTGGTATTTGTTTTGAAAACGAAATTGGCTCCTCATTGTTTACCCTATCGCTTAGAAGAATCCAGCACTTCCCTCTTCTTCCCCCTCCCCAGTAACCTGGATTATGTAACACAAAAATGAATGGCCCAGTCTGGCCACGCTATATGTTTGAAACGCAGCTTCGTTAATAATTGCCATAATTGTATAAGTATGTGGAAACTGCTACACAAAATGGAGCAATGACTATTATCAGGTTGATAACCAATAATTACTTACAAACTCTGTGCTCATTAAGCAGCTCCTGTGGAGAAACTGAGCTCAATATAGCCCTCCAGAATCCCCTCCCCTCGCCCACCAGGATCCCGCTGCTCTCTGTCTCCCACTTGTTATATCCCAGTTTCTCTCCTCTTTCTTCATCCAGATTCTGCTTTTCAATCCATCTGTTATACATGTTGTTCTGTTTCAATCACTTCCTATCTCCTCGCTCAGGCTTGCTTTTCTTTGTCCCCTCTCTTTCTCTATCCTCGGCCCTCCATCCTCTATCTGTGAGTAGTGATCACCGTAATCTTTCTCCCCTCCACACGTTTTCCTGCTAAATCCCAACATCCTGTTTATTTATGTACAGGGCATGCTGCTCTCCACCTCCCCTCCTCTCTCTGGTCTTTCTCTCCCTGAAAGATTAACCATCCCCTCTGCATCTCTTCTCATCTATCATCGTAATGGGGGCTACAAGAGGGAAAAAACAACAATTTGCTGAGGGAGAAAAAGCCACAAAAGGGCAAGGAAAGTGTTTGGAATGCCACTGTCGATCAAGTTCCAGTCTGTCAGCGGTTGTATTTGCGCAGCGTTGGTGGCACAGGACCAGAGATCATCTTAACAGTGGCAATTGTCATCTGCGAAGGTGCAAATACACAAACTCTCCACTTGCAAACACCTAAATGACGTTTATGCGTGTGTTAAAGTGGAAAGCACATCTTCTCTTAAGGACACTTTGCTGTACAGGGCCCATCCTCATTCCCATTCTCTAAAAATAGAACATGAAGATGAAATAATAATCACGGATGTTGAGTCATGTCTTTATGAAATTCCAACATTTCATTAAAGGGGGCCTTTAAATTGCAGCAAAACCCCCTAAAACAAACAGCCAAGATGTATGATACCTAATCCAAGACTGAAGCGTCTGATCTGCTGTTAGCTGGATCTATTTTTCTAAATGAAAAAAAAATATTGGTATTAAAATGTTAAAACGTTTTTACGCAAAATTCACTAAAAATTTACATAAGCTTTACAACACAAACACTCTTTTTTAACATACTTTCAGCTGCATAATCAGCAGCTCATTTGCATTTTCATCTGTGTTTTTCTCAACTTTCTATCATTGGAAACATTTAGTGACCTCTCCTCATCGCTCGAGTAAACAGTGGTAAATTGATTACCTTTTGTCTTTGAACAAACTAAAGCCCCACTGCAAACACCGCTACAAAGGTATGACATTATTAGGTTTTATGTAAATCAGCAGCAGCTCCCAACACTGTTGATTTGCGTCATATCCCTGTTGGTTAATTTCAATTTGTAACCAGTGTTCCTTTTTGTCAGTGCACTTTGTCTTTGTTTGAAATACGCTGTCATAACTCGGATTTTTCCTCTTGACATTTGACGCCATTTCACAGCTTTTTAAAGCAGCGCACCTACACTTTGGGCACAGATTATTTGGTCTCTTTTGAGCCAAAAGCTGACATGAAACATAATATGACTTTTGTGACTGTGTAATTGTCTTGTATATTATGATTCTTTTTTTGTGTATTTTATGGGGGAATTTAAAAATGTTCATTTATTCCCTGGCTTCCCAGGCCCTGCACCTCCTCTCCACCAGCCTCCTGTACTGTAAGTGGGAGAAGCCAACTGCGGGAGGCCCCTGGTAACCACATGCTATCACAGCTCGGCCTTCCAGCCTCCAACCGCGACACGCTTACACTCATCCACTCCACAGGGGAAGTGTTGAGCCTCGCTTGCCGACGTGAGAGCACAAACACAGAAACATTCACCCTCCACCAGGGTAGGCAAGGCTGCTTATACCAGCCCTCCCTCCCGCTCTCTCTCTCTCTCTCCATGCTCCCTCTTTTACTGTTTTCTACTCAGTTAGTTTGTCTCTCTCCTCCTCTCAAAGCGTAGTTTTCCCTCAAGCGTCGTCCTGGTCTCTGTCATTTTTGTTGCTGTTTATTTCTCTATCTGTGTCTTTCTCTTCCTCTCCTTCTCTCTCTCCCATCCTCCTGTCAATATTAGTCTTTCTTTATCTGCATCTCTAATTCTCTCACTCCTCTTCATTCCTATATGGTGCCAGTGTGCTCTCCTGCTGAGAGAGTGTGTGTATATCTACCAGTGCATATCTTCGTACATACTGCAGATTTTTACTGAAGACATCACACTATTTTTAGACTGTTTGCTATTATTTAGACAGAAATATTGTTGGTTTGTTTGGGCTTTGTTTTGACATTTACTATCATCAAGTAATATTCAATTGTAGCTGCAGTAGTTGCTGTTTAACAAAAGTTACATAGGCTCACTTTAAAGCTGCTATAATCAATATCAACAATGTTCTGTCAAAGAGATCACAACAAACAGAGAGAATTATCACCTGTGAAGCATCTCTCAGGTCCTTGTTTCTTTACTGTACTTGTGACTCTCATCTACTTTGTTTTCAGGCAAAAAGCTCTACAAAGCCACTGTACCCTCCCTACCCAGCACCAAACAGCAGGCAGACAAAGTTAGCGACTGGCTGGTGAAAATGAAATTGAATATGATTTCCCTCAGGAGTTGGTGGAAACCAAAACAGAGCTAAATATTGGAATAATGGACTAAATTACTTTTTTATTAAATTTTCCTTTGATTAAATGAAGAAAGTTAATGTTATTATGAAGTTATTTTGAATTATTTGAGCAAGAACGGTAACTACAAAAGCAAACAGTAACAGCAAACAGTTTTTCACCGGCAGCAAATTGAAACAAAACCTCAAACAAACATCTAAGATGTCTGATATTTGATGTTTTAAAGCAGAAACTGAACGAGTAGGTTTAAAGGTTTAAAAAAAAAAAAAAAGGTAAATGGTTAAAATGTTAAAATGTTTTTATGTAGAAGGAAAAAAGTAAACATTCAAAATTCAATAATTACAGCACGCTAAATAGGCAACACACAGTGATATTTTAAAATACTTTTAGGGGCTCTGGCACATAATCAGCAGCTCATTTGCATTTTCATTTTTCCAAAGAAAAACAGGATCATTTAGATTTTTATCATGTGTTTATTCTAACATTAAATGAAATAATGTTGATCAATATCATTATATCAGTCACTTCACCAAGCGAAAACACAAAGCTTTTCGTCGCTGCATCCACTTTGCCTACACCTACAAATGTAGGTGAAACTGTACATATATACTGTACTGAATTATTACCATGTACTCTCACAAACCAAACGCCTTTAAATTGTGTTGTCTGAAAAAATAAAATATGTAGGCTAGAGGCTGGGAAGCGTCAGTATCGTGACTGAATAGACTGGAGTAAGTGTGGACGCGAGGGAGATGGATGTGACTGTCGTACGCCGACTCAACGCCAGCGCCCTTTTTTCCCTCTCAGCCCTGAGGGTATAACTGGCCTTCCTTAAAAGGAAGAAGCTTAAAAACAATCTCCAAAAGAGTGAAAGCGGCACTGGGATGTGGTGGGCGTCAGTTAACCAGTCAGTCAGTCAGTCAGTCAGTCAGTCAGTCGTCTGGGGCTCCAATGTCTCCCACTCCATAGAACAGGTAGCCTGAACTAGTTTCTACAAAGCTGAGTCGGAGATTTAATGCAGTAAAAAGCCTCTGGGCCCTTTTAGCAATTTGGAGTCAACACACAAATACGCCCACGCTCAACTGGAAAGACTTTCCATCCCTGCCCCTTCATGTATGAATGTGCTGAATGGAGGTGTGTGTGTGTGTGTCTGTGTGTGCTGAGCATGTGCTCAGTTTCCCTACTGAATCCTTCCCACAACTCCCTCCTTCCCTTTTCTGATCTGTAGCAACACATCAGTGCTCAGTCAGTTCAAAAACCCAGTACAACCCCCACCCCCCCAAATAACTGTCCATTTAAACTGCAGCCTTCAAACGAAGTTCCCACCCACGCAGTGCAGGGTGAATCATGTAATTTAACACTTTATGATCAATGAGTAAAGTGAGGAGTTGTTGATACCCTGCAGATTGTCAAATCTCTTCCTTTGTGAGAGCAGGTTTTATCCAAGGAGAAGTTCTTTAGAAGACACTGTCACATGGCCACCATATGGCAATGATGCAATATAAAGTTTTCTCCAGATGCCAGCAATGCAATGTTGCCTTCTGCAATATTAGACAGAGTGCTGCTCTTGACTCTGTCTGTGTGATTGGCAGCATTTCCAGCTGCCGGTAGAGTGAAGAGTCTGTGTGGGCTTAATGTTTTTTAATGCTGACATCAGCTTTGGCATCTGTTGCAAATTTGAAACGTTGAATGAGGGAGAGATTAAAGCGTACAGTGATATTGTGTTGTTTCCGTGAGATGGCGGGGAAATCAAAATGTTTTTGCGTTGCCACTTTAGCTGATCAATTTGAGTGTTTGCCTTTACAGAAGCAGGATAAACATGATAATTAGATTTTGCTGTATAAACACATCTTTAATTGGATCAACACCTGAGGAAAAAGGAACAACACCTAGTGTAGCCTGTGTGGTTTATGAGTTTAGTTTTGAAGAAGTTTTCGTAGACGACTCTTTTGTCTGAGTTGGGTGACGCCTTCAGTGAACTTCACCGTTATTCAGAAAACCGAAGGTGAAAGCAAATAGTTAGATTCGCCATCAGACAGGGTGTGTGGATGGGAGCTGAAGCCAGATAAATAAAAAGCAGCAGTCCCTGGGCTACACGGCCTGAGGCTATTGCATTGCTAGCAGGCAAACAGCCACCCAGCTGCCCCAGCAGGGTAGGAATATATCAGGCAGCCTATTGGATACCTGACAGCTGATTTAGCTCCCCCTTAATGAGCAGAGGGCTCTGCTGCACAAACCCCACAATCTATTACATAACAACATCATAGATAGCATGCACAGTAAGAGGCCGACTGCTAATGCCGGCAGAATGTTGTGCAATTGAGAGATGTTATATTCAGTAAACAATCACTAATAAGCATCGATTATAATATTGAGGTAGAGACAGAAATCTGATACAACAGTTAGATTTTTAGCAATGTCACTTTATTTCTTTGATTATCTACATAGTAATGCTGTAAATATAATGCAGTACAAACAGCACTTAAAGGAAAAGGCTCACTTCATTTCACATTTTTCCTATTGTCAACAAATCTGATCAAAAAAGACCAGTCAGTCTGTCACTCAACACTTAGCAACTTTCTTATTCTGACTGTAGCAGAGAGTACAGTCCCCAAAAACAGGTCGCTCATTTACACAGGTAACATTTTTAAAAGGGTGTAAAACAGCTGGGTACTGTAATTTTTGCTGCAGACTACTTTCAGCTGCAGAAGACTACAGTGCCCATGTTCATCATAAGGAACATGTCACTCAGTTGCAACTGTGTGGTGCATTGATGTGTTTCAAATACATGCTGGTGTTTGCACAGCAGCGTCTTAGTGTTTTCATGGATTTATTGGCAATAAGACAAAAGCTGAATATCACCAGACTTACCCTTTAAAAGTTATTATGTAAGGCTGTAATAAAGTAGCCACTGTAATGAAGTTAAAGGATGCAGTCCTTTCATTTGTGCTTATGAATAAGCGGCAATTTGACACAGCACTTATATTAGTGGCAATGTCATTACACACTGCAACTGATCTACTGTAGTTGCTCTTTATTTATTCAATTATTTACACAGTAATCTTGTTGGGCCTTGAATGTAAACCCTTATGAGGAATATACTGCAATGTTACTAATACTTGTGTTCGGTAAATGCTGCATTCCAATACTATCACATAACAGAAATAAAGCAGCACTGTAACAATCAATGAAAACTAAAGTGGTCTAAGAACAGTGTTACTAAAACTCAGATTCTGACCTTAGCAAGACTTGCTTGGAAGTATATATGTTCTGACAACACAGATGTCAGAGGGGACCCTCAGGACCCCAGCCTGTCACCGCGGGCTAGCCATCGAGGGGGGGCTAAGTTAATCTAGGCTAGGCCAGTAAGGGAAGGGGTCACAGTTCGCTGTGTATGCCCCGCTGCTTTAGCACCGGCTGACAGGCCACAGGAGTCTGAAAGTCCATGATGTACTGGCATTTGCTGGGCTCCTTCACCGATCGCAAGGCTGTCTCTGTTCCGCATGTCAGTGTGACCTAGAAAAGCACAAAGAAAGAAAAGTTGAGGTGGTGTGGGGAGAAGTGCTGTTGTTAGCCTGAGTCGAGAGCGTTGCCAGTTTTATCTCACAAGGGGAGGCGTGATAGAAGACGCTGTCCTGCCTCTTGTTTTAGTGAATTTCCAACCTTTTTAAACTTTTGTGAAGAAGTGGGAATCACAACAAATGACAGGATTATGCAAAGGCACGGCACAAGTGGAGCTTGCATTTCAAACATATTCAGGTCTCTCCTCAAATAAAGGGATCGTTCTGTGCATGGTGAGTTTTATCACCGTCTCACCTGCAATCAAGAGAATACAAGAACTAAAGTGTTGCTGCGACTGCGGGACACGGGCATTATGGGACATCACCACTGTCGTCACCACACGTGTGAACAGGACAGCGGAGGATGTCATTACCACTGTCAGGTCATTTAATCGGTAACTTTGACGCCATCTGCAAGAGAGCGGAAAGGGAAAAACAACTTATTTTACTTCTAGGGGGTTTCCATAGCAACCGCTCACATCATACTGCACCCTGAACAGACAATCCCTCTGGCGAACAAAGGCACCTGGAGAGGCAGAGAGATAGAAAGTTGACAGGTATTATTGTGCTGAAGTTTGAGTCTGATACAACTGGTGATTTGGATTTGTCCCGTACTTGGATTAAAAATAGAGGCTTTTGTTATGTCACTTAGTATCTTGTTGCACAGAGATACAAGTGGGTGTGTGCCACTTGGTTAGAAACACAGTCTTTTCTTATGTGTGTGTGTGCGTGTGTGTGTTGGGGGCAACAATTTATATTCATTAGATTGATTGTGTTTTCGAAGCAAGTCTATTTTGTACATTTTGTTTTCTGTGGCATCTGGAAAGAGCTTTGTCACGTCTGAGGAAATAACCCACGTGATGTCATCGTGATGTCATCACTGTTATTTCGGCTCCGGCTTGGAGAGTATAAATTTGTATCAAGTGTGGGAGCGTGGAGTGTGAAAGAGGTGGTGGCAGTGAGGGTCTAATGAAAGAGACTACTGAGTCGCATGTATATGTAATGTATATCCTACATTTCCCATGATGCCTTCTGCTGCATCAAGTTTTGTCCATTCTTTTTTAAATCCGTCTCTTGAAAACCTGTATGATCACTTGACTACTCACGTTACCTCCCAGATCTCATAAGTGAACTTAGTGAGTACAATGTTATCACCACCAGTAGAAATGATGGTGAACGCTACAAAATCAAGAGCCATATTTTTCCAACAAACACGGACTCATCTGCCAAAACCACAGCTGTAGCTAAACTCACATGCAACAGTCACAGTCCAGAACCTTGCATTTAATTAATAAGTGAAACAGTTGAGTTCACCCTTCCCCATGGACTCTTAAGATACACTGCACACTGTTTGAATCTGGATTACCTCGATATCCACCAGCGAAACAATACATCACTGGTCCCACTACTCAAGTAAAGAGAGAAGTGTGTTTCAGAGCAGAAAGAGAGCGCACTACCCAAAGACGAGGTTCAGCATTTCAAAAATAATGAGCGTCGACTTCTGACGAGACTTCATTTATGCCGACTGCACACGGTTAGGAGGTCGTATCAAAGGAATTCAGTTTAGTCTTTTCAAAGGGGGCCCCTGGATGGCATGAGTACATACATTCACAAACGGCATTTATTGGACTCTGATTTGAAGAGAGGGCAAGGCAAAGAAAATGAGATGATTAAATGTGCTACATTTTTAATTGAGCAAATTCTCACACAGAAATGTAAATGAATGTCATAAAAGTAACAGAAACAGGAGGGAATCGTGGGAAAATGGAGGGTAGAAGAGGAGAAAGCTGCAAGGGAACTCAACATAAAACCAATGTAGACTGACGGAGAGAGGAAAGCAAGTCAGCTTCCATCACTTGGACAAAACATCTTTTTGCCAGACTGCTGGGCAGGCCGTGAGGACTGAATGTCTTCTACTGATTGACTTACTCTCCACTCCTGAAATGTACATGTGCAGGATGAAGTGTTTAAAGAGCAGACCGGGCGAGAATTGTCCCTGATGAATGTGTGGAGAGGAGGTTCGTTTGGCTGTTTTACTTGGAAAATGGTCCATGGCCGCTTTTTACAATTAACCAAATGATACTATCTGTCTGTCCGATCCGTACTGATTCGATTTCAGATAGGTATGAATATATCATATATTCATGTTTACCACAAGTCTCAAAATAGCACTTATTAAGTGTCTTAGTGAGGTGTTGGGCCTCCATGTGCTGCCAGAACAGCCTGAATGAGCTCAATTTTCTGAACTCTGCTCCATTCCTCCAAAAGATATTCCGTCATTGTTTTGATGGTGGTAGTGGAGTTCGGTGTCGGACACGTCCAGGTGTTTAATTGGGTTGAGATCTGGTGACTGGGAAGGACAACTAATTTTCATACTCATCAAAGCATTCAGTGACCCTATGGATGTCATCTTGTTTTTACACTAATTTTTCAGGTTTTTCTCTTTAATTTGTGACGTGTGTTTACAAAAAAAAAGAAAAAAAATCATCAAAGGGGAAAAAACTAAGTAGAGAGTCATTTTTTCTTTACAATAAAATCATTGATTTGTGAAAATGCAAACAGGCCATTACAAAGTTAACCCATTTTCTCAGCGTGAAGCAAATAGTTCCAGTTTATGATTGATAAATGCCGTTATCTTTGCCATTGTAACTTCCATCCATGCGTTTGAATTGGGCTCTTCTGTAATAACAACTTCCTGGTAAGAGTCCTTTTACCAGCCACCAGCAGTATATTCACGAAATCTTCAACAATTCTTGAGGTATATACCCGGCATATATGCTACGAGTATATGGTACGCAGTTTCTCCAGCAAACTGGGAGGTTACTATCATAGTGGGATATCTGAGAGGGTGTAACAAAATAACTTATCAGATTTTTCCCTCTTTCCTTTCCATTGTTACCTCCATATTGTCCATATTTCCTCAGATATTATCCTTCCTTTTTCCATTTTTTTTAATGTATGAAGTTGAATGTGCTTTAGGATTTAACAGACTCTTATATAGGCATGAAATTATTCTACCAGTATTTGAATTGTATGCTTTTCTAAGCAGTTCTAACAGCCTCAGTTACATTTTATCTCCTTCATATTGACATAATGTCACATCTGTAGATATCGATGTCTTGTTTTTCTGTAAGAATTCCTGAAATGAGCCTTTAAACTGTGTTCCTTCAGTAATTACACTGCATATAGTTGTTATTCCTTTAGCTGTCCAGTCCTTAAATTCAGTATCCAAATTATTCGGTGTAAAGTCTGAGTCATATGAACACCATTTCAGAATTGCAATATCTCCCTCTAGTTTATATTCGTTCACAATAGTGCTCTCAAACTTTTGGACCCCATTGTATTCATTTTAATGGATTCAATCCTTGAGCTGACACTAAAGAAAGGAAATAACTTCCATCTTGCCACATCCTCCGTATATGCCTATACATTGGTTGCACTAGATAGATCAAAATTTCATCCACGTGTTGCATTATGACACATTGCTTATGTTGTAAAGCATATACTCACATTGGCTGATGATGGAAATGGTTGGTGATGGAAATGTACATTATAAATTTATCAAGACAGTAGGTAAACATGGAGGCAGACTCTCTAAAATATGATATGAAACAGGGAGAATTAGTATTAACAACCTTGTTCTATCTGCAGCTTAAGTAAATAAAGGGATTTTTCGACATGTTATCTTATTTGCTCACATTTGTGTTGTCTGACAACACAGACCAATTTGTAAATTACGATGATTAAAATGATTCTTTTATATTAGGCTTTAACGTCTAAAATGTTCACATTTTCCATAATGAATTCAAATCCAAAAAGAGTCCGTGTCACATCTTTGATTTAGGCTGAAACTCTCTCTTCTTTTTGTTCCCTCTATATTGTGTCATCTATCCATCTGCTTATTAGATATTCTGTCAGTGTGTACTCACCATTTGTTCATCCGTCTATCTATTAGTTTATTCATGTCTGCCTCTTTGTGCTATCATATGCTCTGTGAGTGTGTGTGTTTGTGTGTGTTTTGATGTATGTGTAGCACATGTACATGTGTAGTACTTACTGTAGCACTGCGGGAACCTCCTTGCCAGCAGGGCTCTCCATTCTCATACACCATCTGACTGTACTGGTTCTTCTGCGTTCCTACCCACATCCCCCACTTCCTGAAATTAAAAACAGAAATAAGAAAAAACATGCTTCTAATACTTTATTTCCAAAAGAACTTTATCAAAGTTTCTAAAAATCACAATTTCCTCTCTCTTTTATAAACAGTTGGGACAAATTGAACATATAACACATATATTTCTTTTCAAACACCATACATTGTCTTATCGAAAAATACTTTCTCCCAGTAAAAATAAAAAGCTGGCAAGATGGCCGGCCTGGCACTGCCCTTCTTTGGTTCCTGGCACTGGCGCTCTCACGTCCCTTCTCCTCTTCAACAATGGAGGGGAAATATTAATTACCATTTTGTCAGAGTTAATTCTGTATGCAATAACACACAAGGGAAGGAGAAGAGAAAACACAACGCCAGTG
This sequence comes from Seriola aureovittata, assembly GCF_021018895.1. Lineage (NCBI taxonomy): Eukaryota > Metazoa > Chordata > Actinopteri > Carangiformes > Carangidae > Seriola > Seriola aureovittata. The sequence goes on from NC_079386.1 coordinate 10,042,901, forward strand.
AAGCTCATCTCAAATGAGGCTGTGCCTGCCCAGTGCTGGCTAATTACATTCTCACCAAACATTTCAAGGGGAGTTAGGAAAACCAAAGCAAACCAGGGTGCCAGTGGACACTGTCCAACACAGTATCGACAGATGCCATTTGATTACATTTTCACCAGCTAACTTCCTCTGATCTTTCGTTGAACTTGAGCAGCTTCTTTGAGGTGGCGTTGGCTGCAGTCATGCTGCTGGTAAGTGTTGATTTTTGTAAAACATTGTAATCCTGTTAGGGAGGAAAATCTCTTCCGCATTTGATGCATGGTTGACTGAAGATTTTACTGAAATGTGTCTTGCTTTGATCTCTGTCCCACATAGGCTAGCAACTGGTTTCTGTCTGCAATGTTATATACTCAGGACAGAGGAAATCAATCTTTTCACTTTCAGGTAAATGAAAAAAGAAACCTGATGCTCCTCAGGCTTCTTTTTTTAATCAGCTGCTTGTCAATGATCTGTTAATCATTCTGGATAAAGAAATACTAAAGGCTATAAATTTAATGTTACTTTTAATATGTCTAAGTGCTTTTCTCGCCAGTGCCAACCCTGTCACAAGTGCACAACACTTGATAAATGTGCCTACACTGACCTTTCCACAGCAGCAAGATCGCCTCTGCTCCTTGTTTTTAGTATCATAGAAGCTAATCTGCTGTAATTCATGATCTATTGGGATATTTTTATTAGTCCTGCTAATTGATCTCAATAGAATATTATACTGACGTCCTGGCATTAAATCCTTGTGTCACAGTGATTGCCATTTGTCATTTATCCAAAATGACTTATTGCAGTTTTTCCCTAACATCACACGAGGAATCACAAGTTTCAAATGACACGAGTCTTAAAAGAATATGGGAGGTTGTGAAAATATAAAATTTATTCTAGTTTGTTGTATTAAGTTATGTCCAACAAACACAGAATTTATTTCCACATTTCTTTAAATGCCACTTTATTCTCATTTGACCTTGAAGAAACAAACACGGACACCTCTTTGATTTTCGAAAAGCACTCTGCAGCGTTTACAGACATGGCTGTCTTCAGGTCCCCGAGTGTGGCTTTTCTGCCGTCCATGACGTGCATGGCTTATTTAAGATGCCTGAACGGGTTAGTCAGAGGTGAATTGCTCACACAAGTGGAAGCCGGCTGGGCCTGAGCGTCTCGCCTTTTTCCTTCCAGCCTGTTTGATTAGGTTTTAGCACTCTGTTAGCACCAGGAGGCCTTCAAATGGATTGCTGTCAGGGCCAGCAGACATGGCAAGCGGAGAAAGTGACAGTGCTCCGGCTCTCGCTGCTAGTTGACCAGCGATCCCTTGCGCATCACCTCCATCGCCTCCTCGTCCGATGCAGCCCCCATCGCCTAACACACCTCATTCCCTCACCTCTGTTCACTTCCTTCCTTAATCTCCATTCTCGCTCTGTCAGCCCTCCTGTGCCCCAGGAGGCAGCGTAGGCCCTGTCAATTAGGCTTGAGTTATCACTGAGATGTGGCCAACACACTACAGTCATTTGGGCTCACAGGCGTCACGAGATGGAATCTTATTGACAGATCATTCCTTGTAATAATACCTACTTGCACTTGGTATTGGCAGGCCATTTTCTACAGTCATTCTACACTTATCACCAGAATAGTGCACAGCTTGTCATTTACACCTCTGGAAAAACAACACATTGGGCCTTATTGCTTAATTTCATGGCATTAACATTACTTATATGTTAGTTGGACCCTGTGACAGACAATATAGCACAACCCAAATGTGCAAAATGGACCCCCCCGGCTCAATGACAGCTTCATTTTCTCATCCAATTTATCACAGTTTGGCTTTAAGCTGTAGCCATGCTACAGATGATGCTCACTTGCACTCGCAGCAGCAGGGCCAGACTCCTTAAATTATCTGGGTATACTGTATGTATTTTCTTCCTTCATAACATGTTGGCTGATCTGCTGCACCTGTTTTCTGCAGCCAAGCTGGAAACCCTGTTTGCCTGCCCAACAAAAACAGCTCACACCCAACATTACTATTCAGATCACTGACTCCAATTTCCAGGGAGCAGAATAAGAAAACCAGACAAATTTCTGTTTTCAGTCCAATAAAATAACACGAATGAAGATAATTAAAATATGTAAACAGATTAACATTGGCAATGGAGAGTAAATCACATCTTAGCTTTAGTAGAAATCCATTTCCAGCCACATGGAGACAAGAGAGGGGCCACAAACACAGACTTCCTTTTAATGATTAATGATGGCAGATATTGAACACATGCTACTTTTAAGACTTAAAACGTTGAGAATCTTATTTACAGATATCTGGGTTATGACTCATTCTTTGTCTGGCCTCCTCTAATGCCATAAAATGCACCTTCCATCACAGATAAACCTTTAATAGCAGCATATCAGGCCAGCTAAACCCATTATCCAAACATTTACTTTGCATTGTGGATGAGATAGTGGGGCCTAAGAGAACTCAGACATGCCTCTAACTGCTCACTTTCATTTAATTTCCTCTTTGAATCACTAAGGTGTGATTTCTATTGACACAAAGAATAGCAGATGGAGTTGAGATTTAATTACATCCAGTACCCACAAAAATACCATTAAAATTGCAGTTTTAGCTTCTTTAGAGTCAAGTTCGGTGCTGAAGAAAGAATCATAGAAAAAGCAATATAATATGTTGTTAATCATTTGTCCAAACTTCCAATTTTTGATGTAAAATACTTTTTGCAACTGCTATGACAAAAATGTTCTCTGAGTACTCATATTGTTTTACTGATTTTTTATAATCTTATCCTCATTAGGAATAATTAGCATTAAAAAACCTGATTAGCTTCCTTTTCTTCTTCTGATAATGGCTTGAGCTGATATAAGCTCCTCTTATTTCTTTAAAACGTTGCGGTCGCCAGTGATTCTGTTTTAAACTTCACCGCGGCGCTAATCCTTACGCCTCGAGTGATAAATCCCGAAGATCCACAGCTAATCTTGCTCAACACTGAGTGGAGAGTTACCCCCTCTGATATAGCCACAAATCAACCTTTCAGAAGCAATTATCATTTAGACAACTCTACTCTGGTGTTTAAACACCCCGCAGATACTTAGGGGGGGAAAAAGAAAAAAAAAAAATCTGGGCCAAAAGTGTGTATTTGTGCATGCATTGATGTGTGTCTGTGTAAAGCTTGTGTGTGTGTGTTTTGAGACCCTGGGCCTTCACTGGAGAGAAACTGGATGAACAAAACCACAGGGAGAAAAGAACACAGTGGTGGCCCCGTTTGGTATGTCTGTGGTTTCCTCAAGTAAACTGAATATAAATTTGCTCATTTGCCTTCAGTGCTTTCTGTGTATGTTTGTAGACATTAGAAAGCTGACGTAAGCTCCACTGAAGCATTATCATACGCATAAGCATCATGCACTGGAGCTGCCTGCATGTATTCATGTATGAAACATGCTCACATGCATGTTAATTGCATGTAAAGGAGTTATATTAGCGCATGTGCAAAGAAAGACACTAGTAAGACTAACTTCAGTACTTCATGATGTATCGACCGTTTTGTGCTCATTTGAAATGGAGAAAGAGCTAAAAACATTTCAGTATTTCTCAGTGTGACGTATCAAAAAACAGCCCATTAGGTTCGAAAGTTCAAATACTGTTCTGGCACTAGTATCGAATCATTTCAGGATACCCAGCCCTAAAGGCAGCTCCCATCTCTTTCTATTAGAGAGCATCAGCATCAGGCAAAGTCACTCAAACACACTCAGTTTGCAGTAACTGATGTGCCAGCTCAGCATCAGATTACATGTTAATACTTCTCTAACCAACACCTCCTCGTACTGAATCCTAACCCTGTGCATTGCTAATGACATACAGTACCTGTGTTAAGAAGGTGTAACGTCTGTGCTTATTACTGTCACCTTCCCACTGTAGCATCCACTCATTAGCTGCCACTGCAATGAATTATACCTCACAGCTATGCTTTTTCACTGCTTTAACAAGGGGTCTGGAGCAGCAAGTTAGTCCCCTCACTATGCTGTTAATGCGCTAATCATTTACAGCATGAGACGTGGTGCTGCACTGGCAGGTAGAGAGAGCAATTTGGGAGCTGCTGGTTAATTTGGATTCGGTGAAGCAGCTCTACCAAAAAAAAAAAAAAAAAAAAAAAAATCTGGCCCATGCTCTCATAGCCAAGCAGTGCCAAGCATCACTAACCTCTGCCACTCATGTAAGGTCACCAATCAGTGAGAAGCTTTCTGAGATGAGCCCAGCCACTGTTATTACTGTGCCAGTCACTGATGCTCCTCTCACCCTACTACCACCCAGTGTGCCCAGCACCTTACTAAATAATTCATGGGCATTGGAACATGTGAAGGGCACATGCTCGGTCAGGGCTTTGCTTTCACTTCATTTCATACGACTGATATACATAGAGGGCATTTATACCTTGTTTTTCTTTGCTAATAGGTATTCCTTAATTATGGAGTGCAGGACTGGATTAAATATATTATTACATAATACATACTAATGAATCTGGGTATATAAATACATCTTCAACAGGTCAGATGTTGCACAAAACAGATGTTTCTGTATTGTGCGACTATTTTGTTGGCCAGTTTTCTTATGTATAGCGTGTTGACCTAATTACTCGACAACAGTGAGTAAAATCCATGACACATTTTGTGTCGCATACGCTGCATAGACATAACATCAAGGCAATTTTATGTGCAGTTATAAAACAAATTCAGGGAGCGTATTTCATCAACAGCTCCTGACAGATATGAATCAGGGCTGATGTCAAACCCAAATCAGTATTCTGTTAACAGCTCACTTGTGCCTCATTAACGGCTGGGCTAGATGTTGCCATGGCTACCCAGCAGAAAGGCCATCAGGGGTTCACAGTGTCAACTCCTCCCACCCTCCACTGCCTACCACTTTAACCCTCTCCTCAGACACACAAGAGTCATTACCCCCTTCACCTTGATTGCCAGAGTGTGGGCTGTTGGGTTCAGGGACAATGTAGTATAAACACATTAAGAGCACTAATATATAGGCGTAACATTTTCTATAGTAGTGAGTGTGTTATGTGAAATTTTGAATGTGCCTGGTTGTCAGTAGCTACACTAGTGTACTGTGGCGTGTCCCTCTTTGAGTGTTGGGCATTAAGCGGCTGCCATGTTCCCAGGTAAAGAGGGCCCCTCTCTTTGCTAATGGCACTCCAGCGAATGACCTTGACAGCTTGAAAATGAGCGCATTAAGTAGAACACTTAAATGTATAATTATGCACTTGTTCCAGCGGAACTGTCACTACTCTGTAGGTTAAATCATTACGACTTAGATAAGATGGAAAAAAAAATTAATATAATAGATCCTTTTTTTTTTTTTAATGCCTATCAAAACAATTAGGAGACAGGACTGGCTTTCATATGAACACATGAGAGGGAGCATTACTCCACTCATTAAGTGAATGCATTCATAAAAGCAAATCAGTGGAGAGTAAAGCAACAAACAGCCATTAGTCAATTTATGGTAAAGAAATGTGTATGGAAATGTGATGTGCTTGTTTTCAACGTGACAATTAATCAGAGGAGCAAGATAATGGAGATTATGTATTTTGAATTAGCAGTATGTTTAAGCCTTATGGGCTGCTTCTATGATGAAAACGTACATGAATATTAAATGTCAAATATGTTTCTTTAGATTAAAAAAAAGATTGTCCAATCAGAAATTTAATCCAGGTATAATGCACAGTAGAGTATAAAATGTAAACCTTAAAGAAATATTACATATTAAAAAATCTCCATACCTTCAAACTCATCTACATTTATTGCAAGGGTGTAACCACAAAAAAAATGGCCATTTGCGTTAATTTAAGAAAACCACCTGCTACAAGGTGGAGGGTGTCGAAAGATTAAAAAACTTTAAAAGTAGTGGTTCTGACTATTGTTCCAATAGTTATCACCAGCCTGTCATTATCAAATTTTGTCAGAAGAAAAGATTGTGCTGTACATTCATAACATATACAGATCTGGAATGTCCAGATTCAGTTCCCAAAGTTAGAGTTTGTTAAAACCTCATTAAAATTCAAATGAATGCAAAATAATAAACGTTTAGCAGAGATTACAGATGAAAAGCATGCATAAATATCAAGGATATTAAAAAAAAACTAATTATGATGAAGTATTAGCTATACCTTGCAGGTAAATTTAATTCAACAGAAGCTGTATTTTTTCAAGATCATCATGGTTTCAACTGTCAATATCAGGTGATGTAGTAGATAATAATCTATTGTTGGTTTAGAAATTAACATGTTAGATGCTAAGATACTTTGTGCTTTGGTTTTACTTTTTAACCATGATTATTCAGTTAGAAAAAAATACTCATTAATTCTGTCCTTCTGTAATGGACAGGATGAGAAGTTATATCAGCTTGATACTATTATATTGTAGTTAATTATCATAGCTGGGGTTTTCCATTTAGCATTAGCAAGAATGCTGTCATTTCAAGTTTTGCTGCTGCTACGTTCTTGTCCTTACTATTCTTCTTACACTGTTTACTGTCCCACACATCACACAGAGTTGGTGAAAGCTGAAAACAATTGTCAAATCGCAATATTGTCAAAATGCCAGAAAAAATTCTGACTGTATTTTTAGCCCATAACTGCCACAGTCAGTTAACAGTCAGGCTATTTTGCCAAGAGCTGTTCAAGTGTGTCATTCCCTGATTCAATCTCAGGTTGATGTTCAGTTTCTTTGTGCTCATTTGTAACCTGCTTGTGTTTGAGCAGTTTTACAGTAATAATCTTACAGCTCCCTCGCGATTGCTGTGCAATAAAATGGCCACCTATCGAGATAATTAGCTACAGTCATTTTCTCCTGTTTATACATGCGCAGCCACTGCAGAAAACTGCAAGTGAACAGTAATTAATCTTCGGAAAAGGGACGTGATATATTTTCCATCACAATTTCATTCCTCTTTATACGTTGGGCTTTTTAGCTGCCCTCAAGACAAATCGACTCTTATTGATCAAATGAACATATTTCCATATTACGATGTCCACAGAGTCGAGTCTGCTGTCGTGCCAATAAATTTGCTCAGCTGGATCATTCAAGCTAAGGCTTCTCAAAGGGGTTTGACAGCCTGGAGGCATTCACGTCGCTGCGCCTCTTTCTCTCACCACCTGGAGATCTTCTCTGTTACATTCTTGGGCTCTTTTATTTAGAGCACTACAAGAACTCCATAGTGGCAGAACAATATAGGGTCACTAGCCTGGCAGTCGGTGTGAGAAACTGTCGTTATGCTGCGTCTGTATGTAGCCCCCAAAAAAGGCAGATCTGTAAAAAGCATGCGTCTGTCTACAGTATAGCCCTACAAACAGCCAACCTATTTGTATTTTTCACGGTGGCCAGAACATCCCACTCTCTCTGGGGTTGCTCTGTGCTGTCATTTCAACTGCCTGGCTCCTTCGCAGTGGGCATACACAGTCATTCACTGTGGTTTCAATGTTGCTAGGCTACCTCACTTCTCCACTGTTTGCTGTTTGAAAATCTACTGTTCAATAAAGCAGTTCTAGGGAGACCTGTGGGTTTGAATACTGAAGCGATATGAACCTGCAGGAGTAACTGACAAAACTAATAGCACTTTTTTTTTTCTTCTAAGTTTCACAATACACTTTTCTTTTTTTCCTGTGACATTTTTCTTGACAACATAGTAGCACTATCTGTGCCTACCTACCTCTGCAGCCCATGCATCTCCCTCAGTCATAATATTCATACATCAGAACATTTATAACCTTCCTCGGTTATATTGTCCTGTTTTAAAAGTGTACAATGTGAGTCATAACCGAAGTGCTGAAAATCTTCCCTTTGTTGTCTTCCACTGTTCTTTTAAGGTTTGTATATTCATATCTGCCCAGCAGTGTCTAGGAGTTATTATTATTCCTGTTTTGTCTATCCAGTTTTCAGCTATGGATGTTGGGCGTATTCCAAGCTTGGACTGTCAAACACAGTGTGTTTCCAAGGTTGAAGGGTGAACAAGCAAGCTGCTCGCCGGGCCCTGCACAATTTCAGCACTGCCTATTTCTCTCTCCGTGCGTGCCCTCGATGATGACGAGTGCAGAGCAGTTTGACCCCTGCACAATAGAAGGCCTAGCTCCTTGAACTTTGCAGGGCGACACACGCCGACCCCCCATGACCCCAACTGCGTGGCCACCTGATTTCCCTGGAGTCCCAAAACAAAAACTCATTGGATGACCCCTCAAATGATCCCTTCCTCCTCCACAGCTACATTTAAATCATACCACCCTGCTCCGTCTGGAGGAAAATGCATCTTAGAAAAAAGACGCTATACTTACAAAGCATCTTATCTATTTTTGTTTTGTCTGACCACATTTCTATGGGTGTAGACATTCAGGTTCTCGATTTTTTCTTGATCTGTCTACATTTTTTCCTGCACCTTTTATCTTTATTGACCTTTAAAAAACCATAAGATAAAATATTGCTGTCACTTGTTTGGCTGAACATACAGAGTGAAGGTTTCTGAGTTCAAACCTCTCTGTCTGTCCCGTATCATTACAGCTGGAGCCATTTCCATGTGTTTATCCTAAGCTACCTCTGAAACGGGCCACATTAATATTTCAAATGCACTTCTGCTCATGGTGAAAGGTTATTATGGCCAGGCGCTGTTGTGAGGGCATACTTTAAAGAGTTGTTTTTTGTTGTTGTTGTGGTTGTTAGCAGCAAATGGCTTGAATACTAAGCTAATTACTGGGTGTTGACAATGTACTTCCTGGGGACTTGTGTTTTAAAACTTAAATGGATCAGACTGATAGTGAGCTGTGGTGCTGCATGTGTTTAAGCTATTAGAGTCATTTGAAAGAAATTAAAATTAGGTTACATATTGGGTGCTTGCTGCTAACTGGAAGGAACAGTTTCTGGTGTCCTGCGTTAAGATATTCGATTGTAACCTTCAGTGAGAACCTGGTTCTTGTTTGTAGTCGGATGCACACTCCGTGTTTCTGCCTATTACAATCTGAAAGTACATTTTACTTTGCAATTTGTCATCATTTTCGCCACAGCGGTATGATGTCACTGCGTTGAGCTATGTTCCTGTGGTTTACCATTATGGTGTTATTGCTTCACTTTAAATTCTGAAACCCCAAAAGAAGAGAGTTTCACTCTGCCTTTTCTTTTTTCCTTTTTCATCCCAAGTTTAATGCTGCTTTAGATTAAGGCCTATGGGCATCCAGATTTACCAAAACAACCACCTCTACCAATCAGCTGTAACTTGAATGGATTAACATTTAATACCCTTGTCACACATTAATGGATTACTACAGGCAGATTGTGATAAATAGCAGTGGAGAGTTTTTTTTCCTTCTTGGGCTTGACTCCTTTGAGTGGGCGTTGACGACCACGTGCCTCGTCTTATACACATGGAGACGACAGGCCCCTGTTTTCACCGGACTGTGAGATGTTTAACAAGAGTAGAGCATCTTTTTTTCTTGGCGGACTGATAAACTGTTTGTCTAGACATAGTTGGGGGAAACAGCTATTTTGAAACAAGCTGAACTAGCTGTTTTCCCTGCTTCCAGGCTTCATGCTACACTAACTAGCTCTAGCGCTACCTCGTCATTAAACCACAGACTGTTATTTTTACCTCTGTGTTCATGTATGGATGTATGGTTGAATTTCATTGTGTCAATCAGTGAGTTTTAAAGGAGCCGGTAGCTGGATTCTTTAATTTATGAGAGTCAAGCTAGCTGCTAACCACGTAATGCAAGTAATGCACACACGCAAGAGTGGTGTCGATATTCATATCTCACTCTTGGCAAGAAAATGTGAATCTATTCCTTTTGGTTTTCATCATGGCAACATACAAGCAAAGAGGCTAGGAAATCGCTGCCGAAACTGCTAATGCATTAGTTGTAAATTACAATATTGTGTGTGCGTATTGAAAAACAACAAACATTACAACCTTCAATACATCATTATTGATGAAACACATCAATACCATGGAGGCTGGAGGGAAATGAGTGTGACATGCTGATGACAAAGGGTGATCAATGTTTGTGTATGTACACTATGCACTCTGAGTGTGTGCGTCTGTGTGTGTGTGTTGTTTCTTCCTCTAGCAAACAAAGTGTTGTGCTTATATGTATGCTCATATCAGCACAAAACAGTAAAGCAGCACTAGCCCTGTGTGCTACGGCACATTACCGATTTACATATGTGTGTATTTGTTTGTCTTTAGAGATGGACTGCATTTAGTAAACTCTGTGTTTGCTGTCCTGTCATTGTACCGAGCGTGTCTGGTTCGGGTGGGGGTGTGGACATTATGAAGATGGACGACGCTGTCACAGTGGGATGGTGTTTGTCGCAATGCAAGCATTTTCTTCTACTCTATTATCATTATCGTTGCTGATGTTATTGTTACAATAGCCATTTCAGGAAGCGGTTGAGCTGCTGAGACCGAAAGGCAGAAAGGCGAAATGGAAAATGGAGACGTTGGAATTCAAGAGGTGAATATAAGTTGTATAATATCTACATTTACAGATAATTGGGAGCGTACAGTATGACTGCTGTGCCTTATGAAATCTTTATGGCAATGCGTGTGGCCATAATATTAGAGCAAGCAGCTACAAAAGAAAGTGTTCCCAGGCTGATTTATTGTTTCTTAAGAACATTTGTATGGTTAATGGTCTAATGCCAACTATTCTGCAAAACCAAGCATGAAGGAAGGTTAGGACTCAGGGAACAATTTTAACATTTATGAGCCTTGACGCACTTCACAAACTGCGCGCTGGCCATGAGCCATAATCAGAATTCAGCGGCAACACCCTCCATTTAATACAGCAGAAACGTAACATAACTAATACAAATTAGCTGGAATGGTACAAGCAAGTATTAGCAATGTCACCGCCACAGTAGTCACAGTTCCAGCCTCACACTTTCATTGACAGGCCACACATGTTAATGTTTCTCTTTTTCACATGGTTGTCCTTTAGGATGCTGGAGCAGGTGTGATAAATGCTGCCGTTTAAATCAAAGCACTCCCCTCTTCCCCCCTCACCCCCTCTGGGGAGAAGGAGGATGCCTCCATGCAGATTGATATCAGGAGGCCCAGCCATATCCTGCAAGGGCTGACTGATGGTCTGTCTGGATAAAAAATGAACTTTATTCCCAGCGTGCGAGCTATGATTCATGTACCGCCCCTCCCCCTCCTTCCCCAAAACCGTTCCACATAGACTTTCTGGAAACAGTATAGTACATCATATAGTGCTGCACTGCCTGCCTACACCCACAAAATACCAATGAGGTGTTTGTGTTTGCATCTGATGAGACGAGTGAAGTATCAAACTAGTCCTACCTTGACATTAACGTGCTGTGGTAAATGAAAAATCAAACATCCTTCTAATCTTTCTGATGGAGGGATCAGGATCATGCCTTTCTTTTGAATTCACTAACATCAGCCTTACAGCATTTCATGTGGAATAAATATTTGCCATCTTTCCCTCGAGTGCTGTTTGGCAGCAATTTTGTTTCAAACAGAGTGACCAACTCGCATGAGTCGGAGATGTGTTTGACCACTGGTTCTGTTTGGTCCTTCTGCCCTTCCATACCATCATGAGTGACAGGCAGGCAGAAGCTCTGGGGTCACATTACTCACAGTTAGCATTCTGTTCTTCCTTTTTCCTGCGCTAACAACATGGTGAAGCATTGCACTTTCCGCTCCAAAAGTGAGTGGGTAGTGTGGGAGGTGGCGGTGCAAAAAAGAACACAGCCCTGCTTTAGATTCCAATTAATTTGCCATCTGAAAGCAAAACTATATGTGCAGAGAAGGATAATTGCTAATAAATTATCTTCAACATCTCACTTCAGCCGCCAAAAGAAGACAAGCCAAGCCTAATGGCATCACATCTCAAAGGAGTCAAACTGTTTTGACACTGTGTTGCAAATCTTCCATGGTCATTTAGGCATTTATATTGTCTGTTCGCAAAACAAGTTGTTAGCCTATGTGACCGCTACAACCAAAACAGCACTGCAATTGAGTCTTCCTCTTTGGGGAGGAGTTGCAGGGAATCATAAAAGCTTTTTTTTTTTTTCTTCCCAGAGAGGTGTCAATGTCGATGGAATAGCTTTTCCATAATTGCACCCTATAAAAGTGTCGGATGGCTGACGGTTAAGGCTAATGAGAGAGTGGAACAGGACAGTGAGACGACATCCCGTAATTATCACCTCAAATCTAAAATTCAAAGAAGACAAAAAGTAAAAAAAAACAGGGCAATGATCAGTGTGATATATACGTTTTTTTCCTTGATCTGTTTGACAAAGAAGTTACGATGAGGAGGAGGAGGTGGCAAAAGGTGGTGTCAAAGTCAGAAAGAAAAAAAAAATATCAAAACATATCTGACCAAGAAAGTTACCTTTACAGTCTAGGTAGTTTTTAGACTGGTGCCTTTGAGCAATTTCACTTCCAGTGAGTGCACCAACACTCCTGGGGAACAAAGAATGAAAAAAAAACATACATATTTTGTAACAACTAAATGTGCGTTTCTATGGGGACTGAGTTGCATCTTTCATTGCACATAGGCGATTTGATACACACCACTGTCCAACAGTCGACACTGTCAATCCCAAAGGGACCGTAAAAGGCCAGAGCATAATCCTTTAGATGAAATTGAAACCCTTTGAGGCTGAGGAAATATAACCCCAGCAGTATATGAAACTCGCCCCCTGTTTGTCATTGATCAAAAGGTATTAAACCTATAATAGAGATTTGTTAGCAATTGATTAAAGGTCATATGAAGCCTAACAGAGGTTGAATAACAATAATAAAAAAAAAATCAATAGCGCAAATATTGGTTTGAGGGTAACTTTACATGAGCACTGTAACAATGATGAAAGAGCTTTCAAAGGATTAGTATCAGGTCCATCCATGAAATGGAGAATCCTGTCATGTGAATTTATCTAATAGGTATAAATAAAAAATGAAGTCGTGGTTTTGATTTTCAGTCTGATTAATCATATCTTATTCTGCTGTCATTTCAGACCCTGCCACTCCCACCTGCCTGCCTTTCCTGCCAGCAGAATCACCTGATCCGCTCCTCCGGACTCACCTGCTCACCTGTTCCCCCTTTCCCCTCATCAGCTCGCCCAGTATATGTAGCGGTCCATTGCATTTGCTGTCTGCCAGATTGTCTTTGTGCCGCGTGCCTTTGCTTTCCAGCGCTCTGTTCTTTGCCTGCCTGTTTTGATCCTGCTCGTGTTGTTGACCTTGCCTATGTTTTTTTTTGGAGGGGATTTTGCCTCAACCCAAACCTTTGTAGTTTGTTTGCCTGTTTGGATTTTTGTATCTTTTTTTTTTTTTTTTCCACTGTAAAGACTGTTTACTTTTACATCTGCCTCCTGAATGCTGTTGGGTTGCTTGTCTGAGAATCGTGACACTTTCTGGCTTCATTGGGTGATGAAAGACCAAGGACAACAAAATGTATCTTGGATTCCAAAAAAGCTGCTTGAGAAAAAAAAAAATTACCAGTTTTTATGGCTTTATATTAGAAGTGTGAATGTTCTCTCCAAGAAACTCTAAATGTCACAGCACACAATGTATTCACAATGCTGTGAAGCTCGAAGTGTCGAACTACAAACGTTAAATTGTTAACATCTACTCTTGGGTACTGCAGATGGTGCCGCAAAATGGCTGCACTCACGAGAGCTCTGAGTCAACTCAGCAAACCTGTGTGGATTTCCTGTTTATTACCGGCTTTTTTTTGCTCATACGGTGCTATCATACATTCTGTACGACTGACAAACACTTTTGGAGATATAATCATCAGCCAATTTGGACCTTTTGACACAGCAGACGGCGTACTCCCCTTTTGTTTACTTAAACATCGGAGGAAGAAAACAGACAGAGGGAAGCACGCCGAGACTCTATGGAGAACCCGACTGATAAACAACAAACCTCCTCTGCCCAGTGTTCTGCTAGCTAATGTTCAGTTCCTGGACAATGACTTCGACGAGCTGCACAATGGGATATTAGGAACTGCTGGATTGTGGTGTTCACTGAGACATGGCTTGAGCCCAGAGTGCCCGACTGTGTCGTCACTCCGGAGGGTTTCTCTGTCTACCAACAAAACACAACAACAGACTCAGGCAAGTCGAGGGGAGGGGGTGTCTGCTCTACGGTTAACTCTTCATGGGCCATGGATGACTGTTTCTTAACAACACATTGCTCCCTGGTTCTTTAACTGCGCACCATAAAAGTTAGACCTTTCTAGCTCCCCAGAGAGTCTTCCTCACAGCTGCTTACATCCCCCCACAGGCTGATAAATCTTTAGCCCTAGAGGAGCTGTATAGGATTGAAAATGGACTGGAGTCTCACATCCATATGCTAAGCTCATTTTTTGGGAGAGACTTTAACAGAAACAACACATAGAAGGTTCTCCTCAAATACAATCAATATATCATTTTCCCACCAGTGGAGATTCTGGCCCATTGTTACACTCCATTCCCCCGGCCTGCTTTTTGAAGGGCAGACCACTGCTCTATCCTACTGTTATCTGTGTATAGGCAGAGGCTGAAACAGGAAAAACTGGTTTCCAAAGTCATTTACCAATTGAACAAAGAGGCTGAGGGGGACTGCTTACACAAGCTTACACAACAACTGACTGGCAGATGTTTGAGGACACAGCCAGTGGCAACATCAGTGAATACACAGACTCTGTCATAGACTACATACGTACGACAATGTTATTCCGAAAGCCACCGTCTGCACCCACCCCAACCGGACTGAATACAGCTTGGCATTCAACACCATCATTTCCTCAAACTTGTCTCTAATCTCTAATAACTGATCTTGGACTGGAGACCTCCATCTGCAGCTGGATATTCGGTGGGGCAGTGGCTCTATTTCCTGAGGGGACTGAGGAAGTCTGGCATGAACTAGAGGAACTGCTCTGCCCACAGCCACAAAGAGAGTGGTGGAGGCGGGACAGCACATAATTGCTACTGCTGTTGAACCAGGACTATCAACCATGACTGCTGCTATTGAGCCAGGACTGGTACATACCCAATGTGTAATACTGTCATACATACTTGTCACTTTTACTTACACATACATAACAATACACTTACATAAATCCTCAAATATTTCATTTCTATCTCATCCCATTTTTATTTAATCTTATATTATTAATGTATATAACCAGTGCAATGTAACCACCTTATTGCTTATCTGACCTGTTTTTCCCGTCCAGCACTTTTCTACACATGACAAACAAATGAACTGTCCGACAGACTGCATTTAGTGTATTTCCATTGTCCCTGACATGCACTGGCTGGTCATATTTTGAGATTTCAAAAGAGGAGGTGATTGAGGTACTTAC
This sequence comes from Seriola aureovittata, assembly GCF_021018895.1. NCBI lineage: Eukaryota > Metazoa > Chordata > Actinopteri > Carangiformes > Carangidae > Seriola > Seriola aureovittata. Next base: position 10,058,299 of record NC_079386.1, read on the forward strand.
CCTAATGAGACCTCTGTTCCTGCAGTGTTCTTCTGTGTGACTTGATTGAATGGGCACAGGGTATAAGTATACCTGCAAAAGGAAAAGGAACACATAATGCCAACAATGAGAAAATGGTACTCAAGATTTTAATCCACGGTGCTTTTACTATACCTCATAATAGCTGGATTGTGCTTTCTTGCTCTTTGATGAAAAACTAAAGCTCGACAAAAATACATCAGCATATAGCACAGAATTGTTGTTATGAGTGTATTATCCAGCTGGAATAAAATACTGAAAAAATACACTATAGAAATGCCAAACATTTTTTAGGTAATTTAGAAACAGTTGCATTGTTTGCCCATGAGGGAACACTGTCAGATTTATTTTTCCAATTGTAAAATGTCAGGCTCAGCCCATAACTTGGTCTTATGGGATCCCTATTGAAAATGTTATGTATTTATATTAAAGCTGCTCTATGGAAAATGTTTATATTAACGATAGATCAAAAGATCAGGTGTAATGTGAAATGCGTCACAGAATTAGCAGTACCCCCCCATCTCTAGGGAAGTCTTTGGCGTCTTTCAGCTCATTGTTTTGGTTTTACGTCACACACTTGACAAAAGTTAGCGACTTGCTGGTTAGCATAGTAGAGCATTAAGCCAAGACAAAAACATGACTCCAAATGAATGCTAATGTCACTGTGTATCTGCTGGATGTGTAAATACTGTCTGCTAATACATTAGCCCTAACAATTTATATGGTAGTAATATGTCAGCAGTGTGTTTACAGCTTGTTTCTGTTCCCCCAAGTGGCCAAAAAAAATCAGTCAATGCAGGTTTAAAAAACTGTTAAGCCTGTCTAGGCTCAGTGGCTACCTACTGGGACAGAAGATTGACAAGGAGCTACCAGTTATACTGCCACCCACAGCTCCTCCACCAAGGCAAAGAGGAGTATGGAGGAGTTAGCAATTAGCACAGACCATCACTAATGTACTTGCTGGGCATAGTGCTGGAGCACAAGCACGATCACTAGCTCCAGTAACAAACTGATCAAAGACCTTGATGGTGAAACCGACAGGGGCGAAAAGGCAGCCAAGCTTTTTTCCTTGACATTTGAACCATTACACTGACTGTTATAAAAGAGCAGAGGATACCTAGACAACCACAACGAGAGCCATAGAGATAGAGACGGGGAGAAAATCCAGGGTGGAGGGAAAAAAAATGGCTGTGGCGTAAGTAGATGTGGGCCGGGAAGTGCGGGGGGGATCAAAAGCTGTATGAGAAAAAAGCAAGATGAAAGAAAAGAAAATGATGAACATCAGAGAAAGGGGGATAGTGGGAGAGATGTAAGTGATTGGCTGCTGAGATCTTTTGCTCATGCGCTTGTTTGCGAATAGTATTAAATGCCTCTCATCTGGAAGACTTTCATTTATTGGTTCATGTGTACTGTATGTTTTGATGGGGATGCCCCTGCCCCCATCCACCAGATATAAGGCCACGGAAAAAAAATAACAGAAGCATCCTCTTTGACTGCAGAGTAAGCAGTATAGCTCAGAGTAGAATTAAATGTGTCTCACCATGACTAAGCCTATTGAGAATCCATTGCCCCTCCAAGGAATCTGACACTGTGCAGCAAGGTTCCTGCTGGGCTGTTTTCATATTTATTTGTGCTCTACTACTTTATCCTCAATCTATATATTTTTTAGATATTCTGCTGGCAACGTTTATCTGCTGGTCGGTTGGTTCATCACTTGGTCCAGACTAAAATATCTCAGTAACTACTGGATGGATTGCCATGAAATTTGATGCAGGCATTCATGTCCCCCCCAGGATGAATGAAGATTTTAGCGATCCTCTGACCTCTCATTTATCACCATCATCAAACCAACACTGTGCCTAAGTACAGCCTCACAGAGCCGCTAGCATGGCTGTAAACTCTTAGTCTTGTTCCTCTCTTCAGGATACAAGAGGAGCTAAGAATTGGCTAAAGGTTTCTTCACAGCTGGCCTTGACCTTGTCAAGGACACTCAACACCCTCAGTCAGCTCCATCATCACATTATAAGTTAGCAGGACACCCACACCTGAAGTACCTGAGAGAACTTACATAACTGCTGAATGGAGTTTGAAATAGAAACTGAAACTCATCAGTGCTTTCGTCCAAATTTTTAACACGATTTCTCAACCAGAACCCTTAAAAGCACAATCAAATGCCAAATTAAAAAATGTCATATTAGCCAAATAACCTCCCATACTCAAGAAAAGAATAATAAAATAAATAAATCAGAATTCTCTCTCGACACTTGCTTTATTGTTCCTCATACAAGCCACTAGATTCATTAAGTTTGTAAAGCAGGTGTTTCAGCAACAACAAACATCCTCATCTGAGCCCAGAAACAGATGGCACCTGATAGACAGAGGGATACTGAGGAGAGGAAGGGGGGAAGGAAAAAGGGGTAACGCAGTGAAAAAGCAATCAACTGCATCCCATAAGGGAGTACCCCTGTATGTCTGTACCTTTCTCCCCCTCTCTATCACCCTCTCTTTTACCCTCAAGGCAAAGCCATTCATCCCTGCCCACTTTTGCTGACACGCCAGCACTGCACATACACACACGCAGGGGAAAAAAAAAAGAAGCTAGGCTATTTGTGTGCGGGGGCACTGTGATCTGACCTTGGATGCTCGCCTCCATGTGGCAGCTTGTGAGAAAACAAAAGCAGGCAAGGCAACACAGAAAATGTGTCGAGAGAAAAAAAAAAAAAAAAAAAAAGTTAAGAGAGATTAGAAATGCCGAGCCCAACATGCGGACGGAGGTGCAGGTTGATTAGCTGTCTGTCTCCAAGACAGACACTTCACATTCTGTCGCCTCCATTACATAAATGGGACACTGCAGAAAGGTCAAACGAGTACATTTACACAAACTGTCCCCAGCTATCCTTTGCAAGTGAGCACAGTGTGACACGAAGGAGGAAATATCCGCTGAGATGGACGGGCGGTGACAAAGGCTTTGAAGAGAAGAGACTGACAGCGATGGAAATATAAGGCAAAGAAACAGCCAGGAGAACAGAGACAAAATCAGAGGAAAGGAAACGACGGAAGGATAAAAAGCAATAAAAGTGCGCAAAGGAAAGTGGGAGGGAATCAGAGTGCGCTGGTAGTGACGCTGTGCATATGAATCACCAACTGAACAGGCCGCAAATATGACAGATGATGACGTGCGACAAGGGGGACACCAGGCGGAGGATACAAAGGATAATAAAGAAAGAGACAAGAAGATAAATCCTGCTGCGCCTGACTGATTAAACCTTTGACAATAATTAGAAGGCTACGATGAGCAGCAGATCAAAAATGACTACAGTGATCCTCCCATTCGGGTCCTGAACCTCCACGTTGGGTGTCTTTTTGTTCACCACGTTCACTCTGTCACTATCTGACAATGCAGCACTGACACTAGCCATAATAAGTTGGTACCGCTGTGTCAATCTTTGGCAGGTGTTCTAAAGCCAGAAAGGTACACGGTTACAGAATAAATATCTTAGATGCAACCACTTAGGCCCTCAGGCAGTATTTCATACTTCACTGCTTCACCGGACTGCTGCTTTAGTTCACTCTGGTTTCTGGAGCTAAACTACAACTATAGAAAATTGTTTGGAATTTAAGATAATGGAATTAAGTATAAAACGCAAACTTAAACCTCATCCCAGTCTTCTAAAAATCACTATTAATGTCAGATATTACACAGACTGGTAACAAATGAACTCCTCTGTAGCATTTTTAGTCATTGTATGAAGACGTAATAATTTTTTAACAATATCATAATGTTATTCTGTAGCTAAAAATAGATATGAGGACATCTTTAAGTGATTATTAATGTACTTACGAAGAACTATAACTTCCTGTGATGTGTCAGTTACTCGTGTCAAGAGTAGATGAATGATTAATAACATAATGTAACAGTTGTAATCATATTTAATGATTTACACACACATGAAACGATTCTTACGGTGTGTTATGAAACTTATATTAAGTCTTTTTGAACGCACACAAATTAGCAATCTTGCTCACTTGTCATGGAGCATGAAGACGAATGAAAATTATAAAATGTATGTATATGTTGTGATAAACTAGAATTTACAGTTCAGACACAGTCACCCAACTAGTGTTCACTGGGGCTACACAGGAAAAAAAAAAGATAAGCATATTTATTCTGAAGTCCTGAGATTGAGTCAAGAGAGGGAGAAGGAGAGAGAGAGGGCAATTAAGCCCTTCTCCCACTAGACTGCTATGTGACGGCGTGGGTGGAGTTCACTGAGGGTGACACTGCAAACTGCAGTAACGTCAACACCAGCTAATTGGTTTACAGGTAACACTGTGTACACTCGGGCTGGCATGCCAGAGGTCAAAGGTGACTCAGCAATATACAGTGACGTGGTTAATTGTTTAGTCGCAAACTTTATGGAAAACCAACACTTTATCTTGATAGCTTCGAGGCCAAACACAGGTAACGCATTTATCAACAGAACGGCTTTCAATAAACAAAGTAGCGTCGACATTGCATAACAGTTTACACTCTAGGGCGCTTTAATACTGTATTTATGAAGCCATCATGTTGTTCGTGATACTGTAAGATTTACATTATTTTGTCACCTATAAATAAGAAAAGACCCTACATTTGCATGCATGTATTAATATAAAATTTCATAATTTAGGTTGAAAATACTGCAGGTCAGGCAAGGTAATATTCTTGTCTTCAAAAGCATTTATGTCATTTTTTCAAAGATGTTGCTGAATTACACCATAGACACAAAGTGTTACAAACTCCAAAATAAATAAACCTCTCTTTCTGCTGAGCTATGAGTAATTGTGAGAGATAACAATTAATTGCTTTAGCACCTTTTTCGAGCAGTGCACAAGGTGTTTACAATTAAACGCTAATAACGGTAACATTTACAGAAAAACAAAGAAACATTTACCAGCAGGAGCAATATGTGCAAATAACATCTGCCTAATTTTAATGGAAAATAAATTAAATTCATGTACTGATAATTTGGGGAGGACAATCTGTCTGGCTCTTTTGTCTCTGTTTCTCTGTGTTACTGGTGCTCCAACTAGTAAAATGTAGCACAGTGTGTGTACTGAAGAGAGTATAATATTTAGAACTATTAGTTGTCCTTTTTTTTTTTTATTAAGAAGATTGATTCCATTCCTCATTCTATCAGATGAATATGAAGCTACAGTCAGCAGCCATGTAGCTTAGCTTAGCACAAAGACTGGAAACAGGGGGAAACAGCTAGCCTAGCCTGGCAGCCAGGATGTCACTGCACCCAGCTAAGAAAAAGTCCCGCACATATCCCCCACTGTAAAACCACATCAGCTTTTTTTTTTAAAGGTTTAAACAAACAAAAGAAAACGCATCAGTCAGTGAGTTTAAGAGGTGTGGATAGGTGGATTTTGTTATCTTCAGCTGGCTGTTTCTTCTTGTTTCCGGTATATATATGTGCTAAGCTAAGCTAACCAGGTGTCGGTGGTAGCTTCATATTTAACAGATATTAAAGTGATATCAATCAAGTGTGTCATCTGACTAACAGATTTATTCAGTGTGAACATGCAGTAGCGCCACAGTATCTACAAGATTTTCTGACTATCAAGTTCAGTCTCGGAGCAGTTGTGAAACAAATTTTCAGAATCACAACCATATTATTGACTATGATTATTGTAACACATTTTGTTACATAGACACACCTGACATTTTTCCAAAATCTGTATCAGTAGTAAATCATCTGACCTGCTTGTAAAGGCATCAGGGTTGTCTAGTTGTTTGTCTGCAGGGGAGCTTTCAATATTAAATTATTAACCATTAATCATTAATAGAATACATTTTTTTCAATGCTAATAAAAAGGTATGGTTTGTTTTTCTTTTCTTGTTTTTGGCAAAAAGTAACAAGCCTCTGTATTAGATAGAGACTGTGATAACTGTTAAATGACATGGTTATGGATATTGGATCACTCCACACATGAAGCCCACAGACTAAGAACAAGATGTATTGATTGTACTGATTTTATTCTATTGTTCTATAGACGATGATGTTCACTTATTTTAATTGAGAAGGTTAATATACTTTATATTTGAGTTGTATTGATTTTAAGTCATTCATAAATGTTAAGAGAATTTACTTTTGAAGAATTTTACTATTAAAAGTACATTTGAACTGTAAAAGATGACCCTTTAGCACATGTTCTCATAGGAGGTCTTGCATCAAATAGTGAATTCCACTGTACTGTATGCAGAATGCTGCATGCAGGATTATCTTCAGGGTTAGCGTGGCCTGTTGTGGTGGGATGGTGGGGCCCAATGTGACATCTCACAGGGCCCAAAATCGCTGGCAGCGACACTGCCTGTCTGTCCTTTAATCAGCAGATCCAGCTTTGAGCCCCAAGCTCACAAGTCTACACCTTGCTGAAGCGACTACACCCTTGTTACAGGTTACAACTGGCCATACTACCATAGCAATACCTATTCCGTGAGTGTATCAATCCTATGTCTCGTAAAAGTACATACCGACCCATCAAACGGACAACAAACACCTAGTATGGATTACAGCCCTTATAGTGAAACATGCACTGCACACTGTGTACCTTCTTTGAACACACTGGATAAGAATAAAATGGGCACCTGGAAAAGGGCATTCCCTGGACTAAACTCAGATAAGTGCTGATGAGGTGAGTTTTTTTTTCAGTTTGAGTCGAACTTACAAAAATGCAGAGCTAGTCATGCCACAACATATTTTATTGCGCTTGTTTGTGGCTTTCTCTTTTCAGATTTTGCTGCCGTTTCACTAGTTTAGCTTGCAATGATTTTCTTTTATTTTACAGTGAATCAATGTGACATCTGAAAATTAGAAGTGGATTTATGTGTGTGCTTTCAATATGTTTTTTTTTTTTTTTTTTTACAGAAATATGGATGGCTCAATATTAATATATTTTAAATGCCTTCAATCAAAATATTGCAGTATAGAGTTCCCATCTGACACGCACTAAAGTTGAAAGTTCTGTTAAGAAAGATTAAGAAAATATAAGATATAATTCAAGAGTTTAGTCGTTTGTTCAAATAACAGTACAACAAAGGTAGGTAGTGTATTCAGTACAGATCTAGAAGGCCAGTACAAACAGTATGGCCCTGAACTAATGTATAGGTACTAAACATTTAAATCCAACACCATAAATGTACTGTATATGATTAGAAAGCACACCTAGCTTTATCTGCTCAATATATTACAGTCAGGGATTTAATGCTTTTCAGTTCAATCTTTATTACACCATTACTTATAACCACTGCATTGTTATAACTGTTCTTACTGTCCTTTCATTATGTAATAAGAGCAAGCCTATTTCTATTTCATGAAAAACTGCTTCGCCTTAATACAGAGGACATTTTTCCAAGAGTGTATTTAATATAAGAGCAACCTACTGTGGGAAATGAAGGTGGGAGCGAGGCACTTTGATTTATGTCTTTATGGAGAGAAAGTTCTGCAGTGTTTGGATCACTCTCCCACATTAAAAGTATAAAAAAGTACAGCTGTGATGACAGCTGCACTTTTAGTGATTCTAAAATTTGAATGGTCAGCTCATCAGGCCTCAAGTGCAATTATGGAATCAAATTTCAACAGTATAACCTTATATTAGGTGGACTATTTAAAATGACATCATTATCACTGTGGGGTTGAGTCAGTGCAATTCCTTTCACTTGGTGGTTGAGTTGAGAGTTTGCTGGCAGCTCAACCCAGTGCTAGTTCTTACTTCTAGAGCCAGTTAAAAAGAAGACATACTCAAAGTAGGCCATTTTTCAGTTTACCTTCATTTTCCACATGGCGGACCACAAATTCAAGTCTGAATAAAATGCTATACGCTGTTTTTACTATGAGTCTGATTGAAGTTTGCTTTCCTGACAGCTCATCATATTTTGGCCTTGAAAATCTTTATGCAAAGCTGAGATTCAATGCGCAAGGTTGATTTACGTATATCATATATACATTTTTTTCATTTTTTTTTTTTTTTTATCTTATTATGCTTTCTGTGAAGCAACAAGGGAAGGGGAAAGTGAATGCACAGCAGAGACCTCTTTCCCACACAAATTACCCAGGAAAAAAAAAAAAACCCAGAGAGAAAGAGCCTCTCTCCCTGAAAAGATGCCTCCATTTATATGTGAAAAATGGGAAACAAAACAAGCCAAACTTGAAGCCAATTTAGTTTTTAGAGCCACTCACTAAGGGAAATGAGTCAAATAGCCTCTGGCAGATCATTTAAAGCTGCATTCTCCCTGTCATCTCTCAAGATGTTACATTATTATTGCTATTTTCTTCTCAAAATAGGTGAAGGTTGAGGCATATGGAAGATATGATAAGAACTAAGGGACAACAGCTGGTCCGTATGGGTCTTTAAAATCTCTCCAAATACATTGAACTGAACTGTGGAACAATGGCACTTCGAAAATAAAATCCCATGCACATAAATATCTATGTTTGTTACATGTTCTTTTAATTGTTATAAACTGAAGGAATACAGTACAACTAGAGACCAAACGCCGGCCGCAACACCCAACATTATTACATGAGTAGTCAGCATTCATGGACCTGACCACACCCATCTTCAAACTCGACGTTCGCTTTGATCTCAACTACACACCTGTAAGATTTTGTGACTGCACATCTATGATGCTATTGCACTCACAAAATCTGTACTTAGACGGACAGATATATAAACATCTGCCAAAGCGCTCAAAACTGGCTCTGTTCTATGATGACAGACAGACACACACACACGCACACACACACAGACAGACTCACAAGGTGAAAAAAATATGGCTGCTAATAATGTAGTAATAACTACTGAGTACTCATGGCACGGAACGTCAACGCGTTGACAGGCGTCGCTTCTGGTGTGATTTCAGTGCAATATGGTCTCTAGTTTTACTTTGTGTCTCAGAGTGGATGGGAATGGCTGAAACTGAGATACAGTGATCCGAGGCTTCACACACCAATGTGGGTTAGGAGCATAAAGCGGGATGCCAGTGGTCCCTTCCCTACTTCCTACCCCCCTACTACCCTAACTTACTAATGCCAAGTTTCGATGTCAGCCTTGAATTTAGAACTGCACTTAGAACTACACACCTTGTTAAGTTTTGTAGCTGCATCCTGCAGAGTTGTGACACAAAATCTGTCAACAGACAGACGCATAAACACCTGTGAAAGTACTGAGAAACTGCCTCTGTGGTAGTTCCTACTACTGTTGGTGTCTTCAGAACCACATTTTGCCATGGTGACACACACACACACACACACACACACACACACACACACACACACACACACACACACACACACACACACACACACACACACACACACACACACACACACACACACACACAAGGTGAAAACAATCTCAGCCCCTCTGTCGTGGCTGGTAATTAGATCATATTTTTTGTGTTAATACCATTTCATTAATTTTATGAGTGGCAGCTACATAACTGCAAAGATGCCAAAAGCTTTTCAGATAAATTTTCACTGACCTTAAAGAAAAGAATCATTGGGCTTTATTCATTGACATACCTTTCCCATAAAGTGATTAACAATAATATGGAGCAGAATGTAAAGGATGCTTCGTAGGTGTGGAGCAAGTTGGCTGAAAATAATATTTTACACTTTTCCTCCTCGAAGGTGTAAAAAAGCTCTTAACAATAAAAAGTGTTAGGAAATCTACTTCAACATAACTTAAGGTGATAATTAGAGTTCCCACATTAAAAGTGAACTAGAATTATCGCCTTGTGGTTGTATGGATCCTCCAACGAACTGCAGTTTACATCCATGTCTGTCCAGACCCATAATACATGTAGTAAAGACTATGAAGGAACTTAATAAAAGGCACAGTGGAGAAATTGTGGATACTCATGTCGACATGCTTTTGGCCTGTGCTGAATGGGAGAAAATCCTTGCAGCCAGGTTCAAAAAACTTGTTCAATGTTCAACATTACCTATGGCTGTAATTTTTGCATGTCCACATACTTTTGGTTATGCATAAATAAACATTGAGGCTCCAACTACGTATCACTTCTTAACTATATCTAGAGATGTGCATGAAAGTTCATTTTATTTTCTTAGGAATAATTGTTTGACAAAATGATCGTAACACAGGGTCAACCATATCTTGAGATCTTCATCAGCAGCTGGAGTTTTGCCAGTTGTCATGGAGATAACAGATTTAATAAACTGAGGTTACATGATGACAACTGAGCCATCTCCATTGCCATCCAGTGAATACTTGTAAATTTCATCCACTGAAGAAGATTACAACATGTGGCTAAAAGGTCTGGAAATAGTACAATGGTCTTAAGTTAAGAGTATTTTGTCAAACTATAAGTGGAAATGTTTATATAACAACATTCCTTTATGTTTAGACAGATGTAACAGTAGTATATTGTTTGATTTGTCAACAGCATCCAACCAATGTAGATTGGTCACATATGGCCGACACCCAAACCCTGTAATAAGATCAGCATCAATACAAATATAAAATCTAACATGTTGGATCAGAACATCGCTAGTGAATACGCGTTCTTTCAGGGGCAAGCTATTTTAATAATAGACACATGTGACATAAGACAGTGAATGTAGTGAGCCAGACTGTGGTGAATCGAAGGTTTATACAGGTTTTGTCAATTCATATTCAAGTATCCTGCCCTCTGGTCTAAAGGTGATGAGATAATACCATTATGACTACTGTTTCTATTCCTCAGTATGACTTCGGAATAGGATGTAAATTCTCCAGTTGAACATTACTACCTTTCAAATGTCAGATGATGAAATGAAGTTATGGGAAGCGGTCATATTTTCTGTCCCTGCCTGCCTGTTGAACATCTGAACAACACATCAGACATGTCTCTCTCAGGGTGAGAGGTTAAGATGTGGTCCCTCTGGCTGTTAAATATCACTCTCGATTACAGGTGTTTTGCTGTAGTAAATTGATGGGAGTGATCCATTTCAATAATTTGCTCCAATTTACACCGAACCATTGCCACTCCACTAAGAGTCTCAACCCCATTTCAATGCAAATGCTCAGGGTAACAGGTTGGTAGATCAGAACTATCACAGCTATGCTAATGTAACCACAAACTCTTCAGCAAATACAAATACCTAATGTCTTACAGGGCACAGAATAAAGTGTGTTCTTTTGTATGTATTATTATAGAGACTGCACTCTATTGCATGTCATTGTTAAAAATAAGAGCATACCAGTCTACTTTACCTGCAGATGCAAAATGTGGTGAACGCCACTTTCCAGAAACTGAAACCTTAAAACTGTCTATAAGTGGGTTGTAGGTTAAAATTCGTGTCAAACATTGCAGAGATACATGATTCATGTAAAACTACTCATTATAATGGATCCTGTAGAAGAAAACAAAAAAAACATCTGTATGGATAGTAATTATACTTTCACTAAAATACTTATATTCGCTGAATTAGTTTTGATTAGATAAGATAAATTCTGTTGAGCTCGCTAGGAGGTTCAAGTTGTCACAGCAGAAACTGTAGGTGAGATATAGCAGGAAAAGAAATATAATATAAACATTGCATAACACTGGGATTCTAATTTTCATACACCAAGACACTTTGCTTTCTCTCTTTTGGAGATTATTGATTTTTACTTTAGACTTGATTCTCTCCCGGGTCTCTATCTTAAACCTATGGATGATTTCATTGTCTGTTTCAGGTCAAACCTATTTAAATCAAACAGCATCACTTGGCCCCAAATACTGTACAAAGCTTAAGGGAAGGGTAGCGGCAAGGCAGCCCTCTCTCATCATGTTTCTTTTCAACTAAACTGCTACAACAAATATGTTTTGTAGGAAACATAATTGTGACTATATTAATTTTTCTATTAATGTGTTGAGGATATATTGCTAATTTATTATTCGAAGTCATAATTATGTTGATCATGAACATATCAGTAAGATGTCAGACAGTGTATTTGTTTTCCTGTCAAAACATCTTGCTCTTATCTATGTCACAGATGAGTCTCTCCCGACGTTCGCCACTGGCACGACAATGGGCTAGCATTACATCCCGTTTAAATTTCAATTGTAAAGCCTCATTTTTATTTTTATTTTAGTTAATGAAATTTTTTTTTTCACATATAGTTTTTTCATTTCATTAGTTTTTGTTAAAGATAATAACCTCACCTCAAACGAATGTTTCTCCAACTGAATCATATAATACTCATGACATAATCAATGTTTCTTGGCTACAGTTCTCCAAATTAAGGGAAAGAGCTGTTATGTTATGAAGGTAGATATGGCTCTCATAACTGTCAATGTATAATGACACCAACCATGGCGACAGCAGGAAATCTTGGCACTCATTAGATGTCAGGTTCATTAGACATGAACCTGATAGGAAGCACTGTAATGTGTATGAGACGAGTCTTCCAGTTTAAAACCCACAAACTAGATCCTATATATGAAAACCTTTTGTCCAAGCTGGCACAGGTACCTGCCCGCTCTGCCAAGCTGACCCAGGCACACATAACACAGGCGGGGCTCCACTGCTGGTTACCTCCATGCAGAGGAAATTAAACATAATTGCAGCCGATGTTTTGGTGGCTATGTTTGGTGTTTTGGAAGGTTATCTACTCTCTGACTAAAGCGCACTAGTATATAATAGTGCTAACAAAGTAGGACAAGAACGGCCAAAATAAAAATGATTAACTTGGCTCTAAATCACCTGATTCTGACTCAGGCACAGGAAGTCCCGGTGCGCTGTGATAAGCTGGGTTAAACCAGATATGAAAAGTTGACCCGCTGTTTCAGCATAACCAACCCACAGATACTCTGCTCACTGCCCATTTTTTTCCGGCCATGAAGTTGTCAGGATAACAAAGACTGATGAGATATCATTATATGACCCCGCCAGACACGCATACACTCGCTGCCAAGCCCACTGGTCTACTGGACCAAACGGAAAACTCCTGCTACTTCAGATGGCCAACCCTGCTGTGAACTGGGCAGAATCTCCACTAGTTCAGTTGCCTGCAGGAAGGGACCAGCATCTTAGACAGCCAAAGGCTTTGTTGAATCACAATCGGGTGATGAAGGTAGTGATTCAACAGCAAGATTAACTGACTGCTTTTCAACATGGCTTCGAGGAAACATTAGGAGGAACACGTCTTTTCCCAATTTTGCAAATATATCAAGTCTTACAAATGAATGCCTCACACCAGAGACGCTGCACACACAAACACACAGTAGGGGCTTGGGCCTGGAATCCAAACACTTGATGAAAAGCATTCATTACAAACTGGGGAATGTGGTGTTTTTAAGGTAGACAGGACCTAATGGAAAACTGTTAATTGCATTATAGGGACATGTAGGAGGGAGCATCTTTAGAGCTAGACCAACACTAGGAACAAACTGTCAGGATATTTGGCCCTTGGTGCTTCAATTCTGACCACAGTCATGGAAGTTTCTCTGTAGAGTTTTCTTCCATGTGTAAAATAATTATTAATGATTATGTAAAATGAACTTTGGAAGGACCTTAAAGGGGATTTTTTTTCCAAAAGAAAAAGTCTGGTAATATTCTATCTCTTCCAATTAAAAGAACAAACCCAACAACTGAGTGATTCTACAAACAAGTATTATCTGTGTAGCCAAAGCCTGATATAGCTTCTTCCTCTGTGCCATAGATCTCCATTGTTGTCATGTTTATTTTCAGTCCTGCTGCCGCAAATACTCGCTAACACACTAAATCCCTGGCTGAAAACAGTCCCCAACAAATGCTCTATTTACACCTGTTTGAGTAAATTACAGTGTGTGGCTGTTTTAAGAAACTTTGTTGAAAAGACATTGTTGCTTTGGGTCATTTAATAGGATTTGTTGACAATAAGAAAATTGTAAAATTTTGCCAGCTTTATTTTCTTTAAGCATGTCAGATTTTCCTTGACTCTATATAATGCATGCTATAAAGCAGATTAATGCAATCTTTCTGCCCCCCTCTCTTATTGACAAATGACCAAACGTGACCTTTTGAAGTTAATTAATTGCATGAGCAGCTGATTAAGAGTAATGTTAAATTTCATGCTTTAATTTAACAACAGTGTCTGTGCCACATCTATCATAATTTGAAAGCTACTGGGTGTGAAAAAGTGCTCATGCTCTAAGGCATGGACTTGCATAAGCAGCTACTGCAGCACAACCACTTATTTTAACAGCATTCCAATTATGGTTATCCAGGGCTTCTGCCTTTCTGTCCCTTTGATAAACCAGGGCAAACAAGGTTTTCATTTCATTTGTGCGCATGCATGCATTTGTCTGTTGTTAGCTGTTAGTCTCCTTTTCTTTTTGGCATTACATCAATTTCTAATAGCAAAAGGCCCTCGTGTTGAAACTGGGCATGGTGAATGGCTGTTAAATTGCATTAACATTGAAAGCTAATTTCTTCTTTTAGCAACTTTTTTTTTTTCATTTTCTGGAAAAAACTGACACAGCAGATGTTCTTAATAACATCATTACCAGCAAGAAATTTGCTGAAATGTTTCAGTTTCTGACAAATACTTGCCATCCACACAGGCAGAATGCAAATAACATACTCTCTAAAGATCCCAGTGGTCCTGTCAACCCCTATTTGCAGCTAGATATTATTCATGGCACAGCTGTTATGAAATCTACCACATATATGGCTCTTCATTTCCATGTTACTCTCACCGCAGTCAGCAGACGCATCTAGGGCTCCACACCACCCGCCTTGCCATGGTTTATATCCAATTTGAAACAGCTCCCTCTAGGCTAGCCTGATGGAGTCTCTTTCTTCCCTAGAAGAACCCAGTGCACTGTTAAGGCCATGTGATGTTCTACAGACAGTTGGAAGTGTCACTTGTGCTGCGTTATCCTTCTCTCTTCTCTGTCAAAGCTGAACCACTGTGGCGGGCATGACTCACTGAAGTGCTGTACTTTCTAATGACACGAGAGCGGAGGCTGAGTCAATCTGACCTGACAGTCTTGCATAAATCACGGCCCTTCGATTTAAGTTGCTTTGAGGAGTGTCAACAAATCCACAGGAGGAATATTAGACTCTGCTGTAGGTAGGGACTCCGCCTCTGAGAACTCATTATAGGGTGTCTTCCTTCATGCTGTGCCAGGCTGTGTTGACTGAATTGCCAAGCTTATTTCTGATTCACTGGCAGGAGCCCGCGTTTTAAATTCCCGACTCGTGATAAGAGCCCACCAGCACCCTAAAGACCATTTCAGGGGAAGTACATGGATTTTTAATGGGTGCATTTTTTTTGTAGGTGAGCTTCAATTGCTTCACTGTGAAGTACAGCAATGTAAAAAGAAAAAAAGAAAAAAGGTAACTCGGGCTAGAATGGGCTGGAAAGACGTACATGAAAATATAGAAATAAATACCATTAAATGATAATGCACCAAAAACAAGACTCCTCTCTTAGCTTTTATTCATGTTGTTTATGGTCTTTAGAGAAACTGATGAGAAGGCAATGTGCAGAGTACTACTACACAGCGTTTAGCTTCTCATCTTGCCGTTAATCATTCTACTTGAAAGTGTTCAACAACAAAAGGCTGTTTCCCCCCCTTTGAAATCAAAGTAATTATATTTTTCCGTGGACAAACA
The DNA here is from genome assembly GCF_021018895.1 of Seriola aureovittata. Classification (NCBI taxonomy): domain Eukaryota; kingdom Metazoa; phylum Chordata; class Actinopteri; order Carangiformes; family Carangidae; genus Seriola; species Seriola aureovittata. Next base: position 10,073,952 of record NC_079386.1, read on the forward strand.
ACAGAAAGCTTCAAGCCTCAGTTTGCACACCATCATGAGGCAAGGCACAAGCAAGGCTGAGGAAATAACTCAACAAAGAGGTGCAGAGAGGCGAATCCCCCTTTGCAAAGACAAAAGTAGAAATCTCAGCTGACACCGTCAGATAGAAATGAAACGCACTTTCAAGATTAACAAGTTTGGCCTTTGGTATATAAGAGTAAATAGGACCAAATCCAGTTCCTGCGCATCTTCCAATATATCAAGTTGCTCCATGTGTCAGTCCCACCAGATGTTCCTCAACTGGTTCAATTTGAAATCTTTTTCCTACCACACCCCACACCAGCACCAGTTGAATTCCATTCATTTAAATAATGCACAGCTATTAGTTATATTAAAGACAGGCAGTGCTTCAGCTCAGGAAACTTTTATGACTCCAGGCATTTTTTCCCGATATTGGCTGCCACTCAAGGAAAAAAATCAGAGGGAGCAATTTAATCAAACGTGAGAGATCTAAACACCAGGGAGGGCGGATGTAAGATGGTTTCAACGGATGATGAAGAAGCTGGAGAGAGAAGTGTGTGATTCTGTTCCATTACTGGGGAGGAACTGTAGCTCTGCTAGTTCGCTACTCAAGGGCATGGGAGGGAGTGCTATAGAAAGCCGTTGGTTTATGTGTCTGTCAATGTCATGTCTTTTCAGGATCACGGTTCAAGGCGAATGGCAAGAATAAAGGGGGGCAGGGAGGGGAACTGGTACATTGCTGAGAGGGTGCTGGTAGGTCAAAGGACCTTCAACTGAGTTGACACTAGTGAATATTGTGCTCTTCAGTGATTTGAAGAATGGAAAATAACATGGAGTGTATGATGCCAATAGGCCAGGGAGAGAAAGGTAACAGAGCACAGTATGTGTTTCTGTGCAAAAAGCTGAGTGTGTGAGATTGAGAGAAATACCCTAACTTGATACAGCTTGGAGGAATTGGATTAAACTGACAAGAATGTTATTTATTAGAGCCTGTGCCACAGCCATTCACGGCTGAAACATTTCGGTTTGGTGAGGTTAACTTGTTTGCAAAACTACATACTGCAGTTACCAGGATACCCTTTTAGTGAATGTGTCATCACCTGTCAAGATGCAGTTCTGCAAGCATCCAGAAACCATACAGGAGGGAAATACTACACTGTGGATGTTCTGTTGTGAACAAGGCTTTTTGTAATGTAACCTGTAACCCCACAACTTATTTAGCAAATGATAAGCTACTTGGGCTTGAAAACAATGATCCAGTTGCCACTGTAGACAGTAAGCTAGTTAGCTGGACATGCTAACATTTGCAGACGTTTAATCCATTCCTCAAAATTTTGCTCCGATGTTTTTGGTTTTATAAAAACATAACCCTCATATGACCCGCCATGCCTGGTTATGGTTGCTCAGTTATGATTGGCCAATCATTGCATTGGGGCGGGGTTCAATTGTTTATTCTATATTCATCCATTATTGTTGTCATTGTTTGATGGATCTGAAACTTGTATAGCTCTCCCCCACATGTGATTTTTTCATTTAAGTCTTTCTTTTCAAAAGTAAATGAGAATGATTATCACAGAAGCCCCACATCACGACATTTCAGTTTCTCATAACCAAGGTGCAGTGTTGTTATCTAATACTGTCTACAGTAACAAGACAAATATATTTTTCTGGTTTAAGTTTCTGGTCTCAGTACAAGAAGTGCAACTTTCCTTTCCTCCAGATTTTGCCTCATAAATGGCAAACTAAGCAAACAAATCACACTGGTGTACAAGGGCATGGGAAAACCACTGATTCCAAGGATATCTGAAAAAAATGTATTTGCAGTGCAGATCTCAGATAATTTTCTTTCAAAACTGCAACCACCCACAGGCTTCTAAAGCTCCAGCTGGCAAGCAATCCTGAGGAGAACAGATTCTACCCCAGCAGGGGCCATAGGGATGCAGCGGGAGAGAGTAAAAGAAGCTCATTCTGTTGATTAAATTTAGTTGATTTAGCTGCTTGGCTTCTCCAGGGTGACTTGGAGCTCACAAATTATCAACTTTAAATGGTGGATCTTAACTGAGATGGTTCACATTTGCTACAGATAGAATTTGTTTTAGTACAGTTGCACAAAATAAGATGGATTCCAGTTTCTAGTTAACATATTGATTTTGTGATCTTTAAAACTGTTTTACTTTTCTATCCATTGAGTTTTATGGCTTCCTGCAGAGCTCGGCTGTTGCACAAGTAATTGCTTTCCATGATTTCCATTATCGAGAGTGCGCATAACTATGAAAAGCTTTAACAATTCACTGTCAAAACCATGAAAATGTATTTTTCTGTTTGTGTGTGTTGTATTCAACCACACAAACTAAATTCCATATTAATGCCAGGAAAAAATAAGCATATAAATCAAAAAGTGATGAAAAGCCTGTCAGTACTTACTCATATACTTTCAGCTTGTAACACTGGCCGTTCAAAAACAGAAACTCCCAATCTGGTCCATAATCTATGGCCAACTTCTTCCGCAGATCACTGGGGAAACAAAAATAAATATATATGATCGGGAGCACAGTTTTTTGAATTTGTGAAACCATGCAAGATTTTGAGAGAGAAACAGTTACAGTTAAATGTAAAGGGACGTCCACACCAACAACAACATTTTATCGTTTTAAAAATCGTTCTCACAGGCAGAGCGTGTGTTCTGCTCTTTCATAATAACGGTACTGGGTCAATACACAGCATCGCCGCTGTCTGCCAGCCCATCATCTGGACCTGCAGTCCGACAGAGCAAGCATGCCACCCACCTGGCTGACAGCTCAACATGTCATGTTCAGCATGGCAGATGACATTGGAGAGAGTCATCACTGAGGTCCAAAAAACCCACCCATGTGTGATGAATTAAACAGTATTTATAAAGACGCTAACAAGACTAAGGACATCTGGGATGCAATCATTAGGCTCACCCTTGGAATCACTGGTAAGTGTTTTGTGTTATGCTCTGACACAGTGCATGCTTGGCCCTTCTGTTTACAGAACGTTAGCGTTCATCGTTATGGATTTTTTTTTGTTTTAGTTGTTGTTATAGTTATTGTTCATGGTGTGGACAGTCCTTATATGTTTTAAAGTAAGCCTAAATTAAATTTATTTAATGGTTTTAGTACAAAATCTGCAGAATAACAACAAAAATGTTCCTTTTTGCGTGAAAACAACAGTTGTTTTTGAATGTGTTGGATGTGAGCCATTTGTTAGAGGTGACAAGCGTCATTAATAACTCCTGGATGACTCCTAACTGTGCTGACAATGCAGCTTTATCTTCTTTTCTGCTTTCAGTGACTGACTTCTTGGATAGTATGTTGATGAGGTGGCCCTTTAAAGCCCATTTCTATGCAGTGTGTCCAATTATCTGAGCTGGTGAGGGCTGCTTTTTTTCACTAATCACAAATAAGGAAACTGAGCCCTATCTCTAACGGTGCATGGGCCCTTATTACCATATTCATAACCCAGAATTGCTAATGGGGTTAACAAATGTTTAGGGAGGGTGATTGTTCCGCTTGAGGTTGATAAGGTAGTGTAGCACAGGGGGATGATTCAGGGTCGAGAAAAGCAATGCAGGTTGCATAACTGTGTGTGCTGTATGTTATTCTCAGTAGGGCAGGGGTCATAACACTTGTGCACAGAGTCAGTTTTTCCAGAAATTGCCCTTTACAGCACGCTAAAGGAATAAAAAGGTATGGACTACTATGGGAAGAACATTAATTTCTTTCCACTTCCAAAAGGTATGAAAACACAAAGGCACTAGCACACTGCTGTCTACATACTGATAAAGGACATGGCCTGAAGAGAACATGGGGGGAGACAAAAACATATCTAGTGCTCCAGCATGCATAACTGATGGTGAGTAATTTGACCAGGAGCCATCGGAGCAAGGTGGACAATGAAGAAATAGAGCAACTGAAGTCATGCCAGATCTCTTTCCTCCTCATGCTGGCATTTGTTTAGGGGGGTAAATCTTGACCTTTTGGTAACTGCCATCTCTGTGGTTGGCTCTCCTCTCTCCCGACTGTAATGAACAGTTTGTGGGCCTAAGGGCCCCAGTAGCTACTTATCAGCTATTGCTGGCTGGCTCAGAGCTCTGTGAAAACATTTGAGAGGGAGCAAAAGCATGTAACAGGAATTCTCATCCAAACATGCTCAGGCCTTTTTTCCCCTCTCACCTGTTGTAAGCATGCTGGAGTGTGACTGTAATGTTAGGAAGTAGTTAGAGGTTGAGCAGGATGCTATAGAGTCAGTTAAATGTCCTAATACCATATTTTTTTACTATTAATACAAAATCATTTGTCACTTGTCACTCATGTATGCCATGTCTGTCTTTTAAAAAATGCCACAAAAGTTTGGGTGATTCATACCCATGCAGGGAGTCTTCAGCTCAAACCAAGTTAACAGGCCTACCCACCAGAGCACAGTAGGCAACCAATAGCGTTTGTTTTTCTTCATTAAAATTAGCCTTAGGTATCACACAGTGCAAATTCATTACTGTGCAGCTTTCCTCACTACTGATGGAGTCTATTTTAAGGCCTAGTTACATACCATGCCACCCTGCTTACAACAGCAATGTGAGAAGCAAATGCATAGTCCACACAAAGTAGCAAATGTTGATGATTTACCCACAAGACACGTGACAATGGGAGCAAACCTCCGCTGCTGTTTCTCTGTTATCTTTCCCTTACCTTATTTCCATGTTGACTGTATCATAGGCTTCTTCTACCTTCTTCAGATTGGTAGCCTCCCAGTTTGCAGCTAGACAAAACAAAAGGTCAGACAATTTAACAATGCGGAGTTGTTGCATCTCAACAGCTGCGTGTTGCCAAACAGTGGGATCTCAATATAGGCTGTTATATCTAGGACTGGGAGAGGAGCAAAGCTGCATATAAACAGAAAAATTCTATTTCCAGGTGTGGTTACTGCCGAAAGACCCACAGGCTTATTAGTTTCTTCACACTGACAATTGTGTTAACCAAGACTGGGAGAGAAGTCAGAGGGAGTGTGAGAGCAGCAGAGGTGACCACAGCGATGATGCATTTGTCTCCCTTTTGTAATACTAGTATGTTCCTCATATGACAAGATGTCAGACTCCAGTGGAAAACTAGAAAGCTTCAACATTCTTTCAAGTAATTCTGACAGGTAAGAAGAACTGCAAAGAAAATGAAAACTGTAACTGTAAAGGAACTGTGAGTAATAGTGTATATGTACTGTACAATGCTGTTTGAATATATAAAATATATATAAAGAGTTTATGCATCTGTTGGTATTAGTTTTGAAACCATTCATTGATTAATCGCTGATCAACAAAGGGCTTATCAACAATAACTTCCACATTTGATTGTGATTAAAGCAGCTATTTCTTGGCTAGTTTTAAGCAACAGAACAAGCTGTAAATATAATATTTACATACTATTACCTTATAAACTGTTGCGTATTTACATCCAGCAGATATGAAGTAACATTAGTATTAATTTTGAGCCGTGCTCTTAGCCACCTGATGAATTTAATCCCAATATTCACTCTTCACTCTTTAGCTCCTCTGAAGGAAATATCATATTGCAGTGTTGTCATTGTATCTATTGTTGATATAAAAATTGTGATTAGTGCATCTTTAGACCTCCATCACCAGAGAGGCAAAATATGTTCTGATTCCAGCGTTTCCAGGATCTGTTACCATGTCACCGAAAACTGAAAATCTTTAGGTGTTACACTATTGGTCAAACTAAATTTACTGTCTGCAGATGTGTCCTGAAGATCTGTGAAAGTATGATGGGAATTTTTTTTTTTACTATTTTTTGACATTTTATAGACTAACAATTCAAAATCATCAAAATGTTTTGAAATAGCCACCATGCCCAGATATACACCAGGAGGCTGAGAGACATTAACATTCAATATATGCATTTTATCAAAAACAGCTCATCTATATCAAAAATATGCAAAACACATGTCCATTCTTATTAAGAGAGACATCCCATTAAGTCATTGATTATCTGTTGTGGATCACATTTCAAAAGTGGCTGACACCACAGTAAAAGCATCATAGAATCGTTTTGCGAGTGAACCGTGTCGACCACAGCGTGTCTCACTGCAGAATTAAACATGAACAAAAAGGGTCCGGAAACACTAGGACAGAGACGATGGCAGAAAATAGAGAGGCAGAAAAGACTCTGGTTTAATTGTCTCGTGCTGATGGACCTGGGGATTTGCTGGGGTTTGTGGAAGTGGACAGGTTCGTCTCTGTTGTTGAGGAAACTCTCGCCGGGGCCCGGCGCCGTGGCAACAGAAAGAAATGTGTATGCGGTAAGGACTGTGTGGGAAGCTGTCACAGCCCTGGCCTGAATACCAATTAGCATGTTCCTTGCATGTGGTCTCAGCTGGTTGCCCATAAAGATACCCCCCCCACACACACAATTCCCCCAGCACCTATTTCTTGCCGAACCTAGTACAGATGTGGTGTGTCCAAGAGGCAAGCTGTGATTTTCCATGCTGTAATGGCTATTTTTATAGCACCAAGAAGGGGAGATCTGTCCCTAACCCCCCCGATCCCCTCAAACTCCTTCAGAAAAATCACAGTCATACACACAAGAATGTTCTTACCAACCCTCTCTTGCATACTCTCAGATTCCTTCTCTTGGCCTATTTCTCTCTCTCCCTCTCTCTCTCTCTCTCCCATACACAGACACACCAATCATCAGGCTCAGCAATGACAAAAGGAGACGCAGAATCCCAAGTGGGTGACATTTGACCCCTTGCAGCAGCCCAGTCATATATGGAGAGAGTGGTGACGGTGAGGATGGGGGTGGGGGTGGGGGTGTGGTGGTGGCTGAGGCAGGAAGAGAGAGACTCAGGGAAAGCAGCCAGGCGTACAGAAGTACCCAGAGCAGGGAACACAGGGCGAGTAAAGCCTCTCGAATGGTCTCTGCACCAGTCAGGCCGACATAACCTGAGGCCGATGTAGAATGTACCAAAAAGACCTCATGCTTATGGTCTAATGACTGCAAGGATTAGATTATCGGTCATATGGTCAATGGATGTCATGGCTTCACAATCAGAGCAAGCACAAATTAGCTGTGTGAGCCTGTTTTCTGTGTGTACATGCTACATCTTTTGTTAGTGTGCAGATTAAACCCAATTAGCATAATGGCTCACTTCAATAATCAGATCCTAACAATTGTTTATTGTCGTGCAAAAAGAAAAAAAATGGCTTTTTTTATACTGAAAAAAAAAAAAAACAATAATCAATGTTGTCTGCAATTTGGGGATATTCATATAGAAAATGTAAGACAAATGATTTCACTCTGAGGCAAAACTGACCAGTGGATAACATTTTCCTCCTCAGGAAGTGTAGTGTACTTCGTTTTTAGCACAAGATGCTATCAAGAGGGTTGTTAAATCAGAGAGGCCACGTACAAAAATAGAAAGAGGAGGAATACACTGTATAGTATATGCCATCTTCTGTCGGAAATCTCCTGTGCATACATACCTTGAGCCGGAGACCGGAGATGCTCTGTTTACATGCGAATGGATCAATAGGCAAGGCAATTTCTCTGCAGCTCTAAGAAAAGAAGCCTGGGAGTCGGTGCAGTGTGCGTCGCGTCCATGCTTAACAAAACAAAGGCAACGCAGTGAGGCCACCCTTGAACCTCACACTCACACAAGCAACAGACACCTTTAGCAAGATTATGTCAACTAACAGGCACATGTAGGAGTTTGCTTTGTTGTCTGCAAAAGGCTGTACTTTAAAATAAAGACTGGCAGTGTGCTCAAGCTTCCACACTGGTTCCTATTCACTTTCCTTCATAACCCTTTTATTTGCCGCCATCTATCATCCCCTTTTTTCTTTGCATTTTGACTTTTAACATTCTCCTCGTCTTCAATATTTTCAGCATGAGCTCCTCAGAGTCTTCCTGTCACCATCACCTCCCTCTCTCCAGCTCCATTTTCTCCATTTCCCTCAGTTTTTCTCCTGAACTGACGAACTTGTTCTGACTGCAGAGAGTGGGGGAGTGGGGAGGGATAAAATATAGGTTGAATATTCGTGCAATGAAATGTTTAAGGCAGGCTGTAACAATGAACAAGAGGCGTCTCAGATACCGTCAACAGGGTTGGCAATAGCATTAACAGCCACCTGCTGGTATTGAACATGAACACCCTGAGGTGCAAATGACTCTTCTTTTCTTACAAGGAGGTATGTTATCAAAAATAAACCCAACAAAGGTAATAAAAGAGGTGTTACATGATAGAAAATGATTTGCATTTCAATCTTATAAACAACACTTTCAAACACAAAGAATAAACATCAAACAAACATTTAACTGGAGCACAAGGTTATACTTCCATTTCCTTATGTTTCTCTTTTGATCCGTCCAAATCTCATAAATGATTCTGAAACTGTAGCACAGGCTGCTGGGAGTTGAGAAGAGGTCAATCTCGCCCCCTGCATAATCGTTGTGTTGGAGTGTCTGATTGTATTAGAGGTGAGTGAATAACAGTAGCTGGCAGAAATAGCATCATGTTTTGAACCATCAGTGCAATTCATAGCCCTGTGACTGACTCAGTTTGTATTCATTCTCCCACACTCTCCTGCAACTCTCTTTTTTATCCACACTGGTTGAAGGACAAGCACAGCACCACGGCTAGGACGCACTGAAATTAAGAATGGGTCCATTCAGCGCATAACTGCTTTTATAGGAAATTATATAACCCAATACTGTAAATGGCGAGCGTCAGTGACCGCACTTAATGTGATATAATCGTTAGAAGACGGTCGGATGTTTCAATTGTAATGTTTTACATGCATACATACATACATATACATATGTATTTACTATAATCGCCTTGCACCAGTTTTGACTGACATGATCAATCACTCAGGCCTTACTGGTTACACATGACAGTAAACATCTGACAAGAAACTAAACAATTTAACGAGATTAAGGCAGTGATTTGGCAAATAGAAATAATATTTTCAGCTTTACAAATCTTTGGATTTGCCACTCTTTTTTCATACATTTGTAAGTAATACCCAATTTACCCCATTGTAAATTTTCAGGTTGCGGAGTCTTGAAGACGTCAGCTTGGGTTCTGGGAAAACTGTGATTGGCATTTATTATTTAATTTTATCTATAAATGCTATATTGAGACGGTCTGTGCTTCAAGAACTTGACTAGACCCCAGTCACATGCTAAACATCATTTCTGGGCTGGGAGCAGTGACTTCCTAGAGTCTTTTCTGTCACCTTGAAGTTGCCAGTCAACCAGCAGAATCACTGCTCTCGGCTAAGAAACAGTCTTGCATAAAACAGCCCGAGCAGCTGTTTGACAGGTTTTTCTTCTGTTTCAACTAAATGTGGGATCGCAGATGTTTTAAACCCAAATAAATGCATGACTTATAGAAACGGTGAGGTGTTAATATGTGATAATAATAGCATACTATTCATGTAATAGCAGTAAAATACATGTAAATGCAGCAGTCACAGTCAACTGCTCATATTACCATGATGATGCGTAATCACTATTTAACATTTAAACGGAGAAGGGGGCCCAATGAGCAGAATAAACAGTCTGTGTGGTGTGAGTTCACTCTGCAACAACTGGGTGCTGTTTATGAATATGTATGATGTAACAAACGCCTAGGAGCTGACCTACTTCTGTGTCTCCTCTGCTCATGACTTGGTCCCCTTCCGGGGTAATTCTGTCATCTTGCAACATACTGTAATAGCAGGAAGCATGCGACTCTCATGTACAAATCAACATGCTCCCTTTTGATGGTTTTGCAAGTGATGATCACTGTCTGCGGAGCGAAAGTGCTCAGTAGGTGGTTGTGCAGCCGTAGGAACAGCCAGGGACTGGTAATGACAGGTTATTCATTCCCCGCATGCATTCTGACGTGAACATTTTGACAAGTTTATCATTCTGGTTTGCCTAAATGTCGATGTTAAGATCAAAAACGCTGATGGGAGTCGTGTTAAGGAAAATAACCGACTAATGTTTGAATGTGCTCTCAAGTAGTCATGTGACACAAATACAAAGAAATGCAGGAAACGGAGTAAATGCGTGATGGACATGTACGCACAGACAAAAGTGAGATCTCGACATAACTGGGGCTGCACACTGGAGAGTACTCGTCTGCACCATCTCATAAAATATCTTTATCTGGGATCATCTTGGTATGGTGCCAAACACTGTTAGCTTCAGGAGCTGGGAAAGAAAAAATCTATTTCAGACAACATAAGAGACGGGAAGCTGGCAGCTGCTCAAATCAGACTTCCAACATTTGATAAGTGAAAATGGGCTGATTTGGTGTATCCCTCGAATGGTTGCAATCCAATACATTCCTCCTGTGGCTATCAAAACACAAGAACAAGGGTGAGCGAGGGTGAGAGGCAAATCGTTTCAACCTCTCAACAGCTTAATGGAAGAAGAAGGAAAATGTAGTAGTAGCTCATTCTATAGTAAAAGGAAGCTCTGTACACTTTTTCACCCTGCTCCTCTCTTGACTCTCTCTTTGCTCCTTCTGTCGTACCAGCACTCAAGGTGAGCACAATTATGTCTCAAGGACGCATCGCCCTCAGCCAGGGTCAGAGGTCTCGCCGAGCACCACGTTAATGGCAAACCCCTCCTGCTTAACATTTCACATCTAATTTGGAAAGTGCTGAACAGAGCCTTTAATTAACATCAGCCCTTGCCAAGGTTTGTAACCTGCCAGAACGCCAATCCCCGTGCTCTCTTACACACTGAAGCTCCACTGCCTCACATGCCAATTCATTTGTTGAGTGCTGAGATGCATTGGCTTAGAAAAAGCTCCCTGGTCACCCCAATGTGAACTGAGGGACATGTTGAGGCATTTGTATGTGGGAGACAGAGGTGTGGGAGTGCAATTTATGTAGAGAGCTGTCATGCCAGCATTTCCAAGACAAGATGCTTCTTAAATAAGCAACTAATTTAGGTTTAGCATCAGTATGGTGATAGAGAGCATTATACTGGAATATTGTTTAAGAGAAGTGCATGCACTGATGTAATTAGATGTGAGGCATGAAATAAAAAAATAAATAAAGTATTCTGCTAAACATCCCCATATCTGGTCTTTAATTCCTGTCTAGAGTTATAGCTTACATGGCTACCAAATCCATGCAAGTTTACTATTTTTAGACATGCCCTCATATCATTAGATGGAACCTCATTAAATTAGATCTAAGTGAACCCAGCTTCACAGTACCCATATGTACAAAGCTAATTTGTTTATACTACTTAAAGCAGCAACATCTAAACAACTGGCATGACAAAAATAAGACTGAACTGCATAACTGGAACTATGCATGCACCACGGATGACAAAAAAACCCAATAGTTTGAGTCATATAACTGAGTGCTAATGCTTACAGGTGCTAGCACTGATCTACAGTTATTCTTGGGCTTTACCACATCATAAACAAAGTTTTTCTTTAAATTATGGTTTATGGTTTTGTACGTTAGGGTTTACCGCAGAGTTTTGAAACAGAGGTGGACCTCACCTCACCTGAAACAAAGACCACCACCATTAACATCGACCATTAATATAAAAAGTTAATAAAATAAAACATTAATATTCAGGGTAAGAGAGCAAAGGTCAGAGCAAATGCCAGATATTTACTTAGGTTGTCACGATCACGAGACGAGGTTTATCACCTCAGCTTAACAGTTTCCCCCTGGAAAACCTCATACATCCCAGACTTTCATGAGGTGTTTGTGAGCAACACAGGAGAAGACTTTTATGATGAAAATGGTAAAAACCAGATAGTAATCTTAACTCTGCCTTCCTGGCATTTTACCATTACTGAAATCATTTTTCTCTGAGATTAGATAATTAGAAATGTCACCTAGTTAGATAATGATAATGAAAGTCAAAATATGAATTAAAGACGTTTGTGTGGTCTTGGAAAAAGCTTTAAACTGCACTTCAATAAATTACTGTGAATAAAAAGTAGAGAACGTGGGTGCACCATGGCATCCTGCTGAGAGCAGACAAGCAGCAGACGGCGCAAAATGTGGTCAACCAAAATTGCAGCACGCCTCTAGATTGCCAGTGACACTCCCCTTACTGCAGCACACACTGACTCACCAAAATACTGAAGAGGGAAAATCCTCACTGCACCTCTGGAAAATGCCACCATGCCCCTGCATGAAGCTAGATCCCATAAGCTACAGCAATGACAAATCTGCTTCCTGATACACATTTAACTGGCAGGATATGAGCCGAGTATAAAAAAGGTTGCTCCTAAGGATTCAGAAAATGGATCCAGAGTGGCAGTTAGCAGCTGATAATCTGTGGCAGACATTGGCTCTGCTTGCACTAAGTGGTTACTGGGCAGCTCAAACTGCATCATGGCCCAAACCAGCAGCGTTAGCACTGTGGATGACATGCGCTCTGCTAGAAACAGATGAGGTAGCACAAAGGAAAGGGCCGGCAAAAGTGAACACAGTCAGCTGTAGCTCAGCAAGGACCAACTGAAATAGGACCAGTGATGATAGCACCATGGACAGCGCCAGTTTGCCCCATCTAAGTCAGCACCACGGAGAGCGCTTGCTGAGCAGGCACCAAGGAAAATAGACCACTAGCAAAAGGCAGGGCTAATAGCACACTGAGCTGCAACTACACTATAATGCCAGTTAAGACACAGATTCAAGGCATGTTCTCTTCATGCCATTTTTTTTTATTTTCCCAGTCTTGATCTGAACCAAATCTGACCAGAGGGCCTAAAAATTTGGGCTCTGTTTGAGATCTCAAAACTTGTGCCAGAATCCTAATACTGTAGGAAGTTAGTAGAAGTGATAATGTGGGTTGTTCAAGCGCTCTCAGGGGACACTGGGAGAACAGAGCCCCACGGACGAAGCTATCCATGTCTGTACAGGAAGAGATTTCTGTAGACACAACTGCACTCTAAGCGGTGCTATGCTAATGTCTCTTCAAATGGGGGCTTTTCAGGACATGTCAGACAAATTAGAGAACTAAAAGGCAAGAGAGGAGGACAAACATGCACAGACACACAAGCAGACATGCTCACACACACACACACACACACACACACACACACAAACTGTGCAGTAAGATAACAACAAAGGAAGCCTATGAGTGTGACAGAGGTAGCCTGTAGAACAGCAGAGAGTAAGGGGGAAGGGTGATATGGGGGAAGGGAGAAGGTGTGTGTGTGTGTGTGTCTGTGTGTCTGTCTGTGTGTCTGTCTGTGTGTGTGGTAGTGTGTGTTTTTGTGTCTACTGGGGGGCATTAAGAAGCCTGGGAGATGTTTTTCTGGAAAGTGGCTGGTTTGGAGAGGCAGCAGCTGTTGTTGGACAAAATTGAACATCATTGACTGGCTAATCTAAGCAGCGCCACCATTAGCACAGTGAGGGCGCTGCTGAGCAGCAGTGACCTCCACCAGCTTCAAGACCCCTGAAGGAGGGGGTGGTGGAGACAAGCCTGTTGACCTACAGTGTTCCCACAGGCAACAGCTCTTTGTGAATCTGCTGTACATATATATATATATATATATATATATATATATATATATATATATATATATATATATATATATATATATATACATATATACATATATACATATATGTGTGTGTGTGTCTGTGTTTCTGTGTGTGTGTGAGAGTGCGTGCGGTCCTGACATACATCTCCACCCTGCATCAGTCTAATCGGGGGGAAAGAGCGAGAGGGGAGAACGACAAGTGTGAGTCAAGTTGTCACGCTACGGCTGGCGATACACTCCGGGATAGCTCTCACTGGCCCTGGAGCGTAGCTCTTTATAGCAGCAAGCTTGGTTCTGACACACACTTACAAACACACACAAAGAGAGGATGATGGCACTGCACCTGCATTTTACCCAACAGACAAGTCTCCAAACAGTAGATGCAGAACTGGATATTTTGCATGATACACATGCTGCTGTCCACTGCATTACCTAAAGTTTCCATCACATTCTACATCAATGATGCAGAACTGCGGGCCATACTTTATTGATTTATGGTCCTTTCAGTGAAACTGTAGGTTTTATACAATGAAGTAGAATTGTATAATTACTATAGTTTTACTTCATATTATTCATAATGTAGTTGTCCTAGTGCAGTCCTTTTCAAATTACACAAGTGCTTCAACTTAACTATTCCATCTTTATTCCTCAAAGGAGCTTTTTTTCTTTTTTCACACTACATTTCGAGACAGACCCATCTGCCTCATTTACTTTTACAACCATCCTCAATCCCCACTGGGATGAGCATGTTACCTCCTTCTCTTCTGGCAGTGTCACAGTTATGATCAAAAGCTGCCTGTATGTGCACGCATATGTGTGTTTGTGTGTATGTGTGTGTGTGTGTGTCAGGAACAAGTGTGGACAAAACAAATGGTGAGGCCAACACCAAAACCTCTTGTGTCAGTTAATTATTTTCAGCGCTCCAGATGCTGTCGCTGACTGAAGACACAGCTTAAGACTTTGCTGAGGGCACAGCTTTGTGAAGGCGCGCCGGCCCTTTAAATAATACTAGAACTAAAGGCGAGGGATGGGGCTCTGGCTACCAACACTGATACAGCAGACGCAGCCTGATGGCAATTATTTAGACGTCCACTTGCTAATTATAATAGAGGATGACAGGTGCCCAAAACAATTTGAGCGCAAACCGCCCGTGAGCTTGTGCGTGTGGTTGTCTCTGCTTATGGTTAGAGATAAAGATAGCCAAGCCAATGTCTCGTCAAACAAACGTCTCTTTCACATCTCAGCTGGGCTCTGCTGCTTCTGATTCTTTCTGATGAGCGTGTTGTTACTGAGATGCTGCGTTGTTGGTGGTTTTACCAGTTACCTGAAGCTAATTGTAACAGACCTGGGAGGTATCAACTAGATTACAAAGGCGATTCACTTACTTATGAAGACGATTTAACAAGGCTTCAATTTCATGCACGTTTTGACATTTCTGATGAGAGTTTTATAAAATAATTTCCACCAAATCACGTGTAATCAAAGTTGGGACATGGGGACTGGGGCCAAATACAATAATATTGTTTATTCACTGTTTTGAAGGAACTTTGCTTTTTATTTCTATATGCTGTATTTATTTCTACTCACAGCTGGGGTGCATATAAGCCATGTGAATATATGCATTGATGTGTATTTATGCTGCTTATTGGTTGAACAAACTGAATCTGAACTGATGCAGCAGAAGCACACAGTTTCCACTGAGTCTTCTTCCTTGTCAAAACCTGGCGCCTACATTAGCTGACGCTGAGATTCAGGTGTGTTACTACCGCCTAATAAAGCCTCAAGCCAATGACCTCCACCAGAGATGAGGAGTGGGCTACAGAGATCTAGAGCTCACTTCTTTCAAACTCCACACCCCCAGATTTTTTTTTTTTTTTCATTTTTAAACTTGTAGTCTTCAGCTCCAACTTAAGCTGACTCAGCTTCCTTTGGAGCCATAAAAGGCTTTATACAACTTTTTTTTTTTTTTTTCCATATTCAGTAGTGCTCCCCAACACCTGTAACAAACTAATTTGTGTGTGAGCGTGAGTCTCAAATGTTGTGTAATAAAAGCATTGAACCTGCCTGTAAGATTATTTCCCTGCTTCTTTTCTTTTTCTTTTAAGTCCTCATCAAATCAACCATACTCACATCCCAAAAGCCTTCTTAATGCCACACACCCAGCACCGTTTAACATACATAAAAGACACACACATACATATAGCTACCCACTCCAGGAGCCTAGGGGAGACATTGAGCCTTCCCATGGGAGCGAGGAAAGTGGGGGGAGGAGCCAGTAGGTGGTAGAGGGTATATCCAATCTCTGAAATCAAGGCAGTTGACTGGTGAATAATGAATATAAATTGAATGCTCTTCTCTGGCATCGCTGTGCGTGGCTGTGGTGAGTAGGAGAGCGAGCTGATGCACAGCTGTTGACGTGATGGGGTGATTGTGGGGTGTGTTTATACACACTTAAGACAGGACTGTATTACTGTCTCTCTGTCATTTTGTCTGCTTCTCTCCTTTATTGCTTTGCTGTGTGTGTGTGTGTGTGTGTGTCTGTGTCTGTGAATGAGGCCTATTGACATCCTCTACTGTGACCCTCTGACTCCTGACAACTCCAATCAGTAGGACGAGTGGGAGGCAAGGGGGGGGGGCGGGGGGGGGTCCACAGCGAATGGTTATGATGAGGGTGTTGTGTCTGTGATAGGTCTTGTGTGTGTGAGGGAGTGAGAGCCACGAGAGCTCTGCACGCATATTGTTGCAGTCCACGCAAAAAAAAAGTTCACAAGAAGAAAAAGAGGAAGAAGAAGAAGAAGATTTTTTTTCATTTTTCGTGTGATACATAGGTTTTTTATCTGTGCAGTGTAATGTAAATAAAGACAATATGTTGTTGCAGTTGCGGTAGTAACAGTAGCGACAGGTCTAGTGTAATTAACAGTGTCATAAAATCTGTGTTCGTATTACCATAAGTAATTAAAAAATTGCAACACATGAGAAACATTTTATTAGACAAGCAGGTTGTAAAGTAAAGAAATAATTATAAAAGAAACAAAATGAATAAATATTGTTCAAGGCCTCTACCTGAAATAGAAAGAATGTGGGGGTTGTGTTTTAAATAAAAATCGCTATTTGGAGACAGAGTCACTGGCTCTGAGTGCAACATCATACAACATGTCACCTCCTATTAAGCTGGCAATTATCTATTAGCACCATTGCCTGCACTGGGGTTTGTGAGAGTCACATGCCAAACAGTGTGACCTGCCATTTTCTATCGACCAGGTCCAGATTTAGATTCCATATTAGATGCCAGGCGCCTGTGTGAATGAGAGAGAGGAAAACCGTTGCACTTTGCTTAACACAAACACAATCCCAGATGGTTTTCTTCTCTGCTCAAGAGGAGAGCGAACCCGACGCCATTCGCGCACACGTATGTGTGATTTTTAACACACACCCCAAAAGGAAAAAAAATAAACAGAACACTGTCAGCCTCCTTCAGCCAGTTAAGCCACGTGGAGAATTCAGGCTCCCATTACTGTTATCCTGCCTAAGAGTTGTGTAAACAGCAGAACATGGCTACAAAGAATGCGCAAACATTTCGTCTCTTTTAACCTGTCTGGAGTAAAAGTGGTGTGGTCCATCACAATAAGACAATTCAGATAGTGTAACATAACCACTTATATTAAAGTGCACTACATTGTCTTTTGATGGGCAGGGATCTAGAGGCTACAGCAATGCCAGAAGCTCTGTGAGGCTGTAATTAGCCATAGCAGTGCTATTCCCATATCCAACCCTCTTAGTTTCGTGTTTTAGCATGCTAACATTTAAACTAAACAAAAAGGTACAGCTGAGGAAATTGCCAAGTAGTGGACAAATTAAATTTTTAAGGCATTAGATGAAAAGTTAAATGATCATTTAAGTTATTACAATTCATCCTGAGGCCATGCATGTCTGTTCCAGAATTTGTGGCAGTCCACCCAAAATTTGACATAAACGTCAGCTTTCATGGTGGCTGTAGTGGAAAGGTCATCACGCTTTGGGAACCTTGAATGTCTGTATACAATGTTGTGCCCATCCATCTATTCAATTTTCACTGGATTAGTCAAATCTTTGACCTGCAGGTGGCATTAAATGAAAAGTCAGAAGATCACCAAAGTCTTTAAGACTCCTCCCCTTGGCACTATGAATACGTGTACCAAATTTGATAGTAGTCCATCTAATAGTTGTTGAGACAAAAAATCAAAAATGTTAACCTCTTGGTGTCAGTAGGTTTCATCTTCTGGGTACCATAAAGGCCTGTAGAAAACTTCATGGTAATTCATCCAGTAGTCGTAGACATATTTCAGTCTGAACCAAAGTGGTAGACGATGTAATGATGGCCAGCAACGCCATCCCTTGAGCCCCATGGCTAAAAAGTAACAGAAAATTTTACCTGCAGCTACAGTTACACTTTAATTTATTCCTGCTGATTTGCATGGTAAAGTCCGTGTGATGTGTTAATCACAGCCATGTGCAGGCATGAACTCCAGATGACTCAAGTAAGTGATATGCTGAATGCTATTCACACAAACATATATAATGTTTCCAATTTATACAATTTAAAGGGCAATGACAAACTTAATTTTTACTTCTTGTTCTCATATTTCTCTCACAACACAAAGAAAAAAAAAAAAGCATGGCATGCTTGCTGAGCAAACAAAAGCCAGGCACCTAATCTGAGTGAAGATTGAAAGGGCAACACATGAAGGAATGTGATTTATGCCTAATCTGAGCACTCGATTTCATAAGGCTGTAACTGCACTTTCATTACAGAGAGTAGTTTGTTACTCACAGAGAGCCCTGTAAAAATCTCTGCTTCATGCAATGATATAGTAAGGGTACATGGGACTCGTGGTGCACCTGTTTCCCATTTCTAGATGGGTGAAATTGAAGTGTGTTCCATTCCAGAGGTAGAGGTCCTTCATGAGAGGTTTAATATATGTGTCAGCCACATGACATATCAGCCAATAATAGGCTTTCCGTTGTTTACAACCAAACATGATTTTTTCCTCTTTTTTTTTTCTTTCTTCCAACACTCGCAGGCTTTCAGGCACTCTTTCATAGGTACGTAAAAAGCGTCACATTATAAATTCCCTGGTCTATTATTACCTTTGCTGTAATGACACATCCCACACAGCCTGTGCCAAAGAGCTCCGCTTGGGAACAGGCCCAAGGCACTATGTTACACCTTGCTAACTGCATTGTAGTGATTGAAATCTGAAAACCGAGTGCAAGACCTCGTTTTTCTTTTGCTCTGTCTGCCTCGCTCCCCACTTTCTGGTTTTGCTCATTCACTCACTTGCACGCTGTCTAACTTTTGCTCTTCTACGCTTAGGTATTCTAGGGCCACTCTGGGGTCGTCCTTGGCTTCAAGAGGACACTAAATATCAACAATGATAGACTTAAAAATGTGATTCTCAAGTACAATATTGTCTTGAAGAATGGCAGTTTAAAAAAGTTGGCCTTGAACAATATGGTATCAGCAGGCTGCTATAGATAAAACTATGCAGCAAATCCTGGTGGTTAAAAAGGAGGGTCAAATGTGCACAAGACAAAATAATAGAATCATTATATATAATTAAAACAGACTGGTTGTGCAGCACCATTTGTAAAATATTACTGTACTGTATTACATTGTTGTTCCCCGACCTCTGTTACACCATTCGGTGCCCCGTGCATTAATTTCTCATTCGTATATGTATGTTTTGAAATTTAATATCAGTGTGCTACAGTATCCCCATGACGCAAGTGTAAGCAGCTGCTGGAAAATGTGAAGTAATCAAGTCTCAGCTCTGTGCATGGGAGAATATTTAGCCCCTCAATACACACAAGTGTAAAAGACAACAGCATGAACTGCACAGATATGATTGACTTGCCTAATCCAATTACATTAAGAAACCGTTGTTCATTTAAGATGTACATTAAGCTCCAATTTGAAGAATATTTTCTGATTAGCAGACAGCAACAAACAGACTAATTGTTGTGTCTGGTGATTTGTGCAGCATAACATGATTCATACACTGTCAATCAAGCTCGGCTCCTGGACGGAGGAATGCACTGTCGCTGTCAACTGCCACAACCCCAACATGCAAATCGCACAGGGGCACATCTTCATGTATCTTGTGCATGGAGTGTGCATATCAGTGCATTGAGCTCGCTTACATTTGTTTATCCATAGTTGTATTTAACAGCCCTGACATTTACCAAAATTGATTTCCTTCACAGCCTTGCATTTGTTTGAACATACAACGGCGATGACTCTGTAATCCCATTTTAATTAGAAAGATGTAGTGAGCACGCTAAGCTCACGCGCTCTATTCCCCACAGCGATGCCACACTGGCAAGGAATCAATCACCAAGGCACCGGTTGCCAGGGCAACGAACAGGGGGCTTCTGCACTACTGTCTAAGTGGTAAATGATTGCCGGTGTAACTCATTGGCGGATGTGAGGAGTTTTTATCTATCTCTCCGTCTCTCTCACTCTCTCTTCTTTCTCCCCCAACCCTCCTCTCGTTGCATATCCAGAGAGTTAATTAAAAGCAGCCAACATGAAATAAATCTAAATCTGAGTAGAAATGAAACATACAGTACAAATTGAATTCCCACGTCAAGGGGTTTGAGGTTGGGCGGATAGGTGGGGGGGGGGGGTGGCAGAAAGGCAATAGTAGTGAGAAATGAATATGCAGTGTGATAGAGGTGTGAAATGAAGAAAAACATGCACATGCCTGTACAGGCTGGTGAATGGGGGGGGGGGGGGTGAGAAGAGGTAGGTGAATCCAGAGGAAGGCATTAGTTTACTCATGTCAGATTTTAACTTGGACCCTCATTCTGCATCACTCTTCATTCAACTACAGAGCCCTCAGATTTTCTTTCACGTCTTGAGCCACAATCATGACTGGAGAGCAAATAAACAAAAACAAATGCATTTGAAATACAAACAACACAACCAAATTAAATGTGAGAAACCTCCACAACAGTTTGTGACTTGGAATGGCACATACTGTATCTCTCTACAGTCAGGCAGATATGGAAATATATCACAACCATATCTCCAATGAATTAAGCTCATACGCAGCCATTTTAATTAAGCAAAAAGCATTTAGTTTTGCCAAATGCATTTCAAATTCACATTATTTTTAGCTGCAAAATGGTGACTGCCAATGTTTTAAATGGTTATTATGACAAATATATGGTATGTAACTGAATTATAGTAATGTAATATGACTATGTTAAAGGATAAGGCTGGTCTATATCTTTCCCACTGTCGAAAACATCATAGATCAAAACCAACAATCAGTTGTTCAGTCCATCTCGCAATACTTCCTTCCCTTATTTCTCTGTGGCAGTCATTCTCAAGCCCATAGGTTCCTACTGAATGTGTACTTGTTTTAAATCCTGTCACAAATAAAGTGTCCTTCTTACAAAAGGCTATGTACTTTCCAAAAACTAAATAGTACATTTGTTAGGGACTAGTTTCAGCCGTTTATTAATACACATTCCGACGGGGACAATCAGTATTTAAATAACAGAACAGTGTATGTGGGAGTAATGAAGTGGTGATAAAGAAACATGTCACACAGTGCAAAGGAGTTGCCTATTGATGTGTTTTTAATAGTTTTTAGAGATAAATGGAGGTCTATGGCAGTGCCAGAGCAGTCAGTAGCCAGCAGTCTTTACACATACATGTAGTCAGGAAGATGAACATTAATTGGCTCTTCTATCAGCCAGTGTTAACTTCCAGGTTGTGTACTGTTCCCAACAAGGAGCAATTATTCTTCCAATTTGCTCTTTTTTGTGGAAATTTTGTGAAAACTGAAAAAAGGTCACTCAAACGAACACTGAGATGGGCTGAATTAGAGTTATTCACAAAAACATTATAAAGTCACATATTTGCGAAGTGACTGTAAGCTGCAAAACACACACAAAATATCAACACTGTGACTTACAAATGTGGAACTACACACAGTCTGTGAAAATCTAATTCTGCCCGGCTCTTAAGACATTGTTTTTGAAATAGTGCCGGACTAAACTGCTGGGAAAGTTGATACAATACAACTCGGCACAACACAGTGGCCCCCGCGCAGCATTTGTCATTTCAACACTGCAAGTTTTGTAGGAGCTCATACTCAGCACAGATTTTTGCACTGTGACTGAATAAAAGCAAAGACAGGAACTGCTGCACGGCTGCTCGTTTATATTCAGTCTCACAATGAGGAGAGCTTTGTGGAGAAAATCTTCTACTGAGTGTATCAACAGACCAACAGCAAACCAGTCCACAGTTCTCTCTCTGCCTGCCTCTCATATATAGATTTCAGTGAGACCACTGCAACATTTTTGGACACCTGAGACGCACAATGTTTATACATACATCTCTGCAGCTAGCTGATGTAGCCATGCGCATCATTTTAAATTTTGCCATATCATCGAACAATGACAAACGCTGATGCAGTCAGTGTACACTAATATCCAATGTACGCTTTTAAATTCATCACACTAGTGAGAAACTGGAAAGAGGCCCAACCTCACTACATGACATTGTATACAATATCTTATTCATTCCCTAAGGAGAGCTGCAGGATGGGCAGTCAATGTATGGTTAAGAAAAATGTATACACTGATGTCGAGCACTGTCAAACCATTCGAATATCTATTTTTACGCATTATGTCAGGCAGGTGCTCATTTGGGTTCATATGTTCGAGATGTGTACTTAAGTTGCTAGTGCTGGATTGGTAGGCAAGGCTAAGTGTAGCTTACATACCTTGCATATAACTTTATCCACAATTCTGCTGTCTACTGACCAAAATCCTAAGTCTTTCCATTCCTTTTTACATTGCTCGCAGTGCAAATCACTCTCTCTGTGGCTGAGTTGGGTTGTGATCTCTCTGCCATCATTACCACATGGTTGTTGTTGAATTATTCAACCGTTTCAGCTTGACCCACATTTCATTTTTGGTAAATGAAAAGTGATGTTGGTTGACTCTTGTCCGTCATGCGGTGCATTCAGTGCAGCGGCCCAGACCCACATGAGAACTCACGATAGAGACAGGTACGGTAGTGCTGCTTTTACTTCTCAATCAAATATTAATTTTCAAAATTGAATGTCATCACTGTACGCTTGGATGCATATTGTTATATAGAGATAATTGTGCTAATATAACAGGGCTAAATTGGACATCAGTTAAATGTGGTATAAGCAAGCCATGTGATTATCAATCTAATTAATATAATCAAGATTTGTCCCTGATCATAAAATCTATCTGAAAGAGCTGCGATAAAAATATATTCACTGCGTGCAAACAACTTGCATCTGATCATTTAATAGTTCACAGAATTTTTGAACTGAGGTTTGAATTTTGAGAATGTTGAGATGTGTTTCACGATGATGATAACCTCAAGTTCAAAGATGGGTGTGGTCCGATCCACGAATACTGAGTATTCATGTAGTGATGTAGTAATGATGACTACTGAGTACTCTTGGATCTGAACATCAACCTGTTGACGGGCGTCACGGCTGGTATGATCCAGTGAATGCAACATGGTCTGTAGTTAACAGTTACAATCAACCGACTCTTAACTGTCCATACTGGGATCCACTGCATGATATTTCATGTCATCTCATGTGTGAGATGATTGACAAGATACTCCAGAAATGGAACATGTCTGTTACCAAACCCCCCAGTAGAAAGTCTAAGCATTGCTCCCGTCTAATGCTGTCTTGTGTAAATAGCAACATTTTGCGGCACTTGAGATGTCTTGAGCCAAACTACGACTCTCCAACAAGCTCTTTGTAAATAGAACAAGCATCACACTGGCCTGAGAATGAAATGGTGTGCACTCCAGCAAACTCAGGTTGTCCATCTGGCAGCAGGCACTGCTTGTCTATCCACTGGGATCATTCCTTCCTACTCTTCTGCCTCCCACCACTGTCTCTCCAATTAAAAGTTACACATCAGCCTCAAGTCTGAGCCAGACTTCCAGATGGTTGGAATGATAGAGCAAGCTTTTCTTCTGTTGCATTGTCAGTGGAGAAATCAGTTACCTGTGTGTCTATTTGCCAAAAGTGCTGTGCAGTTGGGTGGTTGGCGGATGCTTTGGGAATTGAGTTGAGTTCTTGTGCGTAGTTAAATCCCCAAACTCTGCTCTGTACTTTTAGACACAGCAAGTCTGAGACTGAGCAAGGACTGACATATTTGAAATG
Source organism: Seriola aureovittata (assembly GCF_021018895.1). Lineage (NCBI taxonomy): Eukaryota > Metazoa > Chordata > Actinopteri > Carangiformes > Carangidae > Seriola > Seriola aureovittata. The sequence goes on from NC_079386.1 coordinate 10,097,711, forward strand.
TTAATACAGAGCTACATCTTACTTCTTGTTAGGTTAGATGAGATTGTTCATTTTTCACTTTCCTTTAACACTATGGAGAGACTATACTGAAACCTGAGCAATTGCTAAATCTCCTGTAAAATATACAGTTATATTTGCTTTAATTTAAGTAAATATCTTCAGATTCCATCGCATTTCACATTCAGACCTTTATTGAAATGTGAATAAAATGTCAATTACGGGTCCGCACTTTGACAGGACATAATAATTTAATTTGCACTCCTACCATACCTTAAACTAATCCATTATACTACGAAGCAAAGGAATGAATCAAATAAAGTGAGCACTTCATAAAATGTCAGCCTACATATCAAATATTTGTCTGAAGTAAGCTGACATGAAAAATGATTCTGAAGGGACTCTGAGGGCTTCAAAACACAGACATCCATCGAACCATCTTTAAATGCAAGTTTATTTTCTACTTAGCTCCGAGGCACTGACATACATGAAGCCGTCAGTGACCGAAGATCACAGGAAAGGCGTGTCAGCCTTTATTTTACCATCACAGCGTCTAGCGTATGTTATCCCACATGCTTAAGTGCAGTTGACAGGTAAATCCCATGGCTGAGTATTTCTGCTGCTCTCACGCTTCCTTGTGAAAGTCTTTCTGTGTATGAGCGACCATCACATCTCTTGAGACCAGAAGACTGCAGCTCTTGCGGAATAAAGACTCCAATTTCAACAACCAGAACAACTGAGAACATAATCTTAGCGAACACAGGTTGACCAAAGGCAGTACAAAGTAGAGGGGCATTGTGTTGGTATGGTCAGTCCCTCCTCAATGTGTCCATAGCCAGGCCATTAGACAAGCAACAGCGCCAAATTTACCCTGCAACTAACACCAATCCAATGTGGGAGACAACTTATGTTTTTTATGCATCATTACAAGGCTGGCAACCACCTGTCTCCATGATGTGCTGTGCTTGAATTCTGTAATTCTTCAGTAAGCATGAGTTTATGTTCCAATAAAATCTGACAGGCACAGTTAATGATAAACGAATCTGCCAATAGCTCGGTTTCTCAAAGCAACACGGGACTTTAGCAGAATTTCATCCAACGGATTCTTGAACTGCCTTTCAGTCGGCTGCTGCCAGGATGGACTGACACCGGACTTGCCTCGGATGGTCAAGCTGAATATCACTGTGGTAGATATTACAAGGAAGCCAAGAGAGGATGCTCGTGAACATAGCAAACAGAAGATTTATCAAGCAGAGGCTTTTACAATTACATCAAGGTCTGAACAGAAGTGTGTTTGAATAATGAACTCTGGCACATTTCCATGCAAAATTTAAAAGAACTAGTTTATCTCAGTTACACCGTTATCCAACTGAAAAAAATGTACAGAAACAATAAAGGTAGACAATCTTGCAAAAAGACCATATGACAAATCCATAATCATAATCACGATCTGTGTCATGTCTCTGCTCTGATTCTATTGTGAAAGTCTGGACTGGAAGTTGCGATTTGTATCTTTCATTTGCATGTTTTTTTCCACTTGCCGCTATTTTTCTTCTTCTACTTTTGAAGCTATAGTTAGTGCTATTTTACTGGACAGCAATATGACGCAGTCAAGTACAAAATCACCACTAAATAAAGCCTTAAAATGACCGCACAGGTGAATGAAGAACTCTCTGACACTCTCAACAACAATTACAAATTTTCTAAAATGTTACGTATTTTAGAAAATGATTAAAGAATCTATTATAAACAAACATGATGAAATATTTGGTCATCAACCCAAAACTGTGGTTTTAGATCTGACTGAGACATTTCTACCTAATTCAGTTTACAGCTTTGAAAACGAAAGACGGGCTGTGTCCACCTTCTGAGAGCAGAGGATCAAAATCCCACAGTGTGGCTGTTGCAACAAACCGCATTTACAAACCAACCAATCAGGACACGACATAAAATGACGCATAGACCCATCTCACACAGTGCGACGTGCAGTGAATTTGAGGGTTTAGAGGCACTTTGATGCTGTCAGCTTTCAATCTGCAAAACTAATGTTAACTGAGCTCCACATCCCTAAGAAAAAAGAAAGCAGACATCTGTCATACAGCATGGTGATCTCCCCAAGAGCCCCCAACGAATGAGGTCAATTAGTACGTGAATAATGTTGATCTTTTTGCTACAATTTTAGAGTCACATATCAATACAAACTGCCACACTGGGATTCACCAGGGTCAATGATCTCTGACAGGAGATGTGTATATTGCTGTCTCCTCCGTCAAGCTCATTACCTGCCAAATGTGGGCTGAAGGTGAACTGTGTGGGTGAGCCTCAAGTATGTCCCCCTAATAGCATGGTGAGCAGGGTGTGTGTGTGTGTGTAGGGGTGGGGGTGGGGGGGTTTACATGGTGATAATTGAGAGCATAATGGTCACTTACAGCATGTACACCCTCTGTGTTAAATATAGCCAGACACATCCAAGAGTTCACAGTGAGCTGCGTATCAGATGACAGGCGTTCGCAGTATCCTCCACGAGGGAGATGGTTGTAAGGGGCGATTCCACTGAGGATTCGAAAATTGAAATTTCTTGCAGGATTACAGTCTTACATTGACCGGTTTAGGTGTTTGTTTCCACAACACATAGTACCTCATGTTTATGCTTGCAACCTGCAAGGCTAGCTTACCAACCAGGAAAAGTAAGTAACTGTCCCTGCGCCCAGACTCCCGAGGGGCCCCTAAAGCCTCTGGTTTATTATGTGTCATTTGGCTTGCGGTCATTTGATACATTGCAGTGCATATTAGTTCCGGAATGTGCACTGCTACAGAAAAATATCAGATGACATTTTGAGGGCCTTAAGGCAGGTGTTGTATCATCACCTAATCTCAAGAGTTACCTGGTGTCCACATACTGTACTCATATCTACATAGTGCACACAAAGGTTGTGTTTTACCAAACCAGGCACAATGTGGAATTCCACTATATGAGAATTGGTTGGTTTCTTGAGCTCTTGGCAAAATATAATGAACCTGCAACGTGCCTTCAGTGTGCACTGTAATGGAAGGTCAGACAGGGTGCAGACACAATGAAAGGAGAATGGAAGAAATAGGAGGCAGTCAATAAGGGCCCACAGGTCGCAGGAACCTTTTCACGTTGCTTTGGCTGTCCTTGGAAATATCATAATCAGTGACTGGGGCCGTTTCACAAAGAAGCACAAAGAATCCAAAACAATCCTCACAATTAAACTCATATACAATGAGCAGAAACTGTTGATTTTATTATTGCATTATTATTTATTATATATGCACCTTTTCTTACTTATCAGCTGCTAAGAAATATTTCAGTGCACCTGCACAATGTGTATCTGAAGTAAGACTTAGTGAAGCCGGACCTGACTGTCTGAAAAATATTATAAAATTACTTTCACGTAAAAAAATTATTATAATGGAAATGAAATGAATTCAGTCTGCAGTTTTTGCCTAGATTTTTGGCATTCAATGTTCTATTATGTTCTGCAACAACACAGTCTTCATATTTGTATGAAAATATTCCAAATAATACAATGTCAATTCGCATATTGCCTACATTGAACAATACAAACCAACAGCTGACTCTTGGTTTACAAAGCACAAATAACTATTCAGCAAAGATATGCACATACCCGGAGTGCAAGTTATAATTGGGGAAATCTTAGAAGACATCTTATCTGAAAAAAGTTTAAGAATCCTTAAATGAATGTCAGTGAATTTCTCCTCATACAGCAACAGACTGAACAATAACTCTGCTTTTCCAAGCTGTAATCCCAGAACTGGAAGTAACTGTGGTGTCAATTAAACTCTGTATTAACATTTACACTCTCACAAGGTATCTAAATATGTTTCAGAAGATAGAGTATGCTGAGCAGAAATGCTGACAGCTGACGTGAGAAAAAGGAAACTAATGAACACCAAATTATGTTAAAACCCTTAGATACAAAAGGTCCTGAGAACCCATCTCAACTGAATAATCAATGTAACGGTGTAACGTGGTTATTAATAAGTGACGTCTTTCACACCCGGAGCTGAGACCATCTTGGATGGAGAACCTCTTTGATGAACAATTCAAAGAGAAGGGAGCAAATCCGGTGTTTGTCACTGAGTTTGTTTTACACAGAATTACACCTTTCCCCCTCTAATCAACAATCATCTAATCATAGCTGAGCAAACATAACTACAGTGGACACAGCAGACTTGCTGAGCTTTGGATTTCTGTGCATGTTTAGGTGGTGTGCATGTGACTGAATATTTAAATCATCTGGGGGACGGTGTCTTTTGTTGACAGCCTTTCAAGACAAGAACAACAGTCCAAGGATTCGACACAATAGTGTGTTTATCTCCTTCTGGTATGCAATCACTATCATGTTTGGCTACCTACACTAGTAACCTTTTCTTATTACATCATTTGGTGCAGTTACATGCAGTGATATTTTGTGCATATTTAACTCTTTTTACAAAGTTATTATCTTTAAACAAGTCAACTGAAAACACTGAAACATCAGCCCGAGACGTCATTTTCAACCGAATCACAGATGTAACTGTAGCTTAATTAGCTAAGTGGCTGATAAAAACAGTAATTGTGAGAGAAATGGAAGGTCAAGGAAGATCAAGGACTCACTGTTTCTCTCTGTATAAACATGAATTTGCATGGTATATCTGCCACTGAGATCACTATGAACTGCACACGTCACGACAGAACAGAACGCTAGATGGGCATTGCAACAGTAAGGGGGGAGGGGCTTAATGGCAGGTCATTTCAGGCAGAATTTAATCATTTTGTCCCCAATTAGAAGTTTGAACTGAAATGTCACAGTGTTAATAACGCATAGATCGAAGGTATTAGTGTGCATGTAAATTGACTTCCTAATGCGACCAAATTGGGCTAATCGAGGTTACCAAATCAAATCATTTCAAAGCACAAATAAAGAACAAGCACTTTTAAATCAAAGATGTTTACTGAGTCGGTCTCCTAGAAAAGCACAATGTCTTTGTTGTGCCAGCGAGCAAGGGAGGTCAAAGCAAAGTCATTTATCTCTGTTGAGTTGGAAATTAACTTCTGCCTCCAAGCAGTTCGACCTAGTAAGAACCCTGCTATGCCGCTGACCTCTCAGGCAACATGTGTGTTGCAAAAATAGCAGAGTAGGGGGTGTATGACTCTGGCAGATTAGCATCACATTGTTGATATGACATATATTCCGAGGAAAAATGAGAACCTTTCAGCCATTTAAGTAGCGGGATAAAAGATTGGAAAGGAAAAAAAAATAACTTGGGTTATTCACGTGACATATGAGTGCAAGAACTTGTAAAAATTGCTTGTGTAGAAAACCCAAGGGTATAAATCAGTAAATGTGATTCATTTTATAAGTAATAATGATTCCTGTCTGCTTTCAATTCAGCACAGGGATATAGAAGTAATTTGGGCAGCCTGTCTAAATATATTTCCCCCAACCATTTTTTCTTTCACAAATCTGTGGAAATACAGCTAAAAGCACAGACTGATGTGTAGTAATTAGCTGTCTCAAGATTTCAATGCTTTTCCCCTTCTACAGAAACACAAATAAAATCGGAAAGTGTGGGAAAACTGTGCTGTACACTTAAATCTGTATAAATGCATACTGTATGTAAATAAGCAATAAAGCTTCTGTCATAATAAATGGAATACCTACATGGATAAAAATGTCATGGAAATGCAACAGTCACTGCAAAAACTGTTTTCTCTGTTAGGAGCATATCTGCGAAAGATGTAGTAAAGAGGGAGGCCAAAGGGCTCCCACACATATGAGCAAGTCAAAACAAGTTTAAGTTTTCCTAACTGTATTTGTATTTAATATTTGTAATGAAAACCAAACCCGAGTCAACATTGGGTGAGAGGCTGGGTGCACCCCGGACAGGTCACTAGTCTATCACAAGCCTGTTCTTAAAAGCTACAACCTGGTTCATGACCATAGCCACTCTAAATGGTGTATGCCTACCAAGCACCATTTGAAGAGCCCATTTCAGGCAATTTCATACTAATATGCACATGGACCCAAGGACCCAGCTTAATGTGGTATGATATAAGCCCTTTATTATGTTCTCTTCACAGGGCAGGTCTCATCTCTCACTGTTTCACTTAAAATAACCTGAAAAAAAAAGTGTTTTGACATCCAAAGGTTGCATATTATAGCTTGAAGTCTTTTCAGCAGACAACACCAAGTTGTTGTTGCCTTTGTCTGCTCATCCACACAAAGGCTCAGAAGCCTTAAGAGATCAATTTTCTGAGCTCTGCTCACTTTTGTGTGGCCTCAGAGATTCTGTTAGAGGGGATAATTGTTGTCTTCCATACACGGGTGCTAGCTGCAGGGACTCACCTGGAAAAGCACATGCAATGCAGTGCAGAGAAATCAATACAACAGGGCTAATTGGGCTCTAAGCAGGTAGTCAGGAAATGGCTGCAACTCATGCCCATTTCGACAAGCTATAAGACAATGAAGAGCAAAAATTGAATATGACATGCAACACTGTGCACCTCTTAGTTACCAGTGGGGAAAAGGAGCAGTTCTGCAAAATTACAATACAGTCGACATTTATCAGCTTCTCATCTCAGCTTCAAGTCTGTCCATATAACTTCAAACACTGGATGATTGCACGTGATATATTAAAGCAGATTCACGGTTAATAACAATTTTTTTTAAATCTCTTTAACCACCTCTTCTAGGATCTCAGGTCTCTCGTTGTCAGAGAAAATATTTACTCACTTTTCTTTTTCAGTAGCTTATCTACTTGAGCTGACCGCTTCAAAACTCCTGATTCATATGTGTCAGTCAAACATCATTAGATATCCCTGTAGCCCAACTCTTATCAGCTTACAACACCTTGGATTTTTTTTTTTTTTTTTTTTAATACGCCTTCCACTGCTGTGATGTAAAACAAGTATCCACAGGTTCAGGACATTTTAATGCCTGAAACAATGGCATCAGAAACATGAAGCCTATAACCCTATAAGGAGAGAAAAAGATTTATAATATACTAATATACTGGGACATGTGGATTTTCAGTTTAAGTGTGTGTTTTTAATATTTATTTATCTGTGTGGGACTGTTTGACTATAAAGCGACAGGTGGCATGATAAGCAAACAAGATTACCTCTGTGCTAACTACAATATTTTTCTCAGTGCTACAGACACATCTTGGTAGTTATAGTACAACTCAATTTAATGCTTTGTAGGCATTATACAGTAAGTACATATAAAACACACACTGCACAGGACCAGTCGCTCTTTACGTAAACAATCCAGACTCACCAGAATAAATTTAAAGGTTTCTGAAGCTGTGAAACAACCAAGAAATTGCCCGACACCCTTCATTTCCTGATTCTAAGGAAAAGCACTGATTTGGTTGCTGGTGGCTGCCTTTTGTGCATTCACTGTATGTCTCTCTCTCGCTCTCTCTCTCTCTCTATGGTTGCAATTGTTTCTCTCTCTCCCTCTCTCTCTCTCTTTCAGACTCTGAATCAGCAGGTCCCTTCGGTAAACAAGGCAGAGTGATTGTTGGATTTGCATATTCCTGAATAAATTATATTGCATTTCTGCGATAAGCAGTGCACTACTGTTTGGTAGCTTTTCCTCCTCCTTTTCTGCCTCCGCTCTTCTTTTGCTACACCATTCACACATGCTGCCACGAATTAACCCTGATCATGAGGGACCAAGGCAAGTGAGAAAGTGCTGCTCAAAATTCATGTTTTCAGCAGTAGGAAAAGCATGCCACTGGCCCCTGGTGGGGCCCAGACTGCCAACTACGTGGATGGTTAATCAGGCCTGATAATGATGCATGTCCATGTCCGCCACCGAGGACAAGGATGGCAGCTACACTCAACGGTGGGAGATGGGGGTAGAAAGACTGGGAGGAGAGGAGGTGGAGATTAAAGAGACTGAAGCTACAGAGAATCTAGATAGTTATAGAGATGGAGGTGGAGAGGAGAAATTAGAAGATAAGTAGTAGAGGAGAGGAGAGGAGAGGAGAGGAGAGGAGAGGAGAGGAGAGGAGAGGAGAGGACTCCCCAAGATGAGTCTATAAGAGATGCAAAAGAAGCTCGATCCAATGGACGAGGTTATTTAACGGGGGTGCAAATTACCATTTTGTGTGTGTATGTGTGTACACGTGTACAGCCAGACTGGCATATGGATGTGTGTGCATATTCACATCACTGTCTCTAATGGGGCCAGGGGATGTGCTTCTTAATATGAACACATCTACATCTACAGACTGTAGACTGCTTTTTAATTACAGCGCTGGCGTGCTAAAAAAGCGGCCAGTAGAGGAAAAAAAAAAAAGCTCCCCCATTAAAGCCGCATGTAGGCCTCAGCCTTTTCCCCCATCAGTTCAGCTGATGACTGCTTTTTCCCTTCTCCCCCTTATTCCCCTCACTTCCTTAGGAGAATTGGGCTGGTGGTATTTTGGCTGTGAAAAAGGAAACCATCGGACGGCAGGGGCATGAATATTCCAAATGACTAATGTTGCACATGCTTATTTTTGACATATCTGGCTTCCGCAGGGAAATAAAACACTTCTAATGCAGGGGGACCATCTGTTATCTGTTGCTGGTGTTTCAGAGCAGGCGGGCTCGGTGTGCACACACTCGCTTGCACACGCAAAAAACACACACACACACACACACACAGACACAACACATGCGCACACAGGCAGACAGATCGACACATTCTCACACAGCGGGGGGGCGTACATAGACAGAGAGACACATGCGCACACACATGTACTAACAGCAGAATCCGCTGGGAGCATGCACAACAGACAAGCTCTAAACTCCTATACAAATCGAACACTTCTTTTTATTTATTTTTTTTTATTTCAGTGTGTTTGTCAAATGTGCTGTAAATCTCGAGCTGGAAGGTGACAGGGAATGCACACACTTTTTTATGCTAGCCATAAATACCAGGGCCCGTCTCCCCACAGCAGCTGGAGCGCGATAATATGCTGGTGGTGTGAAGGGGGAATAAACTAGCTGCATCACCTTGAAAACAAAACATGAAACGCACAAACACTCTTCTGCATCAGCCCCACATCTACACTAAGTGCATTCTCCCTTAGATTTGTTTGGAACTATGGCCAAAGGAATAGGCGCAGGAGGTATGGTAAACAAAGCGCTCTTATGCATGGATAATCTGTTTGTTATTTTCACACAATAGCCAAGCTTCTAGGTATGCCACTGTACTTCTATTCAATAGAATATTTTGGGTAGCTAAATTTGCTGTTGAATTCCCTCTCAGCTCCTGTGCCTTTACATTTCCAAGGCACAAAATTATGTTTCAGAAAACATTCCAGGGGATATCAAATATTCAAAAATGGTATATAACACATGCATCCATATGAATCAGTAGCACCAAAGATCTGTACTTGTGTATTTTTTTTTTTTTTGTAAACAAAGCTATTTTTAGACTCACCAAAACACATTGTGGGTATCCTTGAAGCCTAATAAACATGTTGAATGCATTTCCTTCCTTATAAATCATTTCCAAAGCTAATTTTTGGAAGACATTTCAATTCATTACTATTATGCATTATTTACGGTACATCCATGTTTAGTAGCTGGCAGTCACAGTGGTCTTCTTCCATGCATTTTTCTGGCACATTGCTACATTTCTGGGCCTGCTACTGCTACAAACTGTCGCTACAGAGAATGATTGTTTTATTTATCTATTCAAATATTGATATTTTTATTTCTTTTGTTCAGTGTAAGCCACTACATGTAGAATTTGTACATTTTGGACTTTGGAGCCTTGCCCAGTTGTAGCATAAAATAACAAAAACGCATTTCTACATGACAAATATCAATCTCTTCATAAATTATCAAAAATCTTATTGATTCATTTTCAAATGCTAATCACAGGAGAGGAGAGGAAGCGGCCTATTGCATATTGTCAAAGCTCATCAGACTTATGCATGTTTAATGCATTGTGAAAATTTAGACTGGATGATAAAAAACCAGAACCAAACCGTTACAAAAATAACTACAAACACATTTCTGCTTGTGTGAGTGTCGCACTGCCTGGTTAGAGCTCGGTTTCCTGCACAGTGATGGTAACCAATGAACTCAAATAGGACCACCTGTTACTACCACTTCTCTATCTGTGTCGTTTTCAAAGTTGACTGAATGCAACACCTGTGTCATTTTCTTCATCTAATGGGTCTCCGAAAGCTAGTGCTCCGTTTTATTCTGTTTTATTCTCTATTGATTAACAGTGAATCAGACCTTATTAGCTTGTAATATGAGTTTGTTTTTTTTAAGATTTAATTAGACGTAATCCTACAGAGTAAGAAGATGGTCTTGATTGCATGTTTGTATGTTTACATCTCGCCACTCCATACTTTCCAAATAACGCAATCATTTTTTGTGGTTCTGGACTCTTCTCTCTCATAGGTGAGCCCTTTTATTTTTTTTTTAATTTATTTTTTTTGCCATGAATAAGTGTGTGTGTTCCATCCTTGGTGTTTAGCTTTGAGCACAATCAAAAAGTTTCACACACATACAGGCATATAATGTCACTTGATCTTATGTCTTGATGACAAGCAGCACAGAGGGATTTCAGGCAGGTGCACAAGAGCAGTGGGGGTAAAGATGATGGCGGTAAGGTTTAATAACTTACCTCTGTCAGCTGCCATTAAATGAGGATCTTCACCGACAAGACTGTCTGGTGCACCATGTGTGTCTTTGATCTACAAGCACATAATGGAAGCAGAGAGGGAGAGAAAACAAGGTCAAAGATCTATACACTTATAAGACCTTGGGTATCACCTGCACTAATGTATACAGCGACAATAAAAGTGCGCATGTATGTGTGTGTGGGACAGAGAAAGTGATTTTAAAAAGATCCTTTCAGCACAAGTCCATGACTCTAATATGCGCCTCCCAGCAGACACTGTGCGCTTGATGTTGCAAAATACAAGGTTCCTTTCTGTGCTCTAGGAGGCTCCCTGGAGCCTTTGAAAGACAGTTTAATGATGAAAGACAACATGCCTGGATGCTAGTGTTCTGTTTTAGGTCACAAGGGAAAAGCAGGCAGAGCCAAAACAATTTTAGGTCTTTAATTTTCCTTTTAAGACGCCAAAATCATTTAGAAAGATCCAAGACACATTGTATCCTCACCTTGTGGAAGGTTTTGGAGGGAAATGATCACTAAATCATTACAAGAGTAAATATTGCTGATTGCTAAGCTGCAGTGGTAAAATATTGATATACCAAATATCAAAATATTGAAATTTATCTGTAGTTGGGAATCTACCTGAGGTTAGAAAAATGCGTATCACTGTTGTGCTATATCTTTTTGTTGATGCTTGTAGGCATTTTCTGTTTTAAGAGAACAGTAAAAAAAACTGTGCAAAACATCCATTCTTCCTGTAGCATTCATGAGGCTGAGGATGACTGAATATAACAAGATTCCCACATATGGGGCAGCGGAAATATAAGTCTGATTTGATGACTTGTCCCATGTTACATGCTGTTATTTTTTCTTTCAATGGAAACCAGACTGTAACACTCAACTGTGCAAGTGAGAGGCGTCGCCAAATGCAATGTGACTCACCACCTCTGAAGAGAACAAAAACCTGCTTAGGATCAATGTGACATTGCATGCAGTATTTGCAGTTCAGAATATTTGGAAAAGACCGGACTGAATACAAATGTGAGAAATGGTCGCGCACGATAGAAAACCCTTAAAGCAACAGTAACTTTTTTTCCCTAATATTTTTGGTTGAAATAAGCTCCAAAACATGTCTTGATGTGGAGAACTGGTCTAATCAATCGGAGAAGGCCAAACGCTGTGGTGGGAGCTCACAGATGTCAATCAATTTGTGAACGTCCTTCTGTTCCACCTCTCCTCTCGCACAAGGCTTCAAGCTAGTATTAGCTGCTGGAAGACGTCACTATGGCTGACTCACAGGCTAGCAAGCTCGGAGCGCGGAGAGAGAGGGGTTGGAAGTGGTGGAAGAGTGTTTTGCATGCGAGTCTCATGCTAGGTAAGCTTGGCTTGAAAAACGTGCATATTGTAGCTTTAAGGAATCACGTAGGCCTAACTGAGTTACTCTATGAGACATGTCTTTTAAAATAATAATTTAAAACGTTTTGTTAGTTCTGGTTAGACAACAGGAGGGGAATTCGTATTGATCCAGCTTTGTGTTTTTGATGTTTTTTCAATGTACCTGAACCAGGGTGAAAACAGCTAGTCTGGCTCTGTGCAACAGTAACAAAACCTACTTACCAGCACCTCTAAAGCTCACTCATTAGCATGTTATATCTTGTTTGTTTAATCCGTAAAAAAAAGTGTAAACTTAAAATGTGGGCATTTCTTGCCAGCATTTGTATCCCAAATAGTCAAAACTTTTTTTTACTCCAAGTGAAAACTAGTTCTCCTTCAGCTAGATTTATCTAAGTAAAACATACTTAACTATCTTCAACTGCCAAAGTGAAAATGATTTTGCCAAATCACTCATGAATACACCACAAAGAAGTAACATTTGCTAATTCAAGCAAAGTTGGCAGGGCTGGAAGCTTGGTGACATGGTGTTAGCTGGTCAACTGCTGCGGCTTGAGAACTAATCGCTAACTCTAGTCAGTCACAATAGCCCCCAGAGATTCCATCTATTTTCTTTCTACTGTTCTGTTGGCAAACTCATTAGCTTGTGAGCTTAGCTCGGATGTTAAGGTTTATTCAAAAGACGCATTTGTACCACCGACTCCTGTCACATAAATGTCTGCAAACAAATATTCGGACAGAATAACATTCGTCTCTTTGAGCTGATTCTCTGAACGTGACAATTTAACCCAAATGAACTGATTTCCCCACAAAATGCCACCGTTTTAAATCCTAATATGACCAAGCGTTACCTTTACATAAAATACTTATACAGTATGAAGGTGCAATTATTAAACTTGCCATGCCTTCTCGACAGAGATACAGACCACCAACATGTGAGCTAATTACTGTATAACAGCGTGGTTGCAAATAACTTAAGTATCCTCATGATGATAGTCAATGCTCACCTAGCCAGAGTGGCCTCAACAAGACAAGTCTTCTGCACATCTCCGGATGCGCTGCAGGAGGCACAAATAATGGAGGCAGCTCAGTCCTCATGGTCTACCTATCTTTTCATTTCCACGTAGTTCTCGAGTTCGTGTTTGCGTCTGAGAACGAGACACCAGCAGAGTAAAGCCTTCAAGCAGCCTCATACGCTGCACCCAGAAATCATCCAGCATAGAAAAACAGAGGCTTGCTCTTGAAAACTGTCTGCCTTTGAAGGATCTTTATTCTCCGTTCCCCAGCTGCCGGAGATGTGTGTAACGGCTTAGACATACAATGGGTGCACCGCGGGTATTTGTCCACCGAGAGCCGGGGCCCAGTAAATGAAAAGAGGGGCACACATGCCCAGGAAGCACCTAATTAATTGACAAGCAGATATTTCTGAATTTATAATCATCAAACAGACTTCATTTTGTTCCCCCACTACCGTCCTCGCCAACCCATCTTCCCAGGCGACTTACTTAAGAGACTTATCTTATAAATACAGCCCTAATCAAAATAAATGACTAAAAGCTCCAAGGGAGTTGAAGGCTATACACATTTACATCAGAGGAACTGATGCTGCCTGTGCACCGACTTAAGGTTCAAATCACAGAGAATCCTAACTTACGTAATACTTTCTGTGTTTTTTTTTTTTTTTTTTTTGGCTGCTCAGTTTGGCAGACCTATATTCATGACAGCCAAGTAGGAGAGACACGGCCTCCTTCTATGTGTGTTATGTTGAATTCCCTCAGCAGCATGCTCAGTTGGTGAGCGTGTCATATTTTACAGAATATTTTTTTAATATTTAATGTGTCACATGCTTTTTTTTTTTTTTTTTTTTGGTCTGTTTGAACGCACTTCACGTGTGTTCTCTGCATTTGCGGGCCATACATGTCTTTCTATATATGTTTACTGCTCAATATTCTTCCCTCTGTTTTGAACTGGGTGGATATATCTCATAAAATGTAGCAATGACTGATTATTTACAGCCAGTGTCTTACAGGCGCTGTTTTAGCCAGTCAGTGATGTCTGGCTAAGGTGAAAGTATGTTGATGGATTGGTCGTCAAAGATTCACCTGAGACCGAGTTTTGATGGATATGTTACTGCCACAAAGTCCAATACAACAGATGGCACAGACCATGAAGCTACAACTCTCAGTGTATAAAAGTCCAACAGCTCTCTATTAATTTTGAGAGAGGCCAGTGCAGCAATTTAACACACAGGCTTCAGCTGTTCTAAAGTCAAATTTAAGGTTTATGTGGAGACTGCAGTGTTCATTGCATGACTGGTATCTCTGCAGAGGCAGAGTTTAATGTTAAAGGTGGCAGGAGCACAGTGTTTGCAGAGCCTCCAGAATCTCATCTGCTTCGTGACACTGTTGCTAATGCAAACTGAACTTGCCTGTGACATTTGTGGAAGCCTTTGCAGAGTTTAACTTTTGGACGGGAGTGCAGCGAGAAGGGTGGATGTGGACCCTGAGTAGACCTTGAGTGGACCTAAACAATCAGCACACCAAGTCCTCATATTTATTGGTAGAAAATTATTTTTTGGTGACTTCTGAAGCCTTATGACTATTCCAAGAACAAGTCATGAGCGTTTTCTGATCTGCCAACTCAACTTGGCAACAGAGCTACTTGGTTAAGGTTAAAGAAAGACCAACTTCATTCTTAAAAGAAATAAAGATTCACATTTGCCTGTCAAAGGTCACCTCACAGCTTAAAATCTCAGCACAAATCTACTTTGGCTCAACACTGCTGTTATAAATGCTGTTGACCAGATCCCTAATGATTAAGGCTGACTGGAAGTGAACAATTTTCACAAAACCACCTCTGCCATTTCTTGCTTGCAGCTGCGAGCGTGTCAACACTCGCAAACTAGTGAGCAGTATCGCTCGTTAGCAAGCAAATAAGTAACTTACGTTGTTCTTGAACAATTTAAAGGAAAATGTACCAAGTAGCACTTTTCTCACCGTTTTTCTTTCTCAGTTATTTCTGCAAGGTTTCCACAAAAAAACTGCTATCATTTGCATGAAGTAACAAATAATTAATTTTCAAACTTTTTCATGTTGTTGGTCAGTACAGCATTTACTGTTAGCCAAATGTGCTTTGAAAGATTATTCATCTCCCGTACAAAATTAACAAAATTACAAAATTTGATACCAGTGTTAAAAATGGGTTGAGAGCATTTAACAATAACTGGGCGCAGTTGATTCATTAACATTTCCACTTCAACACTTTCCACACTTCTAATGTAATAGAGTAATCGTGCAGTATAAAAATTTAATGAGCGCCTTTAATCAACAAAAAATTGTTGTGTGAGTTTTTCCATTCTGTTTAAGTTGGCCATATTTGAGAATCCGATGCTGGCAGCATTTAAGAGTAGATCAAGGCAGCGCAAGGACAGTGTGTGGTGGTGTAAGTGTGCATATGTGTGCCTGAGAGACGGCGTGTGTGCTCTGTGAGAGGTAAAATAATGACAGGCGAGAACGGATGGCTGGTGACGCGGTGATGAGGAAAAGCGCCACATATTTTGGGCCTCAGGCTGGGCAGCTGTGAGAAACTTCTTCTCTCTTATCCCCTTCTTCCCCTGGTCCCCCTCCCGCCCACCCACCCACCCACCCCCCCCAACTCCTCCCAACCCTCCACCCCCCCTTCTGCGGCACTGTTCAAACAGAGGACAAAGACGCCCCGAGTGATTTTCCTTTTCCGATCCCATACATGGCTGCTGGCACTTTCCTCTTCTGTATCTCCAGCTCGCAGCAAGAAGAGTGACAGAGTGAGTCATGGTGGTTTTAACGAGTGAATCTTTTGATTAATTTTAATGGCACTTCCGAACAAAATCCTCTTCCGCTAGGAGAAGATGTGCCTGTCTATTATTACATGTTATCATGTTTCACTTTCACACGAGTTGAGATTATGTTTGATACTGTAAAGGATTACAAAGGTAGCTGGAGCTGCACATTTTGCAACTTTTTCTGTATGAGTCACATCTCCTGGATAACCATGTTTTGACATAAATGGTAATGATAGAGTCAAAAGGCTACCTGCATTTTTCAAAGTTGGTGGGCACTTGTTTGAGTGTGAGTGTTAATGTGTGAATTTTTTTTTTCTTGACTGTGAAACCTGCAGTCAACGGTAAATTCATGGACATATGGCAGATTTATGTATATGTGCCTTAGCTTGATGAAAACACACAATCTTATGGAAATGAAGGACACACACATGCACAAACACGTAGGATCTTTTATACATCACTAGCGCCCGCTGCCGCATCCTGGGACACCAGTTCAGACAAGAGCAAGAGCCAATTAAAGTTGTTTAATCTAGAAAAATTAATGCATCTCTCCGTATGTATGTGTGCGTATTTGGATGGAGAGAAAAATGGCAGCTTGCGTGTTGCCGTCACACTTTCAGGTCATGCCAGTTGGCTTCCCCAATGTGTGACAGCGGTGAGATCCAGACAGAGCAGGAACAAGAAAGCAAAAGAGCAGAAGGGGAGAACATGGCAGCCGAGGACTACCACTTCTACATCAAACGAATGTTGTCACAACAGAGCAACAGAGCCGCCCCTGTTAACTGTGACACCATTCAGCTGCTCGTCACACTGAGCAAGGCAAGGCGGAAACCTACTGTAAGTCAAGCAAGTACGCTGTTTATTAAATAAGAGAGCGGGAGAGAAGGGAGAGAGCGGTGATGCAGCGGCGGCAGCAAAGCGAGCATACTGTAGTGGTGTCAAATCTTCATAAGTAGCATGGAAAGGCAGTATTTTCTCATCCCTCCATGAAATTGAATGTTGGGGAGGGAAATGAAGCGAGCCTTCCAATAACAGTAAAGGCAATCATTGAGGCTTGCACTTGAGAAATGTGATACTGGGTGGTTGGCACTGGTGTTTGAGTAGCGCTGAAAGAAACAACAAAAGTGATTATTTAGTGGTATTATTTTATGGTTGATACAGCACATTTTTGTAATGCGCAGCTGAATGAAAGGGAAGGCTGAGGTAAGCTAAAAAGGTAAAGGCAGATGAAATCATTCTGTAACACACAAGCGAATGATTTTTTTTTTTTTCCAAAGGCATTGCTTTGTCCGTGAAAAAATTACCACCTTTTACAAAGAGAACACCTCCCTTTCGTTAATGAAATAATTCATTCTTTTATATAAATATCCAAGTTGGCAAAAGAAGCACAGTTAAAGTTTCTGTATGATCTTAAAAGCCTGTAATCAAATCATTAAGTGCTATAAATGTTGCAGTCTCTGCTTAAACAGATTTTTATCCATATGTTGGCATTTTCACTAAGAGGATCAGATGGATCGGCAGAAGTTCTGTAGTCATACTAAAATTTAAAGAAACAGCTAAGTGATCAGCAGCCAGACTCTCGGCTGCAAGGACTGTTGTCTGTGACAGAAGGAAAACGGGAGGGAAAAAAGGAGTGGGAGTGTCAGGACAACACACCAAAAAGAAAGGCTGTCTCGTAGCGGACGCTGGCGTATGGGCCTGTCAGTCGTCATCGCGTGCCACTCTCCCTGCTCGACACAGTGAAACTGAGGCAATGTACCCCATGAAATATTCACCAAAGTTGTCTTTGCTTAAAAAGGATTGGGGAGAGGTGGGAGGAAAAAAAATGCTGCGATAGACAGACGGAGAGTCCCCCAAATGCTCTTGATGTCAGGTTTGCTTAGGCTTCTTTACATGTGGGGTAAGGGGTGGGAGGGTTGGGGCGACAGGGAGACCAGCAGGGGGTCCATTAAATGTTCACACAAATGTACCCCTAACAGCGTGTCAGTCTCCACAGCAAAAACTCCCAATGCCCAGAAATACTCCACTAATTCTGTTGCACTCTCTAAATACCCACAGCATGCTTTTGCTACGGCTGACACTTTAGTTCTTGCATTTCCAAGAAATTTTAAGTGTAAAGACAATGTCTTCATTTTCATTGTTGACACTTGATGTGAGTGTAGCCATAACACTTACTGCCATTTTAACCACTGATATCTATTTGCAAGTAACTTTTTTTGTGCTGATAGGAAAGTGGAAACAATTATGCATCTGTTCTTTCATAATTCAAAACCCACAAATTCAAAGAAATGAAAAGAAAAATTAAAGTGGAAGAAATTTGACATATGGCGTTGGGGTGGGCAACACAAATCCCTATCTCTTCAAACGTTATTTACTTTAACAGAGGCCAGCAGTGATCTGGCAGGCCTTTGACAAGGCAAGGGAGGGCAGGTTAATGTCACATTAAAATTAGCTCCTAATTAGGCTTATGAGAGATGCGGTGACTCATTAGCAATGTTTGCTTCCAAGACAGACAGCACTGTATGGCCATTGTATTTGTGACGGCTTCCGTTGCTGGGATATGTGTTATATAAGGGACGTAAGCAGGGTGTGGAGTGTAGAATGCAAATACGCCATTAGCTGCCGCAGCTACTGTGCAAGGCTTCAACGTAACACAATTAGACCCAGTCCTTTTGTATCTGTGTGAAAAGGTCAAATCTGTCACCAGTTTCAATGTAACACATTCTATAATACATTCTTCTCCTAATCAGGAGCTTTGATTTAGGCATCTCAAGAAAATTAAAGAACTGTGTTACATTTAAATGAATTGCCCGTATGGAGGGACCATAATGGATGTGACAGAGATGCTTGATGACGCAGTGAAGAGCAAGAAACCGAGAACTATGGAAACTCAAATGAGTGTCTTGTGACTCCTGAAGAACCTAAGTGCCATACACAAGTAGACAGTTACAGTAATGGAAGCAAATCTTAAGATCCTTTGATAACAAGTATAAGGCCAGACTGTGTCAAAGTAGCTAAGGTTTGTCCAAAAATTTACTAGATTTGTTGCTAGGCGCTTTTATGAAAAAATAATGAGAAGTAAAAAATATCTAGCAAAAAAAGGCACTAAGTTGTCAACACTGCTTGTTTGCGCTACATACTTTTATTATCAGCTGCCCGACCAGTGGCGTAACCTTATCACTCAATCACGTGGCATTTGGCTGACCAATGGTGTAACTTGATCAGTCAGTCAGTCAGTCAGTCAGTGACATTTACGTTTATAGGGCTGCGGTCGCTTACTGACACTTCACAAGCTGTTTTGTAGTCATTTTGAATAATGATGAATAAATCAACTCTATCACACTATCCAGAAGCTGGAATAAAAACTTATCAGACCAATGCAATAAAATAAAGTTAAACTTTACTTTACACACAAAAATTAAATCTTTCACAAATCTTGGGACATGTCTACGGCTGAGAATCAAATGCAATTGCAAACTACCCTTAGCATAGAGTGTCAAAAAGCATCAAGTAGTAGTTTTCTAACTTTAGACTACATTTTCTTTACATTGAAGGCCCTTCTTTGATATTGATTCACTTTATTTTGTTAAATTAAAAAAAAGGTTAAAATATTTTCATAGTTCCAAGATAAGGTATAATAAAAAAGACCTATTGTTTTGCTTTGGTTTTCTTAGACTTCCATGGCTATGTCAGAAAAAATGTTTATAAGCAACAACCTGTATAAGAACAGGTTTTACTCCTTCAATAACACTAATATTGGAAATAAGAGAATTTTTTTAATACTAGTGGGCATCACAAATCAGACTGGTGCTTCTACTGCTAACAATAATAGTGCAAATAAAATCATTCTATTTTAAATCTATGTATTTCAATGGTGTTTTCATGAAAAGATGGGGAACAGGAGTTTGCCTTATAAAATTCACATTCTATGATGGAGCAACACCAAGATAAGCCAGGCGGATGGTGAAATCTAATCTGAACTCCAATGTTTTTTGTCTATGGAAATGACTAGCTTCTTATCGGCAGCGCGGGTTATTTGAGCAGATTCTCGCTGTGGCTTAGCGAAGGGACTCAATCACTGCTGCCCAGCGATAGTCCTCACTTTCGTCCTCTCCCTCTCTCATCTTTTTATCTGGAGGAGCGGAAATGAAAGGATGGTATCTCCCACTCTCCACGTCCTCGGTTCAGGAGATGGAGAGAGGCACAGACGTTTTCTTTTAGGCCCTTAGCTGTCAAATGAAAACATGTGGTTTATAAACCTGTGCTCAGAAAGAACTATGCCGGCAGTTTAGGCACTCTAAATTCGCACTCAAGAAAGGTATTCTGCGATAATTTGTATTGTGGCTGTCATGGTAGGATATATCCATGAGCTAAATCTAATCACACTCTGGTAACTAGAGAAACACCGCTGCATCAAATCAACAGAAGCTACATTTTCAACTTCGGAGTAATCAAGCTTTTGCTCATTTCGGTTAAAGAGTTACATTTTTCTTTCATTTTGTGCTTATCGTCTAGGTTTTTCTTGTCCCTACATTGTTCCTGGAGGATATTGCACACAGTCAGTGGAGATACCAAGGTATGAGAGAATTGGTATCTACTATGGGTGGATGAAGGAAGCAATCAATGATAAATGTAAGGGCTTGGTCACGCATCATTTATGTAGTCAATTCATTTGACTATGATCTAATAGAAACACCACAATAATTGGATTCACCCACAGAGGCAGAGGTAGAGGCAAAGTAAATTTGTACGGTTCTGCTACTTTGGCGTGCAAATTCACACCGTTTACCAACTGCAAGCTGTCTTTACAGTCCAAACTGAAGGAAACTATTGTGGTAGCCATGACAAACTAGAACTATACGACTCACCCTATTCTGATCTGCACAGACAGGATCATTGCGGACAACTGTAGGTTATAGAGAAGCCAATACATACACCTCAGAAACCTCATCTGGCACCATGTTCCACAACCTTACTTAAATGTGTTAGCATGCTAACATTTACCAAGTAGCACCCAGTACAGCTAAGGTTAATGGAAATGTCATTAGTTTTGCAAGTAAACCAAAGTATTAGTATGATGGCACTGGATAAGGAGACATTTCACTCAGAACCACAAACATCAACCTCAAGTTGGTGCAAGACAAAATGCCTCAGGATCGCCTGATTAATTAGACTTCATTATCTGAGGACCATGGATACCAAATTTCATGGAAATTTATCCAAAGGTTGTGGAGATATTTCAGACTGGACCAAAGTGGTTGACCGATACCTACCAACCTACTAGCATGGATAAATTATAAAAGAAACGGCAACAAATGTCACCTGTGCACAGTCCTGGAGAAGCATGTTCCATCATTTATAAGATCCACAAATTGCCTCTACTGTATGTCACCAAGGTTCCAGGACAGAGAGGATCATTTCACATAGACGAGTCAATGAATTTTGCTATGCCAATTTCTGGCATAACTGGGGCATAATCCAAGGAATAATGGAATGAAGGAGTGAAGGAAGAATATAGTTAGCTAGAAAAAAATGGGAAAAAGCAAAAAGAGAGAGAAGTGCCTGGAAGAAATGAAGAATGATGGAGCTCACCTTGACACCGTCTCCTTTGGTCAGGGTGTCCCAGAGTGTGTGTTGAAACTTGGTGAGATCAATCTGATGGCCTCCTCCCAACAAAGCCTGGGGATAAGAAGTAAGACTCATCTTCAAATACTTTTCAGTTAAAGTAAAAAAAAACATTGTAAAGGAGCAGCTGAAAACAATGACTTTCATTGTCAAATGGTACATGAACACATTCAATGTGCTAACGCAGTATAAAGCCTCTTTAGAGGCACTCAACAAATAATGCTTCTTCTGTTGTAAATTCTTAATACAACCTATAACATGACCTGCATCACAAGAGTACAAATCTCAAAAAAAGGTATACATTCTGAGACATATCACAGAATGCACACAAGCCCACAATGTCACATCTATTGCAGAGGGCCTGCTGACCCGGGCTTATAAAACGTGCATTACATAACTGATAATAAACCGCACATCACCCATCTCCCATTCAGCTCACCTCCCAATAATCGCTGCTGCCATATCTGCTTATCTATTCAAGTCACTCTCTCATTAAATCAGCTTTTACAGCCAAACGGAAGAAGTTTACTGCTTATAGAAGTCAAATACCATTCATCACGGAGAAGGCTGTAGTTATACAGATATACTGCATGTTTTAATTCACTGGGGAACAAACACATCATTCCTCCTATCTGAATAAACATAGGCTCTTGCAGAAAAAAAGGAGGGTGGGGGGACTGACAACCGCATTAATCTGCTGCCTTTTGCCAGCTGAAATTGAAGTCAGTGAGGCGTTGCGTACCAGTGGATGCCCATCAGTCACAAGACCTTGTGCAAGGCCTGAAAAAGCTGAATGTGATGCTGCTGCACATTGGGAGGTAAAGGATGAGGACGGACGGGTGGAAGGTGGTGCAGCTTTCAGTGTTTATTCATCTGAAACAGTGTCCCCTGGAAGCCATTTTGGCAGCGATGTATCACAGCAGGCGCTGACCTTTAGATACTATGCACAATTAAGCTAAGCTAATAAACACAACTGTGGACCTGGACATTTGGACTGGAAGGCAGGTGCTGTGAATCACCTTGAACGTGAGCGAGTTCTTTTGTGCTTAGGTAGTCTTTTCAAAGCCAAATTGAAATGTGTTTGTTTGAAACGAATACAAAATGCGCCCTGTGCAACGAGAGGAAATGAGCTGAATGGGAGTTTTGTTTGAGGCGGAAGTTCAGTTTTTGTAATCCAACATTCAGGTTTCACTTTCTTCACTGGTGAAATGCTCTTTGCACAATATCTTAAACTTGACCTTTGTTTAAGGAGTCATCAAAGGTCAGATAGTTAGTGTGGTAGAGCTGAAACAATTGATGAATCCATTAGTTGATCAACAGAAAATTAAACTGCGTCAATTCTAATGATCAATTAATCTGAAATATTTATATTTAAAATATCAAACATTTACTGGATCCTGTTTCTCACATGTGGAGATCTAATGTTTTTATCTGTTTTAGATTTTAAATTCAAGACATGTTTTGGATTCTTGGTTGCTCAAAATAAGATATTTAATATCCGTTTTAAAACCATGGAAATTAATCATCTTTTCTTGCTTTGCCAACAGCTTACATATGGGAAGAAAACTACGGAAGTAGTCATGCTCATGTGAATTTGACCTTTCTACCATTTTCATCATATGACTGACAGAGCATAACCTGATAGGACAGAGGTCTGATCAGATGCAAGTTTGAATTTTTCTACCAGTTCAATGCTACAACTATTTTACTACTACTATATACTACTGGATCTGAAAATGTCCAACTGAATTTGAGAAACTGGAAGAACTTAATTAAGTCCCATTATTCACTTGTTCTGGAGTTTCTGATTGTATCCCATGGAAACAACTCAAAAAGCATTTTTGTACCTCTGGTTCCCTTTTCTTGAAATTAATGGGTTTTCTAGATTGGGTTTTTGATTAGCTCCCTAAAATAAGACACAAGCTCAAGACATTTTACATTTTATTCTATGAAATAAAATATATCAATAAATATCCTACTAATGATTTTTTTTAAGGTTTTAAATTATTTAAAAAGGCTATGTGGCTAAATGAGACGATAGAGGTTGGTGGGGATATTAGACGTCATCATGCCGAACCCAAAAAGCAATCTCTCCAATCTGCCTTTACAGCCTTGTGTTTATGCATGCAATCCTGCAAACTATTACTAGTATATATATTTTAAAACTTTAAAACTACAATTTGGAAGTTAAGTGTAATAATAAAGTATTATTTAGTTATTTATTTATTAATAATAAAGTATCCATCTATCTATCTATCTATCTATCTATCTATCTACAAAAATACATTATCCCCACAGCACTCTGTTGCGGTTTTATGGTGTCTGCCAAGCTATCGAGTCACTCACCACTGCCACCCACTGCATTGGAGTGTGTTCACACCATGCTGTGGTGACACATGATAGTATCGCTGAAGCCACCACACCTCTAAAGTGGACGTACCCGACAGTTTTATAAAAAGTACAATTTTGTGGACAAAATGATAGTCACGGTGGATCGTATTATTTATATTGCTTGGAAATCTAGTTTCCATTTTTTATGAGGGATAAATACTCTTTGCACATTTATGTTACATAGTTTGACATTAAGAAAATAGAAGTGATTAAATTTTACTCTCAGATATTCCGTTGCTTATGAGATTCAAACCCTTAGGGCCTGTCTTTGCTTCCACAGAGGCCCGTTTATAGAAATCAAGTATGTATCATTTTTTCTTACTCTATGTAGCAGAACAGTTAGTCCATACACTGTGTCTGAACTGCAGTTTCTGAGAGACTCAACTCCTGTTATGTAAAAATTCACAAACAGTCCTGACAAATAGGCTCCACACTTGATTTAGTCAAACTAACACAAGGGCTGATAAAACAGTATGCAAAGATATTGCCTTACAGAGAAAAGAGACGAAAGATCAAATAACATGGTTACATACTGTGCTATGTTATTTGATAGATCGAGCGAGTCCCAGAAGCACAGTTCTACAAATACCACTTATATCCACCTGGCAAGAGAATATTGGGTTTCTAGTCGGAGTTATGAAATGTATCACCTTGCAAATATGTGGAAACAGCACAAACAAAAAGATGAGACATCTATTACCATGAACCCACACAACTGAAAATATTACCACTCCTACACAGTATTAAAGCACATACAGCATGTGTGTGCGTACTGAATGTACACATACGTGAGCAAAGAGTCACATATGTAATAAAGCTGTCCGCTACTTATGTCAGTTTTCCTCATTTAAAGCATCTCTGTAATTCAATTTGGGCTTTTATCCTTCGCTCAGTCAAGTACCCACCGACAAATACAGCAGCACAGCATGTTGTTCAGAGACAAAAGTACTCGCTGGTGATCCTCTATCAGGCCCTTTGACAGACGACGTCGAGAACATCGACCAAAATAATAGAAGTCAGAGGGAGATTTCCCAAGATGGCAAGAACACTGGTCATCTTTGCCGATACTGAATGGTACATACAATCCCCCCGAGTCCAGCGGTCTAATTTGAAGCACAGATGGTTTTCACTGGAACTTTCCCTGGTAATTTCAGATACGACCATCCTGGAACAAGAGAGACTCAAATCTCAAGTTTAATTTGGTGATCGGATATTATTCAGGCAAACCTGGAGTGATTGCCTCACACTGCTCTGTGGAATTACCGTATTCTTCTACCAGGACAGTAATTGTATCACCTTTTGAGAAATAACATTAGTCAAATGAAAGACAAGGGTAAAATGTGCTACAACTGCAAATATAATATTTAAACAAGAGAGATACTTCTTTATTTTCCCTCCATGTTCATGAAAGGAGAGGGGGGATCAGGGGGAAATGATACAAGATAACCAAGGGAAGAGATGGCAGGTTATGTGCTGACAACTTATTAAAATGTAGCTGGGGCAAGGGAGCTTTTTACAAACTAAATGCATGTTTACAGTAATTGTGACTTAAGCATCAATTGATACATCCCTGAAGCTGATAAACCACATAATAATCTTACAATGTACCAGGCTGATTAGACCACCTGAAGCAAAGTAATTAAGTAAAGCAGAATCAAACTTAATACTCTAAAGCTTTTTGCCTAACTTCACATGCATCTGCTGAGGCATAATCTTGAAGGGAAATACTCAGGCAGCTGAGTTCTCAGCTCTTCCCTGTTTTTCTTTGTTTATTCAAACTGCCGCTAGTATCTTTATAATATGTCCAGTATGTCATTGGAAGTCAGACTACGATTCAGTGGTATTAGATTCAGATTCATGCCCTTCCAACAGATTTAGCCTAGGCCATGCCAATCATTGCATAATCAATGCAGTGAATGGATTTGTTTACATTTTAAATATTTTAAAACATCTTAGTATTTCTTTCGAGGTACCTTTCTTTTTGTTTGGCAAAAAAAACAAGATTAGTATGTTTCATAATTCAAAATGGTCCCCATGGCTTGAAGCATTTATTTACCTCAAACAACTTCTTCATCAGCTCTGCGTTTGTTTACAAAGCCCATCTATGAGCAGAAATACACCGGGCATATTTCCAGCAAAGCTCAATTACAGCCTTTAATGGTGTAAAAATCAGCTGGTGTTGTTGTAAGATTCTTTAACCATGCTAAAGAACAGTGCCTCTTTTCTTAAGATAAAAGCGAGAAGACAGGCAGATGGATCGATATATAGCAACGCATCAGTCTATATTTTGCTCAGTATCCGGGCCCAGGGAACATTTCATAAAGGCCATAGGGTCGGCTTATCACGGAGCTAAATGCCAATGTAATTATTAGTGTCTGAAGATAGTGGAAAGGGAAGCACATCCTGCGGCAGTACACCATATTTAATTAATAAATGTCACTCTGTAGAAGGAGTGAGGGGAGTGCGTGAGAAAAGAGAAAGAAGCAGCAGGGAGGGAGGGAGGGAGAGTGACAACAATACTGATCCTGACTTAAGTGCATAAACACACAACCACACCCGGTACATATAGAAATGAACCCTATAACAAACACAGCAGACACAGATTATACAAGCGTGAGAACATGAGTACAATCAAGTCCTTAGTTTAACCGCTTTGTTATAAAAAATGCAACAACAGGGACACAGGGACGATTCTGTCTTGCACGACATTACATTTTAGTTCCAAGGAAATAGTGTGATGTTCTTACAGCACAGGATAAACTAAGGGGGTGGCAGCTGGGTCCTCAGTTGGGAATCACCTAATAGTTGCAACATTTGAGAGGAAACGTAATATTTTTTAATTGATATACCAGTAAAATATTCGGTGAGTTTCCCTAAAATATCTGCTCGTAGCAACTAAACAACGACAAAACCCCTTTATTGTTACCTTTAGGCTACTCACAGTACTTGGTTACAGTTGGGGAAAGATTGGAACAACAATTCGCGAAGGGTTTTATGGGTCCTTTGTATTAACATTTAACCAACACCACAATTTTTGCCTAACCTTAACCAGCGTACTTTTGTTTCATACACCTAACCACAGAGAGAATTCAGGGTTAGCACCCCTGTCTCTGGTGTCAAAGTCCCTCTACCCCCCCCAACAACCTCTTAACCATTAACGTGCGGTACGTATGGTGAATGTAGCACTTCCCACTGTAGAAGGAAACATCGCCCGGGAAATAATTCACGCAGCAATTATGTTCCTCATCGCAACATAATTGGGAAAACAAATTAGTCTTATATAAATGTAATTTATAGGAGACAGGGTTCAAATACTTTTGTCGAAGGATAATTCATGGGAGAAAAAGGAGGAAAGTGTCCGATAATGGAATTCCGCTCTTCGCTGAGTGCCGCTTTTGATATGTGATTGACAGCTTCATTACTTAGCTAGTTAGACTTGAAAGAATGGCGAAATAATAAAGATGAGCGGTGCGTGGAATATTGCAGTAGAAGACGGCCATTTAGCTGGATTTTTTTTCATCACAGAGAGCCACTAATTCCAAGTGACAACGAGGAAGGGATAATTGTATGCAGTGCACAATAACAAATACGGGACTGTGTTCGTTCATTTGGCCACAGCGTAGAAGTTTATATCTCACACCAATATACAGAGATGGACTTTAGTAAGATTCTGACAATTAAGGATGATTTTTGTGCCATTTACTGATCTATAGGTTTTGACTGTAAAGCGAGCAAATCCTTATGAATCTGGATCAAGATAACGAATGCTCTGCTAATACCTTTCCCCGTCTAATGACTAGCATTACCATTACTTATATTGAATTCTACTAGCAAGTTCAATCCAATTAGTTTCAGCTCTAACTTGCTACATGTAGGCATCCCATAATCAGTGTAGTAGATCTACAAGCCCAAACTGTAGCCTGTCTCTGCAGTGGGCATTCTGCAGATGAACCTGATTTCTTGTGTAAGAGGCCCATGCAGATCTAAAAAGACTGAACAGTATGTAAAAAAAAAACAAAATAAAAATGCAAACACAAATGTCTTCTCATAGCATTTTGGTCTTTCCAGTCAGCAAAAATGTCTGGTATCTGAATGCTAGTGACGTCTAACGGTTCAAACCAACGTTACGAAAATAAATGCAGAGAGAAGAGAGGTGCACACTCATGCCACTGCTGTTCAGTAACAGAAGTCTGAGTCCCATCTTACTTTGGTGGAGGTCGAAGGGGTCAGGTGTCCTGTCTCTTTGCTTTTCCTGCTGTCAGGGAGTATGAACACAACAAGCAGCTTGTCACACAGGATGCAAGCTCCCATGATGCCCCCCAATGCTTCTTTTTCGCTCCTTGCCCCCCTCAATCACAACCCCCTATCTTGGAGTGCTACTTGAGTCATGACTACACCTGGGACCCTCTCGCCTCGGTGCCATTTTTGTCATTGGATCAGCTGCTGACTCCAGCCCTATATCTCCTGTCTTTTGTTCTCTGCCCACGTATTAACTCTGAACTGCCTGGAGAACAGAAAAGGAGTTGAGGCAGCTATGAAAAAAGAAAATAGATCAAGGTCCTGGAAAGCTGAAAAAAAAAAGATGTTTCTAAATGTTTCTTATGCAACAATTTCTATCCCTCTCACACATTTCTTCTGAAGGCGACACTCCTCGGCACAGAAGTGGGTATTCTTGTTTGGAAACAATAGCAGGCGTGCTTGTGAGGCAACTGTTAAGCTATTGCAAAGCAGATGCTTTTTTCTCTCGCCAATCAATTTAACACCTACACCTCCCCTCTCCTCCTTCATGCTGGCTTTGGCTCATCAGTTTTAAATGGCACAAGACACATTCTTGCATTGTTCTTTTGACTTACTCAGAGGACAAGAAATGTCTCTGCTGAAGTAACAGCCCCATCAAGCCTTAATCACCAATAGGTTGGGTCAGCACAGACAAAAAAAATAAAGCACTGCACGACAGCGCATTACAAAAAAACAACACAAAACACTAGTGCAGTTTGTGAATACTCTCTGGTTTCTTATACTTTTGTAGAGGCAATTATAATTCAGAGAGTCGGTAAAAACAGGATGAAGATTTGGAAACAAATTTTTTTCCCCCCCCTTCTGAAACTTGCGGTAGACAGAATTGCAAGGGAAAAAGCCATCTGTGTCTGACTCTTATCCCTGGCTTCTCCAGAGCCTGGATGAGCCTGAGCCAGCAAATGTCAGTCGGATAAAGACCAAGCCTGACAGACAGACACAGGAGTTTTGTCATTCCGTGTGTCATCCCTTTGCTAGCAAGCCCAATCTTTGCCGGTCTCAAAAGCCCCGAGATCATGGGGGAAAGAAACATTCTCAGGGTGAACGTCAGGTTGTGTAACTCCTCCAAGTGCCACAATAGCTGAAACGTTGAGGACACGCACTATTGTGGTGCCCCTGCGGCCTTTGAGAGCTTTCATTATTGTCTTATGTGCTGTGCGGTGGGGTCACCATGGAAACACAAAACACATCAAGCGTTTGCCCACAAAGGATATGAGGTTCTTCAACAAGATGTTCTTCCAGGAGCCAGTGGTGTGTGTGGGGTCAGAGGATATTTGATGTGACTTGATTTTTTTTTTTTTTTTTAATCCTGAACTCTGCAGTTTATCTGCAGACAAATGCAGTTCAAATTGTATTATCTACAGGATGTGTGACGAGCTGTACTGAACTATACTGTAGGGCTGGGCAGTAATTCAATGTAACTCTTTATTGACTTTAAGTGAAAACCTATTGTGATAATCATAGCATGCTATTGTTGTAAAATAAAAAAAAATCAGCTTTCGAAGTTAATGATTTCAAGAGAAATGTAATTAGAAATTAAGAAAATTAGTTGTTGAAGTTTTAGATTTACATGTTTGAAGGATTATGTTTCAAGTAATGCATAAGAGTGAAAAAAAGTTCATTGCACTAATCAGTTTGATATTATAAAAAAGGGAAATCCCAGTGTTTTTCAAGCTGGGTCTAATTCTCATAATTGTGGTTGATCCCTGGTTGAGCCCTTTGCAGCTACATTGGCTAATCAAGACGAAATGACTACCTGTGCGTTTACCTTTGTTTGGAGTCCGATACAAGCCGATACAAGCTGATGAAAAGATTTATGTAAATGTTACCAGAATTTTCCTTTTATATTCCTGAAGATTTTCATGACATTTTTGATACTATTTACAGTCGCCATTTATTTCAACAATCTTGATTAAATGTACTTACATTCTGTAATTACTTCTTCACGTATTATTTTTCATTGTTAGTGCTAGTATTACTGTTTGCAAATTTATATCAGCGTCACTATTTACTATCCATTCTCTAAATGCAACACCAGCCTGTTTTTTGCTTCCACATCTTAGTGAGACCTCTGTGTTTTTCTTTATTAATAAATCTCTGATCTGCATCTACTGATTTTGTGGTCTGCTTTCAAGTCCTCCATCCTGTTTCGCTACAACCTTGACACTTTCTGACATTAGCGTTACTTTAGAATAATCCCTCGAAAATGCTCCTGAAATGTTAGCAGGATATTCAGAGACTGCTTCCACTGCTATGACACGCTTTCTGTTCCTCTGATACAGTATAAGATCACTGATCAATGCATTCACTTGGGAGGCGCTAGCATAGATTGTCCCATTGTACAGTGTGTACCATGTTCTCGGGAGCTGCAGTTACACGGGTGCAACATCAATAGTATTTGTCAAGTGGTTAAAGCTGATAAGAATACAAATGATTGCCTTAAGCTTGCTTTAAGGCTTTTTTGTCAGTACAGCTTGTAAGACAGAATTTTCAGCGATGAAGTCAAAGCGATAGAAACACAGCTGTATGATTCAACTTTATAAATCTGACACTGGGTTGTATTTTTATAGACAGCACATTATTTTAAGCTTCTTTTATTTTTTAAAAAACGTTTTATTTTCAAACTCCGTAAATAAAAAGTAAGTAAAGAAAGATATTTTATATACCGTACTCTATATAAACAGACAGTCATACCGACAGATCAATAGGACAGCTCTTGATATAAGACACCTCTGTCAGGACTTGTTGGAGCAGCACAAAACGATGCCTCTTCACGTTGCTCCTTCCCTCTCTTGCCTTTGACCTCCCACTGGTTCCATTACCTGTGCCACCCGCGCGACCTCGAGCGCATCCAATCTAGACAGTTACATAACAAAAGACGAGTGCGGAGAATATCAGGTGCAGAGGGAGAGGGCAAGGCAAGAGATTGAGGAGTGTCAGGTGTGCAGCCTGAAACAAATAAAAAAAATAATAATAAAAAAAAAAAGTCTTTCACAGTTATCACCCAAATCATTCATTGTACCCCTCCTCCTCTTCCTCCGCCTCCCCTCAATGTCCTCTTATCTCAAAAGAACATGACAAGTTACCGCGTTTTTTTTAGCAGGTCAGTTTTCTCTAGCTCAGCTCTACAAACCGCATATCACTCCACCTCTGGTTTCAGCCTGTCATTTCGCATTATATAACTTGAAAGCACTCCAGCTGGGAAGCAAAAACATGACGCATGTGATGGGAGGTGATGAATGGTACTGGGGGGGGGGGGCGCAGACAAGCCCCTTTTTCCAGCAGCCCAGCGAGCCTCATATACCCAGCAGGCTTTTAACACAAGAGTATAATCTCATTGGAATACAGAAACGGATATGCAAACCTGTATACGGCTGGTAGTGTTTACTACCATGATTCTCACCTGCACATAACTCATTCCAACATCTAAGTTAGTGAGGTGTAAGCTGCGCATGGTTTACCTTAACAACTATGTAATCCACAAGCAAACACAGTGTGGAATAGCAAGCTTGTGCATAAGCTATAAAGAAATATCATGGCCTACATCCATATAGTCAGTTAAGTAAGACTGGAATCCTAAGTACAGCTTAGGTCTGCAGATATTAAACTTCTAGGTTACTCTGTGACATTGTTCCAAAGTAAGACATTTCAGAAAGTTAAATAGTTTTTGAAAAAAAAAACTGCTCTTATAGTAACACGCAGACCTCAAAAATCTCCTCAGAACACACGCATTAAATCCTAGAATAACTGCAAGCTTACGAAACCTCCCTACAAATGCATGAAAAAGGAAATTCTTGGCAGCAGAGGAGAACTGTTCATTTCTGAGCAGGAGGGATATCTCTCTCTTTTTTTTGAGAGAGAGCGAGGCAGGAAAACAGCACTAGAGGCCCAGCCCATGACAAAACAAAGAGATTAAATGACCTGTGAATGTGACTTTCCATTTTTCCATTAGCTGGCATTCAACTTAGAGGCCTGCTGCCCCCTTCTGGAGGCTGGCGAGACATCATCAAGCAAAGATGTACTGTAAAGCCTGCCTTCCGCATTGACGTGGCAGTGATTTGAATTATAACCTCACGGCCTTTTGTATTGATTAAATGCACAGCAATTACAGTCAGTATCATATCTGGACTCTGTAAATGGCAGTTATATGCAGCACTGTTTGAAAAGTGAAAAGCTATTATACAGTATACAGCACTTTTCAAAAGCCTACACACTGATTCAATATTTATCGCTCTGTGTCTCTCTTCACTAATATCTTGCACATTCAGTCAACGTGTTATTTCTTGCCTTTGAGATAAAAGAAAAGCTGAAATCCAACCTCTTGACATACATTCAAAAACAGAATGCAAATATGCCACGGCCCCCTCTGAAGTGAGATTTCAGTGTTGGCTAGGGCCAAATGTCAACCAGCTCGCACAGATGGTGTGAAGAGCCCAGCCGAGTGGGTGACCTTGGTTGGTTAGTGACTAGGGGTGGGAGGGCGGCATTGGGCATCGAGTGTTTCTTTTTTGTGTAAATCGGTGAAATAAATTGAAAAGATAGAAAGATGGAGTCACGTCAGGCCTTCTTGCTGTAAGAGGTGCTGTTAGGCTCTGTGGGATGCTGTCAGTCGGTCACCATGACAGAAAAATGTCAGAAATGGATCAACGGCATAGAGAAGGCTTTCTACCTGTTTAATATATAAGACTGTAAATTATATATCAATTATCGCTTTAATAGAGTCCCTTTAATGTTAAAACAAATAAAGTTTGGATGTGATGGATGGGAAGTATTTAGACATAACTTTGTACAGAGTAGCAGCTCGTGATTATTTTCACTGTCAATCAGTCAGTCAGAAAATAATTACTTGTTTTGTCCTAACGGCAACCAAAACTCAATGGTATTCAATTTACCGAGACATAAAACAGAGAGAGAGCAAATCCTCAAACTAGGGAAGTCCAAACCTGTGAACCCTTTCTTTTTGCTTGATAAATGCTTTAAAATGCTTATTCAATTCTCAAAAGTGTTGTTGTGACATTTTGTCAACTGACAATAAAATAAAAATAATTGCTTCAGCACTAACTTACTGTAATGTATCTGTATTTAGTTTTTGGGACAAATTAGTAAATAATATTGAGTATCTAATTATCAGAATTGTAATTAAAACTGACTTGGAGACATCAGCTGACAAAAAAAATCTCAATCTCAAAAGTAATAAATGGAAATCTGAACATCTCCAAGTCCATTACAACTTCAAGCTCCAGAACAGCTACTACATGGAGGTGAGATTTTCTTCGGTATGAACCATAAACTTGTAAAACATGGTTGTAAAATGTGGTTTTCTGTATAACAATGACAAATAGTATTTAGCTGGATACAGGAATCTACCGGTGCTATAACATTACAGGATTTCCTGAAGACAGTTATGGGATGCCAAAGCGTTCATTATAATGAGATCCTTAAAGTTCTGTTTTTCCCTTTGTCCATGCACCACTACCTCCCAACTACACTACAGTAGCTACACTGTCTTCATTTCTGCCTTGTTACCAACTAATGTCAGCTCTTCTACTGTATATAGGAACCCCTGGGGTATAGCCAATATTATTAAACTGTGAAACAAGCAAGATTTCCATACCCACTAGCAAGCTGTTATTGGGAATTCCCATCCTTTCATGCACCTTGAGGAATGTTTTTCACCTACACACTTTTAAAACTTTGCTCTCTTCTTATCGACACCAAGAGGTACTTGAACAGCAAAGGTGGCCTTTTTTTTTTTCCCCCAATCAAGGGGTTTTCTTGGACTCTTGGTTCTTTCACTTTTTTGTTGCATTCTCTTGCTGAGAAGAAAAAGAAAAACACATTCTATGCTCAGTCTCTTTCCGTTTCTGGTAGACTGGGTTAGGGGCTTTGAAGGAAGATGGGTGGGTAGTAGATGGATAAGTGAAATTCACCTCTGCACAAATGCCTATTTCTTGAGAGAAGGCAATTTCCTGCAGCTCTGTTCATAGCGACAGTCCAAGCTTGGTCACACATCAGTGCTTCTGAGAATGTATTGTCCTATGGCTAATGCCAAGAGAGAGGAGAGTCTGCTCTTTGCAGGATGCTGATTAAATGCAAATGTTTCGGTTTGGGTATTGAAATGATATGTGTCCAGGTCGATGCTGTGTTTAACATACTGAAAAAGGAGACAGCTCCACAGCAATGTTTTTCATCTACACACTTTAAAAAAGTGAAATTCCTCCAACTTTGCTCTCTTCTTACTGACGCCAAAAGGTGCTTGAACACCAAAGGTGGCCTTTTTTTTTTTAATCAGGGGATTTCTTGCATTTCTGTTGTTGAAAAGAAATAGAAAAACACATTCTATGCTCAGTCTCTCCATTTCTGGTAGACTGGGTAAGGGGCTTTGAAGGGAGGTGGGTGGGTAGTAGATGGATAAGTGAAATTCACCTCTGCACTAATGCATATTTCTTGAGACAAGGCAATTTCCTCTGTTCATAGCTACAGTCTGAACTTGGTCACACATCGGTGCTTCTGAGAATGTATTTTCCTATGGTTAATACCAATAGGGAGGACAGCCCGCTCGTTGCAAGATGCTGATTTAGTGCAAATGTTTCAGTTTGGGTATTGAAATGATATGTGTTCAGGTTGATGCTGTGTTTAACGTACTGAAAAAGAAGACAGCTCGACGAGAACGGCAGTATTTTTTTGACAGTGACAAGACATTCTTCTTGGATGCCTATGATTACCTTCTAAATGTGAGTGAACTTGACTCGACATTAACAGCGGTTTCTACAGGAATGGAGGGCTATAACATAATGACAGAATACCAAGTTAGCGCCACTTCAGAATATCCCTTTTCCCTCCCAAGTGGAGTGCCTCCTTTGATCATCAAATTGTTCTCCTGAAAATCCTCTCTGTTCTTGAATTATCTGGGCCGCTGAAGTGGAAACTGAATTTTCTGTGGAGGCCAAAGCTTCTTAAGAGAAAGGAAAAAGAAGGGGGAACTAATAAAAAGGTGTGAAAGTGAAAAATATTAAATAAGCGTGCAAAAAAAATATACATTTGGCTTTATTCATGTGACAGAAGAAAAGTAATCAAGGTATTCAGATACCACAGATGAAGAAATAACCCTCTCTTTCCCTTTCTGTCAATATATACAAAAGAAAACTGCAGCAAGACCAAGTGTTATAATGTACTTTCAATAATTGTGGTATTTATTCATCAACCTGGAAGGATCTGCACATATTTGTTAGTATGCACTAGCTATTCAGTGACATAAGTGCAATGTTAAAGTTGCCAGAAAATATACTTGTGAGATAGAAATGCTAAGGAGGTGATAACAAAGAATTAATAGACTGATAGAAAGCAAAATCACTCATCTAAATCCCTCCCAATACACAGAATTATATGGTACAACTGTTGCTGCCCTTGGACCTTGATTAAGGTGCTAACACGGGGCCGCTTGTCAGTTTTAATGTAAATTGCCTGTTAACTACTGTCAATGGCACCCTGTTTAATTTGCCCAGCTTGATCACCGTTTGTTGTGGTTGCAGTTAAGTACAAATTTTCATATTCATGCATATTCATACTGATTCATCCTCTTCAGATGCAGTTGAATTCATTAGGAATGCCTCCCCGTTCGACAGCAGAAATAACAAATGAGCACTGATTTCTCTCATCCCTTTCATGTTGGTTACAGCTCTGGTGCTGCTTGGGTGTTTTCTGTTTTACACCAACCACAACCACAACCTCCAAACAATTTCTCAAGTTGGACATTTTACTGGAGCTAAAATTAGGAAGCAGCCAGCGCAAAATACACACCGTCACCCCTAACAGAGAGGAGGACATTTTTACTCTACCCGTACATACATCAAACTTAATTTGTGAAAAAATTTGAACATCTCTGAACTTTTCCTGCCCTGCCGTAGGAGAACCCAGCAGCTGTTTTTTTTTTGTTTTTTTTTTTGTTCAAGTGTGTATGATTGTGCATACCAATTGCCATTTAGAGTAGAAAAAGAAAGAGAGAGAGAGAGAAGGAAGAGGAAAAATTGAGCTCTAGCCATTTTGTTTACAGCCAGTGATTTTGATATCTGCTGCCTGGTTAGAGGGAGGCTCAACAAGTTTAAAGTGAAACAGACAGCCACGTTCTCACACATTGCAGCTTGAGGGAAAATCACTGTTGGGAAACTGTGCTCGTCCTGTTCAGAATTCAAATGAATATGGAAGGGACCCTGTTGTATGAGTGGAGAAAACAGCCAACCCAGGCAAATAGACACTCAATCCAAGAAAGATACAAAATGCACAGAGCAGGCAAAGTGGATGTAGGTGTAATATATCAGCTTGTTTGGTAAACGTGAAAAAAACTAAACAGCTAATATTAGGTAGGTTCTATTAATTATTAATTATTATTATTAATTATTTACATTATGTGCAGAAGGATATGGTGTATGCATGGATCATGTTGGTGGGATACAATAGGCAGCTTGTCATTTTGAGTTACGCCTATATCCACTGTCCTGATGCTATAAATACTCACTAATGCACCAAATGTGTATTAATCCCCCGCTGAAAATAGTCCCAAATAAAAGTATTACTCACTCCTGTTTGTGTAACATCTGCTTAAGACTACACTGCCAAAATTACTTAACCCTTTTGAAAATTTTATATTTGTGACCCATTTTAATTTTAAGATTCGTGAATGCATGAGCTTGGGGCTGAGTGTCACACACAGGTAGTTGTAAAAGGATCCGGATATGGACTAATGGATGTTGGTTTTAGTCTTTCAATGGGACTAAATGACAGTGAGAAAAATATATAAAAAAATAGCAGCTTTACCTTCGGGGGAAACATTAGGGGGAGACATTTCAGGAGAATTGTGTGGGAGCTACTCTATTTTGTCACAACATTAATCATATCATTCAGTATAAAGCACTTCACTGTGAGAGCATTTGCATTTAACTGATCTAATGACGGCATCAAAGGGGTGTTAATTTAGGTCACACTCATTTCTCTAATCTAGCATAGAACATCGGTACCGAAATCTGTCATCACTTTGTTAGGAATCCTCGTTAGCCTTTCACTACACCTGCCAGCATTGTAGTATAAACTGTATGAATAAAAGACAACTTACCACGGCTTCATCCTCAGAGAGAACCCGCTCCTCATCATGGATGAGTGCCACTTTAGCCTGGAGTTCATCCACTGTTATACTGTTGTGTTTAAAAGGAAAAAAAACAAAAAAAAAAAACAGATGACAATAGTGTGAGTTGGTGTTAGTCATTTAGTGCAACGATGAGACACATCCCAGTCAGGTTTGTTTTATCTTGATCTTACAAAAAAATGATTTTATAATAATAATGATAATGATTCACAGGATTTATGATTTACATGATTAGATCATGTATTATTAGATAATTTAGTAGTAGCAGTAGTAGTATATAATTGGCTGGTTCCATCATGATACACACATTGAGGCCTTCACCACTGCAACTAAGACCAATAACCTGTACATAAGGTATGTATGTATGCCAGAGCACCTGAGGACTCACAAGACATTTCAACCTCACTTGCTATAGAGGGACTTCGGTTTTTTGAGTTTGCAAAACCCTGAAGACATGAAGTAAATAGTGCACTTTTTGATGCGAAGCATGATCTTTTGGCTTCACAAGACATAGATTTTGGTGCACAAGCCGTTTGGAGTTATCTGACTTATCAATGAACCAGTCTGTACTTCTGTTTTTCTACGTAGACAAACTTTACTGGTATTTCACCTAATGTGAGAGCAAGTTGAACATTTTCGTTTTTGGGTTAGCTCATCTTTCAGAATGGGCTCATTCCCCGTTGTATATACTCAGATTCTCTAACCCCTTTTATACTGATATACAGATATATTGCCGCTGAGGAGATCTCTGTCTTTATGCCACCTTTGCTTATTTACAGTAAACCAAACATCGCCAACAAATTATATGTGATTTTATGCCGGCATCCTGGAATTTGAGGCATGACGTGTAACACAACAATGTCAATCTGGCTCTGTGACTACCTCCGCTGCCGGCATGAAGGTGGAACAACAACGCCCCCCATTCCATGTTCGTACCTTTTACACAGAACAGTGAGGCGGAGTAATGGCGCAACAATCCTCCCTTGAACAGGCTGTGTAAAAGAGATTTCTTTCCTCTTACCCTATCTCATTTTGACTGCCAGACAACACAACACTACACACAGCACAATCAAAATCACACACACCACCTCTTATCCTAGAACACTTAAAGCTTTTCTTCAACCATTCTTCCCTGCTGGTGTCTTTCTTCCAGAGGTTCCACCTAAACTAACACTACTGAGCTGAGATAATGACTGCATAGCCAAGATCAATCCCGGGAGTCCATCAAAAGTGGAAGTGCAGGCAAACATACAAAGCGAATAGCTTGTTCCACTACAGAGGATCAATGCTTGGGGTAAGTGCTGGAGAAAAACAATGGCTCTCTGCATTGTGAGGCAGCACAAGAGCAGCAGCTCTGAAAAACTTACGCAAAGAAAAGTGTCCCCAATCACAGAGGGCATTTATATACATATACACCATGGCATCATAGGAGCAGGTGCTTTGCAATGCACACCTTCAGCAGGTTTCACTGAGAGAGACAGTGTTGAACATTAGGGAACTCACTCTCTCACACACACACACATGCGCTGATAAATCTGGACAGAGGGGAGGGGATAAAAAGCACAACCTGTTCGTGGGCCTTTGGGAGGCTCCATCATGGTTCATTTCCTGAAGCAGTTGGTAGACTCTATTTATAGGCCAGCATACTGGTACCAGTTAATCCTGCACTGGGCTGCCAACTTCCTGCCAGCTGGCACAGTGGGCTGCACTTGTGTGTGGTGCTTGGGAAGGTTGAGGATGAAATGGCGGTGAGAGAGTCCAAAAGCTACCTTAATGACCAATATGTGGGGGGAGAAATTTTTCCCCATAGTACAAACTGATAGGAAGAAACTTTCAGTCTGAATCTTCACCAACAAATGTAGCAAACGCAGCAACAACATTTCTGCAGAGTTAAAATACAATAATGCTGATCGTGAGCAGCATGTTAGCTTTTGACATAATCTTATGTATTTCAGAGAGAATTCAAAACTTCCTGAAAAAAAACAGTTGCCATTTTATTTTTTCCATGAAGCAATTATTGGTGGCTAAATGGACACAAAAATGAGATTAGTGCACAGTATAAATGAGAGAACAATTATCTGTGAATCTGCATTAAAGATAATTAGCAATTCCAATTGCGTGGATTAAGAACGGGGTAGTGTTTTGCTAAGTGTCATTAGGGACAAAGCCAGGAGCTTTTTTTGTACAAGATAAAGAGTCTGCAATGTGCATGCTAATCCGGTTCAAAGTCAGCAAATTGTCTGGCGATGAGCAAGCAGCAGGTATACCGACTTTTGACTTTGCATTTATCATAACAGCAGCTAAATCAAGCTTGACACTTGGGTGTGTGAGCTGCAGAGCCTTACAGGAAAAAATGGTGATGTAGCATACATATACAAAGCCTCCACCTCCTGCTTTATTCAAAAGGGCATCAATACATGTCCTGCCTCAAGATAGCCAGCTCACCGAATCCCATTGACTGACGGACTGAAACAATGGCAGTATAGGAATAAGCGGCACTTGCAGATATTTTCAGCTTAGTAATGTGTTTGTTTAAGCGCAGCCCGTGGAGAGACACCACTTGGGATGGAGGGGATAGAGTGGATGGATGGAGGCAGGGCTGGGCAGGGAAGGGGAAGGGATTGGGGGGGCAGAAGGGCTGAATAATGGTACACATCCAGGCGCAGGAATGCATAAGTGGGCACATAGCGCTCCCTGGAAAATCGCTGCACAAGCACTTCATCCTCGATGCAGCCATATGTTTTATAGCGCTTTCAGTTTACTATGCCCAGCCCCACTGCCTTACTGGGAGAATATGCCCAGTTAGCTTAAGTAGTATTGATTTTTTTTCTTTTTTCCAGGCGTGGTGTGGGAAGGTGAGGGCGAGGAAGCAGTGGAGAAAAAGCATGAAGGGGGACAGGCTCATTGGGTACCATGCGCTCTACGTTTCTGCAAGTCAACAGCAAATTTACGTATCTTGCTGGAAAGCAAAATGGATGCCATTCTCTTTAAAGCTGGCAGTGGTTAAACACTGCTCACAACAGCATGTTTGGCAGCTTGGGTGGCTGAGGGGAAGCTGGGAGATTGTGGGGAGGGTGGGGGGGGTTGGAACGACAAGTGGGTCTGTTGGGACGTGAAGATTAAACAACACAAATAAAGCAATGAATTACTTTTTGAAGTTTGCACAAGAACAAATAGGTGTAGGAGTTTCAGGGAATGAGATGTGTGCACTCAACTCAGACTGATGAGACTTCACTGCATCAGAAGTTAAGGTGGAACTAATGAATGTAGTACATATACATATTGATGTGAATTGGGTACTCGTGAAAAACCCATTTATCTTATAGCATGAGCAGACAGAATAAATGTAAAAGCCAAAATAAGAGTCACCATTTTAACCCAGTGCTCTGGACCTTCTTTATCTTACTCATCTGTTGTGTTGTTTTTGTTCCATAAGCAGGTTTTCTCTTGAGGACTTTGAGAATTACAAGTCAGTGAACGTGAGTTCTGTGAATTTGTGGCTCCATCTGACATGGTAATATTTCTTAAATCGACTCTTATCCACAATGGCAGACAGTACAGTGATTCCTTAGGGTGTTACGCAAAACTATTTTTGTTTTCATGCTGTCTATAAAACTAAATACCTGCTCTACAGGATGGCTGTTTTTTCAGTTTTTGTGCAATTTTATGTAATTAGCTGGTGTTAATTAATCAGTGAAGTTTACCATTGAAAAATATTTTGAAACACCTAAATTTACCTGAAATCTTACAGACTCCAAGATCCTCGAGTAGCCCTACTTCTTGAGTTGTTAACTATTTTTATAGTTTAAAATAAGATTTGAAATGACAATGTCAGTCATATCTTCTGAGCTATATACATCTCACTAA
Source organism: Seriola aureovittata (assembly GCF_021018895.1). Taxonomy (NCBI): domain Eukaryota; kingdom Metazoa; phylum Chordata; class Actinopteri; order Carangiformes; family Carangidae; genus Seriola; species Seriola aureovittata. Next base: position 10,138,899 of record NC_079386.1, read on the forward strand.
AGCTTGCTCATTTTAGCAACCACTAGTTCAGCCTGAGAAGCTCAGTGGATCATTTGGTAGAAAAAAGGTGAAGTCAGATTTGAAATCTTCAACCTTGTTGCTCTTTTCACACTCCCCAGTCTTCATACCCGCTGTGCTACATTTTTAAACCTGCACAGAAGGAGGAGAAAAGCCCAAAACTGAGAGCAAATACGCTTTAAGAATTTCTTTAGTATTGGATTTCATAGCAATCTAAATACTGTGACAGAAGCATTTTCACCCTGGCAAGAGTAAAATCCTGAGGGAGAAACTGTTTCAGTATAAAAATATCAGTGGTGGCCTTCAAAAAAAAAAAAAAAAAAAAGACTCCCTATCATCTAAAAACCTTTGCCAACACTGTTTTTATCTAAATCCAGCCAAACTATTATTACAGCATATTTCTATTATTTATTAACATTTTAAGAATCCCACATCAGACATTTCTAAAAATGAGTTAGCGCAGGGAAAAACACAAACATGAAAACTGGGGCCACGTGGTTTTCAAATGTCAACAATGAAATGATCAGCATGTTATTTACCTGCCATCTTTATTGCTGTCCAGTAACTGGAAAATGCTGTTTACTGTGCTGTTCTGATGTCTGAGACCTAAAAAAAAACAAAAACAAATCATATCTGGGTTAATGCAAAAATACCTGATAGTTTACAGAAACCATATTCTAGCAGTTCACATCATGAGCACAATGAGCCGTGATAACAAAGAGGCAATATCTTTTATAACAAAATTATGTAGGATGTTCTCTTTAATCACCAATCAGCGCAATAAACACTAATCCATCTGACTGCAAACTGAGAGGCAGGGATATGAGAAAAGAACAGAGCTGGAGTTGGATTTAAAATATGGGGAGCGGGGGGGTTTGGGCAATCAGGCAATGAGTCAGTCACGCTGTGCAAGAACATTTGGTTTCCCTGTAGGAAAAAAAAAAAAAAGCATGTCAGAGTCCAGAATGCAATCAGGAGGCTTTGTGCTGGAACGGCTGGTATGACAGTGATTTCCCTCTTCTCCATTCATATTCACAGTGCAGATGAAAAGGAAACGCGAAAACTTCCTCTACCCCCTTTTCCAGCGAGCATGTGACCCCAACTGATTCATTTTGTGAATCGCATTCATTGGAGTGGGAAGGGAGAGGAAGTTCTCTTATGTTCGACACTAAGCATCTCCCACATCATCAGCAGAACGGAGAATGTAAAGGGGCAAACTGATTGGCCCCTAAGTCTGGGGAAAAGCACTTTACATAATGCTAATTGCACATCCGCCGCAATTACCTTTCCGTACTAATTACAGAAAAGCTAATTGTGAAATTAGCATTTTTTTCCCCTCTAATGTACAGTAGAGAGTCTGTGTTGAGTGTGTACTGTGGGGGTGTAAAAAAAAAAAAGGGTCTTAAAAAAATAAAATAAATAAATAAATAAACCCCAGTTCATGAACTCAGCCTTGCCAAAATGAACCATAAATCCATATTTATAAAGTCATGCTGTTTTTTGGATTTAAGTTTAAAAGATGCAAGATTATACACCACATCTTGTCACCCACAATATGACTGGAAGCAGCAAACGTCTATAGAGAAGCCAGATTCCTCACCCCCGTTGTTGACTCTACTCAGCCAAGGGGAAAAAACAAGATTTGCTAATATTCTTCTGCAATACACACAGCATCTGTCATATTAGTGGTCTCTTCCTTTTGTTTGAACAGCGCTCTATTCCCAACCTAATGCTTGACATTCTCAACCCATCCTCTAGTCGCTGTGTCTCACGAAAAAATGAGTGCACGAAGGAGGAAGAGAAATGGTCTCATCCCTCCCTCCACTGCAGCGCTGTAGCTATGAAAAACAACCATAAGGAGGATAGATGGAGAGGGGAGGAGAGGAAGGCAGAGAGAGAAAAAGATGGAGAGGGGGGTGTTGGGGTAGGGGTGGGCAATGTGGTAAAAGGTAAGAGGAAGAGTGGGGAAGAATGTGGAAAATAAGTGAGGAGAGAGTAGGAGGGTGAAGAAAAGAGAGAAAGGAGGTTCAAGACATTGGCTCTTTAGGCCAATGGCACATATAGGGGGCTATGTTTACTAATGGATACCATCACTCATCCGCCCATGTTGCCCTGGCGATAGCACTGCACACTCGTAAAATAAAGACAGGCACAAAGAGAACAGAGAAAATGGAACATATCAGCAGGAGACTGCAGATCTTTGCCTGGGCTGCAGACCATGTTATCCATATAAAGCTTTCTTTGTTATTGTAGGCTCTGCACTCCAAGGCTAACAATACACACATTTTGTATTCTTTCATACACTATAAGCAATATTTCCAGGCAGGAAATTACCTCATTCTGTGAGAGGAAAAAGTGGAAATGGATCAAAGGGCGGCAGGTGTTGTATTGTATCTTTTACTTGACTTTTTACTTGACGGAGACTTTGTAAATACAAAGACAGTCTGTAAATGAGTGTTTTATCCTACACAGTGCATTCAATCAATGACTTACTAAATGAAATTTGCTCATAAATTCATCAGGGATGTGATTACAGTGACAGAGTCCAATGCCTTATTCTCAGCAGACGTCTCAAGGTCCCCACTTATGATTTTTCAGGATATTTTAAACAAACTGACCTGATATGGCAGAAGCTTCGAATGGCAAGAAGCTACAAAATTCACCTTATCATTTTCACAATGTTTGCAGTTGCTTATTTCATCTTACAGGTTGGCTTGTTTTCTGGATATATATAGTAGAAAATACAGTTCATGAACTCCAACATCTTTAGCAGTTGACTTTTAACATGGCTTAAGGGTTAAGGCATTGACCATAAACTGAAATGTCCCCGGTTCGACTGTGGCCAGGGACCTTTATTGACCTTTGACTCCACTATCTGTTTTCTAATCAAGTCTTTAAAAAACATTTGAACAATAAAAAGTTTTATAAGTTGGATTGCCTGTCTCAAGTTACAAGTTTCAAGTTTTTTTTAATGCATAATCTTCATTATGTATAAAAAAAAAAAAAGAAATCAATGTTTGCTCAGAAGGTAAGAAAAATAACAAAAATACTGTGGTGTACTAAATTGTGCGCCCACTTTTGTGTTTAATTTTAAAGAAATTGTATTAATACAAATTTTTTTGAGCAGATGAGATGCTGATGATGATTCTTGTCTTAACAAAGGGAGAAATACGAATATATCAACACTGCAGGAACATGAAATGTTTGGCGCTGGATTTGCTGCATCCAGATTATCCTCAGGGGAATTTCTATTGAAATCCTCTGAGGCAGACTGGAAGACAAATACTGTGTTTTTTTCACTGAATATTACTTGTTTGTTTTTTGTTTTTTTATATCTATACAGCCTTATGCAAAACCCTGCATATGTAGAGCTACATACAAATATACAAAGACACCCTCAATGATGAAATATATTTCACACAGATGCTGTATTGGTATTAATTTCAATTTGACCCCATTTGTAGTAACTGGTCTTTTATATGGTATGAAAGAAGTGGGCTCCAATGTCAATGTAAACTACAACATCTGACACTGAGCAGCCAACATAACATGCGCACTGAGATCCAATCACAATGCCGGAAGAAAACTCTGGTCTGCGTCAACAAGTCTTATTTTTCTGTAGTTTGTGCTTTTATTCTGATAGCTAATCAAATGATTCTCCTTTAATGTGGTGAAAACAATAATGCTCGTCCTTCCAAACAATGATGATATTGTTTAGGCTAAAGTGTGGCAGGGGAACAGAGAGGCTTGTGTTATTGTGTGATAATTAACTCTAAGTACCACCTGGCCTTATACTAAATTAATGCGATTCTATTATTTATTTAGTCAAAACTTTGGTCAGTTAGTCTGGTAATACTGTCTGACTACAACAAGGTCTTATTTTTTGTGCAACATAGTGGTTTTATGGATTGTTCGTAACACAAATACATCAAAAATTCTACACTTTAAGCTATGTTTAGATTTAAAAGTGAAACGTGAATGTAGAATCTAGAGCTCCAGCGATTAGTTTATTAATCAGTTAATCAAAAAAATAATAATTTGCAGCTATTTAGTAAATGATAAATTGTTTGTTATTTTTCTAGCAAACACACCTGAAATGTTCACCTCAATATGTACTAGTTCAGGTTTATTAAATGCAAGGATTTGATGCCTTTTACTTTGTCATTTATGATAGTAATCTAAATATATTTGGATTTTAGACCATTGGTTGTTTTAAAAAAAAAAAAAAAAGCAATTCACATTAATATTTCAGAAATGATGAAACACTGAGATAATATGAAGCAAAGGATTTAATCAGGAAATTGAGAAAATAATCACCAGATTAATCCAAAATGAAAATAAGTGTTAGTTGCAACCCTAATATATTTAGCATGGTTGAATTATGTCAGAAATGGATGCAATTAGAGCTGAAATTGCATGATTGTCAAATCTCAATTGACAGACCATGAATTACGTCCATATTTGACATAATTGTGTAATGATGGATTTGACATATGCCACACTCCGGTTCTACAAAAATGTATGTTTCAAAGAGCTAAGAAAAATGAGAACTATTTATTCAATCTTATCCTTGACGACAAACTAAGCTGCTTTGACAGCTGAAGCATCCTGTCCTTTCCTTACACTTAATTCATGCTATGGGCTGTCTATTAGTGCACTCATGTACCTTCGGAAAACACGAGTAGCAGGGAGATGGTTTGCAAGACGGTCCGCCAGAGAAATCAGGTCAACCAGTGGATTAGCGATGAACTTGAGGAAATCCCCTCAAACTGTGGGTGAACTCCAGACAGTGTAGCTTTGCATATTGGGGCGAACCACTGAAGGCAGTACGATACGTAAAATACGGTATGACTTTACATGAGGGGGATCATATCAAATAAACATCATTAGAAAAGGAAGAAACCTTTACGTGAACCCAAAGCTCATCAAGGATGGCATTAAGAGGGAATTTTTCAAAAAACAAGCACACATGATCACTGTCTGCTGTGACTAGATGAGAACAGCAAAGTCTTTGTTATTCAATGAGGATTTACTCCTGATTTCCCAGCATGCTTAACAAAATGTAAAAGACCATGAATACCAAATGTACCACTTGGCTAATAGAAGGACGGGCTATATCTCAATTCTACAATATTTTCTTCACCGTGTTACACACATTGTGCCATTTTCTTTGAGGGTACAAATAACCTGGCCCTTTAAAACTTCTCAATAACTGTGCATGAAGCCCTGGAGACATGTTTGAGTGACAGCCGCGGTAAAGGGAAAGTTCTTCTTTGCAGGCTCAGCTGCTTGTTCTTCTGGCCTTTCATTCCTATTTTGACACGGGTTATTGACAGGTCATAAAGGGACAGACATGAACAACTGTGTGTTTCTTTGTTGTGATGTTGCTATATTTAATTAAGGTAACTCAATGTTTGCCCTCATGGGTCCTCTGAAGTTTAAGTGTCATTTAAGGAAACTGTTTTATAGGTTCACTTTGCAACCAAAATGTATGAGTAGGAGACATGTATACAACATGCACATGTATTAATCGGGGGTGAAAAGAGGTCTAAGGGAAGTTAAGGTTTCTAATATAATAACATGGAGAAAACTGCAGCCATTTACTTGCTGATTTCTGTGAGTTTCGATGAGTGCTGTGGAGGTCCAAGAAACTTATCTGAGATGAAAATTCAATCTGTTATAAGGGAAAGCAAGATGCTTTGAATATGGGTGTGATCTTAAAGCATAGAATGTAAATGTAAAATGTTATATTATGATATGCTATTTGTAAGAAATTGCATCATTTAAAACGGTATTGTAAGTGATCCCAAACTGTTGCCTAGCACTTTAATCAGGAAAAAAAAAGCAATTAAAAAAAGGTAATAAATTCACAACTGCTTAGGTCGCTCTTCTGAAAAAGTATTTTGAGGAAAACAAGCTCAGGGCTATGCATTAGCCAGATCACATTAAAAATTCCATCAAATATAAAAGTTGGAAAAATACTTTCTTGATTGCTTCACCTATACAATCTCTGCCTTAATTTTTTTTTTTTTTACTCAGGGAATGAAATCAAAATGTGCATGAAAGCCTTATCAGCTTGCCACCCAAAATAATAACAGTCGGGCCCATTGGGGAGCCATAAAGTGTTTGCTGAGTTATACTGTTGGCAGATTAATGGTGCTTATTCACTAAAATTCAAGTATTAATCAACATGTAATGTCATATGCTGCAGGAAGGGGGAAAAAAGGCTGGATAAGTCTCTGAAACTTGCCTTCAAACTTTAACGCACACAAAGGAACACACACACACACACACACACACAAACTGTCATTAGAAGTGCATAATAAAAGCCTAGATGGATAGCCAACATGGACAAGAAATGCCAACGCAACCACCAAAATGAAAATTGATGGTTGTTACGCCTTGATGATGAGCAGTAATGGAAGAAAAGCGATGACAGGCTTCAGGAACGTGGGGGGGGCCAGTGACGTCTAGCAAAGATCAGCTCACACAGTGGGAAGCACGATGGATGCACGTTCAGACGAAGCACCAAAGTCAAATGACCTTTATTGCGATCAAAACCTTTACTTGAGAGGCAGTTTGACACAAGGCAGTTGCCAACATTTCATGACTACAGGGATGAGCGTGAGAAATCCAAGAGCAATGTATTAAAAAGCAGACAAGTGCCATTTTAAATGTTTTGTTTGATATATTGACAAGCAAACCACAGAAAAATACAAGAAAAACATGGACTGTGCGCCACTTTCCCATTTGTGTTAAATATAAGTGAGCTTTATAGGTTGTTACAAAAAGGAATGTTTAAATATTTCTTCTGCTACAATATAAAAATCTCAAACCTTGAGCTCATTTAACTCCACCAATCTCTCTCCTCTGCTTTAGCCCACACACACATGTAATGACTCTAAATCCTTATAGACTTCAGTGGAAAAAATGATTGAGTCCATTCCCCATCCAGCCCCACAACTTTCTGTACATTCACATACGCAAGCCTGAACGTCACTTAAATGCCGAGCCAGCTTGTGCTCGGAGCGATAAGGGAATTTTCCTGTGAGTCATAAGCAACTTCTCTCTGAAGGTTTGGGGAAAGTAAAAGGAGAGCTGCGGGACTGCAATATGCTGTTGCTCAGCACTCCTCTCCCAGCCCATTTATTTCAATGGCACAGGCATCTGTATTTAACCCTTCCAGCTGTTTCTCGTCCTCCACCATATGTCATCCTGACCATCCTGCCCGAGGTGCTAAGGTCAATTTACTTTTGTCCAATGTAAGGAGCTGAAATGAAACGGAAGCAGCCCTGTGGTGGCCATAACAATCACCTAATGTCTGCACACTGAAGCGATTCTGTGGATTGAGCAGATTGCTTAAAATGGACTCAAACTAAAACATGGCAGGTTAAGGGCTGAACGACACTTACCGCTGTCACCTGCTTCCAGTGCCCTTAACGTTTGTTCTTTGAGTCGGTCCGCCTCGTGTTTCTTCCTTCTGTGTTCCTCTAGTTTGATCTGTAGGTCCTCAGCTACCTGCTGAAGCTCTCTGAGCTGGGCCTGAAGAGAGACGATATAGAGACAAACAACATCTACCATCAGAACATATGGCAAACATTCCACCTGCTGCGGACACTTTCCTACAGTCAGTCTGCCAGTAAGTGATATGATCATACTTCTTCATATTTTTTCCTGATGTTATCCCTAATTTGTGGCAAATGTCTAAAGAGAAAGCACAATTTTAAATAGTAGTTTGGGCCGCTGTAGTATATATAAAAATGTCCAAAAGCCCAAAATGAAAGAAGCCATTACCATCTTGAAATTTTGTATGAATTCTCTTTCACTCAAATGAGCCATGTAACTTTCCCACCACTCTTAGCTCATAATTTAAATCTTGGCTCCTTTTTTTTGGTAAATTGCAGCCATCATCCACTGCACATCTTTATTAGATTAGATCTTTATTAGTTATTGGTCACTTGGTCAGAATCTGGTATTTCTGGAATTATGACAAAATACCTGCAAAACTCATCACATTCCCACCAGTTTCAGGTGTACTTTGTGTTTAGGGCCAATTAGCAATTTTACCTGCTAAACATCAGCATGTCAGCTGTCACTGTGACCACGTTAGTATTAGCATTTAGCTCAAACCATTGTGCCAAAGTACAGCCTCACGACTGTTGGCATGAAGACAACTGACCCGTAGCCTCAAAAGAACCAGGTTTTTAGGATTGAATATGCCTCTGTTCTTATTTCCATCTCTTTGCCTATCTTTCTTTATGCATCAGTATATCTACCTCCAAACCAGAACCAGCCCGTGTATTTACAAAAACTTGTGTGACAACACTCGGGTCTGCACAATGGACTATTTAAATCACTTGCGTCAGGAGGTGTTGCTGTCACACCAAATATGACAGCTTTTGACAACCAAGCATAACCTATCATCACTCTCCGTAATGGACCAATTAATATGAAAGAGCAGCAGCTCCTTGTTCGTGTGCGTGCGCGTGTGTGTGTGTGTGTGTGTGTGTGTGTGTGTGTGTGTGTGTGTGTGTGTGTGTGTGTGTGTCAATACTGCCTTCCAATCTCTCCTCAGAGACTCTCATAATGCGGTGATGGATTCTGCTTGGTTCGGATAGGGATGACTACCTTTCTAGGCCACGCTGCTTGCTTAGCCACCTCCAGTTTGCTGCAGTGATTTATGGGCTCCATTTTGAGTGAACAAGAACATATTTACTAGTGAATAAGACCCAGAACATGTAAAAAAAAGTTCCTCCACTGTGTTAAAACACTGTATAAAACACTGGAAATTAATGCACATATGTAAACATATTTGTGTTATGTAAAATATCTGAGCTCTCTAAAGACGAAAACCTGTTTAGTCATATACTCATCTTAAAACTAAGCAATATTCGGACTTCTCCCTGCTGTATTAACTCTTGGAAAGCTGCAGTAAAGTTTGAACAAAAAAAAAACCTTCCTCCTGACAAAGCTAGCTTAAGTAGAGAAAAACATGTTAAAAAGGGACTGAAGACTAGCAACTGCTGCACACCATTTCCTGCTTTAAAATGTACACTTAGAGCGGGCCAATCAAAAGAAAGATAATCAAAAACCTCCACAAAGAGGATTTTATTGAATACCAATTTGTATTCAATTAACCGCAGCATTCCCATTTCTGCCGGTTGTAGGGCACTGACACACTACACTCAGCATTCATTGTGTAAAGGCTTCTAATTTGATTAAAAAGTTTTCTAGTGCGCCGTCTCTTTAACAACAGATTCTTCTTTAACCCTTGAACCGTGGGAAGAGTTCACTTTTGAGTCATTGTGTAAGGTTTCTGAGACGAGGCCCCGGAGATAACCCTGCCATATCAACAGAGACACACTGAGAGAAGAAGATCACAATGTGCGGCGGGGCTCGGAGAGCTGGGTGACACTTCAGCCTCGATCTGCCAATCAGCCGCCGCAGAAAAAAAAAAAACATAGGTAAAAAAAAAAAGAGAACAGAACAGAAAAGAAGGGTGCAGGGTACACACTCAGAGACCATCAGCTGGCAAATCAGACACGCTTGTGACTGTGTGTGGCAAAAAGTGGCCTTCAGTCAAAATCTCTGTTGTCAAATAAGTGGTATCTTTTCAACTGTATCTTTCAGGACAAAGCAAAATGTTTTAAATAACACTTCTTTTTCTTCAACAAACGCTGCTGTAAAGTGCTTCAAAGTACTTGAAATAAAGTAATTTCTCACATAATCAATGCACAAAATAAGATAAGTCCTGAGAAGGTCAAAACTCTGAAATGTGCAGCAGAATCCCAACTCAACATTTCAATATTCAGTTGAAATGGCCATAACTACACTACAACAACTGTACAAACAATGCTCTGGTCTTACAATTTTCAGTTTTACTAAAAAGGGAAAATTAACTTGCATATTGCAGTACGTGAGTCAGACTTGACCATCTAACAGTGGTGGGAGGGCAACTATTATTTCCTAAAGCACCATAATGCATTAAGTAATGGGACCGCTGAAGCAGTAAATATAACTTACAAACATCTAAAGACATCCTCAGCTGCCAAATTTACCAATTTAATTTGCACCGAACTCCAGGGCTCCAGTTTCTAATTTGGCCTCGTGCTTGTTGAATGAAGTGTGCAAATGGAGAGCAGAGGAAAAACTGCGAAGCAGTTTCTGCTCCTCTTGAAGCTCGGTAAAGGAGTGTGTTGATGTTGCTCAAAATGGGCTTGATCACTCAGGTATTTGTTTAATTGTGTTGACTTACCCCCAAACATTTACTCCTTACTGATTTAAAGTGGGTGCAAATGAAGCATAGTCACAACTGAAATCCTTAAGAATATATAATAGAATGCAAAGCTGATAGCAGGAGGTGAATATGATGATGTTGATGGGTCATAGATGACAGTACAAACTATGAATTGTTTGGAGAGGAGCTGTACTGTATTCTAAACACAATCATAATATACTGATATGTTTATTATGCTAAAATGCCATTAATTGATCAATTAAAACACAGTGATACTATGAGCTAATGGCTGGAAAAAATGCTTTTCGGCAGTTCTGAACAAACCAGGCTGAACGCATCACGTTGACAGGGCAGAAACTTACTGCACAGCAGACTAAGGTTGGTGCTGCAAACCGCACAGCAGATGCCTATAGCAGCAGGTGCCATGAACACGTTTGGTCACAAAAATATCATAGAGCACAAGCTGCTCATTTAGACCAGGAATTCTCAGAGCGCAACACATATAAAAGCAAATTAACCCCAATGTCCCTATCAATCAAGTGTGTTAGCTAGCAAGCCAGGTAATAACACAACAGTTACTGACTGGCAGGTAGCCAAGGTGAAAAGTTAATTAAATCTATTGAGGATAAGTGAAACAATATCTACTCACAATAGCCTACAAAGTAAAAGCACATTGGTACATTTTATGATAATTTGAGGGGCAGTCTTCCATAATTTGTTTGCTGACCACAATAAAAAGACAGAGGGTAACGAGAAAAACAACATGCAGTTAAGTGCCCTGGCCAGGACATGCAATGACATGTGCTGAAAACCAAATATCAGACTCCAGAACAATGGTATTCCAGGGCAAACAATCCCCAATGCAGTGCACCCAGAACTTAGCTTGCAACATACATCACTTTGTGCTAAAGTTCATAGTAAATGGGTTCCCCAGCTTGACTGAAATAGGTTCCAACTACCCCCGGCATTTGTTATGCAGGGTACAGGATACACTTTGCACCCTAATGTATGAGCAAATATCTTACAGATGCAGCATTCTACTGGTGCAACAAAAGTTTGTACAGAAATTACAGTTTCCCAGACACTACACTGTAATGACTTTGGTGACCCCCTCCCCCCCTTTCTCTGCATTTTCCCCAGCACCACCATGGGGATGTCATTTGTGCTTTTGAACATGTTTACTATGTTCACAAATCACCACTGTGCCTAAGTACGACTTAACACAGCAGCTAATGTGGCTGCAGACTCTCGGGCTTGTTGTTCCATAAACCATAGCAAACAAAACTGAAGATGGTCACATGAAACAAAAGGTTTGACAAAATGTACTAAAAGAAATGTGTTAAATAGGATCACAAATAGTTAAAGCACACTGAAGAGAGTAGAGATGTGATTTGATCATTTAAGGTAGATCTAGGATCAGTTTTCCATAATATATTACTGATACAGTTAACATTAAGGGTGTCTCCCTTTCCCAGCACTTTAAGATCATCTGTTTTCTATTAAGTATAAATTTATACGCTACTATGTATATACAACTTAATGAATGTAGCGTATATTTTGTGCAAACTCAAACTCAACACAGTTTGAACAACACACAAAAAAAAGTTACTTGTGTTCTCACAGCAGGAACAGGGTAAAGCTCTTCAGTGGAAAACCCTTGATGACTTGACTTAACAACTATATGCTCTATGGTAGTAGTTACTTCAGCAGAATACAGTGTACCTGCTTCTCCCTCCAGAGCAGCACTCCCTCCTCAATCAGTTGCTGCTTGACTCGCAAACCCTCGTCCAAGGTCCTCATCTGGCCCTCCACGTATGCTCTCTCTCTCTGTCCCAGATTCCTGGAGGAGAGCGAGAGAGAGGATGCACACTCCCATCATTACTGAGAAAACATCGGCCACCCCTGCTACGGTCATTGAGATGGCGCAATCCAATTTTTTAAGGGCCCACAATACAGCAGGAATCCAAATGGGAAAATAGAAAAGTAAATAAGACGGGGGCTGATGCTCTGTGGCTGAACTAAATTGTTTTTGAAGTCTAGCAAACACAATATGAGTGTGGACCTTGTGAAAACATAATGAGATATACTCTGCTTGTATATGGTTTTGAGGCGAATGGCAGTGAATTAAATAATAGAGAACTGTCAACAAAAGAAGTGGGATACTGCATTAGAAGTTACATTTGCACAGCGAGCGTCATGTCAGCATCATAGTATGGTCAATCTTTGTTGTGCAGCGATGAGAAGATGATAAATATGACCTGGCAGGAGTCTGAGGTCTTATAAATATTTTCATTCACAGCCCATGATCTCTGTAGTATGTAATTTATATCCTAAAGAAACTAAATTATCTGCATGAGAAACACCTCTGGGTTGGGTTATTGCAAGTACAATTTATAGTGGGAAAAGGAATGTGTAATAGCAGTGGTGAGTCAGATGTGTCCTTGTCATGGACGAACTCTTCACTATTTGTGATGCACATACAGCACATTATAAGAGACAGTCTGAACCACATCAAGTTTTTAAATCAGTGACACCATGCCCCCTGGTGGCACAATGAATGAGTCACTTTAACATGGGTGCATCAAGTGAACAGTCTATCACACTGATGCTATGATAAACAGCCTTATCTCAAAGTCAAACTGGATAAAAAAAAAAAATCTGCATCTTTATCAAATTGCACAAAAATGCACAGTTTCACACATTTCCAAAACAGAACGGAGGTAGGTAAATGTTTCTATAGCTATGCACGGGCCTCTAATAACATATTGCGAGTCAAAATCTGCATGTGTTATTTCATAAATATTGAATCGCAGTTTTCAACTGACCAGCAAGTGTTCTGGCAGTGAGCGTGGCTGTTGTATTCATCTGAAGCATCGCAGCAATCTGGCGAGAGACACAGGAGAAACCAATCCAATGCGCATACACAAGAACAGAAGAGCATACAACAAATCTACAAGGTATGTCTTTATTCTAAATGATGTGGTCAGTACAAAATTTGACAATAGAAATAAACACAGATTAACATTTAAAAACAATACACACTAAAAACACATTATGAGCAACTCAGAATGATCTATTTTCAGGTACTTTTTGGAGCATAGTATTTCTCAAATATGCCCATAAAAAGTGACAATTTGACCACAACGCTTTTATTTTCCAACATAAAAATGTTGTTTCACTATTTTCTGACATTTCAAAGATAAAATGAATAATTGAGAAAATAATAAACAGGTCAAAACAATTTGGCATTTTGGGATACATTCACTTTCTTGCCGACGATTAGATAAAAGGATTTTTACCTTTCTCGTGTGTGCACGGTAAATATGAAGCTACCGCCGAGCTTAGCATAGCACAAAGACCGGAAACATGAAAAGGGTAACAAAATCTGCCTTCTAGCATCTCTGAGACTCACAAATGAACACTTTATATGTTGTTTGTTAGTTTGTTAACCAGAGCCAGGCTAGCTGTTTCCCTTCATTTCCAGTGTTTGCGCTAAGCTAAATTAACAGGTTGTTGAAACATGGGTGTCCATTTTCTCACCTAATTCATGGCAAAAAAAAGCAAACAAGTGTCAAACTATTTTTTTACTATTCCAGCTTTATTGTGTTTAATTTCGCTATGAGCCAACATTAACCAGTAACACTCATTAAATGGCTCATGTACCAGGCTCACGCCAATTGTCTTAGACGAATAAAAATGATAAATGATAAATGAGTATTCTCTATAGTGCCGATAATGTTAATCTAACCAGTCACTTTTCATCCTCAAAGACAGAGATTAGATCTTTGTATCTGCATGATATCTCTCTCTGGTTCAGAGAGAGTCTCTTGAGATCAGCCACTTTACAAGATCAGCAGCATGGTGTTTTGTAAGTGCTCAGATCAGGCTTTTGCTTAGATGTTTTAACCCAAGAGAGTGGGCACAGTGTGAAACTTCTCAATTATCCAGAACCCCATTGGTGACCAGTGGAACAAGAGTATCGCAGCCCAGAAAGGGAAGCCAATGAAAATTTTCTCAACAAGCAGTCGAAAAGGAAAAAGTGACGACGCGTTAGCTATTAAGTGGCTCCATTCAAGGCGGGGAAGGTATGAGAAGACAAGTGGGAGTAGAATAAAAGGAGAGAGGAAAGGGAGATGGCAGCTTTGAGAAATATTCCCCTACTGTTTTTTTATTCTTCATTCGTTCAATTTCTTTTTTACCCACTTTGGTTGAATGCCGTCGTTTGCTCGTGAAAGAGAGATGTTGACAACGGAATGTATTGATTTTATCCAAAGAGGAGAACTACTGGAGAACAAAAGTAGATGAGAAGGCGGGGCTGAAAAACTATCTGATTAGACACTGAATGCGGCAGATTTTACAAGAAAGAATGGAGTAAAGCCTTGAGGAAAAGGACAGGATGTTTTTCAAGGAAAGCTTAGTGAGGAAAGCGAGTGTGTACACGCCTGTATGTGTGTGTTAGAGAGCCATGTTTACTTCATCTGTTTGTTCGCACTACAAAAAGGAGTGACAGTGTGAACACCAAAATGTCAGCTTCTTGACATCATGTAGAATATGAATTCCCTCCCATGTCTGCAAAACACTCAAAATGGGAAATACAAACAATACCCAAGAAAAATTAGGACTTTTTAGAGTATATTCTACATCATATCGTTTCACCAAATATTTTTAACAAATACGATCTGTCACTATGGCTCTCTACAGCCGTTGTTGTCCTTCAAAAATGCTGCAGCACAAAACACTGTTAATCCATTGCCTTACTTCAAACGGTTTTGTAAAGTTTATTAAAGTCAAGTCCCAGCAGAGTATTATTTCTTCCGCTATAATGCAATATAAAAAGCCTTACCACAGATGCCATCATTGACTCGCGATGATGGGATGTAGTGTGGGCGGAAACCCAGATTTGTGCAGTAGAATCGACCACGAGGACAGGCTGACGTTCCTACACGGGGCCAGGAGCAGAGGTCAACGTTATATAAAATAACTTCCAGAAACAAATTCATCTAATCAAAACTATTCATGATGCATGCGCAGGAGTTTTATCCAGTTGCTGACGTGAGTAAACATGCCGTTGTGCAGAATTTGCCGGCATTTTGGTTTGTTGTTTCGGTCGTTTTATGATTTCTATTATTTTTTTGTGTTTACTTTTCTAACAAAAACTGTTTAAGAGTCGAGTATGAGTGTGCCTCAAAAACATGTTTTGTGTCGTCACAGTGACCTTTGACCTTTCACCACCAAAATCAAATCGGTTCATCCTTCAGTCCAAATGAACTTTTGTACCAAATTTGAGAATATTCCCTCTAGACATAACAGAGATATCGCATTCACGAGAATGGGAAAAATGGACAACCAGGAAACATAATGCCTGCAGCCCCGACAGTCACCAGTACCGAGGAGTAAAAAGGTCACTGTTTTGCAACTTTTGAGTGTGGTATACTGCATTTAGTGATTTTTTTTTTAAATGTTAATATACTACATAGTCAAATATGATGTAATTGGACACATCTCAAATTATATCAACTAGAGGTCCAGGGAATTTTCTCCTTCTTTAACTCTTTCTGCTGCGCTGGACTGGTTGCATCAGAATATTTGGAGCCAATCACTCTAAAATCTTACTGTAGATGATATTACCAACAGACTCAATTTAGGGCTTGTGAATAGGTACCAGAGGGTGTCTACTGAAATATCAAACATGGCCTAAGCTTTATACACACATATACGTATATGTATACACACACACACACACACACACACACACACACACACACACACACACACAGGCATATATATATATATAAATATACAGTGTGAATTTTCTTTTCCAACTTTATCATTTTGTTTAAACTCAGTTATAGCAATTACATTGTGTGAATTTACAAAGAAATCATTCACATTTCATTGCTGTGTCTGAACATTTTTTTTCTCTACATTACATTTTCTGCAGTGCTCTTTTTCTTAAGTTAGCAAGGTTTTTATTAAAATATCAAAACATTTGGTGTCTTGAAGTCTTAAGTCTTAAAGCACTGGTGAGAGGAGTTTATTCATTGTTGACAATGTTGACGTGATTGACTGACTTTGCTTGTTTCGACACATGAACGTGGTTTTCATGGTTTTAGAGGCTTTTGCACTGAAATGCATCGACTGTTTTGAGAACTGGATTAAGAGTTGTGATAATGACGTTTCTGATGTATGAATTTCATCAAAGTGACTGAGAAAAACTGTAACATATAGAATGCAGAAACGGAGTCAACCCCGCTGGCACTGATAATAAAGCATCTGCTGCTCAAAAGTTGGGCTTATTTGACAAACTTCAACTCTTTTAAAATAGGCAAGTATGAGATTATTAAATAGACATTATTCATCTCCAAAACCCAACTTCATCTGGGGAATATGTGGTGAACACGTATTACAAATGAAATGTAGCACAAAGTACACTGATAAGCCCACTTGTGTATCTAATATGTCAGTTTAACAAGGCTGTTCAGATACTCAAATATTAATGTCCTACAATAAGAAATTGTGTGTGCAGTAATTATTAACAGTGTACCAGTGACAGTGATGGAAACACAGTTTGCTGACATTAGTAAACAGACACCCACTCGAACATTGGTCAATGTTTTACCTGGTTCATCAGAGCCATCTTCACAGTCGCAGTAGTCATCGTTCACCTGCTCAAAGGGGATGATCTTCGAGCCATCAATGCACAGAAAGGACTTTCTCTCTCTGTAGAAACGTTTGTCTGTTACAGAAAAAAAAACATCACACACTGATACGTTTGTGACCTTGAACTGCAGCTAAACAGTAACCAAAGAAGTGGATTGAAATCAACATGTGGCAGCTATATCTATAAAAACACAGTGCTGAAGTGCTGAGTCTGTGATAAAATACAACTGTAACTAGCTTTATTAACCCTCTAATTCTGGTATTATTGCTAGCACCATGAACAAAGTTTAAATGCTGTGTACAGCTGTTGGAAAACATCTGCAATGATGACAACTACATAATCACTTGCTTCACGGTATCTGTGTTAATGCTGAGGGGCTGTTGTTGTTAAAGTCACAACACGTTACATGTTGCAGCACAAAATATCTATTGAAAGCTATTTAGCTTTCGAGCTAGGTGGTAGGGGACAGGGAACTTACAGGACGAAGATATTCCTCTTATTTTCCGCGAGTCTACGAAACCACACCAGAAGACAGCTGCGATAATGATGTGGAAACGCATGTCAGAGGGCAGACTTGAAAACTGTCTCCCTCCTGCCTCATAAAAAAAAAAAACCCGCTCAAACGTGTTTAAAACTCATGATATGTATCCGACATTCAAACTGGCAGTGTCCATGACTTCCTGAAACAAGCGGTCACGTGACGTTACTGCGGCTTTCTACTGGTTTTTATTCGATTCCTTCGACCAGTCACGAGTGAGAAAGGCTTCTGAGACGAGAAAGAAATACACTTCGGTTTTTTTTGTTGTTTTTTTTGGGTTTTTTTAACCACATGATCAATGATTTATTACAGGCTTACATTTAAAGCTCTGTGGTTGAGACTTGTCCAAAACAAAAAGTAATTTTTCAGGCTCAAACACCTTTATACGCTCAAATTTTTCAATATTTTGTTCAATTTATGCATTTGAGGTGATATAAGAAAATAACACGTGTATTTATAAATAAGAGGGGACAGACAGAGGCAAAAGATTTATCCAGAAATATAACATAAGTTACACAAATCACCTGATCTGTATTACTTACTATTTACTGGTTATGAGTTCTAAATTCAATTATTAACTTTTGTGTTCACGCAGGAACAATGCACGTTGATATTTAGAGTTTAAGTAATATTACTGTATGAAGTATATAACACAGATGGGGGGGTTTTTATACCCATTGGCTAACATTATATCCTTGCCTATGATGTATCATAATACCGCAGCTGGGTAACTCACTTGGTACATGTGGGATCATTATGGGAAAAGCTTATTTACTCCCTGTAAAGTGACGGATCCGTGTTATTTCCCTGTGAGGTGCAGCTTCTCCTCTAGTGACGTTCTAACAGTTTACATTGTTATCAATGAACAGTCTCTGAGGTTTTTACTCATATTCTTTTATACCTGATCACTGGCACCTATCCCTCCCTCCCAATACTCAAGGGCCAAGAGTTCTTGTTACTCTCCAGCTTTATTTGTGCACATAGATTTTACTTTGTGTGATGATTGTATGAATTTTACCTTAGTCAGAACACATATCAAACATATAGAAATGTGAGTAGGCCTATGTGTTTGAAGATAATGATAGATAGATAGATAGATAGATAGATAGATAGATAGATAGATAGATAGATAGATAGATAGATAGATAGATAGATAGATGTGTCATCATGATGCGATATTGCCATAAAATCATGAACACAAATAAGACATGTGCACCTTTTAATGATTTTATTAACAATTAACAATAATCACAAAATTAACACCATAAAAACAAACAAAAAGTGAATTGTCAGAATGCAATGTGTTTAACCAACACAAATTGTTTTTGAGGCACTTGAAAAGCAATTTAAAGGTAAATCTGAAAGCCGATTTACAATAATATCAACTAAGGAAGTAACATTTTTAATTGTGTGGATTTTTAGTTCGTCATTTTTCATGGTTAAGCCGTGTGTAAAGGCCTGTGTTGCATAGTGACTCCTTGCTCTGAAGGTAAGAGAGGTCACGGATCATGCCTGGGAAAGAATAGGAGTCCAAGGTTGGACGCAATGGAAACACTGGCATCAGTCCGGATGTCATGTATGGTGACATAAACCCTGCCATACTGCCGTTTGCAGAGGAATAGGTCAGCCTTAAAGGGCTGACACCGAGGCGAGGGCTGAGCCCGTACAGGCTGTCTCCACCGGCGGCCGTTGGTGGCATGTGGAGCGGGGAGAAGGCTGACTTGTTCCCCAGTGCACCAAGCGCTCCAGGCAAAGAGGGCCTGAGCGCGTTTGGGTGATTAGACGGAGAAAAGCCATCAGAGTCAACATTGTTCTCTTTGGCGCTCAACACCAGTTCAATTGATTTGACGATGTCACCTTTGCACGTTCTCACCATAGACTCTAGGGTGTCCCGCTTCTGATGGGGGAAGATCTTGGCCATGATATCGGTGGGGTCGCGGTCCAGGCCCGGATAGTCCTTGGGTTTCTCCATCTCACTCCCTGACTCCGGATCCGAGGGGGAGAGCGACCTCTGCGGACTCTCTGTGTGGTCCGAGCGCTGGTCAAACACCGGGGATGGACTTGCACTGTCATCAGTGAATGAAGTGGTGTTGTCTTTGCTTGGAGACAGCTCCTTCTTACTTGGAGAGGGCAACCGTGTGGTGTGGGGAGCGAACAGGGGTCGACCCATGAATCCGTTATAAAAGTTATACTTGCTCAATTTGTCATCTGAAATATGGATCGAAGAAAAACAGATGGTTTGAAATCTTATTTGCTAGGTTACACATGTGCTTGCATCCAAACAGTGTGTAAAATTAGTAAACAATACAATTTTTGTAAAAACTCTTAAATCTACCTCAAACTACGAATAAACCAATAGCAACACATAATATTAACTCAAACAATGATAAGGTATTATGGAATTCTTGGCATGGGATGGGTAAAATAATCTCAGAAATTATCATTTCAACGTACCATCTTTTTGGTTCTCTGTTCCAAAAACATCAAAACTAGGAGCTGTTGCAGTGTTGATGGTAGTTGCTGGCACCCCAGGGCCTACAGGTGACCCCTGAGGGATCCCTGCTTCTCCCCCGATCCCCGACCCAGGGTACAAGAGCCGGAGCTCCCGGGCCTCGCTCTCCTCCTGAGCCTGCTGCCTCCTCAGTGCCACCTGCGCGGCCATCACCCGCTGCCTCTCCGCTATGAGAGTGCACTTTGCGCACACGCAGTCTCTCCAACGACAAAAGCGCTTGTGGCCTTTCAGTGCGGAAACCACGCCGTGGTTCCTGCATCTGGCGCACTTCGGGGTGCGGGGGTATCCCCTCTCCAGCGCGGGATTACAAGCCCGGAGGAAGAGAGGTGGAGGGCGCAGGAGGGAAGGGGGCATTTGCAAACCACCGAGAGGGTTTGCGGTGTGCCCGGTGAGGCCAAGCGGTCGAATCCTGCTGTCCATTGCCTGAGGGGAACCGAATGCAAAGTCCAACACAGTTATTCAAATGCAGTCATTTAAGTGATGTGGCCTTCTCTGAGTGACTGGAGACTCTTTACTGCACCCTGAACCAGCGCGCCTTAAGTGTCTCCTCTCCAGGTGGTTTGACATGAAATACAACACCCTAGTCACACCCCTTTCCGCTCCAGCTTCTTAACGCCCTATCATGTTTATTTGCATCCCGGATGAATAGTGGTTTAATCTGATGCAACTGAGCCTATATGCAGCTGCCGTTTAGGAAAAAGTGAGGCCTATAAACCCAGACTATGTATGATATTTAATCCCACGTTTGGAATTACGATCTGGGGGGATTACATTTAAATTTGCACTGGGCTTTTGGTTGCTTTAACATTTACAATGATTTAATATGCACCATAATGCACCACAGTGGACTAATATGTAAAATGGTGGACTTGTTGAATAAAGGAAAGAAGATCATTTTGCCTCAGGTCAGCTACATACAATGACCCCTTTGGTTTCCCTACTGAACAATGAATATTCACTATTAGGATGTTTTTAACACAACAATGGCACTAATAGCCACAAAAGCAACAGGTAATTATCTACCTGGTTATTCTGTTGAACAAATTAACTTGACAAAAGACCCATCTGTCAACAAACACCCAGTGAGATTGGTGGATAACTAATCACACCTTGTCACATGTTTCATTCATTTCTCTCCATTCAAACAGGATCCAGTTACAAGCAACAGATTGCCTTACTGTTATTACACAGAAAACAACTTGAGCAGAATGTGACAAACACAGTGGCGGTCGCCAAGGGGAACACATCACTAAAACATTGTCAGCCATACAATTGCACATGTGCACATTGTCTTTCTCAATAATGCACAACCTGTAGTGTTGTTCAGTCTAACAGCCCTGCAATAAATTCAATACAATTATAACAATAAATTGAAGTCTTACAAGATGTTCCATTTACTTTGTCCGTGTGTGTGTATGTGTGTGTGTGTGTACTGTAAATGCTTGCACTTTCTATGTCATGTGACTCCAAAATAATAAATAAAATTTTAATATTGATCCTATCCTCAGCTATTAGACTTCTCCTAATCATCTGTAGATGTGAGAGCCAGACTTCAGTGGCTTCTCTTGGTCTCCTCGTACTTCTGTCTCCACTAGACTCCCTCTGAATAATGGATGTGGGTTAAAGAAGCCGTAGATGGAAGCACTCATCCCCCTTGCGGCGTTTTACTGAGATAATGATTCCCTGAAGGGCATCTCTGAGGAAGGTCTGCTGCAGCACAGGCCAGAAAAAATAGATCATTTTCTAATACACAATGATTTAATGCAGATATAGCTATTATTAGTCATCGATGTTACTACTTACCACACTCACAGACTGGTAGGTGTTTCTATTTGCTGATAAAAGAAGATTGCTGTTCTCTGAACCAAAAGTTATGAGTGACTGATGCTACTTTTTACACCTCTCCTTCGCACGGATTTCTGCTCCATCACACGCTGAGTAATGGATCTTATCGGCGGCGTACCGTAGCTCCCTCCTTCGCAGTGCGAGGAGATGTAATATGCACACCTGCACACATACAATCATGCATGTACCGATGCAAAGTGCAAAAACACAATCTCTGGTTTTACGTGTGTACAGGCATTTGTCGTAACAAAAGCATCCTGATAATGACTTGTATGGTAAGAGGCTTTGAGAGGCGAGTCTGCTATTTGCAGAAAGATGTACCAGAAGTTATGAGGCTTAATAGATAGGGGTTGGTACAGACTCACTCCAGCTGTGCAGGACATGAAGATAATCTGAAATGCATCCATCAACACAGAGTACGTCTGCTGCTAAAAACATAAATAAATGCCAGTGATGCACATGCTGTGTGGACGCACATGCAGCTTTTATCATTTCATCCACTGTGAAGTGGAATTTGAGGTTTGGATTTGTGGCTGGCAAGTTTATCCAGGCACATTAAGCTGCTCTCACCTGGCTTTTTATACAGACCACTTAGGTTGTTTATATGGACCAGTTATAACTGGAGGGTGGCTGGAAACAGCATGGTATAAATGCGTGTTTCGCTGTATATCGAGCTCTTGGAGCAGCTCAAATTTAGTCTTATTTTCTAATTATCCAGAGGAGGAAAAGGGAACTAAAACATCCTTTTTTGGGGGGGAGCCTCTATAAACTGGGTAATGGAGAAAAGCTGTAGCGTTATATTTACTCATTTACTGCCTCTTCTGTTTTTCTCTGGATCATAGGATTACAAGGCCAAGCCAGTGCCTTCCATCCACATCAGGTTCACCTTGAGTCAGTGTAGTTTCTCAACTCTCTCAAGTTTGTGCTAGTCTACCATTTGATAGTACGCACTACTGTTATCTCTGCATTTTAGCAAACCTTTAGCCTAGGTCATTGGTTTGCATGGATGATGTGGTTTTAGTCAGAATTTTTCAACCTCACCCCCTACACAGAACGAAGGGATTATCAGGGATAACTGCAGTTAGAGTAGATATGGCTAGACAGTGTCTTAATTGTGTTCTTAACAGATCTGCACATGTCAGATATGGTGTTTCATCACAACCATGTGCCTCCTAGGACAGGGCTTTATCAGTGCAGCTTCTTATCTGACACAAGGTGGCTGCTAATCTACTCACAAATCTCACAAAACCTGATTATGTCTCCCACTGTCAGAGAGATGGAGAGAGGGAGGGGAGGGGGAGAGGTGAGAAGGTAAGGCTGAGAGGAAGAGAGGTTCATTATTCATGAGTAAATCACAGCATCTGGATTAATGGTTTATTATATAGTGTCCTATATGAAGACAGTACAGACTTATACATCATATCATAATATATGGGTTATCCAAATAGCTCCAAATCCTACTTTGATCATTTGGATCTTGCCCAGCAGTTCCAAGTTTTCTGAAGCATTAAGGATGGAAATCGGGTCATGTTATTGTTGCCAACTCTCAATCACAGACGTAAAAGAAGAAATCCTCATGTGACACGACTTAGACATGGAAACATTTCAGCGCCTTAAGTTTCAAGTCTATGGCATTGTTTCTGAAGATAAAGCACTCACATTACAACAAATCCCCCTTTCTTCCAGTATGTGAAGGGTCTTGACCTTTGTGTGTTTACTTTCTCATCTGTCAATTCACACCCTTGTCATTTAAGTGCCACGCAGTAGCCTCCACTTCTCTGCTGACGGTCGAATGGCCACCAATGATGGCCGTCAGGTTGCTCAAGTTGCTGTGATCAAATATAAAACGCATCTAAAAAAAAACAAACAAAAAAAAAACACAGTGAATGTAACTTTCTCCCCCACTGTTGCACTTTTATGGCGCTGATGCTTTGTTGCATGAAAGCTCTGTGAAAAAAAAAAAAAAAAAAAAAAAAAAAACCAGAGTAAACTGATTTGTGTTCCATGTGATGTGTGTGGCCCCAGCGGAGTTCAACAAGCAACTTTGCTTTTAGTGGAGCTTTCAAGATTGTTTCCTCTGTTTTTATTTTTGTGCCAAGGGATGTTGACTGTTGCTGTGCTGTTGGACTTGGTTTCTCTGTTTACAACGCCTGGGGCATAAGTGACGCCTTTGCCAGCATCCTACGGAAAGATTCTCACACAACTTTCTCTGGAGAACAGACTGGTAGCTTCCTTTGAGGTGCAAAAAAAATCACATTGAAATATGTAGCCTAAGTTTTGCTCCAAAATAAAATCTTTGTGACATCTGACAAAAAAGGTTTAGTCTTTAAGAATAATTGATTACAGCAAAGTAAACATATTACAGAACATATGTTAATTATGTTACTTACTAATGTTGCTGATGACTTTTGGTACATTTATTTGACAGCTATTTTACTATTTACTTCGCTTGATCGTGTTTGTGCATGCTGAACATGATAAATGGATATAAGCCTTATCAGACGAATTAGGCCTAATACAATGCTATACATTAACAGTATGGACAAATACAGTTGTTTGTAGTAGTTAAGTAGCACCACCACAACAAGCACTGACAAATGCTGCATAAATGTTAGTTTATCAATCATTTATAACAGTTTAAAAGGAGCCATAAGCACATTTACCTTTGTATATTTTGCTGATAACACTTCCTTACTTTTAAGGAATAATGCTTTATTGCTGAAAGTTACATTAGAAGATTGGTACCACACCTGTGCTTACGCTACATATGAAGCCAGAGGTAGCACGCAATTAGCCTAGCTTAGAACAAACTTTAAAACAGGAGGAAATGTGACCAAAGCTCAAAAATCCCCCTACAGGCACCTCTAAAGGAACATTTTCTTTAGTCTAACTATTTTAGGAAGGCACTACAGTCACTGCCCAGCCAAGAAACAGTTAGCATATAATCTCCCATGAAACCACAACTTTTCATTTTTACATTTCAGGTTGTATACAGATCAAACAGACCAAATACAATTAGTTAATTAATGATTTTGAGATGAGAATTTTGTTTCTGTTGGACACAGCCAGGCTCGTTTCAAATCTTTATGCTAGTTTGCTTACGCCTCTAGCTTCATATTTGTATGTGTACACACATGAGATTGGTTTCAGTCTTCTCATCCAACTCTTGTAATGAAAACAAATTGGCGTATTTGCCAAAATGTCCAATTATTGCTATGATGAACATTTTGAATGCAGTGCTTTTCAGCCTACTGCAGGGTGTTTTCACATTCCAGATATGCTAATTTTATTGAAGTACAGGATCTTCCAGGATGATAATGCTACTATGGGTGGATGGATCAAAATTCAGGTACTGACTGTGCTGCAACTAAAATTCATATAGTGGAGTTTGGTTTTTCTATTCCATAAAAAGATAACTGGCATCTTATTTCACAACCCATGCAGCGAAGGGAAGCATCCATATTACACACCTGTGCATTTGAATACATGGGACAATAGATTTTTTTTTTATCCAAATTGCTTGCCTCTTCCCTGGGTTCTGTATTCTGCTATCTTCTGCCATCTTCTTGTCCCCTATTCAATATTCCTCTTTCTCCTCCTCTCACACCTTTATTGGTGGTCTGAGTCTGGTAGGTATCCATCAGGGCCCCTCACTTAGCCTGGTAATGCCTCAGTGCCAGTGAACAATGGTGGGCCAAAGACAGCCAAGTTTGCTCATGAGGACTGTGTATGGATGTGTGTGTGGGAGTGGGTGGGTGGGTTATGTGTGCAACCATGTGTGTACTGGTTTTAATCATGCATATTACATCTGCATCAACAAGGTGCATCTATAAGGAAATGCAGGTTCACTTTTACATACAGGCTCACTGTATGTGTGTGTATGTTTGAGTACGCATTTTAGCGCTTTAAGTGCTAACGGCGAGTGTGTGTGCATGTGCGTGTGTGCCTGTGTGTGTGTGTGTGTGTGTGTGTGTGTGTGTGTGGGTAGGGAACATTAGTACCTTGAAAGGTTCTGCTCAGGTGCCAGTGAATGCAACCTTCGCTGTCTAAACAGGTTAAGATTGAACCCTGAGTTCCTCATTCTGCACTTACCGTGGCTACACTCTCTATTTGTTTCCTGCCAAAGACACTTCTTCTTTATTGAACAATACACTTACAAGGACAGCTTTGCAGCTCAACAATGCATAACTTAGTGGCAGATGAGCACAACCCTCTATGAAGGATTTAAAGAATCAGGTTTCTGAGTGTGTGTTTTTTTCATAAAAATGTGACACTTCACATAGAGCTAAAGAAGACATCAACAAAGGAATGGACGTGTTAATGATAGACACTGCATGGGTACTATGGTACTATGCATATGTGAACTTTAAAATCTCTCTATGCATTCAGTGATCACTTGAGTCGAGGTTGACGGGTGATGGATAGGTATGAAATATTTGATGAGTTATGGAGGTTAACACCTTTTGTATTGTACTGTACCTTTAGATGTGCACATTTCTACATTTACATAGCTTAAAATTATTTTGCTTCTGGCTAATGCACATGCATAAAAAAGCCTGAAGAAACAAGAGATTCTCCTGCTTCGTATACAAATAGGCAAACAATCAGACCTCCAAAGCGTTGTTTACTCAGTCTCAAGGGAAGGGATCTGTCGTCATCCTAATGGGAAGGGACCCTAGTTAATTTTGGTTTGCTGAAGAGATTTCTGCCAGCTGTGAGGGTCTTCAGATGTCTTTACAATCAGATTAGGAGAAAATCCTTGCAGTACACTAAATCTGATATGAACAATTGAGAAAGTTAGACAGTGACAGCAGGGAACAAATTCAGCCATTCACCCAATTGACGATATAATTCACTCTTCTCTTACCTTGTTTAAGTCTCCACCAACTCCTCAGAAAAATATTTGGCTTAAAGGGGCTATTTGTATGTTTTCTCTGTCGCTGAACATGGTTCCCTTCCAGTGATTGTTGCTTGACAAGAGGTTCAGCCATCATTGGGTTCACAAGAGAAGAGGTTATAATATGCCCTCTGTGCGCTACATCTTCGGGCAGATTGGCTACAGTGAGTCTCTATCATAAAATGACCAGAGGGGCTGAGGCTATCTGGTTAGCATGCTAACTCAGGTAGAAGAAAAGACATGATAGAGACAAGAGACATCGGTGTTGCTTTCCACTGCTGGAGACAGCTCTTGGCGAGAAAAGGAATATGTAAACTGGTAAGTTAACAGCTGTTAATGCTAACGCTAGTTATGTAGCAATAGCAAAACTTACAAATAGCTCCCTTAAGCTGGCCATAAAAACCAAAAAAATTAAAAACTAAAACAAAACTAAAAGACCCTAAATTGCATACAAACGGTGAAAGGGACTGTGGAACTGGATGATAATTCTTTATTTGTTCATACTAAAAAAGGCCCCTCTCACATTGTAGATAGAAATGTTATTAATTTTTAATATATAAAATATAGATTGTAGCAGATTGAAGGAGAAATACTTTGTATGCAACCTTAAAAAAGATATAAGTGCTAAATGTGTGTTGTTATTGCTTTCCACCACTTCCTACAGATCTGATACTGAAGTGTTTCACTGTTGCAATACATGGACATTGTGAAACAATCTGAAACATGTCCAGATTGCAGTAATAGTATTAAAAGTTCAGAGGACCGTTGAGAACAAAATGACAAACAAGGAAAGGGGGAGGTGAAGCATAAAGAAGGTGAGGTGTGTGTGCTATCAGATGAACAAAGAGCACAGGGGGAGACATCAGCACTGTACATCTCTGCCAGGGTGTTATGGGAAAATATTCTAGGCTTTCAGTTACAGACAATAACAGCTTAGAAATTGTTAAACATTGTCTCTGATAGCAACTGGCATCTGCAAACAGATCAGATGTGAGTTGCTATTGAGATCTGAGGGAAACATGAAACCGCCAGAGAAGCAGAAGCATTCAGAAGAGGTTTGTTTGCATTAAGTTTTGCTGAGACTATACGGTATCTGCTATTCCGGGTTACATGTTTTATTACATATACTGTACGTTTTATGGGTTTTAACACAACTGCAAACATCAGGTGTTCTGAATAGATAATTGGAATATTCTTTTACAAAATTAAATGTGAAGAGGAATGGAAATACTGACCAAGCCTGCCCTGCTGTCTTTGTCCCCAGCACCTGAACTCTGTGCATTCCTCACAAAGGGAACCACTGGGACGTGATAAACCTGTTACAGTTGAACAAAAAGATCACAATACTTTCTTCATTTTTATCTGTATTCCCACGGTACATGACCCTCAGTCAGATGGAGGTGCAGAGAAGAACATATGCAGGCATCTATAACGTCACACTTTAACAATAATTTAAATAACCTAGTGGAAATTACCATTAGACACATGAAAATATTTACATTATGTCAACTTATGGAAGAAATCTGTAAATGCCTTTTATTTTAAATATCATCAAGAGCAATATTATTGCTCTTATTTTGGACCAAATAAATCAAGATGAGCCACAAAAGAGAATTCATCAATACTTTATTTACATATTTTATTACATAAATTAATATTTTAGATAGCTTAAGTCCTCAAACCTGTAGTGAGGTGTGCTCTATGTCTGTACTATAGTTCCTGATCATTAAGTACAATCCTTTGAAAGAGAAGCACGGGTCTATGCTGCATATCTGCCTTTCTTTTTCAAACTATTCTACTTGTTTCTAAGACTACAGACACCACTGAGGACATTATGGTCATGTCCTTAGTGTTTTTGTCTGGGAAAATAACACAGCACCTTTAGCTGTTTGTAGGTAGTTTTGTTAGCGCTGGGGATTTATTGCAAATATTTGCATGCATGGAAATGTGTGAATACTGGCTCATTCCAGTTTTCACACATTAACACACACAGGTCAAATCCAAAATTCAATACATTTACATTTGACTACTTTGACGCCAAAAAAGCTAGCAAAATTATAATTCACATAATTCACAATTTTAGAAAAAACATAACTGAACAGTTGAATATGAAATATCCAAATATGATAATTTTTCAATAAACTTTCCTTTTGGTGTCTGGGATAGAGGTACTTAGACTTATTATTTCTAAAAGAGGACCCTGGTTATTAGCTGCCTAATTTTAATTGGGTATTGGATATAACAAACTATATTTCTTCATGTTTTAGAGTAAATTTTTTAATACTTTCAATACACTCCGCATGTTTTTTCATATTTCTTAATTGTCAAGTAGTGATGCAATCTGGTGAGTTGATTGCTGGAGTTTTCTCAGACATGTTGGGAATGCAGAGGATTAGAAGAGGATGAATATTTATTTGCCGTATTAATGAAAAATAATAATAAAAATGGCCAAACTGGCCACTTATTTACACACGTACCGTAACTTCAAAAACTCATAGCACAATACATCATAATTTTGGGAGGTGAAAACTGCATTTGAAGTAAGATTTGTTTCCTCCACATTTAGTGCAGTTGGCACCAAACCATAGCAACATGCATCTACATGGACTGACACCTGGATATGGTTCAAAACCACTAGGGAACCACAGCCAGTCAGGTACAGAGACAGAGGAACAGATAACAATACACACTGCAGTCTATTCAGAAGTATAGACTGCAAAATGCTGGCTGCATGCAGATTAAACTAAGATAAAGGAAAAATACAAAATAAAGTGCTGACCACAGGTGTGAACAAAGCACCATTTTCAAAAACATTTCCAAATGGGGGACTCTATGGATCTTTGGGGAACTTTTTGAAGATCTTACTCCTTCCCAACTACAAACCCAAAGATAAATGGGATCTTTTATCAGTTTAGAAGTATAATTGTACAACTGGAGTCCCAACATCAATGCGGTCTTTAGATTCTAAGAACTGCAACCTTAAGTTCACAGGCTTTACGGAATTTATCTGATCATGACGCCCTGAATTGCAAACACAGCTTATCATTGCCATCGTTCACATTTTGGTTAAGATCCTCATGAAGCTTTAGAGAGTGTGAGAAAGTACTCCAGCTTATTTGAAGTTATAAAACTGTTTACAAACTTAAAAAGCTTTGATAAAAAACACTTTTATTTGATCATAATGTCTGAAGTTTATCCTGGATCTCAGTCAAACTCAGAATAAACTATTTTTTTAATAACAAACATATGAGTAGCCCTGTGTAAATCTACCAGGGTGTAGCAATCAGAAGCACTTGTGTATAAGATTTTTACTCAGTGGCACAAACGAGTAATCACTGTTGAGAAAAGTTTGAATCTTCGGTATCTAATAACAAGGATTAGGTCACAAGGCATTTAACAGTCACCAGTGTTTCCTGTCCAACAAGCCTCTGGTATGTATCAGGGTTTTGTGCTCCAGCAACAAAAGAGGTTAACATGATCACTTTGCTGTTGAATTGAAAGTACAGGATCAGGTGAGTGGCTGAAATAGTCCAATGGATGGTTAAAAGTGAGTATGTGGCAGGTTTCAAGTGAATGAACATATGATATTATCAGTAATATACAATGAAGCGTCATCGGCAAATACTGGAACATTTTGGCCGATAAAACATTCTTCCTTGTGATTAACGTCATTTAGTTAAGTTGTTGTACTAAAGTTAGCGTAGCTTAGCTCATACCTACCACCCTGTCACAGTTAAATTTGCTGATGTACTAATTTGCAACAGAAAAAGTGTTAATGAATGTAAAGTCTCAGAATGTTCACACTAAACATATCTGTCTTAATATTTTGTTATATTGTTTGAATGGTTATGTTTGCAACTCAAAGGAAGGGAAAGATCACAGTCTGGGTTAGATATAGAAAAATAGAAATATGGAAAAAATATTTCAATATTTTACCAGAGGTGGAGTCTATCCTTAACCTTAACTAAATTGATTCAGTAGTTTTAATTTCTTATTTTCTAATTTAACACCAAGCAGGACACAGGACACAAACCTTGTTTGCAGTGTCAAAGTGCTGCCCTTTTTCAACCTCCACTTTTAGCCTCAAACCTATGATTTCTATGCATTTCAAGAATATAACACTTGGATGTGAAAAAAGAGTTGCCAGCGAATATACAATAATCCAGGCAGCAATCTCACGTCCACAAACATGTATTTGGCAAAGCCATTTAGTAGCATATAAACTGTCAGACAGGGTTGCATACCTGTCACCAAAACATCCTATGTGCCTCATCCCTGACTTTCAGGGTCACAGCACGGTTGGATGTGATGTTTGGATGAGATTCTAATTTTGGGATCAGGGCTTAATGAGGGGACGAGAAAAACAACCTGCTGGTGAGAACGAGGGGGACGGCCCCAGAGATGAGGCGTACGGGGAATCGATACAAAGGACAGCTTAGAGGACCTCTGATGTCATCCCAGCACCAACAGAGTGGCTCATTGAAACTAAAGTGCCTCTGCTGTGTTGCTTTTGTTTGATTCTTGTCAAGCCCGTCCCTCTCCTATAATAATGAGCCCTTTGACATGTGATTAACTTCGTTGTGGCTTTTATTTTTCATTTTCTTGCAAGTGTTTGTTTTAATAGCAGGCCTCATTTCATACGCTATTAGGCAGCCTAGCTTTCTCTTTGTTAAAACATGTCTACATGACTTTTGTTGAGTGTTAAATTTCATCCTTTGAAATACATGTTTTATAAAAAAAAATGACCTCAAACTCAAGGTCCACTTACTAGCTTTTATTCCACAACTTTCACCACATCTCAGTGTCCTCATCAGTGGATGGAGATTTAATCTTAAAATGAGAGAGCAATGAGAAATCTGAGTTGACTGGGTGAGCATCTCCTGATGAAGATTGTGAGATATGGTTGAAAGCTCTGGGAAAGAAACTAGTAAGTGTAAGTAAGTTTCTGTTTTTTGTTATACTGCATAATTCTACCAGTCTTTTTATCTGTTAGTTTGAATGATCAAATACCAGACTTTCTAATGCCACTGTGAAGAATTATTGTAATTAGCCTTTAGCCTATTGAGCTAATAAACTAATGTGTGTTTCCTGTTTTCCCTCTGAATAGAAGGATTTAGTTTTCATCCTGAAATTTGACAGATTTGTCTTTCCCCCAAGACATGGCTTTGATCCTCTCAGGTAGGCAGGAGGTCCACGAGTCCTCAAAGGGATGACCGCCCCCTGATGGGAGAATTGTTTTTACCCCAGCTGTGATTTGCTTGTGCTGCAACATCTAATTCCTAATACTATTTTGTCAAATCAATGCCTGGACTTTTTCTTATTAAGGCCAGCCTGGTTTCCTATAGCAAGTAGGGTGCTTTAACCCCCCGATGAGGGCGGCAAGCTGAGGCTGCCCCTTACAACAAAACAACACACCACTCCACAGCAGCATGACACTTCCTCGACCAACAAATGAGATGAAAGCTTTAAACCATGAAAATAGTGGTTTGAAAGGCTTCTGAAGCTCCGCTACCCTACTAGCACAGAATAAAGATGGGCTGTCTACCTGCAACAAAAGCCGAACACAACAGGGAAAAACATCAAAGCGTGATTTCTTCAGGGAAAAAACACCTATTTGTTAGGAGGAGCCCACTGAGAAAAATGCAGGTGAATTTTCAGGTAATAGCACATTGCTGTTAAACACTACAGTTTATTTGTTTCTAACTTTTCCACTGTGATACCTTTAATTAGAGAGTGTTTAACAAAGTTTCGCCTCCTACAGTGTTGCTGCTTTGTTACAGTTTCTGCTTTTAGCAGTGGCCTCAAAATGTGTCAATGTTTTACATTTAGAATATTTTTTTTAGATAAATGAGACAAACAAAAAAATAAAAAAATAAATAAACGAAAAACACATCCTGCACATTTACAGAGCAAACTATTTTAATTTACAATATGTGTGTACTGTTTGTAGCACAAAGCACTATATATTTATATAATTTAACCGATCTGGTGAGGTTCACATTGATGTTGACATCTGGCATAATGTGTTTTAGCCTCAAATGTGTCGATGGGAATGAGGTGATTTTTGACAACAGCAGAGTTTTTGTTCTCTGTCCACAGGTGGATTTACCTGACTGCGTGCAATATGATCGCTCTTTGATCTGAGAAGGACTACAATGAACAAGCTTAGGTTAATAAGGTGTGAAATTCCTTCAACAAGGACCTTTTTGTGGCACTCTGAATAAGCGCTACTCCTTAAAGAAACTGTCTTTGACAGTCATTCATTCAAGGTCAAAGCATTATAAGTGTAGATACTTATAAAGTTATGAATCCTTTTGTATTGGAAATTGTCTTTGTGGTGTGTTTGACCCCCCTCTAATTCTTATTGGTTTCCTGCTGGAAAACCCAGAGACATTTAAAATAATGACTGGTGGTAAGTTCATTTTAAAATGCAGAGCAAAACAATCAAAACCACTTAACCTGATCCTTTGCATGAAAAATGAATGTGGTTGCATTTCAATACAATAAAACATGTTCTACTGTTATGCACAAACTATTCTCTTATCTTTCACTTAAACTATGACTTTCACTTCCATACACTGTAACCCCATGATTTACTTTCTTCTTATTTTTGAAACACCAACAAAGCACATTCACAAATTCATATAATGCTATAGCATGTGCACATAGGCTATATACAGAGGAAGAGAATCTTGATATCAGTGCATAGTTGTTTGGGGCACATTGGCCATGCATTCCTAGCACAGGAAAGCAGATATTTGTTATATTAAGGAGTTCCAAAATGCCATGTTCATGATCTCACTGTGAAATTCCAATGGTTTAGGAATAAACTGCCTTAGGTAATCAGATTTTGCCATGCACCTGAATGTTTATTAAATGGGCTGCAGTGAAGTGTGGGAGTCAGAATGCAGCACATTCCCCAGTTTAAGTAGTGTATAGGCGTGTCAGTGGAGGCATGTGATAACAACAATAAAACAATGATAATCTCAATTAGAAATCCACATTTACTTAAACATAACTTAACATTCAAAGATGATTCGAGTTTACTGCTCAAACTGCAGCCCCATTTTAAATATTCTCCTTAGTTCAATTTATCGTTTAAGCGTTGCACCCTAAGCATTCATGTCCTCAGTGTCCTCAGTTATTTCCTGACTAAATTCTGCTGAACACTGATGAACAGTAATTGCCATCCAT
Source organism: Seriola aureovittata (assembly GCF_021018895.1). NCBI lineage: Eukaryota > Metazoa > Chordata > Actinopteri > Carangiformes > Carangidae > Seriola > Seriola aureovittata. Next base: position 10,172,801 of record NC_079386.1, read on the forward strand.
CTCAATACATACGATGTCATGAAATGGCAGTACGTGTACAAATGCGAAATGCGCTTTTTGAGTTTGCAGGCGACACATGCTCAAGAGATCCCAATCATGAATAATTTACAGCTGCGAGAGTAATGATGGCAGATAAAACTTTATGTGAGTAATTGCGTAAGTAGATTCATCAGCATTAGGACAATGTGTGGGGTAATTCTCATCATTTTCTACATCAAAATGTGGCAAAAGTATGCAGCCGCACGAGAGTGTTAAGAAGGAAATCACTCACGACCCCCTTTTTTTTTTTTCTTTGCTCCTGCATATCCAAGCAACAGCTGACTTATGCCAGTTTGACAGCTATTGTGAACAGATCTCGAAACGTGAGAAAGGTTGTTCCAATTTTCTTTTTTCTTTTTTTTCTTTTTTTATATCCGTGGGCGACATTTAATTCACACTCTCAACTCCCAGCATGCCTGTATTCCTTCCACCTGACTGTGCTCTTTGGGCAGCCCTCTGAGCCTAAGTGACTGGATATTGGTTTGGGCACCCTTTCTAGGGGCTCTATTTTCTAGCTGATTGACTCTGAAAAACAAAACATCGGAATCCCCAGCTGTTTCCCCTGTGTTTGAGGAAGGGTCGTTGAGACCCGGGGAGTCCTGAGCGATTGTATGCATGTCACGCTGGGCATTAAGAGTCGTGGGAGGAGCAGGATGTTAACAGGTGGAGCTGGATGGGGCAGATCTGTCAGAGCTGTCAGTGTCATTTCAAGGACTCAGAGCTTGCTCCAACGGCTTACACTTATGTTCAGATGATAAAAATAGTAATTAATTATTTGATTATTACTGTAGTGTTTAAGGTTGTTTACACTGAAACAAGGAGGAACGAGACTAAGCTGAAGCTGATAGGGCTGCCATTACTTTTGCAAGTATCTGAGGGAGCACTTTATATTACAGCCCTTGATTTACAGTGTAATTTTGTTCAATGACTCATGTACCAATGAAATACTTATGGGTTCCTACTGGTAATTTAAGGTTGGTACACTAGGGGAAAACAAGGCTATGAGGAACAATACAATATACCCAATAACCCAATGTTTTATTTGTTCTTCAATAACCCATCCAACTGAAGATCAATAGATTTTCCCAAAGCCTCTTGCACTACGTAAGTATACCAAATCAGTTTCGGTGGCATATTGTTAGTGTGATATAAAGTTTGTTATAACATTATTATTTTTAGGTTCTGCAAAACATCAGCGTTACTAACATAATTTTACAGTTGTAGTATTAGTATTGTATTGCGTACAAGTAAAAATTCGATTTGATGATGACGACAGAAAAAAGTTAAGGCATCACCAAAGTTATTATAATTCAACCTGAGTTGTATGTTGTATGAGATGAATGTCAGTTTGATGGCAATCCATCCAACATCCGTCCAGACATTTCACTTAAAACTACAGATCTCAGTTTTATGGCAGTGCGGCAGGGTTCATCATCACATTCACCGTCTGTACCAAATATTCCATTCCACAGAGTAAATATTTCTCAGGATGAATTGAAAACATTGACATGTAGTTGGCACTAGATGGGAGGTGAGGGGATCACCAAAGTTATTAGAATTCATCCTATGCTGATGATGGATGTCTGTAAAAAAACAAAACAAAAAAAAACCAAATTGCAATCCATCACATATTTGTTGAGATGTTGTAGTCTTGACCAAAGTGGTGGGCCAACAGATCATAGAGTGACAACAAACCAACACTGTCATCCACAGTGTCAAAGGGCTAACAGAGCTAGAAACAATGCAACCCCTTTTCCTGGCAGTGTTATACAGTGTATCACAAGCTATCTCTGAAAATCAGTATTTGCCAGTCAAAAGGAATCAGACTGACAGAGAAATTTACAGACCATTACTCACCACCACCTCTGTTCTGTCAACAAGCCTATAGTGACGGATGAATGCTACACTTTTCCCAACAAAACAAGCCAATTTGTCTCCGTCAGTCAGAAGTTTTGTTAATCTTCGAGATCTGTGACTAGTCAACTTGTCAAGTCAGGCCTGTGCAGTTTTCACAGGAAGGTTTTATTTTAATCTCAATCATTGCACCAACAGATATACATAAATGCATTAGCAAATAAAGAATATTCAACGGCTTTTCTGTTCGTTTTAGCAGTTTTAGCAATCCATTCAAATTAATTCATCTTCTTAATGAGCTCCCCTCTCCTCCTCATTTTGGAAGAAATGAGCAATGCCATGAGCAATGGCAGCGGTTCCATCATGCTTCACTGCGACTGGCTGCAGATACGGACCACCACCCACATTAGCACGCAGGTAATTATTTGGATTTCTGCGAGCAGGTGGTGATGGAAGCAGGAGAGTCCGTGATCAGACTCCAGAGTATCTCTAGATAAACATCAGGGGCTCGGAGACACACTGACACCAGCCCCTGCAACACTCACCGGGAGCCCCCATATCATTCAACAACCACACAGTCATTACACACTGCATGCCGTATAGAAGATATAGGCCAAGGGGCTGGTGAAAATACTGTACTCTGCTCTGGGTTATGGCTTGTACCAGCATAGAAACAATATGGTTACTTGTAAATGAGACAACATTAATGGAAAAGGGGAAAGTAATATGGTTTGATGGTTAAAAGAGGTAGACTGTTCTTGACAACATGTTTAACGGTGAGTTTAGATCTGAAAGTACACATGCAAGGGCAATGGATTTTATGGGCAGTTTATAATATATTTTTTAAAAACCATAAAAGAATAGGCTTTATTTTTTTTATGATGATGAGTTGGACCATTTGTAAAAATATATGCATATTTGCCATGATGAAGTTTTACATCTGATTTTGTTGGTAAGATTTAATTTAAAGCTGCTTGAATCGATAATTTTTAAATGAAATGACTTCATGTAAAGTGAAAGGAGTCACTCGGGCTGGCAAAACCACAGAGAACTCTTCTCAGCTCCAAGGATTGTTTTTTAGTGTCTTTTAGCTCATTGTTTTGGTTTCACACTCTGCAACGTTACGGTTTTGATTCAGTCTCGCCACCCTTATCAACCTTGGTCCCAGCTGCAGCAGGCAGCTGTTTGCAGCAAAAAAAAAAAAAAGCTACTGTACACTACCTCCCCAGCACCAAACAACGAAACAGACAAAGTTAGCGGCTAGCTAGTAAACACAGTGAAGCATTTAGCAGCTGCCTTCCCTCAGGAGTTTGACAGAACAGAGCTAATAGAGAGAATAATCAATGAGCTCATAAAAAAGTGAGCAAACTAGTCAGTGGCAAGAATTTTTTTGAAATGAACTCAACAAAACAATCAACTAAGTGAGAAGTAATTTTCTCCTCTACCAGATTAGCCACTGTTAGCTAGCATGCTCATCATATTGCCAAACAGCTTTTTGCACTACCCCCACCTAGCCGTACAAAGCAATGCAAGAGTAGGTTTCATTTGTAGTAAGATAATTTACTTAATTATTTTATTCAAGGTTAGGGTAAAATTAGGTATAACCTTAACAACTTTGTTAAGATCACAACTTGAATTCTCAATATATCATGAGAACAGATGAATTTGCTTTTTGTACCAATATGTAGCCCACAAATGTTTCTGACCTAGCTCCTAAAGGAATTTTGTAAACTACTCTGACATTTTCCTACTTGTTTTCATGACCAAAAAGTTATCTTTAAAACAGTTTGTGATGAGTCCAGCCACTTAAGGAGCTGAAACATTGTCGCTGTGGCTTGCTGGCAGATGTTGTACATACGTGACGAATCCATCTCCACCTTAATCATCTCATCTCCTGTCTCTCTCTCCTCCTGGCTGTTTCTGCTTTTGTATGGAGGTTTCAAGTCATCACAGATAAGGAACGTTTTCACACTGTTAATCAGATCATCCTGACGATGTGCTCCCCTGAAACATGCATAGTTTGGCATGGTGTTTTCCTGTGAGACATTCACCTCAGATCTAATCCCCTCAAGCTCTCCACTCCACAGGACTGATGGGCGATGGCAGGCAGCTGTGGATGAGTTACTATGCAAAGATTATGATTGGATGATGCAATGTTGGAGAACAGGGCTCAGGGCAGAGGTGCGTACTGGCAAAATGTCCAAAGAAACTTTAGTTTTCTTACAAAGTCACATCACAACATTATAATCTTGCAGTCGTCGATTTCCATTTCCATTTAAACTTGATTAATCCAGAGAAAGTTTGCTTGTGTTTGCTTTTTCCAGTGCAGCCTGCTTCATATTCATGCATTTGAGTAAAGTTGGGGGATCAGCGCTTTGCTCAAAGGCACAACTCGACTACGGGGACATGACATCACATAAAATCAATAGACCTCTGCTGACATCATGAAATGCTCAAAATGATGCTTTAATGCCAGTATAACTCTAGACTGTTGACAGAATATTTATAAAAAAGTTTGAAACAACAATAAGAAAAAAACACACAAATAAAATAGTTGAATAGTTTTGTCTTTGCAGCAAAGAAGGACGGCTTCAATCACCCAGGGATGTATGAAAATGGCTCCTTCAGGGCACCGGTCCTCCATCTTTGCCGGCAGTCATTAATTAGATCTAATCAACACCGCAGGGAAAAGTTACTGTCAAGACTAATTAGCCAAAATGGAGCTTCTGTAATGGGAAACAAATGAACAACAACAGTTAACTGTAGCAGCCTGCTCCATGCTCTATGACTCATTCAGTCTCAGCGGGAGAGATTTTTTGGAGCAGCACCGTTCAGAATTATATTAGCACTTGATTACTGTTTTGAGGAAATGTCTGCACGTTAGACATGCTAATAGGTTTCTAAAGACAGAATGGTATTGAATGGGTTTGTCTGTATCTGTTTTTTTTTTTAGAGGTTTGGATTTGCAGCTATGTTTTTTGCCACTGTGCTGTAGTAAAAGTTAATTCTCACCAGATGATACATTCACACAAACAAACACACACACACACACACATACACACACACACACACACACACGCACACCTCTGCCAGGTTGCCTATTGTAAAAGCACCATGCAGGCTCCCCTCCAACCCCAGGCCTCAGAGGTCATGAGAAATGTTGACTTAATCTTTTCTTCGTCCCAACACTACCTCTGAGAGTCAAGGCAGGGAGTAGAAAAAAAGGAACCTTTGTTTCTCCCACAGCGCTGCTAACAAAAGGGGTTAGGATTGGGAAAAGAGTACACACACACCACCTGCAATTAAGAGCTTAGAGTTCGTCCTCTCAGCACAAAACCCCTCTGCGACCCAGGAGAGGAAAGGAAATGTCAAGATTAGGTGGGAAGTACTACGAGGGTATTAGAAAACCTGTGAGAATGAAGACGTTTGTCACAGAATATTACTTACAGGATGCTGGAGGACAGTCACCTTATACCCTGTGGAAGAGTAATTGTGGAGGTTTTGATTTGAACTAGTGGCTATTGATGACAATTAAGCGCTTTAACGACTTGGGTTGGAGGTTTGCACCACGGTCACACACATCAATGAACAAGCCTCTGTTTGGTCGCCCATATGTTGGATTGAGTAATTAATACATGGACATCTGCTGAGGAAGTGGAAGGTGTTAAATTGTCACGAGAACCACAAAGGTAGTGATGACATTTAAAAAACAGTCAGCACTGAGATTTTAAACAGTCCGTTTAATTTACAGTAAAATGTCTGAAAGGAAATGGGAAGTGTTGGCCTTGCGAAACCAAAAAGTTGTCTCTGCTGAAACATTTCAGTCATCTGAACTTTACTGAAAATGCCAACTTCATTAAAACAAAATTGGGTCAAATGCACTGAGTGCAAATTAAAATCAACCAAAGGAGATGAGATGATTGTAATTAACATCTCTTCAATCAAGCAGGAGTGAGGGAATTATAGCTTCATGTTTTAGATTTATTGCTGAACTCTAAAGACCTTCTCAGGTGATACTAAAAGACCATTTTAAATAAAGAAATATCAAGTAGACGCACTTGTGGACCTTTTGGAGAAAAAAACAGTTTGACAACTTCACAACTTTGTAATCAGACCACACTTCTCTGGGCGCACAGTTTTATTATCAATTTTATTCAATTCTCATCAAAAGTCATTTCTGTGATGATTTTGTGCATTAAAAACACAAAGAAATAGGAGCGTATACACAAATATCTTTGCATTTTAAAAACATTTTTAAAAACTTAACAACCACATATCACCACTTTCCCTCTTATTCAAATATGTGGTAAATATATGGACAACATATCGTAATTTACATGTTGTACAAATATGAAAAAAACGTTTGGTGGCTGTACTATACGTTTTGTTTGTTTGTTTACTTGTCTGCAGGATACTGAAAAGAGTTAACACAGATCGGTCACGGTTTGTGTGCCGATCTGGATTCAGCTGCAGATTTGCGAAATTTGGAAAGATTTTGCTATTTTTTGAATGAACCTCTTCACCAACCTGTATGGAAAAAAACATCCAATAAGTGTCATGTTGTTTTAGATGAAGATCTAAATGGTAAAGAAAATTTCAGCATTTTTCTTAATGATAAAATAACACATCTAGAGGTTTGTGTAGCATTATAGCAGAAATACGTGCTTTCATACATCTCAATGAGATATTTATTTCATTTATAGGCTTTTTGTTCAGAAACAGAAGCGGCTTTTCTCGAGTTGCAGGAGGGTGATGCTGAAGCTGTTTTCCTCTCAGTTCTGGATTATTGGGGGGGGGGGGTCATTTATAGGCACACTGCTGCCTCCATACTTACATTCATAGATTCTCTCAGCATCATTACTGGAGATAATTACAAAACTCACCACTGCATCTCAAAAGATAAGGTCAGCTAGTGCTCCCCCACTGAGAGGGGTAATAACCAGTGGTATTTACTGTATTTATCTACAAAGCCCATGTTGGAAAATTGGCTGTATTATAGCTCATCTTTAAACCTCTGGTCCGGTGTGAACTCACTCTGATAATTAGTTGGCGCTTCAGGAAACTCATACTACATCTGATTTAGGAAAGATAGTTCTTACTGTCACGTTATTTTATTCATTCTGTCAGTGTAACTGTAAAACATACAGTACGTACATACATACATTTTTGGTGCCTCGCTGACCTCTTCTCTAGCACCACAATCAGGCCAAACTTTTCCACTTGTGGGCAAAGTTTCCTGCGTCCTCCCTTGCTGATTATGCAGTCACATTTTTATTGTCTGTTACTGTATTTCCAAGTTACTTTCAGGCAAGGCTTGGTGGTGCCACATATCATGCAAATACTACAGAAATAGTAACATGGAGGATGGAGCTAATTGTGTGTGTTTTAAGAAAAGCTGGTGTCATCCAACTGTGTGAGTGCATGTGCTGTATGTAGGCCTACCAGGGATGTTACAGGGGTGCGCTCAAGGGGTGACACTGCATGGCGCCTGGTCCCGGGTCATTTATAAGCCCACACCCGGGCCATGCTGGTAGCCCCGGAGCAGTCGAGGTACTGCGGTGGGTGGCAGCGCCAGTCCCAGCACAGGCTGTAGGATGTAGGACAAGCCAGGCGTGTAATCCCTCTCTCGGAGTTGAAACGCACCGTCGATGCAGGAAAATAAATATGGAAGGTTGAACCACTGAAAAGGGGAGATAGGGGAGAAGCTATTACCACGAAGAGCGCCAACAATTAAGACAGGGATTTGTTTTTAACGTATTTTGTGATTTTTTTTTTTTTTTTTTGAGGACTACAACTTTCATTATGGATTGGGGAACTTTTCTGTAAAACATTCAAACCGCAGAAAAGAAAATAGTAAAGTATCTCCTGCTGAAATTGTTATCATTTCACTCTTGCTGTTATGGTGTTCCTCCAAAAGCCGAAGCTCTCTACCAAATGGACCTGCACAGATTCCTTTATTTGACTGCATAAAACATTGTATTTATACATGCAGGATTGTAAGTTCCCACTTCATTCGAGAAGACGTATTAACACTCCTCACATTCTGCCTCACAAAGTGCTCGACGTCACCCCTTCCTAATTTGGATCAATTATCCCATTTCCCCTCTGTGAAACACTGTTTCCCATTCAGCATAATGTACGGGCTATTTGTCAGCGCTGTGTCATGTGTTCACCTCTTCACTATTCATGTACACTCTTGTCAGGGTGACTGAATGCCAGCTTTCTCTACTGTCTGAGGCTCATTTGAAATTCAAATATTGCCTCATTGCTGAGCCTCAATAATATTGACTTTCACTTACTCTCCAGAGGCACCAGGGATATATTTAGGGCAGGATTGTGTTTTTCTTACAGTATGTGTGCATCTGGGGCTTTTTGTGGACCGCAGTCAGATGCTGTAGGCAGTGGAAATCACTGTCAAATGCCAGCCAACCCTGACAGAAATTTCAGATTCAGTTGCTGTAATTAAAATCTCATGAGGCGGCTTTTAAATATGCAAGCCTGTGACATTTGAGACTAAATTCTCCAAATACTTCAGAGCGCTTGTAAAAAATTTGTTAAGCATAATTGAGCAAAAATGGGGAAGTGCAACCCCTGGAAGGTCTAACCCAAATCTCAATTTCCATGGAGCTGTTCTCACAGTGTGAGCACGAGCATCTCTGTCACTTTGAGAAGTGATGTGCACGCGGCAGCTGCATAGCTGCTCCACAAGATGGCGCACTACATCAGCGAAGTTTCTGGTCACAGTAGCATGCAGAGACATCCACGACTATAAATGACATTATCAGCTCAGGGAATGTCTGTCTGCCAACCTGCTGTGAAGTCAAGTCCCGCCCCTGATAATGTTTTTTTTTTTTTAAACTCAGTGACTTTCTTTTTCTTCCTACTTTGTCATATTTTTTACGTACCTTGCATTTTATACCAGTCACACCATGCATTTGCTTTTCTGTATGGGAGTATTGATAAAAATGTCCCAATCACAAAAGACAGATTTGACAGATATTTTATAACTGTCTATAACCATGTATTTATAGCAATCCTGTTCATTCTGGACGTCATGTGACGAGGTTACTGCGTCGGATTCAAAGTGCAGTAACATATTGTTGAGCTGGAAACTGTTTGTGTTCTTGATTCATCTGCCAAGTTCTCAGAGCTCGAGCGGACGTCTATAAATGACACGCTTAGTACAACCAACAGTCCAATCCTAAAGGTATTCAATTTTTTTAAAACTCAAAATAAATAAAGCAGCGACTCCTCACATCCAGTGAATGGCTTAAAGCCCTGGAAAATCTATTTTCTCAGCCTCTTAATGTAAACGGTGGGGGCCTGCATTGTCATGAAATTGCCACGATTTGAACAGTTTTAGTTCTGAATTTGTGTTTTTTCTGGTTTGAAGGTGATTTCACATATTTCTGCCTCTGTCAATCAAATCTGATCAAACCTCACCTGATGAAGCAGATTAGCCGAGTTTATGAGTGTTGATAAAACTAAAACTAACTATGATATCTTTTAATGCCTTTGTGTGATGTAGATTACTCATTTGTCCAATTAAACTGTGCTCAAGGTGATGAACAAAACAAGCAGAAGAAATAGCAGATAATTATCAATTACTGCAATGATTAGACAAAGTAATCTTACATATATATGACATTGCCCCATGGGGATGTTTGACTTTAGGGTGGCATACAGGAGTACCAGGTGTGGTGTTAACATCAATAAGAGTAATTGAGACCACTGGGGCACAGCAATATGGAAAAACGATCATTGAACTAATTATATGTTTGAGAAGGGAGTCATTAGTGAGATTATACATCAGGCTGTGACATCAAAGAGTAACATCAGCCCCAGAGACACAGAGAGAAATCTCCACAGGCTGCGTTCGCTACATACTTATCATCATAAACAACACGGTGAGGGCTGCGGAGGATGGGTGTGGGTTTTCAGTTAAAAAAATAATTTAAAAAATAGGCATATCAAACTATGATAACATCTGTCTTTATCGCATTATGGTTGAGATTTTACCATGTTAAACACACACCATACCCACGGTCTATAGTACACCGTGGATCAGCTGACTCAAATAAAGAGTCAAAGTACAAACTGTCTTTATCGATAGCAGTAAAAGGGGTTACAGGAGGGCAGAAACAGCTGTAATCTGACACTAACTCACAAAACGATCATTACTTTTTATACTCATGATACTTATAAAGATATGTTATGTTTACATTATGCAACAAAGTGCAAGCTAATTTGAAGTTAAAGACTATCTATTACTTTAAATATATATTTAATCAAATTTTGCTGGTACTCAAGCTTGAATGATTCAGCTTATTCATACACATAATATTGTCAATTAAAACCCACAGCTACACTTGGAAAACACTTCAAGTTGCATTCCCATATGGTCAAATTCAAAGTAGACTCTAACTAAACTATTTCAGTGTTTACTTATCTATAATGTAGTGACACTGGAAAGATAACAGCTATTATTTTCTATGTCCATTTTACTGATTGAAAGCTCATAAATTAAATAAACTGAGCCTGGGAATTAAGTTCCTCCCCATTGATTTATCCTCTAACTTTTATAAACATCTTGCATCATGCAGTGTTAGACAAACTACACTCAGTCACCTGTGAATCCTATAACATTGATCCCAAATGTATTTTTAACCAAGCAGCATGTAATGCATATGAAAATGGCAGCACTGGCAGAACTGTGATGACTATGTAAAATCTGATGACGATGATGTTATATTCATCTATAGGTGTCTTTCTGTTGCTCTAACATATTAGATTTACCTGTCTCATTTCCCCAACCGCTCCCCGGCTAATGCAGTTATGATAAATGGAAGTGGCATCTCACGCTGACTGAGAGGACTTCTTGAGGTGTGAACAATGCATTCAGTCTTCTCCATAATGTCGCATAATCTCACAGTTCAGCCTCGAGTGCACAGCTTTCCTCTCAAGAATGCAGCTATAGTGTCCAACTGTCAAAGGACACATGCTGAATCACAGCTGCTGGAACTTTAAAAAGACAATATCAGCGTTTTTTGTTTTTTTTTTGTTTTTTTTACTTCATACTACAAATCAACCGAAACTTACATCTCAATTAACATTTTGCAGACAATGCTACTGTAACTGAGAAGTTTGGATAAGCATATTTCCCAAAATGTTAAATTATTCCTTCACAGGGTCCTTAAAAAAGATAAGGATGAAATCAGCTGCTGAGCTTGCATAACAACAAATCCATCACAATGACAACATGAGCAGCGGAGCGGCATTCATCCAGTGATGAAGACTGTGCGATATGTTTGAAAGCTCCAGAAAAAAAACATAGTGAGCAGACCTTAGGTTTGGATTATTTTGTCAAAAATAAATGCAGTGTTTTAAAATCAGTGTGTGCTTGTGTAAATTACCTTGAAACAATAGGTGACTCTGACAAAAAAAAAGAAATGAATGCAACATAATCAAGGTTCAAGTGTCTAATCATACAGAAAACCAAGTGCTGCCTGAAGCTGTACAGACTGTAATCAAAAATGATCAAATGTTAGACAGTGTTCATGGTTTGTGCTGCTGAAACTTTGCAAACACACTGGTCCTGCAACTATGTACAAATAGAAGGTTTCCAGTCACAAGTATTTTCTCTTCTGGGTCACTAGTCTTTGTAACCATGCCAGCTCAAGTTGTCATTGTGACATACAAAGTCCCTCACAACTCATTTTCATGCCAGGCACAAACAGGGCGACAAAGAAAAGATTGAGGAACAGAGAGGGGCTCAGTTGAGTGACTGCCATGGGCGGCCATGCAAACAGCCCACTCTTTTCTTTTTCTCTCTCTCTCTCTCTCCTGCAGAACAGTGCGACAGTGTTTAACTGTGCCAGATTCACTGAGGGGAGTTGCCCTACGGTTATCTATCAGTGTATCCTCGAGGTCGTGCGGCAATCGCCCTACATTTGACACAGCCTTTAAATGGCCACATCAGCAGACAGATAATCAGTGAGATAAAGAAGAGCATCTTCCATGCCAGCTTGGGGGTGGGGGAGAGGGGGGTGGGGTGGGGTGGGGGGTTATATAAATGGAGGCCACTGGGCATTCACAGTCCCAAGTTCTGCTAGTGCTTCATCACCAGCTGCCCTCAGCCCAAACCAGCCTGCAGCCATGTCATTCAGTGGAACCTGGAAAGTCGACCGCAGTGAGAACTATGACAAGTTCATGGAGCAAATGGGTGAGTGTGTGTGAGTGTGTGTGAGTGTGTGTAGTTAATTAATCTGTCAGTCAAGTCATGGTGTTCCTCAGCTCTATTTGTCCGGCCTCATGATCTCGCTCATGAGGACGATGTATGTGAGTGTGTCATGTGTTTCCATAAAGTTTGACATTGCTGTGTGAATGCTAGCCAGTGCAGTGAGGTGTTGATAGGTCTGAGGTGACTGTGGAACAACCCATAATAATAGCAGCAGCTAAATTAAGATCTTTGGACTGTGTGTTAATACTCTGTGAACACTTCAAAATAAAAGCTTGGAAGAGAACTTGTCACTTACAAATACACTTTCAATACATGATTCTTATCTATCCATCCATCTACATTTTTATATTTTTCTTCCTATCAACAAGGTATTAATGTCATGAAGCGCAAGCTGGCGGAACATGACAACCTGAAGGTCACCATCGAGCAGACCGGGGACAAGTTTCACATCAAAGAGTCCAGCACCTTCCGCACCAAGGACATCGACTTCACCCTGGGCGTCGCTTTCGACTACAGCCTGGCTGATGGCACTGAAGTGTCAGTGAGTGTCCTGATGTGGTGCAGACTCATATTCATAATTAAAACCAGCAGCAGCCAGTCCAGGTGCTGCTCCATAATGTAAATGCAACCAGAAATAGTTTGCTTTAGGGAAAATATGGCTTATTTTTTTTTAAAGAGTGATGGATTCATCACTCATGAGGAAAGAGCAAATTCAGCCAGCTAATGCTAATGCTGAAAGCGGTGGAAAAGTTCCAGTGAGTAATTACTCTGCAGTGGTTATGTAGTAGCTGGCAGGAGAGCGAACTGAATGTGGAAAAACTCATCAAAAACAAACAAATATGGCCAATAAAACTTGGCAAATGCAGACAAATGTAGCATAACATAAGAAGAGCTTCTATCACCAACTGTATATTTTTAACTAGGGTACGTGGGAGATGGAGGGTGACATGCTAAAGGGCAAATTCACCAGGAAAGACAACAACAAGGTCCTGACCACCACGAGAGCTCTGGTGGGAGGAGAGCTCGTACAGGTCAGTAGGTCCCCGTACGGCTCATCGATTTTAACCCGGTTCCAATGCAATATGTTAATTGCTGCAGTCTGCTTTCAATAAATGTCTCCATAAAGTAACACACCTCTGTCTCTTCCTCACAGAGTTACAACTACGAGGGAGTGGATGCTAAGAGGATTTTCAAGAAGCAGTAACCTGGAGTCTGAAGTTCATATTTTATTTTTATATAGATGACATGATATAGATCTGTGTGTGTGTGGTTTTTTTTTTTCTAAAAATAAGTCATGGCAAAGTCAAGTTTATTCTCATGGGATTCTACTAAATATACCTCAAAAGTTTGGCAATTTTCAGAGTTTCACTGCTACAATATAATTGAAACAAATGTGTGGAGACCCAAAGTGTGGACCCTAACTCAGCAACAGCAAACAGATCCAGCTAAAGAAGTTTTCATCTTCATTCAAAATGAAGGCCAAACCAACACCTGCACACTACCCTCATTAAATACCTGAGAACTAACAGCTATCTGAATAAATCAGGGGATTAATTTGAACAGAAAAACTCAGCGAGCATGAAAATGAAAGGGCAGAATAGTTAGAGTATAACAGTCGTTGCCATCCACTCCAAGTGCCTTTAAATAATCCAAAAAAGAAAAAAAGAAAAAAACAGCATCCAAGGAATGGCCAAACGCTAATTAAAGGTTGACCCAAATTTCAAAAACATATTTCCTGACTTGCCTCTGGTGGTAACTAGCCATGCAAATAGTTTTGGATTTATTTGTCCAGATGTTGAGATTTTCTCTAAGATTTCTATTTCCATCCTGCACTGGAGGAGAAGAAGTATTTCATCTGTGTTTCCCACAGCATTGAAAAATGTCATTTCACTGAGTTCAACCGTTGCATGTCTTTCCAGAAACAATGTCCCCATTGCTCTGGCTAGCCCACAGAGCGTGTGTTTGTGGATTATCCAATGTAACGGGTGCATTGTTTCTAGAAATATTTGGGGCTGTTTAATTATTTAAATGTCATTTTTCACTGTTGTGAGTGATGCCAATGGAAATTCTTCCACCTCCAATGAATGACTCAAAATGTGGGCAAAAATAGAGTAGGATATCTGCATGATTAGATACAACTAGAGGTAAGTGAGACACTATGTTTTCTGTAATTCGGGTGAACTGGCCCTTTAAATGATGTGCCACAGCTTACTTTAACTTGAAAGCATTTGTTCTTCACCTTTGTGATGGGAAACAGCCTAAAGCAGCACAATAACAACCACATACAATATTATATGTATAATATGTTTTTTTTTGTGTCTTTAACCAGCTGGGAAACAAGTCAATTTGCACTAACGGTTCTTATATACAGGGTTATACTGTCTGTAACATAAAGTCATTTTCATGTGTCATGTGAATCTAATATTGGTGTCATTTTCACATATCTGAGCAAGAGGAGAATTTGAGCATTGTATTTAATGTGAGTGAAGATTGACAAATTAATTATGGTTTCAAAGGCCAGTTATATCGAGAGTTATCAAGTCATCATGATCAAGTGCACAGATCACATCTCAGTAATTAAATTTTATGTGCATCATAATTTTGTAATCGCTGTCTTGATAAAGAGAAAGATTCTGAGGAAACATCAAACCTCCGCAGCATCGCAGACTTAAAGTCTCTCTCACATAGTGAGTCTCTCTCTGGTCCGATCACATGATGACAGCCGGGGTCTTGTGCTGTCATGTGCTGGCCTTTAGGTGGTACACTCAGCAGTAGGTCTGAACAGCTAGGCAGAAAAACCCATTAGGGACATGAGGGTTTCTCACATGATGGGGTTGTAGAGAGACAGGAGAGGATAATGACATTCATTCAGTGGTGAAAACGCTCATGAAGTTTCCCTCAAGAAAGGGATGTAATGAAGAGGAAATATGCACTGAGCCTCTTTGACCACGAGAGGGCGACCTGTGTCTACTTTAACTGTACAGTAGCTCTAGATATACTTCAGTACAGTATGAAAGCTATAATCCTTTGACCACTGAAAATATTATTTACATGTATAAAAAACTATTTTGGCTCA
Source organism: Seriola aureovittata (assembly GCF_021018895.1). Classification (NCBI taxonomy): domain Eukaryota; kingdom Metazoa; phylum Chordata; class Actinopteri; order Carangiformes; family Carangidae; genus Seriola; species Seriola aureovittata. The sequence continues at coordinate 10,188,010 of NC_079386.1, forward strand.
GCAACAGGAAGTTTGAAGGCGAAATACATGAAGAAATTATTTGATGGAGAGACTTGGAATATCACTGTTTAGATTATAACTGTTGCAATGGAATATTTAGATTTATATGTGGATTTCAACAGGGCTATCTTTCATATTATGTATTAGGGTTGGGCAATAGTATAAAAGTCCATTGCTGTCAGGAAGAGAAAAAAAAAGGATAAAATATAAATGCATTTAAATGAAATTTTGACTCAGTAGAGATAAAAACTGAAAATTTTGGTTCAACATGAACATTTTATTTTTTATTATGATCAAGGTATTAACTTCTTTGTTTTCCTGGCAGAAATGTGCCTCCATACAACAGGGTTTAAATCTATACCACAATATGTATGAGAATATTATCCATCATCAATATATATCACACAATAGAGAACTGCTTTTTGCTGCAGTGGAGTTTTAGTGTCATGCAACCACGCCTACTGTGTATGTCTATTTTGCTGGATTCACAAAAGCCATTGCAAAACTTAAAACAGACCACGACATCGCATCCAAACACAACTGATGACTAATAAACAGTAACGGTATTACCATCCCTACTGAGACCCATCCAAGTCTGGACAGACTGGGATGATGTCTAGCACCAATAGATCACAACCCCCCTCTGAGCCCTGAGTGGCACCCTCTTTCACGGAGGTATAAGCCTGGCGCGCACAAGGCTAATCTGGCGGAGGCAGGGCTGCTTTGAACACCAGTTTGCCCCTCAACCCACTGTGGGGAGTGAAGTCCTCTGAGACCCCTCAGATACTGCCAGGCTCGAGGACTGAGCGCCTGGAGCTCTCAGTGCAAGATAAAATGGGTTTGTGGGCCTCTTTTCTTTGTGATTGTATCAGCAGTCAAAGTAATTTTCATGCCTTCCATTTTTAAAGTAGCAATACTTTAATTAAGATTGTAGTAATGTCCAATAACACAGTTGGTACTGAACATGTTTTGGCATATAACACCCATGCAGCAGGTTTTTGTACAACCCACATATTTAACCCAGTTTAAATTCAATACATTAAACCAAGTACTGTACTTATTTTAAATGTCACTTGGATGCACTTGTACTTTAATTGAGTATTTCCATTTGATACTAGTTTATATTTCTACATTGATTCATTCCAGAGCAGTGCATTTATCTGATAGACGTAGTTAGCAGTTACGTTTCAGACTAAGATTTTACACACAAAAGATATGATAGGTTTATTAAATATGAAGATTTTTTGTATATAATATTGCTAAAATTAGTTCCACCTAGACCAACTACACCAGTGAGTACCACTTATACATTCATACACCAAGAATAATGATCCAATAATATAATACAAAATTAGTACTTTTCTGCTAATTCTTCTGTACTTCTTCCACCAGCAGATGGAGTTTATCATACAGCTTAATCATTTCTACACACAAAAACCAGCAGTATTTATAATGTACTTATACATTATGGTATTACTACTTTTGCCACAGTAAAAGGGTCTGTATACTTCATGAGTATAGGAGGTGTCATATACTGTAGGTGGGTGCTGTAATGTCTTCTCATGACCACTGGGTGGCACTGTGGAGCTCTTTATTGTCTGAGAGAAAGGGCCTTGCTCATTCTATGATGTCATCCTCAGTCAAGTTATCATATGACACACACACACCCCATTATTTCAGAAAAACACACACACCTACACGATTATTGGATCTCAACTCAAATGATTAAAATAATATCTTTCTGTATTTATCTGGAATCAAAGAGTGGATTGTACAAACATGAAATCACTGAGAAACAGGAAAGTAGTGGGAGAGTTAGCCCTCAGTGTTTTGATTGCTGTGAGACCGAGGGCGCGGGGGCCCACCCAAGGGAGGTGCAAGCTGCGGATGAGAGAAAAGGAGGAGGAGGAGGAGGAGGAAAAATATTGAGAGGTGGACGGAGAGAAGACTGAGAGTGGGGACGAGGGGGAGCGCAGAAAGGACAGCGCAGGAAGAAAACACCCCAGCACCAGCACCCCCACGCAACCCCCCTGCTGTGAAATCAAATTCACTGACTCACTCTGAAGTAGTCAGCTTATCTGAAAGAGTAACAATCACAAAAGACACCAACAGCGCAGTGGGGAGTGTCAGGGCTTTTGGTTGGGTAATGTTTCCAAGAAGACACAAGCCCCTTTTGGCCAATCGCTGTTTAGACAATGACTGTGCAGACTTTCACAGACACTATGCAGGCTGCTGAATGATGAGTCACCAGTTAGTCAGTGCTGAATACTGTATCTGAGCCTGGAGAGTTGGGGATTATTTAGGACTCATGCCACTGTTCATGCTTGTCTAGTATAGCTCAACAGCTACTGGATGGATTGCCATCATTTTGTACCATCGATAGTCCTCAGAGGATAAATCCTATTGGCTGTGATCACTTTAACCACATTTGTGATTCAAAGTGAAACGTCTCCAACACTATTATTAAAGTGGTAAATTTTGTCTTCCACAGGATGAATTTTTAGTAACGCTGGTGCTCTCCTGACTCGTCATCCAGCGCCATCATCAGGTCAAAATGTCAGTTTGTCCTACTTTGGTATATGATCAGATACCAGCAGAATTAATGACACCCCCGTCATGATCAGCTGTGCTTTGTGTTCAGCCAAATGTAAGCACGCTGATCCAGTAAAATAAGAAGTCAAAGCATTAAAAGGAACGTGGACAAAACTGTGGATCATGTGTGTGATAACATATGGCTGCCTATTACAGTGAGTAGCGGTCAGTGTTTTACTGCAGTGAGCCAAGCAACACAGTTGACAGGGAAATGAAAACAGTACAGGCCCAAATTGCTCAAGTAATGGATGAATAAAAAAATTCTAAATCTAGTTTTGACTGTTCGGTTGCACAGAAAATACAGTCACTCTTCAGCAAGGACATTTGGAAGAGCATGAGTGAAAGGGGACGGAAACACCTCTTTAATGGACTTGTCAAAGGGAGTAACACCATTACAGAGTGTTGCAGGTTGGGCGTATGCATGCATGCATACTCCCAGATGAATACGTCCCCTTGCCCACACATACGTACACGCACAACATTTTTACTCCCCACTTTAGTCAGCTCCGACACCCTGTGTGAAAACCCCCCAGGCATGGACGAGTGTGTGTCATGTGAGAAGCTGGTGTGTGCCACCTGGTGTGACTGAGCAGACAGAAGAGATTGGAGACAGGCAAGAGAGAAACTAAATTGGATGTGGCCTCTGTCTCAGGAGTTGCCAGCCCCTGGGTTAGGTGGGCTATTCTTATAGAGGGCAGGGAGAGGTCTCCAGCTCCCCTGGTACACAAACCACTTTATAGGAACCCACATCATGTTTTGATGGCCTCCTGGGATTGTGGGGGAGGTGTTATCCAATGACAAGTGTGAGAGAGGAAGAGGAAATTGAGCCTTCACACAGGTAGATTTCTATGTGGGTAAGTGCAGTCAAAATGTCAACATCTTGTCTTAATTCTCTTTGGATATAGAGCCCCAAACCTGACAAAGGGTACCCATCAATTGGTAGAAAAAAGAGACTTTTTTCTAATCTGTTGATAGATAATTCAGTCTTTAAAATTAAATTCTTTTTTTTGTTGCCTATTTATTAACTTTCACTATGTTTATTTTATTTTCCTTTATTTGTTGGTGGGGTGGGGGCAATTTAACTCGCTGTAAAGCAACATTTGAATGTCCAGGGCAACGTCCAAGCAGTGTGTAATATCAGTGGAGCATTCAAGGGGAGCATGCACAGATATACAACCGTGTGGAGTGTGAGGCTAGTTAGCTTAACTGAAAACAAAAGAGACTTGCGTTTTCAGCTGTTTTTTTACACTTTTTGGACACCATACTTCTATCTTCACAACATTTTTCTCATGTCGATAACATTACACGTCTTTTACTCCCAATTAAGTAAATAATTGATGTAATGATGTATATTTTTGACTCATCTTTTTTTACAGCTTTTTGTCAGTTTTGGTGCTCCACACATCAAATGTGCTCAATGTGAAAAGTATATACATACACTTGATGCATGGTTCTGGAAACACAAGCACAATAACATTAAGAAAGAAAAACATGTAATCATGACACCAAGGATGACGTCAATCTTTAATGGCAGATGGCCTGAAATGTCTTCATTTAACATTTTCATAAAAACTTCTCATTTTGATCACCTTTTTTTTTTTTTTTTTTTTTTTTTGGTTTCAAACAAACACACCTCTGCAATTCACTGAAATACAGTTTCTCCTTACAGTGGCTAAAGTACATAAATATCAACAGTACTGTATGCATTAAGAAAAAGAAAAGAACACACACATGCCGTGAACATGCACAGAACACACAGGTACGCACACGGTATACTGAAACAAGAAAGGAGTATTTTTCATTGACAAAAGGAGGGACCATAATATTAATTTCATGGGACTTCTGTACCGTACTGCTGACAAAAGACAAAAAAAGATCCATTCGTTCAAAGAGCATGTTTTTCTCTGGATTTCACAGTGAATTATGTAGATAAAACAGTATTCATATATCACATACAGTATGTTTCAATCAGTCAGATACAAACACAAAAAGAAGCTCTAGAAAAATTACCAAATGAATATACAATTAAACTTACAATAATACTTACAATGAATTATATGATGGGCATCTTCTATGAACTTTAAAAACATAATACCCATAAAAAAACACACACACACACACACACACACACGCACACACACACACCTTATAAATACTTGTTCTAATAAATTTGGTGCCACGGTTGGCTTAAAAAATGTCTGTAAAAGCAAAAACTGCTTCAGAAAAATCAGTTGATATGATGTGCGTGCATATTATTATTATTCATTACAAACACTGACTATATAATTCAACCAGTCCAACATGATTGTACACACCTGGGCTAAAGATTACAGGGAAGATTGTTGTTTTCTTACTTCAGGTTTTCACTGTCACATCACTGTGAAATGTGACTTAGCCTCATCAGAAAAGTACAAGAATCAAGGTTCGTCTTTGTACAGATGTGACATGAATGAGAGTTTTGGCGTCAAAATGTCACAGACACATTATCACTCGATGATATGTCATACAGCAAAGACGTTATTGCAGGCCAAAGAATACACAAGATTACAAAAGATTTGGGTGTTTTTTTCCCCACTCCAATCATTACTATGTAAATTCAAAATTTACAAAAGCACGTTGAATCACATTGGCTCCCTAAAAATAGACAAAGGAGACAAATTGCTTTAAGTGAATATCCTTTCAGATGTAGAGTGGCTCTTTGGAGTGACACCAAAAGAGACATGCAGCGAAAATAATATCATACTTCATAAGAAATCAGATTGAGGACTTCAAAGCAGTCAAAAACAGAATAACTCCACTAGCCTAGATAGCTCTCCAGTGTAAAAAAAAAAATGCCTTTGGTCTTTCTTTTCTCTATACTGTGCTGCTGTCCTCCTGCTAACACAATGAAGGGGCAAATTCCTAATTATAGCAGGGCTCAGTTTGCCATGCATTGCAGTCTCTGGGGGGGGTCACTCTACCTTCACCACCAATGGCTTATTCCTGTCAATGCCTATTTTTTTTTTTTTTTTTTTTTTTTAACACATCTGATTACCTCAAACTGCTAAATTATGAGCTGGATCAGGAGTGTTTTTGACACTCAGTGTTAACATTGGCTGCTGAGTTGAACCAAAGCGCGTCAGACAAAGGACTAATATGTCTGCTTCATGAGGTAAAGACGCCCACACAAAGACACACACATGAGCAAACCTAAATCCACACGGTATGTAGAAAAGTCAAGAGCAAACCGACAGGACTGCTTTGGTATAGCAGGGCGACTTACCATTTTGTAATGGCACAGGAAGGGCAAAAAAAAAAAACTAAAAAAAACATATGAAAGTTCCACACACACTTTAGCACAACATAAATCAATCAAACAGAACCATTTCAAACATTGTCTTGATTACAAAAATACCTTTTTGTATTTCTTTAAAATATCTAAAAATGTACAGCATTGTTTTTTTTTCTTTTTTTTTGCAAAGTCATGCTTCAACATGTATTTAATAATCATAATAACATTAATATGAATGATATACAGAATAGTAATAATTATAGTAATATAATAACATTATCCAGCAGTGCTTTAGCCACACTTCCATACATCTGGCCTTGCAAAGTGGCTGCATAAAATGTGTTTGCACTCCTCTGGTGGGCTGTCTTTTACACTTGCATATACAGAATGCAAAGCAAGAGACCTGCTAATGTCAGACAGGCGATGCAGTCAACTGGTGAACAAAGGGTGTGTGTGCCTTTGTCATGCATGCCCGGTACCTTTCATGGAGGTGTCAGAGGAGGTGCAGCCAAAGCACTGCCAGTAAATCTTGAGTATGTAACAGTATAAAAAAGAGTTGGAGGGACTTTGAGGATGGTGGGTGAGAAGGAGGGGGGGGGGGCTCGATGTGTGATGGAGGCTGGGGTCTAGTATGTCCTGAGGCCCATGAGGCTGCTGCTGCCTGAGAGAGAGAGAGAGATAGAGAGAGAGAAAGAGAAAGAGGGACACAAAGACAAGGGGTGAGGTTGTCATGGTCACCGCACACGAACCTTGTACGCTAATGAAAACACTGGGGATCATGTGGAACTGTTGCAAGACACAAACACATTCAAACGCCCATAAAAACCACACACACACACACAAAGGTAGATATTGTAGTGTAGATACACACACACTAACATATACACAAAATGTTTCTTGTTTTCTCCTCGATTTCTTGCACTTGCCTTTGTGATGCCAAGACCACACACTCTTTTATCACAAATATCTAATACTGCGACTCTGGGTTTGTTTTCAAAACATTTCCTGTGGAGCAAAAGCTGAAACATACACAGATGAAAGTTGACACGCTGTCATCGTGGCTCTGTGTGGTTATGTTCATTCCAGCAGATGTCGTTGGCAGTGTGATACTGTCCACTGCCCCCAAAAACGAAGTAAATAAATAAATAAACTGGCCTTTCACAACTTTTTCTACAAGTCCACACTTTCAAATCAGACTCTGTGCCAGGAGGGAGAGGCATGTTGCTCTGGCGCTGAGGTGAGATTTACACCTTTTGCCCCCCCCCCCACCCACCCACCCACCCACCAACCCCAACCCCACCTGCTGGGATCGTGGAGTCCAAGCCATAAACTCACCGACGTTACGCTGCTCCAAGTGCTGGGGTCAGGTCAGTCCTCCATGTTTCTAATTGGACATGAGAGGCAATCAGCAACGCCCGTCACAGCCGGCCACGGCCACCATCACACATCAGGAACCTGAGGACACAAAGGAGACGCGGTTTTTCCTCAAGTGATCGAGCTGCAACAGCATCCTGACTGCTGATTCAGGTTTATGGTAAATTTCAGGGCGTAGTCTGTGGTTACTGTGGATATACTTTACACAAGTGCAAGATTATTTTTAAGGGTTAAAGACGGTAAGTACTCTGGTAGTTTTGCCAGCTTTTTTCAAATACAATACTTCAAGCTCAGTATCTGAAAATTGCACTCAGACCAGATGGGATGTCATGATTTAAAGCTACTTCATCACTGTTATGACAAAGTGCATCCGTGGGTGTTCGAAATCAATGCAGCAGAGGCCAAGATATCCTGACTTTTACTCTCTAGTATATATCAAGCTCCAAAAATGTTGGATTCCACTCTTCCCATAATGTAACTGGATAAAATCCTTCATTAGACAACATCTTTCTGGTAAACGCCCACACCTTCCCAACTTCACACCACCAGTTAGTAAGTCAGGCTTTCAGTTAAAATGAGTAGTCTTCAAGCCCACGCTGAGATTACTTAAGTGATGTTATTTTCTCAGACTCAACAAGGCGCCTCCAGAGCCACACATGAGATTACACAACTGGTTTCTCAGGATGTGTAGCACTCCGTGTGACTTGTAAACTGATTTTGACATGTAAAATTAGTGGCGTGAACTTTTAAGACAGACCATTTTAACCAAATCGTTCAACCTCAAACTCCAGCTGTGACAAACAGGATGTCAGCTGACAATAGTCTTGAATACTTATGTTGAACTTGTGCCTAACAACCATATCTCCCATGATCCCTCCCCACCACAGCCCCACTACCACAACTCCCACCCACCCAGCGGACCGAAGAGAAAGGTCAACCCTCCGACCCCCCCCTCACCCACCCCCAGATGTATAACGCCAAAAATAGACATCTCTTAGAGGACCGTGGTAACTCGGGTTCAGAGGAGGGAGAGAAACTCTTTGGAACAATAAACAATTAGTAAACCAAACATGACCTTAAGAGAAAGAAAGAGACAGACAGACTGTTGCAGGAAAAGGAGGGAGATGAGTTGGGAACTGTTCCCCGTCCAGAGAGCAGTGCGTTTTTTGAAGGGGCACGGCTGGCCTAGCTAATGCCCTGTTGCGCGTTCAATCAAGGATGAGGGAATCGATGCGTTATACAGCCGCTTGGCTAAGCTGATGCGACACATACTTCCAGACCACGCTATTTGTTCTGGCTGAGACACCAAGGTTAAAGATTGGGTTGATCATTGAACATGTCTGTGTGGATTAGGGAAAGGTTTAATGATTCGCGGGCTTAATGTGTTACATCCAATAACTCGGCCCCGGCGCACAATGTGAGATAGGTAAACAAGTGGTGTTTGACAATGTGGGAGGTGACTTGGTTTCTCATGAATGTGTGCACTGTTTTTGTTTTTATTTCAGCTAGGCTTCACGTAGCTAATGTTCCTGCCTGTGTTATCAGTGATCATTGATCCTGCGCTGCAAATCAAGAAGAGAAAAGAGGAATTGTTCAAATTTATTACAAATGACAGAGCATAACTAGCTCTCCACTATTCATTCTTAAACCCTTTACTATAAATCACTTATTCAAATCAATTATTTATCTTTTAGAAATTTCAATGTATTTTTTTTTCCAGGGCATCACTGGTTTTCATTCATTTCTGTATGATTAGCAGACCACTGAGCTGTTTAATACATTACTGCGAACTTCAAACCTGCATTCATTCTTGTCAAAGTCAGAGCGCGACCGACGTAATCAGTGTGGCAGATACTGTCGGCTGATTTTAGCTTATCGCCAGACATATCAGATCATTTGCATCAGTTATATATTATCTGATAATCCTTTTTATTCGGTAGTGATAATTTTATATAGGTTTCTTATAAATTAATAAATCCTTAATATATTAATATATGTATTTATTCATAAATGGGAGCTTTGAAAGTGGTGCAAAAATGGGTTCATTTTAAAAACTGAATAGTGGCCAATATGTGATCAGATTTAGAGCTGAAACAATTCATTGTGTCATTTGTCAACTGAGATAAAATTAGTTGGCACAATTTTTTGAATATTTGTTGGTTTTCTTAATCCTCTAGGTTAGTGTTCAAATTTTGATTGGTTAATCAAGAAAGTATGACACTAATTGTTAGTTGCACCCTTAAGCAGAAGTTTACAGCAATTGATACAGTTTAAATTTAACATATAAACATATATAGTATTTGAATGAAATGCAGATTTGTGTAAGGTTTTTTTCTAAATACTGTCATTCTCTGACTCTCAGATACTGGCATCAAATTTAAAAATGCAGTTTCAGTAGAGACATGGTCAAAATTACATTACTGCTGCAAGGTAATGCAGTGCAGGTACCTTCACAAATCAAATCAATCTGCACTTTAAACTGCATTACCATGCAACACTAATGCAAAGTTGACAAAAAAAAAAGGCTTGATGCTCACGGTGATGGATTGCAAAGCACAAGCATTTAGAGTCTCCAAACTGATTCTCATGTCATAAGGACAGAATGTAAACCAATAACTGCTTGGAGCTATAAGAAGAATAAATCCACTAATGTAAAACTGTAGCCCGCCTTCAAAAATGGTTAGTGAAAATATAAAGTACAGTTGATTCGTAGTTAAGGAGCTAAAACTCAGAATGGTCCTTTAAGAGCTATACCTGTGCAGCACGGCCATGAAAAAGAACCCCGTCTGAAGCCCCTTTAATCCGGAGAAAAGCCTTTAGGCCCTGGCTGTGTTTCTCACATACCGGCAATAGCTGCTGGTGCTGGGCGGTGATGAATGCAGCTGCTGACATGTATCTAGCTCCCAAGACCCTGTGCAGGGACGAGGCCACAGTGTAGCTATACTGTATGCACGTGTGTGTGTGTGTGTGTGTGTGTGTGTGTGTGTGTTATGTATCAGTAGGGGGTGAGAGAATAAAGTCCCACTTCCTTATTAGAAGGGGCCCCAGCTGGCCCTCAGCTCTCCGGTGGGAGTTAGTCCAACATTGCACAGGAACCATTGGTTTTGTCGGGCTATTGGCCAAAAAGGTCCTCGGGGCAGGCAGCCAGACTGCACACACACACACACACACACACACATATTCGACTCTCTCAGGCTCACACACAAGCATGCATGATAGGGGCACGCACACTACACTCCCCCACCATGTCTTGTCAGATGGAAAATCCGGATTACCTTTCCCTCCAGTTCACTAGGCATTAATGTCCACTATTAGGTTGTCTTTGGACCCAGCTCTGTGCCAGAGCATGAATGTCAAATACAATTCAGCTTCACAAACATCCAGATGAATGACTAGCCTAAGCCCCCCCCCAGTGGTATTGCAATAACAAAACCTTACAACACAGAATGTTTTAAAAAGTCAGCTACCTGTTTCAAAGTGGCTCTGCTGTTAATTAAGTTTTCAAAATGGTTCTTCCTTTGACAGGCAGGATGCCAGGTGATTAGGACAAGTCATTACCAGTCATGACTAAAAGACCCCTGAACACTACCGCACTTTCAGCTGTTCACACACACACATTTAAGTCTCCCACGGTGACACTTCCTAATGCAAGCCAACATACTCTGACCGTTAGTGGTCCCCGTCCTTCAGATGCCAAGACAACTACTGACCGACCACAAGCCTCTCAGGACTGTGGAGCTGTAAGCTTCTCTGAATTCCCACTGTGAAGCTTTACTGTCACCAGCCGCCTTCAGCGTGAATAACAATTCACAAATGCTGACTTTTTGTCAGCACACATGACACATCAATAGCAGACTGATTGTACAATAGTAGTGCGACGCAGACAGCTTCTCTCTGTAATCTCAGTTCAAGTTTATTCTTGTTGTCTTGCTGCTAAAATTGCTTCAAAGTGTTTCACAAGAGCTTTGCTTCACGGATTGCATTGCACAAATAAGTAACACAGCTCACATCAAGACATCAAGTCATTGCGTTTCTAACTTGACTGCGTCCATTTACCAGTCCAGAGGGGCCAAATAACACAAGGTTTGGTACAGATGAAAGGTTTGTTTGCAAAGCTGCACAATGTCGGGGACAAACAGAGTAAAGTTAACTCAACGCTGACCGTTTTCTGGAGGGAATGACCAGCATTTCTTTTAACTCAAAAGGAGATACAGTGAACCATTAGCTTTTACTGTGCCAGCATGAGGAGACATGCTTCATAGAGTGATTACGCTCAGTCCACCATTACATTGCAGAGTTGAAGGTCATGCTCTTGTTGAAAGTAATTTACATTAACTGAGCTTGTTGTTGGACACTGGAAATGAAACTTTCTTAAAAAAGGGCCAGTCCACTTAAATAAGCACAAAAAAAAATGTATATTTTAATTAAGAATATTTACTGTTTCCCAGCTGTTCTACTTCTGAATGACTATACTGCTCCATTTATCATGGATACAACAAACAAAGACTGTCAGAAAGCAGACAGCACTGTGTGTCGTCTCAGAGACACTGGCTGCCCATAAGAGTCACGTGGGTGGGGAAAGTAGAACATGTAGAAATTTGCAGGAAAAAGTGAAACTTTTACTTGTTCTTCTTATGAAATGTGTGTTTATGTGTCTTGTATATCTTCCACGTTTATGTGTGTTGCTTGTTAATAAATAAAGTAATGGTCATAAAGACAGATTTAGATGAATTTGTTTTTAAACCCCACAGCTCTGAGATTTCTGCATCCCTCCCAACACAATGTAGGTCAATTTTGTTTGATTGTGGCATTTAAAATATTCGACTGCAATACATCTTTCCAGAAACGGTGTTCATAGGGACTAATTACGTCCTTATAAAAGTGTTCACAGTGAGGTCACAGTTTCTGGAAAGATGTGTAATTTGTCAATGCCGTGAGGACCAAAAACAAAATTCCTTCCACCTCCATTGTACTGAGCCGGCAGCAGAAGACTCAGAGGAAACTATCAGCATTAAAAAAATATATATCTGTAGAAATGAGAGAGAAAAACAGTTTGTGTAGTTTGGATGAACTCAGCTTTTTTGTTTGTGTGTATTTGCCTTTGAGAGGCCTTATGTTTGGGCATGCACTTACATTCTCTGTGTGTGTGTGTCCTGTGTTGTGTGTGTGTGTATATATACTGTATATATATATATATCTGCTGCAGTTGCCTGTAATTATCACAATATTCTTACTGGATGTCTCAACTTCACTTCACCCTCCACTGTGAGCCGGATGTTGGGATGTTGTTGTTTCATTGAGGGGCTAATATCCACTGGGGCAGCCTGACTGACCAAATGACTTCCTCCTGGTTTGATAGAGGAGTAATTATTTCCTCCAAGCCCCTCCCTTCACCACTCCCTTCCTCCTTTGCGCCCCCCCCGACAGAGATGAAATCCCCAAAACATCAAATTACTCCCAACAGCTTTTTCTCTCATGCAGTATGTTTAAGTGTGTGGATGTAGACGAGTAAGCTATGATGCAGGGTTAGAAGGAGAGGGCAGAGGACTAGCACCAATCAACAGCCCGATGAATGTTAGCCTCCATGCTTCCACCAGCACCCACCCACTCCCCACTGACTCCCTAAGGGGTCTGTAGAACATGTTTCTTCCTGTCCCGAGACGTCGAAGGGAGGGCGCTGGTGACAGTGTGACTGGCGCCGAGTGCAGACACACACACATGGGCGCAGTCAGTCAACACAGACACACAGACCAGCAGGGGATTTGTTGTGCTTTGTGGTTTTGTTTTTCTGCAAGCACAACAGCGTTCAGTTTGTCTGAACCAGAGAGCGAGACACATGTGCTGCGTAGCTCACGAGTGGCTACGGTGGACTTGTGCACTTATCAAAGCACTTATTAGAAACCGGCTGCTTTGTGTGCTGTCTGCAGCTCCACTGAAATGAATTTGTCTGTAATTTATTTTAAATAAAGCCCCATGCTAATCGTTCTTTAATAAAGATTCATAAAAATGGCCCTTCCAGCGCTACCCAGGTACCTCAGCAGTTCATGGTGCATTTTCCACATTTACCACTTTATGGAGCATCACATCCTCCATCTCTTTCTGTCCCATCTTTTTTTTTTTATAATTCTCCACTGTGTACTTTGTCATAATGCAGAAATGCCAAAACCAGTTTTTAAATTAAAAAATGTATTTCATCCTGTCAGGGTTTGACAAAATGACAAACATGTACTAATATGTTCTGTATGGTACCAAGACTATAATAGAACAATATTCGGTGTTTATTATGGCAATTTTTAGAGCGCGTGCAAAATAATAAACTTTCCCTCACATACAAGAACAATAAATATCACGCGTCCTTCCTGCACGCACACCAGTAACTTCTGATCCTGCACAAAAACTACTCAGCCTGTATAATTTTAAACCTTGATCTACTTCCATTCATTTGTTTCAGTGCAATAAGATCATACAATTAATTACAATCAGTGGTGAGAGAAGTACTCAGATCATTAAGGCCCTTAGCTTAAAAATAGCTTTTTATATTGACCACTGTATGTATAATGAAATAATGAAAGGTGTCGCTCGTACTGACGAACCCACAGAATTATCAAAAGGCTCTGCAGTTCCTCTCAGCTCTGCCTGACATTTCAGCCTCTCAGCACTTGAGTATATGTACTGAGTAACTTTCACCACTGGTTATAATCACTTTACCTATCAAAGCAGTTTATATTAGCATTTTAGTCATATTTGCTGAGCTCTACCCCGTCTGTTTTATTAAAACATCGGCATCGGAGCTCGTTGTACATTCTGTTTGACTCACTGCCTTTGATGCCTGAGATCAAGCATCACTTCGATGGGTAAAGTCGAGCTTCTGTACCCTGTGACCTGAGTAGGGGAAAATAATGGAGTTTCCCTTTAAATCGTACCTTTCATCTCTTATGATGTCCCAAAACGTTGGAGCAAGGAGCGACTGCTTTCATTGACCAACTGGGTTTAACACATCCACATTTACATCTAACAGGCTAATTTGTTTTGTGTTAGTGAGTAGTATGCACTCATTAATTAGCTGGTTAGTTCGACAGTCAGCTGGATGCACGTTTTTCATGTGAGGGTTGAGGGCAAACAGAGAGTGCTCACTTGACGCAAACGCCAGTAACACCCTGTGATATTCCCGACAGATGTTTAGGGAATATCTCTGCGCCTGTTTAAACAAAGTGTCATAACATTTACTAAAGTATTTTCACGGCGCAGCGCAATGTACGCTTCTTTGTCATAGCAGGGCAGAGGGCTGAGAGTCCGTGTGCATTTGTGTAAGTTGTTACTCACACATACTTCAGCAGAACTGCCTGGACTTCCATCCCTGAGGAGTTCCATCTGCAGGTGGGAGCCAGCGGATCTAAACAAACATAATCACACATACATTAACACACAGGCGCATACGTACAAATGATATGACTATATACAATTTATATAAATACAAACTTTAATGTGAGTCAGTAATGTCAGTCTATTAACAAATGGATTGCTGGACTAAAAAGTTAGCATCTCTCTGCATTTCTCTGACCATTTTTTAAACCCTGTAATATCAAGGACTCATTTACTGCGCATAAATGGAAACACATTTATTCACTTTGTTGTTGACAGGAGGGAAGCAGCTAGCCTGGCTATCTCCAAAGTTAACAAAATCCACCAGTCAACATTCTGGACCTAAATAATTAACATGTTTTATCTCATTTGTTTAATTCATACAAAAACCAAAGTGTGAAGCTGATACTTTGGGTTTTGATGTTGCTTATGTGCCGGACAGTTTCTTGGCCAGATGCAGCAGAGTCACTGCAGAGATGAAAGAACTCATGCTAGCTGTTTCCTCCTTTTTTCATCTTTTATGCTAAGATAAGCTAAGCTAAATGCCTTCTGGCTGTCACTTCATTACTTCATGAACAAACATGAGAATGCTACTGGCAAGAAAAGGGAATATGCCAAAAAACTACAAATGACTTCTACTTTTAATTTGACATTTAGCTGATAGTTGACACTGGATTGTTTTATTGTCTTTGAAATACAAGAATTATACTAAGACAATTTACACCCTGTTTGTTTCAGATCTTCATAACTTTACTATAAAACGTTATCTATTACTGTCACGCCTTGTAAATTTCCACATTGCACAATCATCTTTTTGTATTCAGATGAAATTCACATGACACAACAGAATGACTCCTAGGTCTTCCCAGATTTATTACTTTGTAAACAGCCAAGTTATTACATTTACTAACAAACCACCAACACTACTGTACTCTCACTAGAAAGGGCTACAGCAGCTTCTTAACCAGAGAGCTGAGCTAATTTTAACATAAATTAAATTTAATAATTTAGCATTGTGTGTGTGTGCTGTAAGATCTGTTTATATACACATTTTTATGTCTCACATCAGCATCTACTCTAGGTCAAGAGAGAAAGTGACATGCTAACATTAACCACAACCGCCTACTGAAATCACAAGGCCAGATTTTCTTTGTGTGTGTCAGTGTGTGCTCACATATCCGATGCATGTGGAAAAATGCTAGCAAGGCAGATTCAACTTGCACTCATTTAAAATTCTGACATCATCTGAGCTTCAGCTTTACTGGGGACTTTGTACTGAGATAACCTTAGCATCAGCATTATATATGGAAAATATACTCTGCATACTCTCTAGCAGAGATAAAAGACATATACTGTAACATTCTGAGCTTAAAATAATTCAAAGTACTGAGACATCAATACAAGATTGAAAACCAATATGCAAACAAAAATTCAGAAACAGTATACATCTAATACTGAGATCTTATCAGGGTCAGTCAGTACCAAACAGGCTTCATGAGAAGAATTTCAAGGGATCAATAAGGAATTGTTATGTGAACTCACAGTGGAGCTGTGCAGATTAGAAAACCTCAATAAACTGGATCATGGTTGGTGGAAAAAGGGGGATTTAATTAATGAAGTAGGTGATGATCAAATGATGATGCAAACCTTTTAAAGTGCTGAAGCTTTCACAAGTGTGTGTGTGTGTATGAGTAATTGGGATAAATAAAGCGACATGACATAATCTACTATTGATTCATGAAAACTGTAAGCTGTGGTATGTGATGTTAGACCTGAACAGAATTTTCAATTTTAAACCGTTCATGATCTTGAAATATTAACTTTGCCGAATGTGTAAGTGCTAGGTCAATTAGTTACTTTTTCTCTGTTGAGGAACTAGCTTTTTTTTTTTTTTTTTTTTTTAAATTTGAATTATTATATTGATTACATGTTTGTAGTTTGCAGGATTTCAAGACCAAGGCAGGAGTCCCTGTACGCTTAAAAAGATACTTTGGTATAGGGAAGTTTTATTTCTTTTCTCAGAGTGAAAAAATTAGTGATTGGTTGAAATTGAAATTCAACTTCTACACCATTTGGAAATTACAGGATAGGTATTTTTTTCAGGGAATCTTAGTATTCATATCTATTTTTCCATAGAGGTCAGTCGAACTAACTAATCTTTCTTACACCTCCACATGAACTGCATGTGGGGGACGTAAGAAAGGCAAAGGTTTGGTGAACAGTGCGATTAGTTTAGTTTAGTTCGATTCCTGGAAGTTAATGGGATCAGGTAGCAGCTCCTCTCAAGAGAAGGGTAAAACAGCATTACACATCTGCAAAAATGGACTACACCCTGGAAATTAAATATTTATAAAGTCACTAATTTCACTATCAATAAACAAATTAAATTATATCAAATTCCTGATTCATTTCCTGCTTTCATGGTGCACAGCTGAATATGACTGACCAGTGTTTTAGAAATGGTAGTTTGAAGCTGATATAAGCTGTCAACTCAAGATGTCTGTTCAAAAATGGTTTAAGTATGTATGAAAAAGGAAAATATGTATTTAGTTCCTTTTGAAAGAACTGCAAATTCTTCCCATAACTCTCACTTTATTAAGCTCAAATCACCACTCAACATGATGTGTGTAGAGATATCTGTCTTTAAGAATAAGAGAAAAATTCCTCCAAAACCAATTTATCTATTTGACTTCCAAACTATACAAGTAAAACCACCAGATATTTGATTTTACCATGACTGCATTTATGCTTTGCAGCCAATCAGTTCTTTTGTAAATTTGCATATGACATTTGACATGTGACTGGGTGGTGTGTGCTCTGAGGTGCATCTGTGGATGGAACAGACAAATGATTTCAGGGCTGACGGTAGCAGCTGTTTGTACAGTGGGCTCAGGAGGAGGTTCGGGGTGGGGGGGTGGGGGGCAGTGGTGATGGTGGTAGTGAGGGAGGAAGGGGTGGGTTTGCAGGTTACCTGAGCGTGGAGCGAGGAGGGGTAGGTGAAAGCGGGTGGGAGGGCCGGCGACAGCTCCGCCGGGTACAGCGGGTATGACGCCCACACGTCTGGGCTGCTGGGATATAGAGCAGGCACTGTGAGCTCATCTGTGGAAAGAAGAAGAGGAGGAGTGGAGTGAGGAGAGTGGCCAGTGGACGGGTGGGTGGCTAGAGAGACAGGGTGGAGGTGGTGACAGTGGTGGTGGTCGTGGAGGTGCGCTACAGGCGAGTATCACTTATCTGAAGTGGCTTCCTCTCATTTTATTTCTTTATATTAGCTGAGAGTTAGCTAAGCCCCTCCTCTAAAAACTGACATCAAAATCATAGCTTAGCAACCGTGACACGGCAGGGCAAGTCTGTCACACTCTAGACTCTGTTGAAGCAGTGTTCAATAAAATGTAATAATAGCGATAATAGAGATTATTATAGGAGGATGGAGGATTTGGATTTTTTTTTTCAAATACAAAAACGCAAAAGTGTATTGAACAGACTGATAGATGAACAGTTAGTTTTAACTGCTCAAACGTAGCTACATTCGTTAGCATGTCCATTTGCTAGCTTATTATCTACAGTAGTAACTTAACAAGTCTTTTCTTTTCTAACTTTTAAATGAAAATGTCCAGGTTGAAATATGAATGAATAAGTATGTAAGCTTAGCAGCCAAAAAGAGTTCATGTTTCAATGAATCTTCTGATTTACTGTTTTCTTATCAGTCTTATAGCATCCTCCTGTAGTAGTTTTAGCTTGATTAGCTTGTTAGCTACAGCTGCAGCAGTTGCACGGCTGGAAACCGGCTTCTGTCTGAAATGAATATCCCACTGTTTTAAAAATTACTGAGAATTAATATAATGGTAAATCTGGCACCTTCATCATTGTACACTGCACATGTACTGTGCAAGAATGGAAAGCTTCTTAGACATTATAGAAACAGCAGCTAAGAGAACGGTTATTTATACTTTCATTATATCAATATAGCTGATATTTCTTCTTTCTTTGCTATTTCAGGAGAAAAGGAGAGGAAACCATCTCAGATGTGATTTACTCACTGAGTCGAGTGTAAAGTCACTGTGAAAAAAAAGAGCATAGCGCATGAGTGAAGAGAGAGATGACAGTGCAGAGTGGTACAGAGTGCGTGAACACTTAAAAACGCAGAATCAGAAGAAGAAAAAAAAAAACAGCTACTCGTTGGAGAAAGATCGGATAGCTGTGTAATTTAAGGAGCGTTTTCCCCCATGCTCTCTGTATCCTGGTAACTGTTTATCAAAGCATGATCAGAAACAAGACTGATTTAAACATCTCTTATCAGAAAATGACAGCAATTTCTCTCTCCTGGTGATTACGTCATGGTTTCATTAATTGTTTCCTTCCATTTCCCACTGGGGCCTCAAGTACACACCCTTTCTCTGGCAAAAAAAAAAGATCCAAGATAAGAGCAGTGTGGTCATTCAGGAAGAATGTACAACCACAGCTGGCCTATGTTCAACTATCAATGACTGATTATTGCACAATCCTAAACCCCTTGGAAAAATATTTAACAAAATGGGGAAAAAAAGGGTAGAGAGCTACATTAGCAAATTCCATACACGGCCTTGAGTCCAAATTATTAGAGCATGTACTGTTTATCTAACAGAGGATATGTGTCATTTAGGGGGAGAGCTCTGATCAAGTTAACCCGTCATGCCAAAAGAATCTGATTTCAAAGAAACATTTTTGTTAACAGATTGCTAAAAGAAATGTCATTAACATGAGTGCACAGGCTGATAATGTTTCCCTGAGGAGCACACAACAAACACCATTAAAAGAAATAAGACTAGGTCAAAACCTAGAATATGCCTGGACCACATCTTTTTGCATTTTGCCTAGTGTCAGCTGCTTTCAGTCCTTTATGTGTTTGCTTCTCTCCCACTCTGTGCTCACGTATACTGTATTTTAATACAGCTGAATTCCCAATATGGCTCTTCTCATTTACATGTTTTTCTGTTTCTGTTGCCAGACAATGGAGCAAGTATCAAATAGTGAATGAAACACAGCCCATTAAGACTACATGTTGACCAGCAGTTACTTCCAAGCCATATCCATGTCTACAGCTAAAGCACAAAACAACTGTCCGGTCACAAGAGCAACTAATGGCCAAAGGAAACAGCAACACAGACAAACAAAAGTAAGACGAGCTCAGGTACAGACGGAGTACTTACAAGGGTCTCTGCTGATGAACTGTGGCCCAGGGCTCTGCTGGGAGGGAGGGGGGTTGGGAGTGCCAACCAGCTTGTTCTTGGCCATCTTGGTGTTGGCTTTGGCAAACTCCAGCCGCAGGGTCTGGGGGATTTCTGGATCAAACCTGACCCCCTGACATACAATGGAAAGATGTGTCAGCACAAATACTGTTTCATAGAAAGCTTTTCTGTGTGCTCTTAAAATAAAATAGTTACAATAGTTGAATTTATTAATCAAAAAGGTCAATGAAATGGTAATTACGCATTACACATTTTGGTTCTGAGATGCTATTAAATTGTTTAAGGTAAAGGTGTGTGTCATCACTAAACAATCAAAGTCTGCATCCTCACCTTATAATGGTAATGCTTTTAGTGATGTTCCTCGACATAGAAATATGGATAATTCCTGAATTATTTTACAAAATGATAGGTTTATGTTATTTGCCAATTATTATTGTTATTACCAATTTCAACTTTATATCAGAGAAATCATTATTTTTTTAGTTTGGTATGGTATATTGCCCTAAATACTGCGATACCCATGAGCTTCGACCTCCATTTCTATTGAGAAGAGCCTTTGAAATGCTCCAACCACCAGTCAATTAACACAACGTCTCTGCAGAAAATTAACATCTGAAACCACCCCTGCCAATTTGTAGCTCTATATAAGTCTTCGTCGTGGACATTGTGGTTGGGGCACGTCATCGCTTCATGAAGGTCTCTTGAATTTCTTAAAACCTCAGCTATATACTTTGTATATATGTAGGTTCATAACAGCCATAGTTGCAGATGTTTGGTGGCAAGAAATAAGTTTGGTTATTTTGCAGATATCCATGCTAATGCATTCTTTCACATTGGGTATTCAAAGTAATGTATTTAAGATTTCAGCATACTTCAACTGTTTTTTATACTGATTAAATCTGAATTAACTAAATTCTTACAAACACTAACATATTTGTTCACATCCCAGCAGCCAAGTATGACAAATTCAGACACACTGTTTATATAGTTCTTAAATGTCCCTTGTTTTTCTGGAAGGTTGCTAAAAGTCTTTGTCTAGTAAGATTAGACAAAATGACTTAACAATGTTACATATTAAGTCAGTAATACGTTAGCAACCATACCTGAGACATTATAAATAACAGAGAGCAATTACGAGATTTGCGGTCTTGTGCTCTGAAGTAGTGATGACGAAGACTAATTTAGACCATTAAGGAGTTAGCTATTATGCGCATCTTCCACTTTGGCATTCTCAGCCTTGTTTTGTGTTGTTTAAATGTCCAGTGGGACCTGGCTGATGTCTGGAATTGTCACTCTGTATACTTTTTACCGTTCACTATTTCACGACAGAATTTACTGCCAATATCTTGGCGGTGAGAGGACATTTTCAGTTGCTTAGACTTTGAAGCTTGCTGTAAACAACTCACTGTGGATTACAGTGTTATTCTGGTTCAGTGCATGTGATGACCTACGACTGAAAATCACAACCTGATGACACAAACCTGGCTAGCGCATGATGTCATTTATACAACAGGCAGGCGAGCTATGCTGTCCTCCCTGCTGAACTCGGTAACTAATTTAATATCATGACATCAAAACCCCCATTCGCCGTGACATACAGAAAGCATCACTGCTTAAAGTGAGCCAGATATCCGGGTGAATTCTTGAGATGCCAATGCTAAAAGCCTTCTGACATACCATCGCTCATGACAAGCCAAGTAAAGGTTGCTTTTCTCTCAGATCCACATCAAATAACTCCACATGTGCACTAGTCCAAATCATTTTTCTTCTAAACTTCTTTCGCCTGAAGAAACAAAAGGAATGTGACATAAACAAAGGTTCTTCTTTATCCAAAAACAAAGCTGCTATTTGTTTGGCTTGCTCGGAAGCAGCAAGACAAGGAAGAATTTCACCAGCGACTATAAACGCCCTCTAATTAACGTCATTTGATTGCTTGCAAAGGACCAGCAGAAAAACACGGAGGTCAGATCAATGGAGGAGAAAAGCAGTCAAGAGTAAAGTTCTCTGCAGCACAAGAGTGAGAAGCTGTGAGGATGGGTTTCTCTGCTCGTCCCCGCAGGCTCGGGCAAAGCTGAGCTGAAACAAGCGAGGGATGACTCTTCTCATGAAGGAGAGGGAATTAACTAGGATTGCCTTGGCTCAGTGCACTCACAGCTTCTGCCAGTCGAGGCTGCAGGAGTATAATAAGGTACATGGATATAATGAGGCCTGAGCGCATCTCAGTTTGAACTGTGTTGAATCTTTACCTTGAAATGTGTGTTTTTTTTTGTTTTTTGTTTTTTTTAGCTTCTTAGCACTTCTGCATGTATTGTTTTGGTGATGATGACAACTGATGTAATGTGTGCTATAGTGAGAATAAAGTATTCTCTTAGAGGTTGTATCTGTTCATAGTTTAGAGGAACTTTAACAGAACTACCATAACAGGAAGCAAATCCCCCTTTTCCTACAGTTTCTGTCTTTCCCATATTTCAATATGCAGATAGATGTTTGCAAAATCTGGCTTATCTCCATATGACCCCTGGGACGTTGCTTTCCCCCGAAAAACAAGAGCACTGTTCAATTCTCAGCCCGACTAATTCTATGGAAACAGTCTGACTATTGTTGGCTCATAATAAGATGATAATTTCTATCCTTTCTTCAACTCTCTGCTCCGCGTTTGATGTGTACCAATATCTCGACATCTGAAAGTTGACAGATTCTGCTCGCGTTGTCAAGGTCCCACTTAAGGAGGATGATAAATCTGATCTTTTTCTGTGACAAAGAGATCAACAAAAACTTAAGAAGCAATAGAAGTGGTGGTGTACATCTAGACAAGTAAAAAAAAAAAAAAAGGGGGGCGGGATAAAGCTGTGTGAGAGCTGGTGTTCATTACAGTCTATCTATACTTTGTTTCAAGTGAGCTGAATAAACCCTGTGAGGATGGGCTCTGTTTTATATTTGAATCTCCCTCATCAAGGCTTTCTACTGAGCTCCATTCTGAAATAAGTGAGATTAAAATTAAACCCTAGATCAATATCTTCTATTTATATGTGAAAGAAGAGCACATTTTCCTCCTGACCTTGCAGGATCCGTGGCAAAGCTTTAAGAAAAATGCTTTATTTACTTAAACAGAAATGTTCAGACATACAGTATTTAGAGCAGCCGTGATATGTTTGTCTTCACTAACTTCCCTGGCTTTTTTGGATGTGAATGTAATGTAGAAATGTCTGGATTTCCCTGGTATCAAATGCATTTGCACAGAAGGCAGAAAAGATCCGATTCCAAGTCATCACAAGATATACTAGCGCTGAGCTGGTGCTTGAGAGGAGCACGGAGAGGGCATGACACTTACGTTCAAGGCATTCTTAGCAGCCTCCGCCTCTGATCGACTGTCAAAGCTGACAAACCCCACTGGCTGGGGAGACAAGAAGACAGAACAAAAGAAAGAAACATGGTTTAAGGCAGAAAACTGAGTCTGCATTTCTGTCTGAGTGACATAGACATGTTGTTCTTTTTTATATATTTTTTTTTATTTCTCATCATACCCACCCCCTTCCTCCTCTCTCTCTCTCTCTCTCTCTCTCTCTCTCTCTCTCTCTCTCTCTCTCTCTCTCTCTCTCTCTCTCTCTCTCTCTCTCTCTCTCTCTCTCTCTCTCTCTCTCTCTCTCTCTCTCTCTTCTCTCTCTCTCTCCTCTCTCTCTCTCTCTCTCTCTCTCTCTTCTCTCTCTCTCTCTCTCTCTCTCTCTCTCTCTCTCTCTCTCTCTCTCTCTCTCTCTCTCACACCCTGTTTATAAAGCTGTGGCGACACAGAGAGAAAGAGGGGGAGAGAAAAAGAGGCTGGATGCTTACTTTGTACAAGGAGAGTTCATCATTCGGCTCCCCTATGACCAAATACGGGCAATGTGAGAGCTAGAAAGTGTGTGTGAGTGAGTTTAAGAGAGGCAGAGAGGGGGGGGAGCTGAAAAAGGAGAAGAGATTGAGAGAGAAAGGAGAAGAAAAATGGGGGGTCTTGAGAGTTAGGATTTAGAGGTTAGAGGTGAGAGTAAAAATGAAAGAAAGTGAGGAGGGGGGTAGAAATTGTTTTTAAGACCTTCTCGAACAGGCCTGTCAGTGGAAAACCATGCAATATAGTGTTGCTCACATCTACTTCAGTGGTGCTTGTTTTATATTCTGGTTGCATGACTTCAGAGCCGGCGCCCTCAATAGTAAAGGTGAGTGAGCAAGAGGGAAAAGCAAAAAAAAAAAAAAAAAAAAAGGATGCAGGTTTGGTTGTCAGATTTCTAACCGCTGCTGCAGACATGAACAAAGAATACACATTTTTGCGGCGTATGTATGTGTGTGTGTGGATGGGGATGTTGGGAGGAGGTGGGGTGTGAGAGGAAAACGAAATCTCTAAACATGTTGCTCCCATGAGGTCGCACTGTGTGATCTGGAAAAGCAGTCTAGGGTTATGGGAATTTTGAACAAGTCGAGTGAAGAAGAGGAGGAGGAGGAGAAGGAGGAGGGGAAGAAAAGAAAAGAAGAAACTCAACAAAAAAAAAAAAGAAACACGGACTAAGTGAAGACGTCAGGAGGAGGAAGCCAACAGGAATATAAATAGAAAGGGTCTGAGATCTGGCTCTTGCTATATATGGTAGTGGCTGTGTGTTCTCTGGACGGGAAGGGAGAGGGAGATCGATTGATTTACATCACCACTGTCATTGCCATTAGTCGAGAGGAGAGTCACTCAAAACAAAGCCCGAGGAATGTTGCACAGCACTTTGCACAATGTGACTGAACATAAGCATCAGTTGGTATTTGTCATGTAGAAGTTTGCAACTGTGAAACTATGGAGCAATGAGGTCTGTAAAGAGAGGGCCAAAGTGCACAGAGAGGTGCTGAGTGTCTCACTTATTCATTAAACATGTAAAACCTGTACAAACCACATTTTCTAGATTAGGAAATCTGCAATGCTGCAAGTTAAGTGAAGGTCAATGTAGCTTTTGGACTGAACTGTAAAGCTTCAGTCACATCTAGAACTGCAATGATTGTTTTATCAACATTGAATTAATCAGCAAATGTTTTGAAACTAAACTACACCCAACAGTGATGTCACAGGGTCCCGGAGTACACCTGTACATCACTGCAGCGAGGTGAGAAGTTGCTCTTTGAGTGATTTCTTCTGCTTCTCCCATGTGAGGATTTGCTGCCTTTTTTCTGTTTCATACATTGTAATGGAAAAATTTATCAACTTATCGAGAAGATATTTCACAGATTAATCAATAAAAGTACTTGTCAGTTGCAGTCCTAAACACAACAGTATGAGGTTCAGGACAAAAACACAATAAACAATACATTAACATTATCAGTATTACAACAACCCTTACTGACATCACTAAAGAGGACCTAAATGTATTAAAACTTGTAAAGTTAATAGTTCTAATTTGAAAGGTTTTGATGGCATGCAACCATAATGAAATGAAAAAGGGATAATCCTGAACCATACAATAGGATTTCACTGGTCCTGACGAAATTTAACTACTGGAAAAAAAGCTTCCCTTTGTTCTTAGTTTTAGAGGTATTATACTTAGCACATTCAATCTAAATCGCGCTAAACCCTTCTAATGAGCATGTCATGTCTTTATGGGAAACAGTGTAATGTGGTAATAAGTACACTGACATGAAGCTAAATTGCTTAACTCTGGATGTGGACACCTGCCAGCTGAGCTCATTTTCAGTCCTGCGCCCCTGGAGGCAAAACTCAACCGTCAGTACTGCTCTTGTCAAAACGCTCGCTTTGACACCTCAAAAATTCTTTTCCGTCTCCCTTCCCATCCCGGCACGTCCCACTGGAGTTGACTGTCTGCGACTACAAGCATACTATCTGACTGCCAAAGGCAAGTTGGTGCAACACTTTTTTCCTTCCCTCTCCCAAATAACCTTTTTATTTTTTTTCCCTTCTCCAGGTACTTCCTGACAAATAGCGCTAATCCATCATAGTCAACAAGCCGATAACACCAAGAGGAGAAAAAATAGGACAGAGGAGAGACAAAAAACTTAAAGGTGTTGATGAGCTAGAGATTGCGTAATGCAAACAGTAACAGCATGATGAGAGAGTGACTGATGGCTTCATTCATTAGTTTCTTTGTATGGAAATACAGGGTTCAGTGTGTCTTGTAGCATACCTGTTTAGAAGTCAGTTTTATCAAGGAGCCTTCATAGCCCTGAAACAAAGAAAGAACATGTTAGAACTGTGGAAAAAAAAAAGTCTGTTAACAAGGACAAAATTACAATTTGATGTTTAAAACAAGATATTTTAGGGATTCTAGTGGCCAAAATGTTGCAAAACATATTATTCTGTGCTAAAGTATTGCATTATAACATTTGCATTCAGTAAAAAAAGTCTTATATTTTTGCATTGCAGAGTCATAACTGACTAAGCTAGGTTGTTTCATGGGTCAAGGAGCTCTTATGAAGACCATATGGACTGGATTGTTATGTCTTACCTGATTAATCGAGATTTACTGCTTTCAGCACTCATGATATAAACCATTTACTCAGAGTACATACCATGAGCATTATCTAAGTGAGGGATTAGATGCATAGCGATTGTCCCATTATTCACTTTAACTGTGCTGCTTCTGCACCATTGAAGTGCATTATTCTATTATTCCACTGGTCCAAAAAGCTTGCAGCATACACTTGCATTCACCTGAACTAAAATCAGGGACTCTGTGCTGTCACAAAGTGAAGTTTCTGAGGTGAAGCAAATAGCCTTGTTTTTGTATCACAGGCAGCGAGCCATTTTTCCATGAGACACGCACACACATAAGCTTCCCGTGGATCAAGATGTGATTGAACCTCTGCTTTAGGAACACAGACACTTGAACCTCGCGGGAGAGTTTCCATTGCCGTTTATTTCATCACCATTAATGGAGGTCCCATTGACGGCTGGAAAGAAAGCTGCTAAGAATAGCTACAGCCCATCCATTTAAAACATACAAACATACCTTAAATGGTCTGAACAGGAGATAGAGCTCCCGCGGCTTAATATCCAGTGGTAGCCCACTGACAAATAGCGTTCGGACCTGAGGAAGACAAGAAAGAGATCATGTATTTTTCATTAACCTCCACTAGTTATAAATAGCTACCTTGCATACCTGACAGTAAAGGATGAGGATATGAGGAAAAGGACAATGAGCATGAGTTGAATAGTTCCCTGGTTTGGCTTTTACAGTAAAAGAGACGTTTTATTTGCTGATAAAGATGTATTTCAGCTCCACACACACACACACACACACACACACACACACACACACACACACACACACTCATATAATCATACCTTTCTACACTAAGTGTATTGTGTTCTCCTGTTTAATCTATTGCCTGCTGTGTTTTATGGCAATCCTCCCTCACAGCTCTAGCCTCTGTTTTACATTTGAACTTTTCAACTTGCAACTTGAGCTGGCATTGCTGGGGAATTACAATGTATATGTTTGCTATGAAAGACTAAAGGAAAATTTAACTGTTTGTACTGAGTCACAGAAGGTAGAAAACCACAGGGGGAGCAACAAGAGAGTAACTCCAAGTGTGATTTAAGGCAAGGAAGTGGTTCTTATGTCATGTTACAATGTGTGTTGATAGAGAAGTAAAATTAAGGCCGTGTAACAGCACTAGGTGCACTGCAAGTTTAGGTTTATTAAAAGGAAATTTTAGGCGTTTTTGGTAAGCAAATCTAAACTGACTACTACATGAAAACACTGTCCAAGCCAAAACAGCTTTAAACTGCATATGTTCCCTAAAACCTCAGTATCAACCCTGAGAGATGAAAAAATGTGAAGATGAAAAAAGGTAAATGACATTGACAGATATAAGGCAGCTGATATTGGGTGCGTGAGAGTGAACTTGTCTTATGCACTGCATGTGCTGAGAAAAAGCATAAACTTAAACCACTGCTTTGGAAACTATGGGGGGAATGTACAAGAGAAAACACTAGAAAATTGGTGTGGACTAAACTGAAAGAGTTGCAGCGGAGCAACATTTTTTAAAGGTCTGTCACTCAAATGTCAAAAAGAAGTGTCTTATTAAAAAAACAGAGGTGTTAATACAGACTTTGTTTTGGTAAAGAGCTAGAAAATAAAAACGATGAAAGTAAATATATAACTTAAAAAATGTGCCTGTCAAATAACTAGTACAAAAAAGTGCCCTAGCTAATCATGTCTGAGCTACACAAGAAGACTAATACGGCTCTGTGGCATACAGTGGTAAACAGCTAGCCTAGCTCTGTGTGTAGAGATAGTAAAATCCACCTATGATCCCCTCTAAAGCTCAATAATTAACACATCTATATCTTGTTTGTTTATTCTGTACATAAAAGTAAGTGTAAAACACGGTGCTAAAGAGAGCTAATGCTATGCATGTATGCATGTGCTAACCTAAGCTAACCAGCTGCTGGCTTTAGCTTTATACCTAATGCACACTTATCAAGTGGTATCAATCTTCTCATCGAACTCTTACTAATAAAATAAATAGGGTTACTTCCCAAAATCCATGTTCCTATTTCTTTAAGAAATTGATAATAGCAAGAGGCAAAAAGTTATTTTCTGACTGAAAATGGCAGTTTTCATACCCAAAATGGCTTGTAGGAATAAGGATTACAATACTGCGGGTGCGCTCACACTTCTTTCACTAAAATTGGCCAAAACTGTCCATTTGAGCTATAACATTGCTTATTTTTGCAGTGTCAATCCTTACGCTACGCTATTGGCAACCTGACTAGCATGCCTAAAAAGCTTAGTGTGAACAGCAGGTACTTCTTTCAACATATGCAGACACATTAGCACCAACGCCAACATTTAGTAAACACAGACGTAGCAGCACTAGAAGACACAGGTGCTGAGACGTCCTGTCACAGCTCATGAATGCAGATCTGGTTACATTTTGCAGGCAAACAAACAGGAAAATTTTATTTGTTGCATGTAATTGTAGATGTGTCTGTCCTTAATAAAGGGCCACTCCAGGAAAGAGTTGTTAACACAAGTATTTCTAACTATAAACCACAACATGTGTCTCCTATTAACACAACAGCTTTATTTTTGCACTTAACCTCTCTTAAGCTTTACAAAACACTGAAAAAAAAAACCCTGCCTTTTTCCAGTATAGTGGTACTAAGATAACTGGGGCATACATGAAATAATATATTAAAAATTGTTTAGACAATTGTATTATCTCTTCAGACACTAATCACACCTCCTACCTGGAATTATCGCCTAATTAAAGTTGACTTGGTACAGGAAAATAATTGCTTTAGTGCACAGGAGACATCAAAATCAAACAATAGACTGTGTGCATCAAACCTACTACCAACATCTCCACCCTCCACACCAACATCAATACTGTGGTAGTGGATGTGTACTTTAATTATTTATTCAATAATCTGATTCTATTAAGGGCTGAATTTAGAATAAAACCATAGGTATGCAGTTACACAGAGTAGATTCAGAGCTCCCAGATTCATTAGATAGTGGATTCACAACTCGGGGGACAAAGGAACTGCTGAACTAACACTACACCTCATTCCCACATGTAACCTGATACGCAACACTGATGCCAAAGTCAGAGCAACACACAAACAAAGGAGCTTAGCAACTGGGGGAGCAATAGCTGATGAGCGCCAAACCGACCATCCAGCCAAAAAAAATCTCACCTCGGCGACTTTCTCACCTTCACTCTTATCTTATCTGAGCCGAGCTGAACCCTGCAGGCCCATCACTGGGCTCTGTCTGTGGCAGGTCTGTTTAAATAAACTCAACTGAGGGCCTCCTTATATGGAGTTACATGGGAACAAAGAGTCAGAACAGGATGGTATCAATCAGACACAAGCAAGGGCAGTCACCGACAGCTGTTGAAGCCGATAAAACGAATAGTGTGGCGTTAAAAAAAAAAAAAAAAAAAGTGATGTAAACTAAAAATCCAAAAGGTGTTTGAGGAGTAGACAAGAAGATGTCACAAGAAGCTGTAGGTTTGAAGTTTCTATTGGGGACTGGTTTTTTTTTCACTGTTGTTTTTGCTTTTTCAGTGATCCTGGACATAACTCTTGTTGAAGCTGCACATGACCACAAAAAGACGCCAAATAAACCTCTGAGGAAAAAGATCTGCTGCTGTTCAAATGACAGATTTATATTTCACCCGTAAGAGCTGTTCCTTCACTTCATGTGGATACAAGTCGAAACTGAACATCAGATCACTATGAAGCAAATATCCTGCGTCTGTCATTTCATGTAAGATTAAAATAATAATAATAATAATAATAATAATAATAATGGCATATTCTTAGATAAAAATCATGTCTACTGAAACTTGGTCGTTGACCTTTTCTCCAACACTACCTAAACGGGTATTTGGCACACATGTTAACTAAATCACCCTTCCCTTGCCAAGCTGTCTTAGATCGCATCCTAGATGTAGCTCCTGTCTTCAGTCATGAGCGTAATGGACAATTGTGTGTGTTTATCTGAACTTGTGCAACAATGAGTCCTCCACACATTCAGAACAATGGGACATTCTTGGCTGTGTCGCACTTCATTCCTGAGACTTCCTGACGTCAGCTGTTGTGATATATGATCGTTTTGCCGTGTGTCCGGTTTGGAGCCGACTGCACATGGTGGATACAGGATGATTCACAGGCAAATGTGTCAACAGCTCTCTCCTGCAGACATCAGCTGTTGATTACAGTATCAGTCGTTATTCATGTTGCTTTGAGGCTGGCTGGAGAAAGGCCGAGAGTTATAAGCGTGCTGCCACCAGGTGAAGTGAGACATCAAGATTTCATGATGTAGTAAACTCAACTGAAGGTCAGGCCAGGGGTTGAGCAGATTCTGCAGATTCGTAAAAAGCACAGATAAACCCTCTGCCACTGTTTTATTGGGTTTTAGAGACATTGTTTTATTGGTTCCTCGTGAGTCACATACCTACATTTCCATAGTGCTGAGTGGCCTGCTACGGGCCTTTGAATCATTGACCATTTATGGCGTGCTCACACACCAACATGCATGCAGGCTTCAATCAAAAACAGCGGTCTCTACCTACCACAAGCCAGCTGAGTATTTCACAGCCGGCGTACCAGTGCAGTTCCTTGGCAACGCCTTAGCAGAGAACAGCAGAGCGTGGAGCCCCAGGCCAAAAACATCAGATCCTATTAAGGCCACTTCTGCAGCAAGTCCCAGGGGATCAATGCACCTCTTATCAAAGAGCCCTGACTCCACAAGCCCCGGATGAGGTCATCACCCTATTGATACTCTATCATTGCACCTTGCAGGTTTTCTGGTGCCACCCTAAGCTTGTAGAAGGAGGGGTAAGAGGTCTGTGCTCACAACAATACTCAACAGCTTGGTTAAAGTGTTATCTTAAAGGATCATTCTGGTTTATCACTGGTGAGATAACATTGTGCTCACCAAAGTCATTGTTGAGATCTGGGGCTATAACTAATGATTATTTTTATCAGCATTTCATCTCTATTGTTTTCTCAATTAATCATTTTGTCTATAAAAAGTGAAAACATGCTCATCATCATTTCCCAGGGCCTAATGGGATGTCTTAAATTCTCATTTTATCTGACCAGCAGTTCAAAACCCTTTGTTTACTATCATGTCTGATATGACTGAGAAAAGCAGGGAATGGTTAGCATTATTGGTAGAAAAATTATGGAACAATTAACAGATTATTGAAATAGTTACTGATAATTTTATCGACAAGTACAGTAGGTCAAAGTTGAACCAGGATGTAAATTTGGGAGTTTACAATACACAGTATGGGTAATAAGTTTATTGTTTGCCTTTGTTTTCACTTCCAAATGAGTTTGACTAACCTGGAAGTTTGTTTCAAACCTGTCTGATCATCTGACTGCTTGTGTTTCTTGCCCAGTCGGACTGGTTTAATGATGCTGCTGTGTTCAGAGATCTCAGCAATTAACTCTGTTATTACTACCAATAGAAACAATGGTCAAAGTCCAAGTTGTAATAAACCAGAATTGTTCTTTAAATGAGCCAGATGAAGGAGAAAAATAACAAAGGAAGATAAATTTAGTATGGAGCTAAAACATCTGGTATTAAAAATATCAGCTACAGACTGATGTTTTTGTAGCCTTATTAATGAAATGTCATGTAAGGGAAAAATCTCAGCCTTACACTATCAGATGTCACAAAGCTTACATTCAAATATTTAAAATTTCCTCCAGTGTAGCCTGCAATTTGTCAGCCATCATGAAGCGACTTGATTTGTCTCATTAAATGACGTAGCAACTTATTCATGTCATTTCTATTCAGCTTGCATTGTAGACTTATAAAATTTGTTACACTTACTGCCTGAAATGCCTCGTTATCCTCTGCCGCACTGTGTGACTTTCTCAGATATTTGCTCTGACTTTAATTGAGTGCTTTTTCGACCGTCCATTCTGGCTGGAACGAGGGACACGACCTTGGTGCAATGTGACATGATTACTATGTGTGTCTTTCTCCCTCCCTGTGTGTGTGTGTGTGTGTGTGTGTGTGTGTGTGTGTGTGTGTGTGTGTGTGTGTGTGTGTGTGTGTGTGTATATGTGTTTGACAGCCAAGTTAATAGATACAGGTCCTTCAAGCCAGATGTGGCAGGACACAGCTCTAAACCTGGGGCCTTGAAAGAGAGGGTACAGTAGCCAGCCTATTGT
The DNA here is from genome assembly GCF_021018895.1 of Seriola aureovittata. NCBI lineage: Eukaryota > Metazoa > Chordata > Actinopteri > Carangiformes > Carangidae > Seriola > Seriola aureovittata. Next base: position 10,220,498 of record NC_079386.1, read on the forward strand.
GGCAAGTGAGTGCATGCAACAATGCTGAAATTACCTGCATATGAAATCAAAAAAGCTCAGAAGAAATCGTTCCTTGTACATTCGCACTAGTAGTTTTCAAATCCCCGCACAAGTCGTTGGCTGTGACCGAGGAAAAATCAAAGTCTACCCATAAGCACATGCGAGCTCAGGGCAAGCCGAGTTTTCTTGCATCAGTTGAGTGCCACATTATTAAAAGCAGTCTAGCTGACAGACTCCCACACTGCTTTGCTATCTTAGTTGTCGCTGATCTGTGTTGGCATCGCCCTCCATCATCCTTGCAAGTTTTTTTTTTCCTGCATCTTCCGTGTCGGAGAATGTGAAGAGTGAGAGACTGCAGGCCTGAGAGGTGTCAAACGACCATAAATGGATGACTATGTTTGTCTGTTAATCACCAGGGTTCAACGGGTCAAGTTTCACATTTAGGGTGAGAGGTCACAGGCTAGGCACAGGTTATTGTGTAGGTCAGGGATCAACTGTGAGGTTGAGCACACTCCAAACGTTACAACTGAGTCGTGAGAGGAGAGTTTCTTTGTTTTTCTCCCTCTCTCTTGCTCACACAAGTGCTTTTGAGCAACAATTACAGCTCAGTACGGGTCTGTAAATGTTCCAACGGGTTAACCTTTAAAAGACATTTAAAACAAATGACCTAGGAAAAGCAAGTAAGCGCCCACTGCAGTGTTTTTCCTTCTCTTGCTCGGAGACTCGTTTCTTCCTCTCTCCATAACAGTTTCCTTTGTCTTTAATGAAACTTAATGACACATATGCGCTCTTTCTTTTTCATCAGCCATTTCTGACTGCAGCAAAAAGGCCTTAAGGTGTCATCTGGATGACGTGTGGAGGAGAAGACCGACCTATTCACAGATTGTCAGCTACACATCAGTTTGACTACTCGGCTGTCAGCTTAGAGTTCATCACAATCTTTCATACTAGTTTCCTCTCTTCTTCCTGTCTCTCATCTGATGAGTCTTGATGAATGTACTTAACATTCCAGTGTTCATTAACGTGAACTAATCGGCTAAGTCCATGTCAGCCTTTCCTGGGCTCTCTTTGTTGCCGCTTGCCCAAGTGGACACCTTAAACTGTTTGGTTTTGAGGTTGGGTGGGTAGAGGGTTAAAGTGTCCTGTGCCAGTGGAAAAAGAAAAACAACAATGGGTACTCAGTCATCCTTTGTGTCTCCATGAAGAAATCCAAGCCTGCTGCCGATATGTTGTTTCCTTTATGTGATAATACAGCTGTTCTTTTGTGTTTGTCACTGACAGCACTTTAAGATCCTATATTTACGGTTGCCAATATTGATTAATTTGTTATCAGTTTATCTATAAATCTATCATACTCTTGATAAATGACCTGTCAATAGACTGCAAAACAGATCATCACAAATTCCCATAGCTCGTGCTGATGTCTTAAAATTGAGTAATTCTCCAAAAAAGTAAAAAATCCCAAATGTTGTCAAAGTACAATAATACGAAAGAAAATCAACATGTGCAAAGCTGGGACCGGCAGATGTTCTTCATTTTTGGCTTGATTAAATTTTTTTGTTAATCAACTTATTAATCGAAACAGCACTAACTTAATTTTTAGGATGCTTTAGGGTCTGTTGTTTAGTTTAAAGTAAGACTGTGTAACTTTTGAAATGTGAAATAACTCAAGTCTCTAAAAAGTAGAAATTATAAGCAATTAAATGCACTCTTTGGACTCTCAGCCGTAAGTGACATGTTCTCCTGGCTTGTTTCACCTGACCGATAAACCGAAAGATTCAGTTGTTGCTGTCATATATGATGAGGAAAAGTACAAAATCCTCACATTTGATAAACAGCATATGTTTTCCAGTTTTGCTTGTAAAATGTCTGAAATGCCGATTATCAAATTAGTTACAGATTAATTTTCTATTGAGTCATAAAATTATTGACTAATCATTTAGAGAGAGCGCTAATCCTTTCCAGGAGAAGTATGACATTACATCTTACAAGTGACAACAGAACAATAAATTAGCCTCGAATTGAAGGGTTTATCTATTGAGGCCTACAGACTTTTTTACTTTCGAGTTTGGTCCCATCTTTCCAAACAATCTGACCTTGGATAACCAACGTTCGCTGGCCAGTCAAACGACTGTTGGCATACAGTTGGGTAGACAGATGGACAGGTTTCTCCTTGTTGTCATTCTGCCCAGCTCACTTCTGTCTTTAGGGCTCTTCTCATGACCATAAATGGTCTTTCTGTTCAGAGATCTCAGGGTCATGCTTTCAACGTATGGGCCGATAAGTGATAAGGAAGAGTGTCTACTGGGACTAAAATGGGTGCAAGAGAGAGAGGGGGCAGGAAAAGAAAGAAGGGAGGGGTAGGAAAGAGGAGAAGAAGAGTAACAAATTATAAGCAGTACCAGGGTGGAGGGAGAGAAAAAGGGAGGAAATGGCATGAGAACAAGATAAAGAGAGAGAAGGAAGAAAAAGGGTGGGACATACGAAAGGACGGAGGGAAGGAAATGAAGGGGAAGGGAGATAAAAATGGAGAGATGGAGTACGAGAGTAGGAGTACGGATGAGGGGATTAGAGAAAAGAAATTAGATGATTTTCTAGAATTAGTGACAAAAAAAAAAGTGCAGAGCATAAAAGGAGTGTGAAGGGAGGTGTAAAGAGAGACAGAGGTGAGATAGCGATCAGTGTAAGGTGGATAATTATAGCTCGTGAGTAAGCGATATTAAGTGGAGGTGAGTGAACAAGCACATAAATACAGTATGACAAAGCAAGACAAGATGGCTGACGCTCTCTAGGCACAAGCTCGCATTTCCTTCGGTCATCTAGAGTATCATTAATTACAAAACAAACTCAAAGTTGACAGCTAAGGCCTTTTAAGTAAAGCGGAGCCTCTCTCCTCACTCTTGGTCACCTTTAGTAGTTTTTATATAGCTGTAGATATATTTATTTAAATATTTGGTACAATTCTTTAACTCCGTCCTATTCCTTTTCTTCTCGCATCCTTTTCTTCTCACAACGGCTTTGCCAGCCGTTCCTGACGCTAAGCCTTGTTGTTGTCTTTTCAAATACCTCTTGTCGCACAGCTGACAAATGGCTAAGATAAGATGACAATTCCCCCGGCGCTTTTATAAATAAACTCCAACCTATCAGATGGGTAGATGGGACAGGGTTTTACTGCGTGTGAGCCCGTATAGGGTCTTTTTGTCTATATTATTGTATATCTGTGTTTTTTACAATGTTATTTTAAGAATGCCCCAAAGTCTTAATCTACAGTGAATCAATATGTACAATGTCTTCAACAATCGGTGAGATTCTTTGTATGTTTTCCCTTTTGCCCTATCATGGCCACTTTACCTTCTAAGCTCCCCTCCGGTAACGTTTCATGTCACAGAGCGTTAATATATCTGCGTGCCCTTTTCATAGATACATGCACACGTACGGACCACACACACACACACACGCCCACGCCACTGTGCTACAGCCCGGCATGGCCTCCCTGTGCTTCACAGTGCTTCTCTAGCAGCGGCGCTCCCCACCTACGTCTCTTCATGGAAAAGGTCACACTGGCCACATGACCTGTTATCTGAAGAGGACTTGGTGGAACCCCAAAGCAAGCCAAGCACAATCCAATTACACCCCAGGGAGATACGCCACATTTGCTGAACTCTGCTTGAGTGATATTCTGTTTCTCTTTGGGCACTTGTAAAGATCCACTTACATGTTTATGGTCAGCCAAAACCTAGAATAAACAGATGTCTGACAAGGTTCAAACTCCTGCTGTGCTAGACTGTTACATGTAAGAAAACTGTTTTACTGTGAATTAAGATTTCAAGTAAAGAATGGTTTCATCCTGTGGAGAAAAACAATAAAAGTGTAGATACTCTGCATTCACTCATTTGTCAAAAATGAGTTGCAGTTTGAGAGTGGACCGCCTGCATCAGCAAGGCTGGGCAGGTCTCGACTTAAATAAACATGAGTTAGCTTGAGGGAAACTGACAGCAAAGAGGCTAAAGGTCAAGCTCAGTCGGGTGACTTGGTTAGCTATGATGCATTCCATTTACTCACAACCTGTAATGCATCTCTTCACCGTTCTCTCAATCATTCCCTTCTCTTTTTACCCCAATCCCTTAACACAAAACCTGCCTAATAATTATAAAATAAATGATTATTTCCAATGCAAGTTTAACTGCTGCTTTTTCTGTAAAATGTAAGAAAACTTAAAATTTTGACATTTCAATTTTCCAGATCCTACGGTGAAATCTTCTTGCTGGTTTTGTCTCAGTCCACACAAAGATACTCAAAAGAGAAAAGGAGAATCTGGAAGGAGCAAATCTTTGGCAGTCTTTGCTTAATAAATGACTTAAATGATTAATTACTTGAAATTTGGACTGCACCTGATGATTAATCAGCTGATTATGTTCTTGAATAATTGTTTGGTCTCTAAAATGAGCCTAAGGCTCAAAGTGATGTATTCATAGTTTGTTTTCTCCAACCTCTAATCCATAAGGCAAAGGCTTTCAATTTAAAAAATAACTTTTGGTGAACTGGGTTTGTTCCTTCACTGCATGCGCTCTTGTCATAATATGTTACCTTCCTGAAAACACAAACGCGCCTGGAATTTGTCACCTCGCTTCAGTCTTTATGACTGTACTTCACATCACTGTCTCCACAGTTAAAAATGAACGAATCAGTCACAGAAACATATTCAGTTCTTCTCCTGACACTAACTTCAATTCACTTTTAAAGAAAATCAAATCTACTCTCCTTCATCTCCATACAAGGTCTGGAATCCACGGCTTGACATTAACCATGTAAGAGGCGGCGTGTCACCTCGACTACATCAGTGGCCGTTGAGTGCCACAGTATGTGAAAGCATCCAGAACACCCGATAAATAAAGCTTATCAAACTAGCTCGCAAGATTAGATGCTGCTGGGCCTGAAACCTGCATACCTTGCCTGCAACAAGACCATGTTTGGTGAGCAGTGGTCCACAGAAGATAAACATTAAGCATCGTCGAGCTTTGGTGTACACTGACGATGGCGTGTGAGGTTGAGCAATGAAGCAGGCATGAGAAGCCAAGCTCGCTACGGCGCTTTACTGGTGCGAATCAGTGATCCATTGAGTCACATACTACACTGTGCAAGAGGGGGGAAACGCTGCTGTTGTTCAGCATGTGAGAGTCATACCAGCAAGGTTGTTAAACTTTGGCTCTCATAAGGTCTTTAGTTTATGGTTACTTTAGTGTTGTTAAGCACAAAGCTGTCTGGCATTGTACATTGAGTAGTTTTGACAAAGGGGAACTTGATGAATGTTTCCAGACAGGAGTTAAGGTGGGAAAAGTTGAAAACAAGATGTCAAATTAGTCACTTCATCACCAATAAAGCAGCTAATATTTTACTTGAATTAAACACAACTTGTGACCAAAAAGACCAAACTATCATGCATCACACGGAAAAAATGCAAGTCATACTCAGAAATTACTCACTTACTCTTAGTCCTGTGTGTTTTTGTGTGGATATCTACACCTGTCTGCAAAAGTGCGTGTTGTGCGATTGCACCTATCCCCGCCTGCTTGTATATGTGAGTGTGAATGTGTGTGAGTGTGGTACAGTCTCCTCAAAACTTGCTGTTCCCCTGCATACAACACGCATCATTACAGCAAAGATAAAGTGCTGCTGTCTAACCTCACGTTAATTCACCTGAGTAAATTTAAGTCCCTGCCAGTCTGGATGGCTTCCAAACATTTCCACAATCATTAGGTTCCTCTGGCCATTTCTCTCTCTGTCTCGATGTCTGACTTTTACACAAAGCAAGAGACAAGCCTCGTCTAGTCTCCTCCGCTTGTGGACATCACATCAATTTAAAACATCTTTTAGGGGTTTATTTCTCAAACAAAGAGACAAACAAAAAAAGCTGCAAATTAACTAAGAATTACTCTAATTTTTTGACTAATCTGCTAGTTAATTCTAAGTAAATAAATTACTTATTTGGTCTATGAAATTTCAGAAAATAGAGGCACAATTCCCCAGAGCCCAAGGTGACATTTTTAGATTGCTTATTTTGTCTGAAACTTGTCCTTAGGGCAAAAATGTTCAGTTTAGTATCAGAAAAAATGTAGGTGAGCAGCGACTCCTCACATTTTAGATGGTGAAATCAACAATGTTGCGCACTTCTGCTTGAAAATGACTCAGTTATCAAAACAGCTGCCCAGAGTGTCAGTTGACCAATTAACTGATTAACTGAATAATCATTTTAGCTCTAAAACAAAGTCACTACATGCTGTGTTGAGTAATGTACAAGCTGGTAAATGCAAATTAATCAGATAATTAACTTTCATTAAAATGATTTGGAACAATCTCTCTTCCAGCTGAAGCAAATATGTTGAGCCACATAGCGCAGAAACAATTTGTTGATTCATTGTTCAAGAGGAACTATGAATCCTTTAAGTCATTTATTAAGCAAAAAAAATTACATTTGCTGGTTCTAGCTTCTCAAATGTGGGAATTTGGTGCTTTTGTTTATTTGGGGTTTTGAACTGCTAAATGTACAAAACCAAACATTTTAAGACGTCACCTTTCCCTCTGAGAACTTGTGATTATTCAATAATGACTGTAATCAATTAGTTGCAGTCTCAGAGTCAGGTGCTGGTGAGTGGACCTTAAAACCCAAACTCTCCATTAGGTTTCCAAGAAGTCAGTACTTGTGTCTTTACCTCATCTGTGTGGTGCTACAGTAACTCCTTGCATCCATAGTAACCTCAGCAGGGGACCAAATATGGTATTACAACAGGCTGGGTATGTTTGGCTACTCAGTTACAAAGTGACGAACTGTACACTGAGCCTTAATCAAACTGCTCCAAGAGAAATATCTGATATAATCTAATATACTTTTCTTACATCACTTAGCCGCAGATATGTGGGGCTCTGAAAAAACAAGTGTGACGTTTGAATAGAAATACTTCCACGCCAAAGAAAATCACCTCATGCTAAGAGAACCACTTCAAACTTATTTACCAAAAAGGCCATATTATGGATCCAGATTGTGCAATGTTTACAGAGGAGAAGAGGAAGAAACTGGGCTGTTATCCAGCATGTTGGAGAGGAAATACATTTTCACCAGAAACTAAATGGATTACCTCACATTTTTGGACGCACAATATCATTCTCGTGTGTTAAGATGTAATGAAGTTATATTCGTAGAGAGGCTTTTCTTGCATGACTGTAATGCAGTGGGTCTGGGTTACAAAGACTTATTGCCTACATGTTGCAGCAGCAGTTGTTAGAACTTGAATTGCTCCCTAAGCTTCAGTGAAAACTAATTCACCCTGGCTCTGAATTCCCTTTACCACTGTGTTTCAGTGTTGTGTGGAGTCTGGCTTCATGGTACAGTAAGCCAGAACTGGCAACACTTAAGTCTTTTGTCAAGTAACATATGATTATCTTCATTGTAGACATGGCTTTAGACTTTTTCAGGAACTACTTATTAGTGATTCATCAACTACAAGTTCCTGCCTTGTTCCTACACTCAGTATTTCTTGTACTTTGTTGTAATGTTTTTAAGAAAGAAAAAAGGCATGGCTGACCTGGACATGACTACACACTATGAGTTCGGTTACAAAAACGAAAAGAAAGAGACATAATATAGGCTATATATCTAAAAAGTGAAGTAAAATAGATGACAGGTGCACAATTTAGTGAAAGAAAGATGTACTGCCTTTAGGAAAACATAACAATAAATGTCATGAGTGTACCATACAGCAGCGCTAATAATGTGACAGCAAGACGTGCAACTTTTACAACGTAAAAAATGGGTTACAGCACAGAAAATGCTACCGTACCACAAAAGGAGATACCTAAACAACTACAGGAATATTACAGAGATACCATAGGTGATAGATTTTAGCTGTGGTGGCTAGAAACTCGCTATCAGGACAGCGGGTTTCGTCTGAATCGATGTACTAAGATGTCGTTATGGGTCACGGTTCGACCCAGTAAAATAAAGCGCGTTTTAACAACAGAGGGACCAGGTAGGTGCTCGCGTGCGGATACATACCTCCTCTTCGTGGTTGGTGAATTCACTCTGCTCGTTTTCTTTCTCGATTTTGTTGTTATTCATTCTGAGCCGGACTCTCTTATCACTTTCACTTGGACTGTCTTCTTCCTCTCCTCGTCTCTGCTTCGCTCTCTTCTTCCTCTCCAGGACCCAAAAATTAAAAAAGCACCCTCCGACAGACAACAGTCCGCGTGCGGCCGCTGTCCTACTGACCCGAGCTTCCCACTAGTTTGGCGACATCAATGATAAGTAAAGATTTTTTTTTTTTTTTAAAGAGGAAAAACTCGGTTGTGAGTGGTGTATTTGTGCTGTCAGATATTCCTCAGCATTCCCTGGAAAGCTTCTCCGGAGGCTCTTGTTGCTGTTCCCCAAATGAAATAGAGTAAATGTTCATCTGGACTGCGCCGCAGGCAAACTTCTCTCCCCATCTCCGCGTGAGGGAAGGAGGGAGGGGTGGAGGAGGGAGAGAGGGAGGGGTTTAGTAGGGTGGGGTAAAGGGTGGGATGCGTTTGCTGGATTTTATCAAGTTTTATCAGGTGCTGGAAGAGTGACAGTGGAAAATCAGTGCCAATCACCTTCTGGGACCAGCTGAGTGTTATTTTAGTCACTGCAACATAGCTGAAGATATAGGTTTTAGAAATATTGACCCCAGACCACCACCTCCCACTGCAAAAAAGTCTGATTAGAAACCAAAAGAAGAAGTCTTCAAACTCCAGCCCCTATTTTATATTATTTTTATATTATTTATTCATTTGTTTTGTTAGATGTTGTTCTCTTGTTTTATACCCCCATTATATCTTAATGCTGTTTCAAAGCCATCTTTATACTGCCAGGCATAAAACTGTGTAGCTTACCATGAAACTTTTTTTGGTTTACAAGTTTTCAAATTTAAAGTAATAGTTCCACGTTCTGGCAAATGTGCTTACATGAGATTGGTGGAAAGAACCAATTGGCTAGGTGACTATTCATTATTGTAGTTTAGCGTAAAGACTGGAAACAGGGGGAAACAGCTAAACTCAGTAATAACGAAGCCTCCAGGAAGTTAATGCTCCTGGCCACGAAATTACAACCTCTGGAAAACCCGCAAACTGTGATTTTTAATCTTCAGTTTTTGTTCAGTTTAAACAAGATCATTAACTAGTTATTTTAAGAAGCGCTGGAAGGTGGGTTTTTTTCCTTGTTACCTGATTTTGCCTGTCTTTATGCTAAACTAAGATAACCAGCTGCTGGTTCCAGCTTCATTTTTAGTGTAAAGACAAGAGTGGTCAAGTAATTCAGCAAGAAAATGAACCAACATATTTCCCAAAATGTTAAATAAAAATATATTGAATTTAACAGAAAGTGTTGAATTCTTGCATATTGTCAGCACAAAATTTAGTAGAAATGCAACATCACCTTGGCAGGCACCTGATGCAATCCATGGGCAATGCATTGCATTTCTAATAAACCTTTTGCTATCAGGGTGTGGGAATTTACATGATTTCAATTTCCTTTGCACCTGTCTACCAGGTGTGCATCAGACAGCAACACCTAGTATAATGTTAAATACATATCAAGTCTAAAAATCCTGGAATTGACCAATTAAAGACTCCCCATGGATTTTTTTACAGAACAGAACTTAAACTCCTCTCAGGTTGCTATAACTCCTCAAAAATATGAGAAAACATTGAGATGACATGACCTGAGTGTCACGCCCGGAATTAGTTCATAATGATCTGACATGTAGCCCTATGTTATTTTTGATGCTTTATTTTTCACACTTTTACTGCTATAGGCCTTATACAGGTCATGACATCATAAATTTAATTATTTAATTACTGCATTTTATGGTGTTTTCATCTCCAAACAGGGAATGTAGATGGAGTGTAGCAGTCTAAATCTGATACAAAATGCCTTTTCTCTTTGTTTGGAGTCGGTAGCCTACCTTACAAATCAATTCATTGTGAGATTATTACACTGCCTTTCATCTATTAATCTAAATGATATTTAAATGACAAACTTCTGAGCCTGGTATGATGAGTCAAATTATAGATACACAACAGTGTTATTTGTGCCCTGATTAACGACAGGTCATGCAGGACATGTGACTCGTTCTGTTGGTGGGTTTGGTCATTCGTCGTAAATTTCCCATACAAATTAAAGCTCTTGTCATTAATAGCTGTGTTGTTTGTATTTAACTGGTTGCTTTCTTGGGAATAAACCAGTTGTTTGGAAAGCAATGTCATTTACTCATTAACAGTTTCCCATGTATCTACACAGTTGAAGAGTCACTCCGTTGTTAACCTGTTTAACTTTTAACCAAGCATTAAATACCATCAGTCATAAATGTGGCAATCAAATGATGTTACCCTAGAAGGCACGCACGCTCAGCATAATTCATCATCACAGAGCAGGAGACACAGACAACTATCAACCTCACAGTTTAATAAATTCAGCATGACTCTTAGTTGATTATTTTAAGGCCCTCTTAGGCATCACTGATATAGAACATCTCTGTGTAGATTTACAATGAGCAGGGCAGGTTGTGCATGTCAAGAGGTACTTGAGACATCACCTGTAAATAGCTCAAGATTGGAATATGATAACAAGTTGCACTAATCGGCTGTGAGCTCACCCCAAGACCATCTAATTTACGACCTTTGAGTGGGGAAACAGCCAGACCCTGGAGCTATGGAAGTGATATCTCAACAGCAGTGGAGATGAGCAAACACTAAAAACTTTGCTGGCACACCTATTATTGTCTACAGTGCAGGATGCAAAACAGCCTTAAAAGCAGCGATCAGGTGACAAGGCAGCCTTGAACGCTCCCCCATTTCAAAACATTTATTTTGAGCAACTGCTTCACTTTGTATTTTGCGATGAAAAGTTCAAGAGCTGACAGTAGCTCGGTAGAGGAGACTTTGACTATATGTTGCATGAAATTTATTGCACAGGACAGACTCCCAGTTTGTGACAGCCAGTGCAGAAAACAGAGCGAGTCGTTTTTGCTGAACTTGCACCTCAAAAGCAACAAAAGAAGGAAAAACAGTCATCGTGGATCGGTCTTGGAGATTTGTGTTCTTTCTCCTCCCCAATCATGTCTATATCAATTACACTGCATCTGAAGCATACACAATGAAGAAGGGACATGGCAGATTCTTTTATGCTGATAAGAAGCAGTTCAGGATGAAGAGAGAGGGAGGAGGGTCTTGGAGTCTTCGAAGCAGATAAAAATGGAAATGTTCCCCTTGCTGCTCAACACCCCTGTATCAAAGCTTCCTGCTGGAGTCTGGGGAGCAAGGAGGGGGAGGAGAGGTAGGAAGAAGGAGGAAAGGATAGGAGTCGGGCGAGGGGGGGAGATGTCCCAGCTGTGTTTGACAGGTCTCAGGGCTGAGCTGTGTGGTCTGATGCTTAGAGAGGGAGGGTGGCCCCACACAAAAACACACATATACACACACACTCACACAGACACACACACACACACACCGGGGGGGAGGGCAGAAGAGCAGCTAGGAGACAGTCTGGTCACGGTGTCCTGGGTAACATGTCAGCAAGCTTTGACGTGGTCCAGCCTCACATCAAGATATCTCTATGTTATCTAGGGGACTGCTAGTTTAAGAATATGCAACAATGTCGGCTAAACTGGTTGAAGGGCTATTGTTATTTTAGTCTGAATTGATGGAAAGACAAGAGAGAGCATGCATGTTAATTTCAATATAGAATACATTTTGGGAAGTACAGCTCTTTTCCTTCTTGCCGAGGGTTAAATGAGAAGATTGATACCACTCGCTGGTTAGGTTAGCTTAGCATAAAGATAAATTAGCCCAGTTTTATCCAAAGGTAAAAAAAATAATTCACCTATCAGCACACCAAAACTCACTAAACATATATTATAATGGCCCAAATATACAAAAATATGACCCCGCTTTTTCCATCAGCTGTTTTAGACTAGTCCCACTGTGAAACTTTCTCAGAGATTCAATCAGTGATCTGTCACACACAAAATTTCCAACTCCAAAAGTTGGAAGAACCTCACAGAGCCCAAACTCAAAATCCAAGATTGCTACTCTGTGTATCAACAGAAGTGTGAGGTGCAGAACTATCCTGTTTATTAGCACTTCTGTCTCATTTGTGTCTCATTAAATCAGTCGTGCACACAGTACTGTTCAGCTTCTATCTGTGGACATGTTGCTCAGGTGTTTGTATGTAAAATATCACGTAATGTATTGTTATCAACTGGTATTGCTGAATATAACAAAGACGAGCAAACAAAAACTATAACAAGCTTCCGACTAATTAGAGCGTGGTCAACTCGGGTGTGACGTCATTCTTAGATATGACTGCTGAGAGAAATGGAACGCAGCATAAGATAACTAGCAAATACGTAGCCTCATATTTAGTGTAAAGACATGAGATTAGTATTGATATTCTCAGCTAACTCTTGGCAAAAATGCCAACAAGCATATTTCCCAAAATGTCAAATTATTTCTTTAAGAACCAGAGATCTTTTGTTTTCCCAGACAACAAACATTACAACTATATTCAACGAACATCTGCTGAAACAAGGGCAGGACTGAAGATTGAGACATAAATCAGGTTATCCAATATCATCTTCTGGATCACTGACTCATAGCTAAAAGGCCGGCATGATATGAGCACCAAAACAAGAATCTATCATGACACAATGCCGATGTATTGACCAGTGGTGGACCCTGAGGGAGGACCCCTATGGTTCTTGCAATGTGCTTGGTTGCCAGTCAGATGACTAAAAGGTGTTGCCTTGTCTACACCCTTTCTCTGCATTCCTGCAACTCTGTAGCATATAAAACTCCTTATCACTGGATTCCATGGTTATTAACTTCCTCTGAAACAACCAAAAAGGAAAAAAACAGAGGGAGAACAATGTTGCAATCCCCTTAGAGGTCATCTGTAAAAAAAAAAAAAAAAAAAAAACAAGCAGGTCTGCATGTAGACTTGACAGCAGCTCTGCGTTTGGCAGAGCAACACACTTCTTTCCTTTTGAGTGATGTTGGGTAAGTGGCTCTCATTGGGCTTGGAGCCAGGCCATTCCATTCCTTTGACTTACTGATACGCAGCGTTCCTCACTTATGCTTAGTGCCCTTTGATCTTCCTCTAAGATCACTAATGAGCAATTTGTGGTCAGATTGACCCGCTCTAATTGGCCATGAGAGGCTTGGTGCTTTGTTTTAGTTTTCTCAGTCCTTTACAGTGGCTTCTTTGCAACACGAGCTCTGTTTACTCAACCTCTGTGTGACATAAAAATCACATTACATGACAATACCAGTACTTTTTGAAGTTTGTTTTTAATCATCTAGGTTTGTTTCCTTTCCATCCTTTCAAATGGTGTCTGCACTGCCTGCAGAGCTTTTTGCCATTTGCTGCAATAAATTCCTCTGCATCTTAAAAAGACTGAGAATCTACAGCCCCCCAGCAGCTCTTTTAAGCTGAACGTGTGGCTCTGTTAAACTGGGCAAACATTGCTCGTGCTGAATATAAGTATAGAACTCCAAGTATTAGAATGGCAGCATTACTTTACGTTTAGATAATTAAATGAAAACCAATGTGACAGAAATTAGGCCTGACCACCTCTGGGATAAAATCAGTCTTAATCTATATAGTGTCTGTCTGTCTTTAGGCGAGTTAAATGCTATAGCAACATAATCACAACGGCACTTTTAACATGATGATTTTTAGCAGGAATAGTGTTTACCATATTCGCCAGCCTCCTTTAGCATGTTAGCTCCCTAATAGTACATTTGAGGGTGCTGGAAATGTAATTAGTTGTGCAGGTACCTGGTCATAAACCAAACTAAAAGTCAGTAGATCCAGTTTTCACAATTCATCTTGAGGGGGAAGATAATGCCTGCACCAAATTCTATGTAAATCCATCCAATAGTTTAGTATTTAGTTAAATATTTCATTCAAAACCAAAAATGTCAACCCACAGCTAAGGGATCAACAAAATCAGAGGGATCCGTCCTATGGGGGTGATGAATGTCTCATAGCATTCATCCAGCAATTGTTGAGATATTTGTGTGGACCAAAGTGATTCACCCGCCGACCAGCTTTGCCATCCCTAAAACTCGAGTTCATATCAGTGCGCACGTTATGCTATGCCCTGCTTAATATCACTCACCAAATACCCAGAAGAGGGAATGCAAGCCTGTGCCAGAAAATAATCCCTCAAGAGAGTGTCACCTTACAAACTCTGTCTCTTTGTTCAGGGTACCTTTGTTAGCTGGAGCAGCAGTTGATTCCAGATTAGGTTAACATTTCAAGAGGGCGAGAAGAAAATTCTAATTAATGATCCAGGTGTGAGGAAAAAATTTGTTTTGGAGAAAAATCAACTTTTACTTGGGTTCATGTTGTTTTTCATCATATTTTCTTCGCTGGACAGGCTTACAGAAAGAGAATGCAAGAGCTTTTGTGATTAAATAGGTTGCATTACTGAGTAGTGAGGTAGAACATACGTTTATCCTCAAGGTCAAAGACGGGGTCGTCATGAGCCGCCGTGTGTTAAATCTGACAAGCCACGAGAAGGAAACCCCCTCTGAACAAAAGCAAGAGCATGACTCATCAAACCACCTTTTCCTATATATATTTAATATTTCCTTTAATATATGAAAAAACCTGCAGTTGAGGGTCGAGGTACAGAGACACAAGAAAGAGGCACAATGTATGTCACTAGACTGTAAGCTTTCATGAGTCAGTGGGCAGAGGAAAGGTTGAGTAGAGAGCAGAGGCCGCGCTAAGTATGTCTCTGAGGCTTGAATTCCCAAATGTTGACACAGGTCTACGTAATGGACCATTATGTTCCCTTTGAATGCTGTTGAGTGGGCCTAAAATGTCTTAAAGCAGGTCAAAGGGAAGTACGTTGAGTTATATAGTAAGTTATATCTTCTCTTTTGTTGTGCAGTGGAACCAATAAAAGGTTAAACTAAAACCTGGCTCCTGAGGTCTTTGTCTTTCCCACCGCCTTTAATCTTTATTGAACAGTGTGTATATGTGAAAAAAAACCAACTGTTCAATTGCTTTCTGCAGTTTGTACTGAGCTGCAAAACTCTGTACTCGGACCTTTACTTACAGTGAATTTAAATCTTCTATAGTCAATTATACTCTAGTTTGTAATTATTCTCTTTTTGCCACAGCTTGTAATTGTCCTGTCAAGTTTTTGTCAAGTTACCACTTCATATTGTTATGGCCACACAGCCGTGACAGAAGAGGGAGATGCACACAACCAAGCTAATTAACAGATTTTTTTTTATTATTTTTTTTAAAAACAATAAATGTCAGGGGAAAACTTAAACTAACAATGGAATGGATAATCAGTAAAATCTGGAGAGTAGGTGGGTGGATGAGTGAAGAACTGTGTGAGTGCAATGTTGTATGGTGCAGCAACACAAACCAAAACCAAATGCGTGCCTCAGGGAGGAGAGAAAACCAGAACTGAGCTCCAACACAGTTTTTAAAAGGAGCACTAGCACACAGAGCCCCGGTTCTCCCACCCTGCTGATGACCTTCTGCCGCACCCACCTCCAGCACCTGCAAAGAAAGCAGCCACACAACCCAAGTAACAGGTACACAGGGTGGAGAGGGTCATCATGTCACAATATGTTCATTTTGCAGGAAAGGAAGAAAGTTTACTTCTACAAATGCTGTGGTTGGCGTACAGCATATAAATCTATGTAGATATATGCACATGCAACATTATCTGTGCATACTGTATCCATGCTGTTCATACATACAGTATGTATGTTTCTTCTGCCTGTTAAACTGAATATAGTTTTACTAGGAACCATATATGCTCATATGGCATCTTTAGTTTAGCATGTCAACATGCTAACGATTGCTAATTAGCAACATAAAGTGTGGCTGAGGATAACAGGAGTGTCATTGAAGTATTTTGTCATAAACTAAAGTAACAGACAAACTGAAATTTGAATTTGGATATCTGTACCAATTTTCATGGCAATCCATCTGACAGGTGGACCAAAGTGGTGAACAAACAAGCCAGAGCCACGCTGCTGGCTTGGCTAAAAAGGCATGACTTCCAGTGGTTCTGGGTCCCTGTTGTGATGAAATTAATTATTTCTGTGGGATTGCAATGGAAATCACTGTGGCCTATAGGTCACATTTGACTTTTCAAAGGTGGAGTGGACCTGGCTGCAAAGGTCAGCTGTCAGAAAGCCTTTATCCTCCCAAGCCAACCGGTGGCCTGTTTGAACATGACTGACTGCAGTGGACCACACCAAAACTTGAACTGCATGTGCTGGTGAAAACATAGCAGACCATAACAGGGAAGAACTGATGTTATATTTTATTTTTCAGTAGAAAAATGTCATAGCTTAACATGTTTCCAAACAATCGAGGTCGAGCAACTTCCTCAGTATCCAGCTGAATTACAAACTCAAATCTCATGCTTCTCTCTTTGTTTATGATAAGATATTATTGACTCTTCAGAGAATGCTGCATATTGTAGCTAAGGCCAAATATTGACTTGAGATAATTCTATGAAAAGAAAAGCAAATACCACTGTGATGTGCAAAAGTCTGCTTTAACAAATGAATGGAAGCTGGATAATTCAGTTTCCCAACAGTACAGTAAGAGAGAGGTATAAATAAATGCTTCCAAATATAGATCAGCATTTGAACTTCCTCTCAAATTCCTGCCATGAGTTGCTATCATCATAGCCATTTTGCCTCTGTAAAAAAACCTCCGCAGATTAAAAGGCCACACTTGCCCCCCATGAGGTCCTTGTCACTCTGCACATCCGTGCAACTGTGCCCAGCATCTGTCTTCCTTGTCATATTAAAGTAAACTGACGCTTTGGCAACACCCCAAAATAAAAGTGATGGTAGTGGAAAAAACCGAAGAAGTGAGAACAGAAAGGAGCCTAGACGTGGCCCCGGCTGCACTCCACTGCTGAAATAATTAGCCCCTGGTTGATGTGGGCTTCTCGTGGGACTCCACCATGACATGTTCAAATGAGTATTGGCAGTGTGCGACACCAGCTGTGGGCCTCCTACAGGGAGCTGCTGTACTGTGCAGCACCCTTCCCATCCAGCATGACACAAACCCTTTAAAGTCTGTAGAGCAGGAGCAGCGGCCTTGAGCTTGTTTTACAGCTAGAAGCCTTCAACGGAAACAACTGTAAAATGTGACATCTGAACTTCTTATGTCAGGTGTTTCAGGGAGTTTATGTACTTACTCTCTACCACACACACTCACACCACACACACACACACCACACACACACACACACACACACACACATCCATCCATCCACAACCAAATCTGTGAGTCTGTGGCACAGATGGGAGCACAACCCAAGGGGCTTAGACACGAAGAGGGGGGGCACCAGGCATTATTCAGATCCGTCCTGCAGTAGAAATGCAAGTTTCAACCACACCCATGTCAATTACAATAAACCATGCTCTGTGTGGAATTCCCACTGTACCCCCGGCACCAATTTGGCAACTCCTGGTGGGAGGGCACAGGACTGGCAACCCACCGAATCCAAGATGGGGACTACCACACCCAGAGATATCTTTCGAGGCATCACTTCTGCTTTGTAATTGCCCTTTTGAAATGGTGATTCACCAGTTCATGTGTTATTTGTTGCAATTATTTCAGCCCCCCAAACTAGATTTTTTTTTTTTACTATTCTAGCACAAAACATGACAATATGGATATTTTTAGTTACATTATTAATAAATAATATGTCATTTGGATATTTGGTATCACTTGATGAAACAAAGCCTTCAGAGCAGACAGTCCAGTTGCTCAATAGTCCCTCCTTGTGGTCACAAAATATAGAAAATGATAAACCAATAAACTACAGGTTTAAATGGAATCTTTATTAGAATCTCTATTGCAATATTTATGGTTTGTTTTTTTGGAACAATTATATATACAGTTTAATATAATTGATTAACATAAAAATGACACTGGAAATATATCATTTCAGGGCCAAAATGTATCATAAATAATCATAATATTGATCTGAAAGCAAAAGTGCAAAACTACAAACAGTCAGTACGAAAGAAAAGAAAAGTGATGATTCTTCAAATGAAGGAAGAAAGGTAGAGTGTGATGGTAATTTCCAATGCTAGAGGTAACCTGTTAGACATTAGGGAACAACAATAAAGTGTAAGACAAGTGCGAGTGGAGGGAAATGTGTGTGATTGTGGCGTCTGTGTGTGCAGATGCTTTGAGTCGCAGGAGGTTTGATCCCTCCATGTCAGTTTCTCACAGGCGTGCCGCTGCCCTTAGCCGTCTTCTTCAGGTGGTGGTAGTTTGGCAGGATCTTCATGAGGAAGTCGAGCTGCAGAGTCTGAGGCTAGAAGATAAAAATCCATCCAGTCCGGTTACACAAATCTGCGCACGAGCCAGCAAAACTCTGTGACATGCAGGCATAAACAAGACATCGGCGGAGAACTGACCTGTGGCTTCTCACTCTGCACACGCCTGATGCAGTTTGAACCATACACAACCGTGTTCTCTGGCACGGCCTCACAGTTGTTGATCTGGCAGCACGCGCCGATGATGCAGCCACTGGTCAGAATCACATTTCTTCCGAGATCAGCTGGGATTTGTAATATTAGAAAAAACATGTGTTAGAAAATTACACTACATGAATATTGAAAGAAAGGTATATAAAAAATGATATAAACTGATCAGCTGTCAGAGATTATATTGCTGTATCTATCCCATTCATATCTGTGGGTAATTTAGACCATTGTACGCTTGTTTGCAGATCAATTAGCAGGACTTCTTAATGGCACTATTGTATTTTTATTTCATTTTTGCATAAAATTTGATGATGTACCTTCAATTGTCAGGTATTAAATTTGCTCTGTTAGCTAATAACAACCATTACTGGCTGGTTATTTTATCATTTTCCAGAACATACAGTAGGTGCTCATGATGTACTGTATTTCAGTATTGAACTATAAAATTATATACATACGATGATAGAAAATTTTACTCATATGGCACATGCCTAGAAGAATAGAAACAAGTGATTGCAGTACTTACCCTTGGACTCAATCACATTATTGTCTCCAATTTTCAGAGCTTGAGAGACTGTGGCAGCATCATTAAGGATTTAAATCTATGAATGAGCAATTTTAAATAATTAATATTCACACCAGACTACAGCCTGATTGACACAGAATGTCTGAGGCTAATACTTATATGGATAATAGAGTTAGAGTTTTTGTTTTAAAGAATTGTGATAAATATACAGTATATAACAAGTGGGACATTTTAGATTTAAACATGATCTTGTTAGTGCTCTCTGGTGGACAAATTATGTCACCACAACACTTCTATACCATACACATGACCTCAAACACACTTTTGGTGTTTCTACACAGACTTATTTTTATCGGTCAACATAAATTCAGATACAGAGATACTTGTGATATATCTGTGATAAGCTATCAGCTATTGTTTTTTTTTATTTGCAAAGGATACCACATCCAACTTCGAATACATTATTGGCCCCAATAGTCATGGTCTTTGGCTCAACTCCCTCTGTGTCTGGCATTATATTCTCTGGATAACTACGAACAAAACACAAAAGATAAAATAAAGTGAAGTTGTAATGATCATAAAGGGAAAATATAATAAGACTCGCAACACACACACACACACACACACACTACCTACCTATTAATAATAAGAGCCTGCTCCTCTATTAGATTCCCCTCTCCAATGACAATAGGCCCTGCCTCTGCTATGATCCTTGCTTTAGGGTGAACAACAGTTCTAGCACCTGTGAAAATGTGCAAATTAAGATTTTGTTTCCTCTCATATGTTAGAGAGGCGTACAGCAGCTTGATTTAAAAAGAAAATGAATAAAAATGGCGCTTATAGTGAAATTGAAGTTCTCACCAATGGTCACATCTCCTCTTACTTCGCTTTCAACACACACAACAGCCCCAGCTGCAATTTTAGTACTGCAAAAGCAGATGGCAAATATATGAAATATACAAATCATTGATGCACTGTAAACATGAAATGTAAACATTGCAGACAGAATAAACAGCAGATTATATCCCACCATCACTAGCCTGTTACAGTGTCTCAATAATTACTGACTACACGACCTATAAATATGGGTGTCGCCATCAGTGAATCTGCAGGATTATCAGAAGATGAAACTACATTTTTATGTCCTGACTAACATCGTTCAAAAAATGACTTCTCAATATAAAAGGTTAACGTTGATCAAATGTAATTTTGTACCTTTTCTGTGCCATTATTTGCTTGCTGGCGTCTGACATCCTTGCGATGAAGAATTAATTTATCGATAATTGATTAGTAACCCTAGTTCAGGGTTACTAAATCCAGGAGCTCTGGTTTGATTGCGTTTGTCTGGAAACATCAGCCTGAAACTTTACTGCCATCTACTGGTAACCAGCCGGATTTATAAGTCACAAACAAGCTTAAATTTGATTGTTAATATCTTACATTTATAACGACAAAAATGGTTAAAAGACTTTACCCGTTTTTGTGTTTAAATCATTGTTTTTAAATTATTATTTAATTATTTTTATTTTTTATTAATTATTGTATTATTATTATATTATTATTATTATTATTATTATTATTATTATTATTATATGGTATTCCTTTTCATTACTAAGAGCCTTTTGATGATATTTAGCCTACCTGTCAAGCATTAACCTAAATATGAAGACAATAAAACGAATAAAATAAAAATGAAAGCATACACTGGGTCTCAAATAAGCTTTAAAGCACCTATTTTTTGCAACTCTCTTATACAGCCTTACGGAAATTCAAAGAAAGTTGTTAAAACAATTAGTTTTCTTTTTTTATTATTTTATTTTTGCTGTTTAATAGCAGCACGAATTGCACTGACGAAATTCAGCTGATACACTCTCTCATCCCTCAATGCAGTTTCACCTTATGTCCTGCAGGGTGCAACAACTACCAGTGAATGGGAGCAGCATCAGCTATAAAATAATCCAGTTAAATTTACCACATGAGGAGGAAACACTGAAGGATAACCTATGAATATCATGCCACAATAATATTACCCCAGATAATAGAGTTTATTTTCTTATTGTAAGTTTCAAATGACTAAAAGAGATTTTTTTTTCTGTGATGTCTTAATGTAGATATATTGGTGGCAGCTGAATTTACCGCCAACTCTGACCCCATGACTCTCGCTTTTCACAGTCCTCTAACCAGTGCATCATCTGTTAAGTGAAATTTGAATTCTGCCAAGTCAGCCAGAATTCACGATGATAAAATCGGAAATTGCATATCCCTTGTTTTCAGAATAAATCTGTAGGCCATGAAAAGAAAAAATCATACTCCTGACTTAGTCCCCTATCCAACTCAATACAGATAGTGACTTAAATATATTTTCTTCATCAAGTTGTCATTTTGTCTTCAAAACGTGGTGTGGTGCTTTTAAATGTTAGCTACCTGTGTTTAATTGGCTTGACAAATACTAATACCAAGAAGACCTTGACTGTTCACATTGCATGTTGTAGGAAGAAATGAGAGGTCAGTAGGGCCCCGCAGACTTTGACTAGTTGGTTAATCTTAAACATTTTAAAACATACCCTTTGAGACTCCAAGGGATGACACATTGGAAGCAGTTAAATCTTCACCTTTAATTCTCAGTTGTGAAATACCTCACAGGGTCCAGTTAAGTAAGGCTAGACCGGCACAAATGTATCCTAATGACGCTGACAACTGTGAGAAATTATCCAAAATTACATATTTTATGCACTGGGTTAGCAAGGTACTGGAAGTCATTCTTCATCACTTTGAAGCGCTTTAGAGAAATATAACCATATAATAACCTGAAATAACAATGTGTTTAATGTGTTACCATACAACAGCAATGAGCAGTGTTGAAATGTTACATAATAGAAAGAAAAAAAAAAAAGACATTAGGTAAAGGTTTAAATGTATTTTTTTATTTTTCGTTGCTTTGTACTGATTTGCAGCTTTGTAATTTATCTTTATTTGTAAAAAAACAAAAAAAACAAAAACAAACAAACAAAAAATTTTACTTTTAAAATCATTACCGGAAGTACTGAGCGTGATTCTGTCTGACTTGACGGCGGTGAGTTTTGAAGGGGAGCGACTCGTCTCATCGACTAATGGAACGTAAAGTGAGGAGGGGACTGGAGCACTTGAGCCCGCGTGTATTAATTAGACTGTAGCCTGCACCAACTACAGTACATTAGAAGATTTAAAATACCGTCAATGTACGCTTAATATGTAGATTAAAACAAATATTACTTACCCTAAAACAGTGGTTATATGCATTTTTCTTTCTGAATGGAAGTGAAGAAGTGCAGCTCGCGCCTCCTAAGGCGGCTGAATATTCGTGCTTTTAGCTTTTTTGAACTTTGTGTAAATATGTAACTGGGACGAATGAGATTGTGACATGGAACAGTCGGCTACTCTCGACATAGAGTCGCTGAAGGTAAGTTTACAACCTATTTGATATGATTTAAATCAAAACAGTCAAGTTTATGGGTGGAGTGGATACTAGTTTAACAGGGACATCACGTTTAGCAACAGGAAAGTGAGTTTTTACCTTGGTTCACGGGGCACAAGTGCGAATTTAACTGTTCATTTTATCTAGATATTGTGTTGTTCTATTCAGCAGTCCAAAATCAAGTTTCTCTCTGCAACAGGTGCGTCGGTTGTTCCATTTAAAATCCCAGCTAATTAAAGATGAATGGAAACTGTCCGCTCACTCTTTCAGTCTTGCAGTGGTTGCATTTCTCTTCATGCGGGAATATGATGATTAATAACCAGTGACCGGGTCTTCAAACACCTCAGGAGGCCTGCCTGGAGTTCTGTATCTCCCTCTTGCAGTATACCTCATGTTCTATGCATTCTCTCTCTACAAGAACAACAGTAATGTGACAGCCTATGAATATTCTGCCTGCATGGTTTGTCATTATCATTCCAGTCTAGCAGGGGAGGCAGTAACCTCTGGGTACAGTATGTGCATCTTGTCTCTGTGCTGCAGTGCAAAAAAGCAGCTCAGTGTCAGAAACTCATACAGCAGAGCTTCTGTTTGGCCAGGCACTCGAGTCCGTCCATTGGTCCGCCACACAAACACAAACACACACACACACACACACACACACACACACACACACACACACACACACACACACACACACAGCTCTGGGCTTAGTGGTTGGGTCAAGCGTATCAGTCAAGAAATCACTCCTGCTCACACTGGCTCTGAGCTGATCTAGCACTTCCCTCTTAGACAAACTTGCAGACTTGTCACTTTCTGCTAATTTCCTGTTTAATGTGAGTTACATGCTTTTTTTAAATTCCAGGAAGGTGACTTTAAAGTGTGAGAATAAGCTATTTTCTCTATTTAAAACTGAAGCTTTGTTTAGGAAGCTTTCTGACAGTATTTTTCTTGATAATGCTGTGTTCAGGCTGGCACTTCCCCTGTGCGTTCGACTGATGAATGCAAATGACGCCTATGGGGTGCTGTCCAAAATGGCCCCGTTGGCTCTCTAAGGATTTGCTAGGGATTAGCAAGGAAAGCTAGTGCGCTGTGGAGAAGTGTCTGTTTACATCAGCAGTTTGTCATCTCTCCCGTCTGCCAGAGCCATCATCAACACTGAGGAGGGAACTGACAGAGCTGCAAACATCTGAGACTCAACAAAACCAGATCTCGACGTTAATAAATGATGCAAAGTGCAGAATGCCAATGAGGCTTGTTGCACACTTTTGTGTTGCAAAAGTACAAATATGTTTCATGAAAGTGTCCTCAAAAGCAGAACGGCGTGTAACGGCAAAAGGAAATTCTCTCTGAAAACTCCCTTCAAACGCCCTGTGATGTTCTGGCTTTGTTGGCTGTGTGCTCTGATTGAACAGCTTCGACCTTTCATTGTGCCGGACTTATTGAAGATCTTTGATCCCTGCCGGTCTCATACTTACAGTGGAGTTACCTTGTTGCTTTCAGTTGGAGGAAGTGCACTGCCATCCATCCACAAAGAAAGGGCAACCACAACTACAAAAGATGAAGACATTGACGAGCTCCACCGATATTGTTACTCCACCAGAGATGATGGAGCCACAAAAATCCGATTTCACATCTAAGTGGAGCGACTTATCGACAGCAGCACCCTCACCCATATGCTTGATTGTCACGTCAACAAAATGTGAAATGGTTACATCAATGCACTGAGTTGCACATTTGACAAATATAATTGGCTCTCCCATTTACAGTCGTGCATTCAGGCTTCTCTGTCTCGTTGATTGGACTTTCTGTCAAACTAAAAAGCTCACAGAACCTAAATAAATAGGTGCTTTAATACCGCTTGTCAGACTTGTAGCATGATTGTGTCCATTAGTTTCCCCTGCTGCTGCCTCAGCGATTGTGCAGTGTTCATATGCGGGATGGATGAGTACAAGCTTTACAGTCATTAGTGCATCTCAAATGTTTTCTTACCTCCAGCTGAAGCAACCCTGTGGGACTCCCTGTGGCACTGCTGAGTGAGAGAGCGCTCGCCGATTTGCTGATTAACATTATCAGGCATTAATAACATCTCATTTTCTTTCATTAGGGGCTTCTCAGCTGCATTTTGCTGCCTCTGCAGCATGTCACTGTTTGATCAAAACAGCATGTAGAATATCACCCTCTACGCTAATTGGTGAAGATGAAGCGTGCTGGCAGTGGGTAGGGACTGCTGGGTAATTGCTGGCTTTGGCTGGATCCAGCTGCAACGTCTGTAGTCAAATCTCTAAGGACCCCCATCCCTAACACCCCCAAAGCAAAAAGGAAAGTGACAGATAACTTCAAAGCGATTGATGAAGTACATACAAAGTATATAGAAAGATAAATGTGGTCATGCAACAAATCCACAAGGACTTTTCCAGCTTAGTGCATGAGAGATAGCAGTTTTATAGCTTATTGTACCTTAAAGAAGCAAGTTGCTGTGTAGGTGTTTGGTTTCTATTAATAGAAACTACATGTAATCATGACTGTAGGTGGTAAACCATCCGTAGCATTGAGGAGATTTCAGACCCATCTGTTCATGATAATCTATTGACACAGGAAACAGGGTGACAGACGGCTCGCTGGCCTCGGTTCTTTCTGTCAGTGCTCAGGAGTTTAACTTTTTACCTTCTTCCACCAGGTTGACAATCTTTTTGAGTTTTTGCCGAGGACAGTCATTAGGCTGGACTACATTACCTAATACTTTTGATTGTGATCCCTTAATATGAAGCCGACTTCATCATAGAAGATGCGTTTTCTTTCTGACTGTTTCATTTCTGAATGTCTGTCATATACCAACCTGTTAGTGTCCATCTGTCCCTGCAGTGACCTTTAACTGAACAGTGCTCCTATTTTTTGGAATGACTATCACAAATGCAAAATTATTATTTGTATGTTTTTTGAGATTTATCTGAAATGAGGAGACTAAATTTTCACTACCTGTGCATATTAAGAGGTAACTGTCAGGCCTCCTACAGCTGACATAAAGTGATAAATGGGACTCAACGTAGTGTGACATGCCTACACAGTTTGCTTTGTAATCAATGTTTTGTTTCTTAAAAGTCAAAGTAGTTTCTCACAGCCGCTGCAGTTGGACATCTTGATCAGTCCAGTTCGCCATGTTTGTGAGAGTCAGCTGTGACCAGCATGCTGAAATGACAGATTGACAAAACGCCAGCCGCTATGCACTCCTCCATTTGCTCCGTGAATAACCAAGCTTTAGGAGGCATGACTCGACCAGGGTAATATATGCATTAAAACTCTTGCAAAGAAATCACAGGATCCACTAGTGTTGGGAACAGTGGGTTGCCATAGAAATTACAAGTGCTGAAGTTTCCCCTAGCAACAGTGGATTGAAAATAGACCATATCTGTCCAGCAGTGGCATGGCTGTAGGCTAGTAGATTTACTGTTTTTTAAACTGTTTTTTTAATTTTTTTTTTAAATGTTTATATAAGTTTTTAGTGTTTCTTAGTGTGAGGGTGTTACGATCTTTTCTGCTCAGCAATAGCTCAGTTTAAGATTTTACTACATGTTATATGTAAAGCATCTTCCTAGTTGTGAAGAAGTCCTCTGTGACACTGCAACAAGAGTTTGTATTCAGCCTCTGTGTAAGCACCTCTCATAGTGCTCTTGTCCCTCAGCTGTATCGCCACTTAAATTGGAATCACTGACATTTCTAGGCCAGTGATATGGGTCATTTGTATTTGCTGCAAAGTCGCAACATCCATTTGTGAGACATCTGCCACCACTTTCTCGATGTGACCTAAACTGTTTGTCTAAGCAAACACTTTAAGAGTGGATGAAGGTGTGATGAGGCTGTGGAGACTCCTGTCCACTAGAGATTGTCCACTTACTCATGCTCTTCCAAGCAATGTTGTCAGTAATGGGAAAGATATGGAAATATAGGCTTCAGTGCACTGCGCAAACATTATGTTTTAAAATTTGTCAGTAAAATACTAGCACATTATTTGATGAAAATATTTTGCAAATATTGTACAGTTTTGATTATTCTTTTCTGCTGAAAATAGTAAATAACGCCTGCTATCTTTTCTAGAAACAGAGATGACACATTTCAATTGCTTGTTTTATCTCATTTACAGCCCAAAACCCAAAGGAATCCACTTTACTGTCACATGTGACATCAAATCATCACACGTGAGAAATTAGAACCAGAGAATATTTGACTATTTTGCCTGAAAAATGACTGAAAGAGTGAAAGATTCATTTTTTGTTGATCGACTGATTGATTAATCAACTTAATGTTCCAGCTCTATCATGGATCTACGTAAAATAGAGCTGTAAGGATTAGTTATGTAATTGATTAATCAAGTAACAGAATATTGATCTGCAACTATTGTGATTATAGAGACATTTTCATACAAAAATCTTAAACCTTGGCTGGTTCCACCTTCTCAAACATGAACATCTGATGCTTTTCTTGGTCTTACATAATAGTAACATTTGATTATGTGTCATTAGGCTTTTTTTCTGAGTGATTAATGGATTCATTGAGAATGTAATCTGCAAATTAATCAATTATGAAAATGGACACAAAGTAAAGCCTCCTGCATTTGATAAGTGTCTGAAAATGCAGGTGTTTCTCTGAATTCCTGGAAAGCTTCAAGGGTGCATGCCTATTTCTAGCACCAGCCCTTTGCCAGCCAATACACCACACACTGCCTGATACACACAGTTATACAATTTTTACAAAAATGGATTCAGTGTCTGTGGTTTTATAATCACTAAAACCGATCAGCTGCAGGCCCTCGACAGAGATTGATTTATAGCTACAATAGTAAATACCACCACAGGCTGGGATTCTGTGTCCTGGCTGTTAATTAAACCTTGGTTAAGTAATTTAGTTCCTCCTGTGGTAAAGTCTTTTGCTTGCTGAGCTAAAAAGTCTTTGCTTGCTCTGCCACGGTTAATGAGAACCTGTCATGAAAACGTACAATCTAATGATACCTGCCATCAGCGTCCTATGCTAATGACACGCTTAGTGTGAATAAAGGATGTGGGGCATAGATTCTGACTTGAGTTATGCTTGTGTTACACTGCTGGAGTCCCTCAGGGGAAAACTGTGCTCAGGTGTGTCAATTATGGATGTGTGTTTCAAGCATTTTATACAGACATGATAAATTAATAGTTGCTCCTGTGCAAGTATTCAAAACTTTGAAAGAAATCCTTTACATAATTTGACAAAATAAAACATTCTGTTGCTGCTGTTCAACATTTTATCTCGGTTTGTACGAGCAGGAGCTTTGCTTTATTCATTATCTGTGCAAGAGAGTGGGATGGCAGGCTGCGTGTGAAGTCATCCCATCAACAGCTGAGCAGAGCAGTTCAGAGCTCAGCCAGCCCCGCAACCTGTGATGAGGAGTTTCACACTGTCAGCTCGCGGTCACGATCGGCTGGAGAACAGCAACTGCTCGCCCTCGCCTGGACAGCCGCACTTGACAGACATCATCCTCTCTGATCTCAGATCAGAGCTTGCATGTAGCAGCTTCTCAGTGGCTGGCAGGCGCTTCGGTCCTCAACGAGAGTGGAGAGCATTTTCTGGCATCTCATAATTCACCTCATGTTTTCATGACTCCACTATAGTGGATGAAAAGCGGCTTGTGATTTGTCCATAAAGTGAAATTTAATATATGAAGCCTGCCATTTACTTAAGCCATGAACTGACCACCATGACAACCCTCTTCTATCTGTTTCACATCTTCTGGTGGACATAGGTCCATAAAGCCTCATTGGTGTGCTGCGCGGCATGTGTAGTATTTTCCTGTGAAAGGCTGATGGGCAGTAACATTATAAAGATCTCAGGCTGAGGGGAGCAGTTAACAGGTGGGCTGCAGGAAGCTGTCAGTCATGGTGACTTTCTTTGTGAACACAGAGATCCAGTTTGACAAAATGTCAACAATAATTAGCACTGAAAACAAAGCTGTGACATGCTGAATCCATACAAATTAATTTTAATTGTAAAACGCATAAATACAAGCAGAAATGTCAAATGCCTTGCTTTCCACTAGTGGAACTTACATTAATCACCATGATTAGTTAATAAAATCTAGATTTAGCAGTAGTTTTCTGTTTGACTTAACAAGGAAATGAAAAACTGCTGTTTAAGAGCTTTTCTACTTCTGGGCCTCGTATTCCCACAACTGATCACTAACTTGTCAGAATGAATCTTGACTGGTAATTCCTCTTTCCTGCAGTGGAATGAAACATAATGGGCACTCTGATTTAGTATCTCTTTGGATAAAATAAAGTCACCCAAATGACCTTGTCTTTAATGCACATGGCTTGATGGATTACCCTGCTACTGGTTCAGTTTCTTAAAGTGTTTCAGCCCTGATGTGTCTTTCATTACAAAAGTTACCAGTGACAGAAGATTGTAATTGTTTTCTCAAAATAAGCGTATTACATATTCAAATCTCCCTCTCATTCAATTTAATTACCAAGCACTGATGTTTCAGGCTGTGCCCAGCTGACATTCATGGTGTGCTTGCACCATTTTGTACTGTATTGGCACCACTTTTCGGAAATTGTACAATACCACAGCCGTGCCTCAGCTCAGTCATTTTTAGTGGTGCTTGCGAGTGGTAATAACCACTTACAATATGTGATTACTTTTGTGAAATGAATATATCCTTGGCC
The DNA here is from genome assembly GCF_021018895.1 of Seriola aureovittata. Classification (NCBI taxonomy): domain Eukaryota; kingdom Metazoa; phylum Chordata; class Actinopteri; order Carangiformes; family Carangidae; genus Seriola; species Seriola aureovittata. The sequence goes on from NC_079386.1 coordinate 10,249,731, forward strand.
GCCAGCTAACATAAAAGCTCCTGTCTGTGTGTGTTTTTGTTTTCCAGATTACCCAGGAGCAGTTTATCCTCGCGTCCCAGTCCCTGCACCTCCAGCGGCCAGGCTGTGATGCCGTCTACCCAGTGGGTCTGTACGGCTGGAGGAAAAGATGCCTCTATTTCTTTCTTCTGCTGCTCTTGGTCACCATGATAGTTAACCTGGCCCTCACTGTCTGGATCATAAAAGTCATGAATTTCTCAGTGGTGAGTACAGCATGGCCTTGTTCGAAATGAGGCCGAGTCAGTTGGGCAAATAAAGTTTCAGGGCATTCAGAAAGTATTCAGAGCCCTTTACTTTTTTTCACATCTATTATGTTGCACCCTTATGCTAAAATCTTTCTTTGTCTATTTCTTTCTTTCTTTGGAAGACTTTATTCATTCAGGCCCATTCGGAATGTGTTACAGGCACCATCTCTCATGTTGTGTGCTTTGTCTCTTCTGGATTTGATAAAGAATTAGAAAAGCCTTGGCAGCAGGACCGGCTGACACAGAATGTGTTAATCTCGGACAAAAACCAAACAGACAGATGCTGCAAGCTCCCATGACATTTTCAGGGACAATGCACACAATTTACCATTTTGTCAACAAACTCCAAATGGCAGCATCCTCCCTCGGTGACGGATGTGTCCCCTGACTATTGCTATCATTCCTCTACTCCTTCGCCTCCCATCAATCTGTGTCATGAGTAAAAGACCTTATCAGCGCTGTTGGTGTCGCTCCAGAAAATGTACTTCGCTGATCCCCATCTCTCAGGACTTGGCAAGCTCAATAAGAAAACACAAGCAACTACCCCCCTGAAAACGCAAGCAACTACCCCCTGAATACCCGTCTCACCATTTCTGGCGAGACGGGTATAGGATCACCTATCCGTAGACATCAAACACAAAACCTGATAATAGCTGCAGCCAATAAGCGTTGGTTTAACAATGAGGTTGTTCTTGAAATTACAGAAGTTGTGGGGATTTTCATCTTAAATGCAAATGTTACAACACCACTTGCAATGCTCATGAGGAAGATGGCAAAACAGCAAGACAAAAAAAACAAAACAAGTATGCTATTATGCCAAGTAAGAAATAGTTTAACAGGTTTTTTATAAAGATAGGAGACCCACAAAAGATAGTAAAGTAAAAGGTTGTGCAGCAGAAGCCAAGATGTCCTGACTTTTAGTGGTCTTGTAAAGCTCAGCGGTGACGATCCAGTTCCACATCCACATCCTCTCAAAATAAATGCCACAACTTCTCTCTGCCTGTTGAGGACAGTGGGGGTAACCTTGGCTCTCCACTTTTCTATCAAACCAAAACTTGCCAGGTGTCATTTTTCCACCTCAGAAACATTGCCTGTACCTGTTCATTTCTTTCTTTCACTGATACTGAGTGGCTCATCCAGGCCTTCAGCACGTCATGACTGGGCTGTCGTAACGCCCTCCTGTTTGTCCTGCATCCCACCTACTCGTCTGACTGATTGCAGCCGTGTACTCAACTCTTCCCGCCCACTATATCACCTCAACTCCAGCACAGGAGTGACTTTTACGTCTGGTTGCTGACATACAAAGAGCTGCACACTGCACCACCCACCTCCTCCGCTCCTCTGACTTTGTCCTCCTGTTTGTCCCCAGTCCTGGCTCTCTACCATGTATGATGGAGCTTTCCCTGCTGCACTCTGAATCTGTAATTCACCGTCTCCATCCATTTGTGCTGCAAGCACTGTAGAGTCTTTAAACACATCACTCTGGGCCCGTCTGCTCGCACACATCCTCACAAAGCTGCCCTCAAACTTCACTTTGCTCATCGTGCTGTGGCAAGGCATAACCTTATCCAATTTCTACAGAACTATCTACCACTGAAATCAGGTCCTGAATAAATGTGGTGTGAAAAATATGCCATAAAGCTGCAGAATCACACCTCACTTTATACCGTCTTTGCAATCTTTCATTCCCTTAATGTGATGTATTTTCTGTTGGAACAGGATGAGGGATCAATTTAAGTGTAAAACAATGGGCTCATGAGAGAAAAGCAACATGATCTGGTAGGATGAACTGAAAGCCAGGATTGTTTAACAGTTGTGATGACATTTTATGTACACACACTAATGAAGCATGAGGTCCCCCACTAAAGATCCACTGTTTTAAAGAAAGCACAAGTGCTCATTAAATAGGATCTTCTAATGCTTCAGTCTTTCAGAGACAAAAAGCAAATGCATGAAAACTTTGCCCCCAAGTTATTAAAGGTTTTTTGTTATTTATGTAATTTCATATTTTTAATTATTATATATTTCATATATAAATTACTTTTACTTTACATCACAATCACAGCTAACCATTTAGCAAACCATTCTGCTGTGTTTTAGGGATTTGGATTTACTCTTCCATCAATGTCTATACAAGATGAAAATGAGAGTCTTTAAGTTTACTTGACTTGTGGAATCTGTCACAGTGAACATCAAGTCTGCATTAACTTTGGTCAGAGTTACACTGTAATTATGGGGTAATCTACTGCAGAAAACAGACTGCAATAAAACTTTATTAAAAGTCAACACAGACTTTCTCTCTTTCTCTGCTCTCAGTGATCTACAACTTTCAAGAGCCTACGAACTGCTTTTCATGCTGTACACAAATAAATAGAAAGAAATTGTTTCCTGGACCAATGGTTAAAATACACTGAATCTAATTTGCAGCCTGTACTCAAACTGTTAAGTGCACCTGATTTGTTGTTAAGGAGCTAAAACCTCTAATCAATGTTATTGTCCTTTAAGGCTTCTGCAAGGCTTTTTCAATCAGGTTGTTAATGCATATAGTTTGGGATGCCCATTTCCCTAAATTAAAATCTTCCTAATTTTTATGTAAGGTAGCATGATGCTGTAGCACTGAAAACTGAGCTGGAACTGAGTGAATGAACTGAGTTTTCATTATTATGCTGTTGTTCTTTTGTCTGATGCTGTTTTATCTCCCCGTAAATCACTCTGAGGGCTTAAACAACGTGGAAAAAAATATTACTATGAGAACTGCTACTACCACTTCCACCACTACTACTACTACTACTACTACTACTAATAATGATAATTATTATTTTAAAGTCCATGTTAGTACTAAGCCAACTCATGTTAATCTGTTTGATATATAAATGTTCCTTCTTTTATGGTTTCCATGAATTCACATCCGCAGCTGCCAGATTAGTCTGGCTCTCCTCAGTCTGCCTCCCACTGCATGCAGCCTGTCACCCTGACACAGCTGAGTGTCTGTGGCATTGTCACCTCGATGTCATGTCCTACTTCTTCCCTGTCACTCAGCGCCGCTGCCTGTCCACTGGCCTGTCTGGCACGCAGCAGCTCCTGCTCTGTCTGATGCAGCTCAGCGACAGCAGGATTCAATTTTTTATGCTTTTGGGAGGTTTATAATCTTTTGAATCAAATCAGGAAAATCAACACTGCTCACCACAACATCACTGACTGATCATGATTATGTTTCAGGATGGGATGGGAAACCTCCATTTGAACCAGGATGGGATTCGGCTGGAAGGAATCTCTGAGTTTCTTCTACCTCTCTATGTGAACGAGATCCAGTCCAGAGGGGTAAGTTGCTCCCTTTGCTCCTCTCACCAACTTCCAGCTGCCTGTTGATCAGTATTCTGTAGCACTGATGGACTAGGAATAACTACCATCGACTGAAACACATGTGAAAAGCTCTCACAGAGAAACATCTCTCCTGTCAGCTGCAGACAAGCTGGTATTGATCCCTCGGTTTTGAGAATGTTGTGATCAATTCATTTAAAGGCCAACTTCTCTCCGAGTTCTAACTTGATGATACTTTGATGTTACCTTATTTTTGTACCCTGATAGGAGAGATTACACACTTTCTCTGTCCGGTGCTCCCCTCCTCGTCCTCCTCATTTCCTGGCATCCCCCAGCATTGCAGTATCAGGGCCTCCCATCAGCAGGAAACGGGTAATAGGCTGCCTCTCGGCTCTTCTCAGGCCACATACAACCCTACAGGAGATTACAGGCGATTACAGAGGGACCAGAGTCCCCCTGCTGGATATCCAATCAAGCCCACGCAATAAATTCCCCTCTTCTACTTCCTCCCTCTCCTTTCTCCTCTTTGATGTTTAGTAGATTAACCAACACAGCTCCAGTGCAAAGTTGATCCAAATATCCTTCTCCCACACGAATCACAGACGCTCAGTTGGATCATCCACTTTTTCAGTGATTAGGCATGGTGTAGAAAAGCAATTTCAAGCACTGAAAACTGGGATTCCATGTAAATTTGATTTCTGAGGGACGTCGATGGAGGAAGTGGCTCGATAGTGGGTACAATTTGCAACAGCAGATTGAGAAACAACTTGGAATTGCCCACTCTTGCTCTTTGATGTTCTAGTTGGAGCTAAATGTTGATTTAAATATAACACTTGTGCACTTACCAGTATCCAACACCTCAAGGCCATAGCAGACGCACAAGTCGAACATGGGACAAAGCCAATATTTCATCCCCCAGTGCATTACCACCTGCAGACATTTTTACTGTCTTGTTTTACAGACAGGCTGTGCAGTGGCCCCCTTATCTACTGGCACCAGAGATATTTGCAGGACAAAAATCTCTGTGGGTCACTCAATATTTCTCACCTGAGGAAATATGTCAAGCACTGAGAGAGCAGGGATTATGGTTATCCAATGAGTTTACACCACAGTGCACAGTGCTGTTCTTCAGGCAGATAACCACCATTGATCAATAAGCCATTACTACAAACAGTGAATGTAGTAATGCACCAGAGATATCTTAAGTTAAACATAGTGTTTTTTTAATATTCAGAGTCCAAGCTGCGATACAGACAATTAGCTGAACTCAAGTAGCTTTAGTTTTATTTCTCATGGATCTATCAGTGCTTGGACTCTTCATCAATTGCCGAAACCATAATCTGTGATTTTCAAGTGGAAATATTTTTTGGCCGTAACTCTGATGGCTGGCAGCACATTACAGCCTAAGTAGCCTATGAAATCAGCGCTTTCAGTATCATGTTGTAAAATGAGCGCTGTTAACTTTGCATACATACAGTTTACATTGGTGCCAATCCAGGCTAGACTTATAACAAATACAACAACTGTATTCTGTAGAGTTTTCAGAACAAAAGACAAAAATATGGAGTTTTTTTCCCATGAGACGTTATCTGAATGGGCATGTCTCTTGTGGTGATGCACATTTACGTCCGCCAAGGAAGGCTATGTTTTCCCCCACGTCTGTTAGTTTGTTGGTTTGTTTGTCAGCAGGATTATGCAAAAAGTACTTAACAGATTTGCACCAAATTTGGTTGAGCGATGGGGCGTGGGGTGGACCAGGGAAGAACCCATTAAATGTTGTTGTGGATCCAGGAATTTTTCTGTCCTTTTCCTAAACATTGTGAGATGCTAAGGTAATAGTTTGGATCTTGCTGTAAAAAATCTTACAAATTAATGAGGTTGAGATCTATGGGTTTGTACAATTTGGTGCATTGACAATGTTTGGCTTCGGTGGAGGTCACTATACTGAGTGCCATTCTAGTTTTAATGCATTTGTAAATCCAATAATTGGTGATTTTGACATAATGAGTTATCACTTTTATAAACTTCCGTTGTCTAAATTAATGCTTCTCAGCAAAGTTTAATTATATTTACTATATCTTGTTGTTTAATATGTCTTAATATATATAAGAATTTAGTTTCATGTAATGTGTAAAATGATACAATAGCACTAAACATGAATTTTATTATTATTTTGTTATTTTTGTTCTATTATTATCAGGACTGGGTATTGCTTGACATTTTTCTATCCCAGTGTTAATACAATACCAAAGTTTTGTTACTGACAATAAAACAATATTTGATACTGATAAAAAAAATATTAACAAAGAATCAAATGGCTACTTGTATGTGACAGGGGTTGTTTGTGCTAACCCAACTCTGCTGTTCTTCTCAGCTCTGTAGAGCTTTTCTGGGTCTTTTAGTTCATTCTTTTGGTTTTCCAGCTTTGTTGTTTTGATTCACCTTCACATCTCCTGTCAGCATCGTTCCAGCTGCTCCAGGCAACTGTTGTCAGAGAAAAGACTTTAAAATCTAGCTGGTGAATATAATTTAGCAGCTAAAGAGGCGGATATTTCCCTGAGGGATTGGAGGAGACCAAAAAGAGACTTAAAAAGAAAGTGAACATTGGACTTACTCTAACCAGGTGGCCAGAAACACGACTCCAAAGGAATGCTAATGTTACTCTGTGTCTCTCTTTACTTGGACAGTTCACCATGACCTTTCCAAGGTAATAATATGTCAGTGTTGTGTTTCCAGCTTGCTGTGCTACCCTGAAGTGATAAAAAAAAAGAAATCAATGAATCCAGGTCTAACTCTGAGAATTATAAACATATATTTCTTCAGAGCCCCTTTTTCATTGAGCAAAATCGGACAAACTTAGGTGAGCATCATATAGATAAAAGATAAAACATTTTATTTTATCAAACAACAAACAATAAGCAAATCTGACCATGAATCCACTGTCATTTCTCAGTAGTTAACAGTTTGATCCTCGATGCTATGGACACATTCTGGTTGGTATTATGAGTTAATACTCAGCTCTAATCATTATAGACTACATAATGATATTGCCAAGTTACTGTTATTAATATCATAATACTGTTTCAAACAATATTACCAAGCCCTATCACTTACTATATAGACGATGGACCACATTATGTAATGATGTCACAATATTTCCCACATTATGGTGGTAAAGTGTAGAGTTGATTTTAACCACTTTCCACTTTATTTCATTAGAGCCTCTTTGTTTCTTTCACATGTGATATTATGGGTAATGTGTGAAGTGTAAATTGGAGTGCAGACCCTCAACATTATGATTTTTTTAATGTGTGAGACTAATGTCAACCTCTTTTTCCTGCAGCTTTTAGTTAATACCTGTGTTGAGCTGTCTGTCAGAGCTTACAGGCAGATGGATGAAATATTCTGTACATTATTTTTTTTCTCACCCTAAGGGCTTCCCCTATGCACGTCTATCTATCTATCTTTCTGTCTATCCATCCGTCCACCTGTCGGCTTGTAGAGACAGCTCAGCGCAGGCACATTTGAATTGTTATGGCAAAAAGAGGTTGAATTGGGGAACATGAGAAAGAGTCCACAGCATAACCTTAATATCAAATGTTTGGAAATTTCAATAATGATTGCGACACAACAGTTCCTAATACACGATACTATAATGTCAGGCACGTGAGATCAGTTTGACATTTGAAATTTCACCCAACTCAAAGCTACAAAGCGACTGTAATTTCAGGCTTTTTGAAAATCTCTGTCACACTTTAAAATTCCACCTGCCAGCAGAACATTGCATTCATAATTCGAAGTGTTAGTGACACCAAACGATTGAGCAGGCATTTCTTACTCCTTCCACTTTTGTCATACAAAAATATCAAAGTCAACAACGTATTTGTCACATATTGTCTGTGATCATTTAGTGTGGCTTTCAGCCATTGGGAGAACATTTTGGTTGCTGGTGATGGTGTAATGGCTGCTTTTTGGTTAAAATTGTTGAATTGTTAGCTTTAGACCCTCTAGAGTCACTTTACTACACTGTTCAATTTTCTTTTTTTTTCTTACTTCCTGAAGCTTTCCAGTTTTCAAATTTTGATTGTCAGAGAAAAGTTTTATCTTGGTTCTTTTGCAGCTTTTTGACAAAAACATTCAAAACTCTGCTACTGTTTTGGTGAGAAATGTCCTAATCTGTATACATTTTTCCACAAAAGTCATATCATGTTATTGAGCTAATGTGGTGTCTAGATTTGTGTTCACTCACTTGAAAAGGACACAACTGAGACGAGTTTTGGAATTGGTGCTGTGTCTCTGAATGGCTCCTCTTTTTCACATTCATTAGGGTAATACTGTGCTGCCGTTCAAGGACAACAGAGGTCAAAATAGATTTGAGTGGTGACATATTTTTAGCAGAATGGTCAGTCCACTCAGATTTGTTGCTTTTAGTGTTCTAGTGAATTTAAATCATGGGCAGTTGAGACGCAGATATTTTATTTATATTAAGATCTACATGAGCAGATTTCACTTATTAGTTCCTCCTGTCTGCTTGAATGTACTCGGAGAAAAAAAAAAATCAGGTGCTTGAGTGTTTAGCCTGCAGCCACGGCCTTTGATTCACTTGCACACGCTTAAAGCCCACTGATGCAAACAGTAGGTGGACATAAAGAGGCAGGGCCTGGGATGTACAATATAGATGGTTTTTGCACATCTAGGTCTCTATTGGTACATCCGAATAATTCGGCCTGACTTTTCTTTGGCTGTCTCCAGCTGCAACTTCTACTAATATTGCTGACGACACTGCAGAAGTCAAAATGTTCAAGTGCACTGCCTCCAGATATGTGATTAGTTAGTCTGTTGTTGTATTTAAAAAAAAAATATATATATATATATATATATATATAAAAGCCTGCCTAAATAGTCATTGTTATGTATGTATTCACATGCAACTGTCTGCCTCAGTCTGAAAACAGTGTGGTATGAAGCAGCAACACAGTGCCCAGATACAGTTAATCAAATCTCTGCTGTTCAGACTGTTGGCTCTCGTTGTCGTCTCCGGGGACCCTGACTGATCTATAAATAGCATCAGATGCAGGTGTATCTTTATTGGAGTGAAACTTCTCCCTCACTAAGTCTCACCTACTTGCACTGGATAAGCATGACAGAGTCGATTGTAAGCAGCAATTCAGCTGTCCAAGTCTGCAGATGAGGGCTGAAACCATCCGCTTGTCTAACTCTCACTATTTCAAATCAAAGCTTTTTGGAGCAAACTGCAGCAGCAGCAGCAGCAGCGCCTTAAAGATCTGAACATCCTTCAAACCGAGTTTGCAAGAACCAATTTAATTTGGCCAATCCGTATTAGACTGAAATACAGGGGTCACTTTTAATATGAAAAATATTAAATATGCCTGCAAATATGTTCCCAAAGCCTGTACCCTGCATTGCAAAGAGCCTGCCTGCAAGATTTGATGTTTGAATGAGGAAATTAAGACATAATAAGCATACCTTTTCAACTTTTTTTTTTTTTTTCCTTACATTTATTTGTTCAGCTCAGAATGCAAATTAGCTCCTGGCACAACAGACAAATATAATTAAAATTTAAATATATTTATGCAAATATTTGGTTAGGATTATGGCAGTGCTCTTGATCTGTGCTTTAAAGGTCTGAATTTATTTACACTGGCTCACTCAGAGAAAGACAGTAGCGTCATATGATGTTGCTTTGTTTTTAAACTGTTTCATTGAAGCAGTGTGCTGTGCTTTTGCTTTTCAGTTGTGATGTTATTCATTGTATGCGGGAAAGCATCCTTTGCCTTAGCAGCAGCAGCAATGGTAATTTTTCAGTCTGATGGGGCCCAGTGCACCTACACCAACAAGCTCCATTTATGTGCATTCACTCTGATCTGCACTTGACCTTCCTCAACAGGCGCAGCAACTAAAAAGCCTTTTATGTGATCCCAAAGAAGTGTTGAAGAGAACAACAGCAACGGTCCCTCAGGAAACGGTTTAAGACCTATAAACTCTTAAAAGGGATACTTCAAATCAAGAACTCAAATTTCTTCACGATGCCATGCTTCTTGGAGAACTTGTGTTCATGATGCGCATTTATATTGGGGAGGAGCAAGCAGGGAATGAAAATGAACCGAATGACCTCTGCGAAGTTACACACTGCACAAACTTGAGATAATCTGCTACAATTTGATGCGTCTTTAGTAGAAAGTAGGAAGTTAATCAAACCTATTACGCTGCATCACAGCATAGTTATTAGCTCAATGTCAAACTATAACTAAATGCTTACATATGTCACTTTTATCTACAGTAATACAATATTAGAAAAAAGAACATAAAAGGAGGTCGGGAATTCAAATCAACAACTTTGTGTGCTGTCAGTGGATTTTCACATTACATAAGTCATCTACGATGCAATATCAAGGTATATGAAGAGGAAAAGACTTCATAAAATGACCAGTAACTTTTCAGTACAAAGAAATTGGTCAGATTTTTTATTTATTCTTTGTGTCATGAGCAGTTTTCACTTTTACAAAGAATTATGAACAACTGAGGTAAAACAGGTGGATGGAGTCAAAGCCTTTTCAGCATGCACACAGCAACTCACACGTGTGCCATCATTCAAATGTCAAACAGCCATAAACTTGCAAAATGCAAAACTGCCAGAAAGCAGAACAGGTGTAGAGTTGCAATGCCTCTGCTGTGAAGAGAAGGATACACCAATACCTGTCACTGATGGGAAATGCACTTTAGCTAAACCACCCTGCCACCCCCTTCCTCTTCAAACTCGACCCATACTTCATCACTCAGTGTGGTTTAATTAAGTTGTTTTTATCAAGGAAAGCAGTACAACCTATTGTAGATTGGCAATTCTTGTATCGAACACCTTCCTCTTTGTTTACATTGGTATAACAATTTAAACTCACCAAATCAGTTGTTAAGCTTCGTGAATGGAATAACTTTGCTAAAAAGAAATTCAGTAGTGAAGAGAAATGAGCCGTCAGATGAACAAACTCTGAGGTCAGCTAAACGCATCCCAAAGGCAAATGGTGAATTGTTGTAAACATCCACCACAGTTTACAGATCAGCTTCCTGGACTCTTTTCAGTTTTTAACTCGCATAAATAAAAAAATATTACTTATCAAAACTTGTATCATGAATTAAGCCAAGATTCTGCTGCCTACTATTTAAGTGAAGATTTAAGACATATTTTTTTCCTTCTCTTTCTTCCTCTCTCTGTCTCTCTCTGTTTATGCTTCCTCTAGGACAGCTTGTTGGTCTTGCGATCAGAAAAGAATGTGACGCTGAACGCCAGAAACAACCAAGGCCAGCTGACCGGCCAGCTCACAGTGGGTGAGTCTCTGGTTCTTACTACACACCCACACTGGAAGCCATTTCACCTGAAACACTAAATCACGCACGTGATTGGGAAAAACCTGCTGTGACATCACTGTCAGGGGGTGTGGCCTGGAGGTAGTTTAAAAACCTAGAGCAACAGTTTGGTGCCCCAGTGTCATTTGGAAGACAGATTTATTTACAGCTATGACTAGCTCTCTTTTTGTATGTACAACTTATTAAAAAGTGATCTTAGATCAGTCTGGCTCTAGCTGTTAATTACCCAATCAATCCTATTAATTAATGACTTTAATCAACATTAGCACAACAATTCATCTCTTAATTGTCTTTAATTGTCTTCTTGTAAAAGACTGTAGTCTTTACCAGACACTAACCTTTGATGCACTTACTGAAAGGGCAATGGATTCTTCTTATTATCATCAAGTTCAACCATCAGTCAGTCCAAATTACCAAAGTCATTTACATGATTAATGACCACTGGAAAGCAAATGACCTCCTTATTAACATTAATAGCTATTGATCTTAGCCAACATAAGTTGAGAGTTGATGCTGATTTGACAAGACTGGTGATATGACACTTTTTGGTCACGCTTGACCTTCCTCCAAAAATTAGCGCCTGCTTTTGTAGAAAGTGCATTTTTGTCTGAAATGAGATGAAACTTGGCGAGAATAATTAAATTCCCCAGCCGTCGCAGTCTGTGGATTAATGGTAGAGAGAGGAAGAGGAGGGAGCGAGAGAGGGAGACGTTAAAAGTTTCTGCATGCACATGTGGAAAAGCACCAAAGTCTGGAGAATAGGAATTAATATATTTCACCGGTGGAACAGATTACTGATTTGTCTCCACTTATTGTAAAAGCATGGCTGATCCAGCTTTGTTGAGTGCCTTTCATTTACAGAGCAAACACTTGACAAAGTATTGCAAGTTTTCTAATAGCCTTACATTCCCAAACATAGTTTCCTAAAGCTGATTTGCGAGGCCAGAAGAACAAAAGGCAACCTTTACTTGACAGCACCATTTACAAAGAGAACATTTATGTTAGAAATGCAGACTAATAAAACATTTTAGGTGGAAGATCTGTCTCTAATTGTTAATTATCAAACTAAAGTACAGGTGTGTTCATCAAATATTGAACAATGCAGCAGACCTAAATTAAAACAGAAAGGTAGAATTCTTATAAATGCCGTCAACAGTGTTTATAGTACTTTTTTTTTTTCCACAACCGGTACATCGATCTCATCTCTGCAGGACCTGAGGCTGTGGAGGCCCAGTGTCAGAAGCTGGAGGTGCGGAGTAGAGACGGAGGGAGACTGCTCTTCACTGCAGATGAGGAGGAAGTTGTCATGACAACAGAAAAGTTCACTGTCACAGGTAAAATGTCCTGTACTCTCAACTTGTAATGTTTTGATAGATCAGAAATATAAAACTGTTAGAAATGGATTAAGAATAATTGTTTGAGCTGGGTATTGTTTACCCTCCTGGTACCTCTACAGTCTGAGTTTTTGTACCAAAACTTAAAGAAGATTTTCACACCTAACTTTTTTGGTTCAGTTCAAACGATCTCTGGTGTGTTTGCCCACTTGGTTACCTTTGTTTAGGACAGTGTGAAATCTGTCACATCTGCTAAACTGTTAAACTGCACAGTTTCTCTGATTTATCACAGAGTAGAAAGAAGTTAAAACAAAGGTGTGTGAAGCTTGTTGCACAGTAACAACCCCATCATGATACCAATGTTCACAACGAGGTGTCTTATACTGTGGTATTATGAGCACGGTGGCTAATGTTCATTATTGAGGCATTTATATTTAAGTTATAGCATTCATAGTTAAAGATGGCGTTGCTTTGGACTACATTACACGGCCCTTCCTGTTCTTTTACATGAGGAGGGCAGAGGAATATAACTACCACTACTATGACCTCAATGCAAAGACTAGTTTAATTAAGATTATAGGCATAATAAAAGTAGACCTTATGGCAGAACAGTTGTACTGGATCACATTAGACTGTTCAAGTGTACCTTTATAAAGTGGCTACTGAGGATCAGAAGATCACTTGGAACCGAGACCGTCAGAATAAAAGAGTGTCCCGGTCTGTACTAGGTTTTGATTGACAGTTTTTAAACCAGCTTAAACAAACCAAGTTAAGTTAAATCACACAAAAACCTATTTTGATACTATTTGCTATGGACATCTTCATGGTTTGTTAGCCAGCTGTAATTTCTGTGAATTATAAAAGCACATTTTATCGACAGGCTCTGAAGGCGCTGTGTTTGGGCATTCAGTAGAAACTCCCCTGATCCAGGCGAGGGCTTCTGAAGACCTGAAGTAAGCTCATATTAATTGACTTTACAGAAATTCATTAAAGCTTAATGTCACATGTTCATATCCTGTTCAATTAAAATGAAGATCTTTAAATAATGATGATAAATGTTCCATGACATTTCAAAGTCGAATCTCCACTGAAATGTAAAAAAAAAAAAAAAAAACGTGGCAGGAACCATTATTCACCAGTATCATTATTCTCAAGCACCCTCTTGTAAACTCAAGCATCTACTGGTTGGCTTGTTATCGCACACATTTAAAGCTAGATTTGACCATTATATTAATTTCACAGCTGAGGGGTAAGGTAATTTGTTAGTTATTGTCTATAGCAGTCAGAAATTGATTATAGCATCGAAAGAGCATGGAGAAAGTGGGCAAGGTTGAGATGCATTAGACTCATACACTCCCATGCATGAGATCCCCAATGAACTCCGCCTGAGGCTCTGGGCCCGGTGTCGGTCCATTAACGAGCTGTAACGAGTGCGGTTTGTTGTCCACCTTACTGGTCCTGAAGGGAGGGCTGGGATCAAAGTTGGCAGAAAAAGCAGTGTTCTGGCAGCTAATTCTTCCAGAGTGAGAGGAATACTGATGAGGTTCACTTTAAAGCGCACACACAGACATACACACACACACACACACACACACACACACACACACACACACACACACAGGCTCAGCTCAGGGGTGACCATCTGCAATGTGTTCAAAATCTTAACGAGAGGCAATCGAACAGGAGACATTTGAGACACGAAAACAGCAACGTGCCTGTCCGGTTTCAGATTTTTCTCCTGTTTAAATGCGTCTGATCAAAGATTTCAACATTATTAAAGTTGGATTCTGTTTGTGTGGTTTAATTGAAAAACATAATCCATTGTCATAAATCTATCATTTCTGCAGGCAGTTTTCAAAATGACTAGCTTCCTTCACCAATGAATGACTGAAATTGTCATTGTCTACAAGAAAATGTAGATTAATAATGACAAGAATTAAAGCCTAAGAATATTCCTGTTATTAGGTTGTTATTACGTTACTAAACTGTGTAGACTAATTGGGCTGTAGGCAAAGACATCATCATTGCAGTGTCACCTTGGGAGATTGGTAGTATTTTGAAATATAGTAATGTCAAGGCTGTTAAAACAACCATTATATGTAACCTAGATTTCTTAAAAACAAGACTAGGTCAAAACCTAGTATATGGCTGGACTGTGTTGTAGGCTATTTGCATTTTGCCCAGTGTCAGCCGGCTTCAGTCCTTTAAGTGTTTGCTTCTCTCCTACTCTCTGTGCTCACATATACCGTGTTTTAATACAGCTGAATTCCCAATAAAGCTGTTTCTCATTTACATGTTATTTTGTTCCTGTTGTCAAGACAAGGGAGCAAGTATGAAACAGTGACTGAACTGTGGCCCATTAAGACTACATGTAAACTGCCAAGCCATTTCCATGCTGCTGCTAAAATCCTGATTTTGTAACCACAACGTTATCTGACAAAATCACCATACACTAGTTAAAGGCAGGGTCTGTGCTGTGATTTCAGCTATTATATATATATACATATATATTAAAAAAATATATATAATATATAATAATGTATATAAAAAGATCACACACAGAAAAATTTAGTAGCTCATTCACATCAGCCACTTTATAGTTGGCATAGTTTTACTTTTAGTTCTTTAAATGTGTCTGATTTTTATAAAAAAGGTTTTTTGTTTGAAGGCAATAAATCATTGGAAATATGTTGATTTATAATTATTAGCTTGCAAAGAAAGTAAAGCAGGCTAGGGCTTAAATACTACACATATATCCGGTAGAACAAAAGTAGTACCGTTGATGTTCATTTTTCTCCAAAGGGTTTTGTGAAAACTAATTTCAAACTAGTGTTTTGAGACAGGTTACCTTCATTTGAGGGGGCTGTGGCAGGCTTTTCACTCCACCGCTCAGTATGACCTGTCAGAACAGCTACAAACACTTCCACCTTCCCACAAGGTTTGTTTTTTTTATTGTATTTTCGGCCATAACCTGGACTTTAGAGTATGCCGCCACGCTAACGGTGACATTGCTAGAGAACACAATACACAACTCCTCCAGCAATTATGGAGGATTAGTCTTTACTGCTATTTAACTTGACACCCACTCACCATAATGAACCAAAAGAGAAGCACTGGTTCCTCTATGGTACCAAAGCACGCACGTTTTCTTTAAACAGCCACACAGTGAACTATGAGCCAGAATTGCCTGTTGATTTATTACACGTATGTAAATCTAATTTATCATCAGATATGATGACATCATACTGTATAATTAAGGACAGTATCGGAAATGATTGACTCGGAGAAATAAAAATTCTTAGACACTCACTCACCCATTTTATCACAAACGTACCCTGGCATTATTTTTTTCTTCTCCACTTTACTATATCACTGCCAACACAGTAAAGCAAAAAATGTAGGTTTTTCTAAAAGTGTAACATTTGTGTGGAAAGTGGCATATGAATCTTTTTTGGATTGCCTCTGGGACTTTTCATCCATGGTAATGAATTTCTCCCCTCTCTCCACCTCCCTGAAAGTGTGACAAGTTAAACCCTTTTTGCAAACCACTCACCACCTGTCAGTAAACCTCTCTGGATGATAAAGATACAGCTTGGCTCGCCTCCGTGTTGCTCTTCTTTTGCTCTGTAAAGCAAGATCACTCTGCTTGTGATGTGTTTTATTTTTCTGCGAGCCAATGGTAATCTGGGAGAAAAACAGAGCAGAGACAAAATCAAAGAAACCCACCTGAGATCCTCCTGCTTTTTGAAGCACCTGTTCTCCTCTCTGAGGGCTTTATCTGTGTACACTCGCACTCAAGTTTGTCTTCATTTGTTATCGTTGTGCTGCTTCTGAATAATTGAATATACTGAGTATAATAAATCCACTGGCGTTTAATTACATTTTGCATGATTTACGAAAGTTGTGAATTTCATCATTAAGTCTACTGGACTTTATCAGCGTTTGTGTTGTTGCAACCTTTTGGCACATGAGCTGAAGTTGGTGAACAGGTTTATATTTTCACTGGGTGCTTTTGCAACTCAATGACAATTCAGTTATTTAAATGATTGAAATAATAACAACAGTTTGTGACATGTCAAAACTGTGCTGAAGTAAATTTGTTTCATTTGTTTCAGATTTATTCCAGAATAATATAATAATAATAATAATAATAATAATAATAATAATAATTTTCTTATATTTAGATTTCTGCAAAAATCTTTTGGAGATTATACATTTATCTTTGTTTTCTTCTAGTAGATGTAAACATGGTGGACCATAAGTATACAGAATCAATATTTAGCTATTATTATGTGAATGATTGTGCAAACACTCTCACTATGCTGTTAACTTTTTTCGGAACCTTTGTCCACAATTGGTGAAAAGGACACGAGAGCAGATGAACTTAACTGGGAGCTCACCTGGTTAAACAGGCGTAGCATGTGTCAAGACTGAGTCCAAGCCTGGGCCCTTTGCTGTGTGTCATCTCTTCCTCTCTCTCCCCTGCTCCTCACCTTTCCTGTCATTCTCCCTACTGTCACTATCAATACAGGAAAAATGGCCAAAAATAAAACTTAGGAAAAGGGGGGGGGCGCCTATGAGGTGTCACCGCAGCACAGGAAGGGATACATAGTACAATGCATGAACAACAAAATAAGAGGTATAAGGTATATATAAACAATTTGAGACAAAAATGCTCACAAAGTGGGGAAAGTTGCAATTAAAAATTAAATAGAAAATTTGCCCTTGACCAAAAAGAGAATGAAGTCAAGTTGTGAGGCAGTATGAAATACAGTTATTGCTCTTATAGCAGTAAAAACAAAAGTGTGTGGAGTCTAGGGCTGCAACTAGTTATAATTATTACCTTCAGGTGTCGAACCAGCAGTTTAAAACCTACAAGTATTTAATATGCAATGATTTCTTTTTTTTCCTTGTTTTTTTAAACTTTTGCTTGAAAAATACTAGTCAATCATCAAAATTGTTTGTAATGAATTTTCTGTCAATCAACTAATCAATTAATCGACTCAACATTTAGGCTTTAGTGAAGTAAGTGGAAGGTCAACAGTGGAATAGCATGATTGATTTATAGTCCATTACTTTTGGTCCTCTGTGACTGACAGTTTCCTATTTCAATATATTTTTTTTACTCCCTCAGTCCGTCATCTTTGTCATCTGTATGCCCAAAAAAACTAGGAAACAAGTTTGTCCATGATGACTTGTGAATAAATGCACCTGCACCTATGCTGAGGACCTGTCAGGAATAGAGACCTTGATATTGAGGTCTCTAAAACAAGGGGAGAGCTGTTATAAAGTGGATATGGTCCTGCAGGAGAGATGTGTCAGTTTGTCATGTCCTGCTTTCAGCTCCCAGCTTCATTACCTTTAGTCATAGCTGTTGTCAGGCTCTGATCAGCTCCTTCACCTCACCGTCACCTCTGCAGTTCAGTTTCACTCTCAAAGTGACTGGTGCTGAGTTTGAGGACAGAGGTGGAGCTAGTTATTTACAGATAATGTGCGCCTATATATGAAAATATTTGTGTTAATTACATAATCGGATCATTTTGTTTCTCTTTTTGGAGGAAGTTGCTCCGGTTACTGATGCACATTTTTATTCCTGGTGTCTCAAACCCATCAGAAGCCGCAGGATGATATTCCTCTTGGTGAAGCTGGATTGCAATACGGAATCTTTACATCATTTTACTGTGATACTTCTGTCATGTAGTTTGTTCACGTTCAGAGGGAAATGTCTATTCTCTTGACATCTGCTCAGGAAAGATACTAGATGGGCGTCTGATCAATACAACAAAAAGACTCCATGTCTCAACAGTGTCAAGAACTGACTTTTTCAATTTTTTGCAGACTGTAAATAAAACTGCTGCTTTAAAGGCACCTGGGAATCTGTCGTAAGACAAGTCTGATGTTAAAGGCAGACCCAGACCAGACAGGATTTGAAGGCTTTCTGGTTTCTTACAGGGCAGATGTCACATGGTACATTTCCAGGCACAGCATCAGAGAGCAGGGAAACAGCTTTTCATTTTATTTTCTGTGCAACTTTCTGCTGCTTGAGCTCCCCTCCTCCTTCAGGTTTAAAGTCTATTTGCAGAGCGGCCAGCCGCGTACTGCTCTCTAGTTGATCCGAGCAGCTTTCAGGACGGTCTCAGCAGTAGCTGTGTCCACACAAGAGTGACAGGTTCATTAAGAAGATAAAGGCAGAAGAGAACAACTCTTCTTGCTCCCACTTAGCTCTGGTCCGACTTTCCTACCACCAGATTGGTGGGATTGAGATGTAGTGCCTCAGTCATGTATTTTTTTCTGGTCTTTACTGCAGTAGAGACATATGGCACTTCTTTGTTGTTACATATTTGGTCATGAGGGAAATGTTTGGACAGCAGACAATAAAACATACAGATATATAATGATGATTGGTTTGTTTGAGAGGGAGATCATACTCCTCCAACTGTAAGTTTATAAATAAACATCTATCATTGCTTTGCGAGCTTCAGGCTCCGTTGAAACTCTCTTCGGAAAAGTGACCAGAAAGATTATTGGTGTTAAAGTTCTTGATCTATATCACATTTTCTGTCTAGTCTGAGTTTCTCTTGTCTGGAAGGAAATTTAGAGATTATCAAGCCAGAAACGATTTTATCTCTAATGCTATCAAACTGTTAAATGCTCCTGATGAGTCAGCTGATGATGCGCCTCTCGTATAAAATTGGTGAGGATGATGGAAATGTGGACCATTGATGATTGGGTTAGATGATGTTTGGATGAACTCCAGGTTTGCTCTTACTTGCATGATGGATCAAAGAATTTGTTTTTACATATTTTTGTTTATGATTCATGCATTATATTAGGTTTTATGTATCCTATGTTTACGTGAGTGTCTTGTGTTATGTTTGCTTTGTTTCACCTGGTTGCAAGGTGAATTTCCCCTCATGGACAATGGATTTTAAGTTGAAGTTCATATCATATTTTTGTACTTATCCTGTCTTCCTCTGCATTGGTCACTGTCATGGTCGTCAGGCTGTCATTTGTCATTTTTTGATTGGTTGCCAAACTTCAACAGGCCAGGTTTGCCTAGCAACAAAACCATATACCAGTACTGCCAGTGTACCTGCCTGTATTGTGACAAATTGTGCAGTAAATATGTAATAGTGTGTTGTTCACCTAGACAATCAAATACCATGAAGTGCATCACAGGCTTGAATTTTCAATTATGATCAGCTGAGAGACATAATTTTACATTTGGATTTACTAGTTTTGCATTTACTGTTTACGACACTAAAGCTTCAGTGCCGTAGGAGACCTTCGTCTAAGCACTACGCACTAAATCTATTCAATAAGGTTAAGTGTAAGGAGATCAGATGAAGAAGTGCATAGTAAGTGCTTGTTACACTGTTAGAGGTGATAGGAGAGGAGGTGCTCATGGAAGAGATGAGTCTTCAAGAGATTCTTGTAGAGGGAGGGACACTCCTGCTCTGATAGCATTTGGTGGCTTGTCTCACCATCTGGTATTTGATTTGCACTTCTAACTCCTTGATGACGTGTGTGAATATGTCTGCAGTTTAACTTACTGTATGTGTGAGACTTGCAAAAGTGAGTCTGTTTACTAGAGTTGTAGGAAATATGAAGTCAATAAAATGTGAGACATGTTGTCTACAGCTTCGCTGCTCCCTTTGTGAGAGACTATGTTTTGTGTACATTTGTCTCCTGCTCTGACAAAGGTTAAGATAAGTTAAGATAATAAATTGGGTGCTTGCGGAGGAAGTAAGCGAGGGTTATTTAGATCTGTTTTCATTTGCATCCAGTACCTTCTTGTATTGTGGCAGCGTCTGGTAGTTTTGGAAAGTTTCCACATTGTGTCTTATTTGTTAGAGGCCATAGAGCTATAGAGTGAAAAGTGAAACTAACGCTGACCTATAAAAATAAACTTGACTTTCACCTTTGAAATCCCCTCCACAAACAAAGTAGATATGCTGTATTTAAAACAACCTCATCCTCTGTGACATCAACTTCGGCGATCAGCACATTAGGTCCAGCACAGGTCTTCCCTCCATAGCTCTGCGATACGGTGACCTTTCTGTGGATGTAAAGGGCATTCTGAATGCAGCCAGAAAAGCTGGTCAGATTTTCCAGAGAACGGGAGAGACTGCTGTAAACGGCCTTTATGACTGCAAATACCACACAGGTTATCTCTCACGGGCTTTACATTTTACAGTTTACTGGATGGATGGAGCCAGAAACCCTGAAATATTCAGTGTACCTGAAGCTCCTTGGTTCTTTTTTCTTTCAGGAAATTGATCTGAAGGTTTCTGGACATTGAAGCATTTAAAAAAAAACTTCACTTATTAATTGACTTTGTCTTAAATCTAACATGTCTAGCTGATTTTTAACGGGTAACTCTAAAGGGTCCCACAGTTTTTTCCTGGAAATTAAGTGATAAACATGTAGATTCTCAGCATGAGAGACCTCAGTCATTTCTTAAAGTTCATGAATATTTTTATTTCATCTGCTTGTTTTAAGGAAAATGGCAATGATGTTGAATTAGTGCAATATTTTTTTTTCTCTACATGGATCAATGGATCTTTCTGCTCAACACTAACATAACTCAAAATACTGTCTGATAACATTTTCTATGATTAGGAAATTACATTTCTGTGTGTTCAATACTGTGTTTACTGGTTTTTTTCATTAATAAACAGAACAGTTCTAAAGACTCAAAACCTGTCTTCTCTTCTTCAGCAATGCAACGCTCAGCAGAAACCCCCCCCCCCCCCCCCCCCCCCCCCCCATAAAAAATCCATAACATTGAACACTTTATGTTAAATTGAAAACCAGCCCAAGGATTTCTTCCCACATCTAGAGCTTCTGAAACTCACTCATCCAATGAAACAAAGTACTACTTCATTCATTCCATGTAATACAGTTATTATTGGGTATTGGGAATAAAATGGTGTCATTTAACATGAGGAATATAACTCCTGAGCAGCCATCAATGTATTTCAAATTGTATCTCATTAATAGTAATGGTTACTGGTTTTACCAGTCAGCAGTAAAGTGAAAAGTGATTTCTTACTGTTGTTTGAGCCTCACAAACTAGACCGTAAGCTTTCTGTACATGAAAGTGGAAGTAGTTTGAGATGGTTATAAAACCCAAGGGACATTTTTAATTTAATTCATTTAATGCTTTATTTTGGACTCTGTCTCAAACAAGCACTCTTGGAAATGGAGTAGTTTGTCTTCTGGCAGAATTGCCCTGTGTGTGTGTGTGTGTGTGTGTGTGTGTGTGTGTGTGTGTGTGTGTGTGTGTGTGTGTGTGTGTGAGTGTGTGAGAGAGAGAGAGAGAGATGATAGAACTGTTTTGAATGGAGTGGAAATGTCAGACACATGTCACAAATCACTAACTTCTCATTGCACAGCTCAGTGCAGTGTTTTTTAATGGGTCTTTTAATGACTCATCCATCCAAGCCACAGATAATCAGTGGATACTTGAGAAATAATTACTGAATCATACGAAGCTGAGCAGCGCTCGCAACACAGATTCTTGCGGTTCACTAATGAACGGCAAAGCTTCAGGAGAAGAAATGGCAGCTTGTGTTGCTACGGGAGATGGACCGAGAATTTACTTGTTTTAAATTCTATACGATAAATGATCAAATATTGCGAAAATTACAATAAATATACAGATAAAGTTAAAACTCTGAACAGGAAATAAAGACGACAAGGAAATACACATCATTATCGTATTGTATGTTATCTGCTCTTTCTTTGAACTGCTTTTCAAGGAGAACAAAGGAAAATGAGCAGTAGATTGGTAAAAATAACAACTGAGCAGACATCTATCTTTATTCCCGCGGGTGTAGGGCACAAACAGTCACAGGTCAAAGGCACATTTCACAGATCCTCTCCAAACTGTATCTACTGAAAGCTGATTTAAAGTCAAAGAGGCTTTTCAAATGCAGATGAAATTCATTTGCTTTTCTTTTTTTCTCCTCTTATTCCACTAGCGCATAATCCGAAATGTGTGTCACTTTCAGAGGGTATGGAGATTTAAGCGATTTCAAGTCGGCTCCTTAAAGTCTTCCATTTAAAATTCATTGAAAACAGATTTGGGGAAGATGGGGGCAGAAAATCAATTTGAAATGGTTATGAGTTATGAAAACAAATTCCACATTGATTGGCTCTCACACTTATCTTTCCCCGTGTAAACAAATAGTCCACGGGAGGAAAATGCAAATTGCATTAGCCTCAGTGTTGCTGAAGGTCAAAATCAGCTGATACAATTATGGGCTGTTTAGGAGCCATACCGGATTAGAATAATGAGAAGAGCTATTTAAACATGAACAGCAACTTTAATATTCCACAGGTGGTGAAGTCATTGGTAAAACTAACTGCCAAAATACATTTATGCAGCAGAAGTCAAACAGAAATATCAATAAGCTGCTTTGCTTTTTCAAATGTGAGACATTTTGACTCAATTTTAAATGCCTTGTTGCCCTGGGTCCGTTCTGAAACAAATAACATGATTGAATTCCATAAACCTGCCCTAAACCAGTAATTATACAGAGATATTCATAAACTATGAGCTGAATAACAATCAATTTAACCTTGAATGCAACTTGTGTCCATCGCTATAAAATCATACTGAAAGGCAACGTTTTAATGATGCAAACATCCTGAAAGTAAAAACAGAATAAATCGATGAATTCATGCACTAAATCTCTGAGCTTGTGCTTGATTTTTTTTTTTTTTTTTTTTCAGACTGGAGTCTCCAACACGGACTCTGACCATGGAGGCTCCCAGAGGGGTCGAAGTGAGCGCTGCCAAGGGGCCGCTGAAGGTCAGCAGCCGAAAGGACCTACAGCTGGAGTCAACAGAGGGAGAGGTGAGGTGGATTAACTGCATCCACCTCTTTGAAATTCTTGCAACAAAAACTGAAGGAGGATTTATTGTTGTGTTAGACTGCATCAGCTTAGCTAGACCTAGGTGTGCCTGATAAACTATTCCCTCAGTCTCCTTCCTCGTCATTGATAAATCATAACAGATTCACTTGTGCGCACACGTGCAAATTAGCACTAAACACAAAGTGCAGCTGAGGCTAATGGGGGTTTTATAAGTTTTGCTGGTATTTGATAAGAAACGGGGGAGTATGGGACAAATGATTATTTTGACCAGATGATGAAAAGTTATTACAATCCAACCTGTGGAGAATATGAATGTCTGAACACACGACAGTCCAGCTAATATTTGGGGATGTATTTCAGTCTAGAGCAAATGTGATGGACCAAATAACTGAGCTCACCACCAGCATGGCTACAAATGATTTAATAGAGAGGTGGAGTTCCTCCTTCACTGCTCATCCCAACTCACTAGATCAGTGTTGCTGTATTTCAGCGTATTTACTGATTGCACCACAGTCAGTTATCAGTTTGAGTTGGTACTCAATCACCTTGGGGGCGTTTCTTATGATGTTATTTGAATGACTTCCTGCATGTCTCTGATGTTTTTGCTCCCAGATTCTTTTAGATGCCAACACCATACAGCTGGGGAGCCTCCCACTCGGCGTCTACACAGCGTCTCCCAGTCAGGCCTCCCAGGAACAGGCCGTGTACGAGGTGTGTGTCTGTCCCAGCGGCAAGATCTACCTGTCTCCCGCAGAGAGCAGCTCCACCTGCCAGGCCATGAGCAACATCTGCCTCTGGAGCTGACCTGGGAGCAGTGTCCGTGATCGGGGAAACCTCTACCATCTGCTCCGGAGCAGCTGATATCGAGACTCTACGACGGTACATTTGACGGAGAGTGGAACTCAACTGTGCGGAGACAGAGCTGTCTGAGCTGTCTGAGCCGTTTGAGTTCAGATTAGCACAGAAGCATCTAATGATGCCTGATGCCTGCAGTGGTCTACTGGAGGTCAGGACTCACCACTGACCGTGTCTGAGGAGCAGCTTTCCGAAATCAGGAATATCGCATACAAACAAGAACTTTTCCACTACCTTATATTAGAGTCAGAGGACACAACTTTTATTTTTCTACTCTAGGTTCATTGTTGACATGCAGTGACTGTTTTTAGGATTCAGAAAGAATAAGAGAAGACAAAACACAGGTGCCTTCAGCTCTGATAGAAGTCATATTGAACCTGTCTGTGTCTGAAGTTGTGATGGTAGAAAGTGTAGTAAGCACAAATCTGTCATGTTTTTCCCCCCAAAAAACACAGATTTTAGATTATTTTGAGTATTCTCAATAGATATTCTAGTTTTTTTCACTGTGTTAGCAGCTGTTTAATTTGAAATTAAACATGTTTTTATGTGGCACACATTGTACATGAAGTTTAACCTTGATAAAGACGAGTGAAACATAAACAGCAGTTTTGAATGTTCAGGTTAAAGTTCACAAGACAAGACTCCTCCACTTCAAGGTAAATGTTCTACTTTTTTTAAATGATATTGATAGTAAAACATGAGAAAAATTAGTTGGAAAAACACAATGTCTATTTAGTAGCTGTTCTGGAGCTGTCCATTATATCACAAGATCTTCAGCAGATGGAGTTTGTCCAGTTATTATGGTCTTCTCGTCCATTTTGGTTTGGACGTTGTGCTTTCATTCTCGACCATGGAAACAGTATTACAATGTCCATGGGTGAGAAGTCTTTAAACTGATGAAGATGATGATGAAGCTCCAGAACAGCGACCAAATGGACCTTTTTCTTTAACTTCTGCTTTCAAGAATACATTTTTAACACTCCTCATTTGCTAAGTTCAAAGAAAGTGTTCTCATTTAATTGCCTGCTAACTCTTGCACGTCAAACCCCCACTCAGTGTGAGAACTGTGCTTCTCTCCAAGGCAGCGGCCCACTGTGGAGTTCCACACAGGAGTCTGGCTGACCTTGGCACTGCAGCTGAGAGCGAGGCTGGCAGCCATGTGTCAGCAGACCCGCTGGAGTGCAAAAGCCTCGCTCCACCCGCCCCACTTCCTCATCCTCCATCATCGGCCACCAGCAGAGACGGGCTGGTTTGGTAAGAGCCATGATAGCGTTGTAACAAGAGCTCAGCTGTCCACTACCTGCTCACTGAGTTTCTCTCAGTGGCATTATGTTTTTCTTTTTTCAAAGATGCATCACGGAAAATGTTTTGTTTGTGTGTGAATAGACCATATAATCACCCTCAAGTAGTAAAGTGGGGGTACAACAGAAAAGTGTTAATTAAAATGCTGCGGATCCATCTAATTTGCCCAAATTGCATGGTGTCTGATATCACACATTGTGAGTGACAAATCCAAAAAATGAGTTGTATTATTACATCTAATTTAAACTTCTAAAGTATTTATCCTTGTGTAGGAGAACAGCTGTTTGTTTCATTCAGATGATCCAACCCCAGTAGAACCAGTAGAAAAACAAAGAAATATCTTTAGAAAAAATGCAAAGGACAATTTTTGTATCAGAGTTAGGGGCCTGTGGAAACTGAAATGGGCCTATAGGCCTTATGTAACATCGGACATACAGAGAACAGCTGAAAAGCATGATGACGTCCCTGAGTGAAACAGTCTCACAGTACGATTTCACCAGGAAATGTACCATAGTACATTAGCCTGTCCTCTCTACATTACAGACAGACAAAAATGTGGTTTGTCTGAATTCTTTCTGAAGAGATTTAAGAAGTTCATTTAATCGCAACCTCTTTTGCATTTTGGCCACGTTTTCCTGCAGAAAGTTTGTGTTTGTTTGTAACTCAGAGATCAGCGACTGTGGTGACTTGTGTGCATGGTGAAGTCGTGTATACTGTCTATAAGTCTGAAACATAAGAATCAATAATTTAATCATAGACATGTCATTATGTGGAACAACTATTTTCAAGCTCTTGCTGCTTTCAGATACTGTTTATTTCCTCCAGTAATAGTTTTGTCCATAAAATGAAGTTTTTTTTTTTTTTAATTGCCCATCAGAATTTCCCAAAGTCCAAACTGACACATTCAAATGGCTTCATTGTTTTTTACCAACAGATGAAAACCCAAAGATATTTAGTTTATTATTATGATTTGGTGACTCAGAAAACCAGCAAATATTCACATTCACCAGACAATACATTGATTATCAAAATAGTTGGTGATTGATTTAATGTCACTTTATCATTTCAGCTCTAAATTGAACTCTTTGCTGCTCCATGTGAGAGTTCAGCAAGGTTGTGAAGCACAACAGAAAAGTCACAATTATCAAGGTGAAATGAAAGTTCATTATTCAAAACAAAACGGGCCATGTGATGTGAATCAATATCATTTACATCAAAGATTTATCAATCAAAGTAAGTCGTGTTTCAGTGTTATTATGTAAATTGAGTTCTTGAGAGATTAAGACGACAACGGAAGGTTTTAAATAAAATATTTAGCATTTGACAAACTGTGTAGAGATGTAAATTAGCTATTTCCTAACATAGTCTTATTGCAGCCTCAAGAGAAGCAAACAGCAACCGCAGAAAGGAGAGTAAATGACTCACACCTACTTTGTACAGATACTATCACCTGATCTATTTCATTATCCCCTCTGTCCCTGTAATGTTGATGTGCATCTTGCCTCAGCATTTCACCTGGCGGAGGCTGGAACACGATGAAGTCTTTTCCTCTGCCACAGGCTCTGCGAACAGAGCTGGACCCGGGGGGAGTGTTTTTAAGACACAGGGTTAAGAACAGATATTATTGTAGCCTGCTGCTGCACGGTCACGGCTGGGTGCACATCACAGGTTTTCTGGCTTTAATTAAGCCCAAAGTTACCATCACAAAAGCCGGATCAGTATCGCAACTGTGGGTTTTGTATTTTAATCTCATTTTTCAAACAGTATGTGGAGTGGCTCTGCAGCAGCAGGTGTTTGAGGACAGTTGATCAAGAGTTATGAATATGTGATGCCAGCTGATGAGGCATGAGTGCTCCTGTGTGTGTGCTGACTCAGAATCATCTTTTTTCAAACATCTGTTTCTTTAGTTTACTTTTAAATCAACGCCTTGTATCCTATTTGTAGTTTACACAGTTGAGAATTAAGTAGTAGATGGTGAGACAGGACCTGGATGAGATTCGAGTCAAAGAGTTGTTCTGCACATTCGTATGACTGGTGGGCTTTTCAGAAAGCAACATCAGGTTTCCAAACTAATAATTCACTCTACCAGCTGTAGTACACATATGAAGTGAGGTGAAAGGTGCAATGGACTCGCAAAAATTCAATAATCATTTCACATTAGGGAGATTAATGATTTTGCTGCTACCTAAAGACTTCCATTTTTGCATTTGTGATCATGCTGAAACATTCATTTGGTTCCAACAGGCAGCAGATGCTTAGACCTCAGAGATTGTGACTGCTTTGGATTCATGTTTTTATATGTATCAGTGTTTTTATATGTATCAGTTTCAAAACTGAATGTAGTTTCACCCGATACTGGAAAAGGAAACTTAATCTTATTTTTCAGCTCTTGCAAATCTTCCCTACAACTTGTAAGTGTTAGTTCCCTGTTCCAATAATGATTAATGTATTTTATTGCAAAAAGTTTTGGAGAAGTACTCAGTGACTTTGGTGTTGATGTTACATTTCTGTTGGTTTATTTGGCATAAAGACTGCAATCTGCAGCTGTTCAGTCTTTATAAGGTGATGAGATGTGGTGTTCAGGTGCAACTCAGACAGCCATGTTGTCAGGATGCCAGTCTTGTGTCCTATCATACTTTGATCATATCATATCAATCCACAGCTCGCCTTATGGTTGACGTTACATCATCAAACGCTGCACAAACAGGTGATTTTTCCAGATGTACTGCCGTTAGATGATACAGGCTATGTACAAAGGGAACTTGTCAAAATTGAGGCTGCATTTGAAATGTCATTTGCACAAAGTACACAAACGTGCAACGCTACGTTCATTTCAAAGAATCTCCACTTTGCCAGTTCACTGCATATCCAATGCTTTGCTTGTGCTGCCATCTATTGGCTCATAGTCCTGAAGATAACATTTATAAAATTCAATCACTTCAAGTTAAAAGCTGGATTACTGCCTGGACACAGAGGGCAAATGTCCCCAGGGACCTTGAAAGCCCCAGGTCCACTCTGAGTTAACAAGTCTGCAATAATTGAATTCATTGGGCATTTGTTTAGAACTACACATCACTCAAATACATAATCTAAAAAAGTGCAAAATCTAGTGTTAATACCTTTTTATTAATTCAGTTTTAATCATGCTTACTTGCAACATCTTTCTATGCGTATCCATCAAAATTACACGTCTTTTCCAATATACCACACTGTATTGTATGTAAGGTCTTCAGCCGTCACAAGGCTGTAGGATATTTGGCTGAAATATGTTAAACTGGAGAAAGGTTGTGACTTGTTCAATGTAAATGGACTCAGACTACATCTTAATATTAGAACTTGACCATTCACTATGTTCATCGCAATCATGCACCAGGAGGCTTCCACTATCTAAAATGTGAGCTGGGGCTTTAGACTAAATATATAGAAGCTGCCATGAGTCCTTTGTGTTTAGCTGAAACAGGGTATGACACTCACAATTCATAAAGTCAGCAGGCCAATAACTCTTTATGCCAACTATTGGTTAAAGACCATTTTTTTAATAACAAGACAGGAACAGGAAGAATATGAAATAATCTTTAATCCTTGACTTAAGAACACGATAACTCCATAATTACTGAGGGCATCTGAATAAAACATAAGATGTACCACCCCGTGATCAACCACTGATGAAATGTAATCTTGTGAATTACAATGAACCTTGAACAGTTAAACAGTAAGTATGCATGCAACAAAAATAGTGCCTTTTGTATTATAGAGAATTATAATGATAGTTTATAGAATGATAGGATAAAGGTGTATTAAAAGTAAAGTGAATAGTAAACTTAATTCTGAATGGATATGAATACAGATGATTTAGATACTTTGTAAATGTGAGTCTCTTGTAATACCTTACTGTAAAGTTCACCATATTTAAATAAGATCAACATCTCACTGTTTTTCAACTGTAAAAAAAAAAAAGACAACAAAAAAACAAACTGCAATAACTTCTAGAGCCTGTGATGCTGGATTTTGGGCCCAAATAAAATAATAAGTTTCAGACATTAATTAAATACATAATTATTGTACTGCAGAGTGTTGAATCATCATGTATATATGTTAATTATTAACTGAGTTTCCTTATATTGACATTTAAAACACAAATATCAACAGCGCTCCACTATATTGATCAGGCTTTAACAATCTTGGCATCAAAAAGCTTCTGTTAATACCTGATAGTTTTAAACTTTTGGTAAAAAAATATATAAGATGTTCATCTATTTGGAGAAATTGGAGTCATTTTTAGTCAGTAATACATTGCTTTTTTAAGAAAAATAATCCCAACCCTGGCAGTAAGTGTCAGTGTTTCTATGGTCCATTAAAAAGGCATGGACTAGTTCAAAAAGAAGTAGGTGCCATTGATTAGTCTGTACTGGACAGTTTAAGTGATTTTGCTTTTATTGAGATATCTCAGAGGCATCTTGTTTACTTTTAGTGCTTGTGGTCATCTCTGTCTCTCTGTCTTTGGTGTCCAACTGCGCTTTGCCTGTAAGTAGATATGTTGTGAGATGCTAATATTTCATATGTCAGTATGACAAAGGAACAGCATAGCTTCTACAAACTATTACAAAAGGGGCAGTTAATCTTTAGTTAACAATCTTTTACTACTTAAATGCAAATTAAACATTGATAATGTAAAGGAATAGTTTGTTCCCTCCTTGCTGAGAGTTAATGAAAAGATCAATACTCATGTCTGTGCATTGAATATGAAGGCAGTTAGCTTAGCATAAAGACTGGAAGTGAAACAGACTTTTTGAAGAGAGCCAGGCTAGCTAACACCACCAGAAATTAAATCTCACTTGTACTGCATACACAAATAGAAATGTAAAAACAACAACTTGTGGTTTACATGCTAGAACTACTGCTTGGCAAACAACAACCAGGAGCAGTGAAGTCCAAGAAGTAGCTACAGCACATAATTCAGTAAGTTCAGAGCGAGCCAAGCTAGCTGTCTCCCACCACTTGTCATTATACTAAGCTAACGGTGTCCCGCCCCAGGTCTGTCTCACACTCAGAAACAAAGTGAATAATGTTGAACTATTCCTTTAAAGCTTTATAAAGCACTCACTTCATATTTTCATCTTGCAGCTTTGAGGGCAGATTTTGAAATTCCCATGCCATGAGGAATCCTGTCTGGATATCTCACAGCAATCTTCATGCCATTCAGCTCAAAGCCCTGGGGAAGTGAACAGAAAACATTCATTTACAGAAGAAGTAAATTCATGTAGCTTAGAGGAAAGCTGATAACCTGTCCTGGCTGAGTCTTGTTCCTTATTTATTTACACATAGGGAAGGGAGCAATAATTTGTCTGTCTTGGGGAAACCAATTTTAAACAAGCCCAATCATCATCAGTGAACAGATAGCAGGGCTAATTAGGACCAGTGTAGCAGGTATTCGTAGCTGAATTAAGAAATGAAACTTGGCTGTCGCCAGTCTCTGAGAACAACAGATGATTGTGACTCTGTGAAGCAAGAAAAGAATGTTTGTAGTCATGTTGTAAACATTGTAGTTTACGCTCACAGTCCAAACATAAGACCATTAGATACAGTTCAGGACATACTTACATGAAAGCGCCGGATTGCTTCATCACAATACTCTGGTTTAGTAAAGTTTACGAAGGCACATCGTTTGGTAACCAGAACCTTCACACTATAGACAACCCCAGCCCTGCAGAAGATAGTTTGTGTGAGTACTTACTGTGCAACTGAACTATCTGTCTACAAAGACGACATTAAGATAACATTGTCTTACTTGTTAAACAGGTTGGTTATCACAGACTCAGTTACTGGGTAAATCAGGTTTCCCACCCAAACTGGAAACAGCTCCCTGTTGAAAGAGAGTGAAGGTGACAAATGATGTGTGAATCCACCTGCGCAGAGATGCTGATTGTTATTTTGTCAGAAACTACTTTATAGATAAAAACACCATCATTCATAACACATAGTTTGAAGTGCATAGAGGCATTCAATGATTTTCTGCTCTCTTGGAATATACTGTCTAATTAGAGGTAAAGCAATACCATTAACCATAAGTATGCTGTCTGCATAGTAATGAAGCTTGTCTAATATGAGAACTGATCAAGAATCATCAAATTAACCTTCAATTATACAGGCTCATACTGGTATCATTAATGTTTAGTAATTTATATATCATTGACAAATTAATGTGAATGGTGAAGTATTAATTTTGAAGTTTATACTATGCCCTGCCCTTGTCACTTCCTCTGATTAACAGTTGACAGAAACAAACCCTCCCCCAGAGACGAGGGAGTTTGAACTGTGATGATCTGAGCTCAACGGCTATCACACTGAAATACAGCCAAATGTAACAGAGAAACAATATGAATACTTTCACGGCTTGGAGACAGACTGTAGTTAATATTCACTACTACAGAAACACTATGAATAAAAAATTTGAAAGACAAGACTTAAGCATTCAACCATAGTATCACACGGTCATTTGTAATAAATATGATAAGCAGTGAGTTAGTTGTGTTTGTGTTGAGCTTTTGTTTAAAGTCTAATTTAAATACCTCAACATTTCAGACACTGCCATGTTGACCGTTAATACTCACAGTGGTTTTTGACTTTTTTCATTGCTGCTCTTCACTGCCTGATTAGGAACAGGCTTTGGTTGACTCTGGACATTTGACATATTCTGAACTTGGCCTAATGGGTTGTTCTTAAGTGATATTTTTGATGCATCCTGGGACTGAGGAGGATGAGCAGGTGCACAGTTTGTGTTGGCTGAAAGGACTGGAGAAACTCCGGTGACATTCACTACTTGAGCTGGTGGGAGAGCGGCTCCTACACACAAGACAAGTGGTTAAAATTGGAATTGGCGTACCTACACACAGATATATCTGCTATAGACAGATAAATAAATACTTTACTTATCCCCTAGGGGAATTTCATGTGTCCAGTAGCTAATTGGTAATAACAGTTAATAATAAATAATTAATTAATCCACTAGTGAAGTGACACTAAAACATAAGTATGTATGAAATGCAGTCTACACAGGTAAGATAAAACAATACAAGATGATTTTAATTTCCTCTGACACATGACAGCATTTCAGTCTAATCCTTGACGGTATAATCAGAGAGGGAGACACTCACCTGGTCGATGGTTTAATTTGGACAACACCTCTAGCGCTTTTTCAACTGTCCCGTGAATAATTAAAGCATTTGAGCTCTGATCGCGAGTGAAACCACACTCCTGAAACAAAACACAGGTTAAAACACCTTCAGGGAGTGATCATCTTTCAGCTTCTCTGTCAACGCCTTTTCACCGTCTCTCAAAGTTGATATATATTGGTACTGGTCATTTTTACTTATTGCCTTTTTGTGCAATAACCAAAAGTCTTAAATTTGCAGTAGTTCAATGAAGTAACTGATACACAAAGCTGCGTTTTTGTATAAATACAAACAATAGATATTATATTGAGTAGAGCAATAAATTTGACCCCATTTTCCTTCTCATTTCTCACACAGGTGACAACAAAAACATACATGTTACTGTTACACACCATTAGATGTGTTATCTGCACCCGCATTAGTTCCTGGGCAGCTTCTGCATATGAACCATCCAGTTTGAGAACATCCCTGAAGGCATGGGAAGCCTCCTCATACCTCTGGAGGAAGATGAAGTGAGAGAGAGAGAGAAAAAAAAAAAAAAAAAGGTTAGCTCTCCCCACTCTTTGGCTTGCGACTAAATCAAAGTTCAGACTCATTCACTGTCATTCTGTTGGATTAATCAGTTCAGTTATTAATGTTTACAGCAACAGCAAGTCAAAACAAGCCTTAGTAAATAATGTGAGACTGTGCAGCTCAGTGACATTTTGAATTAATTGAGTAAAGCTGCAACAAGGCCAAAGTGATCCCAAAGTCATTCCAACCTGAAATAATGTGTAAACAAAACAATGTAAACACTCATGAAAAAGTTCAAATTAGAAGTAGCTACCCACACTGCTGAAAGGAAGGTCATATGTAAGAGTTAAAAGTTCACAAAATTCACAGGTTGATGCATACAATGATTGTAGGGTCACAGTTCAATTTAGCAGTGTTAGGATAACACTGTTATACAACAGAAATTAACTATGTATGTGATCAGCATGTTTAAAAAAGATTTAATGGGAGAACATTTACCTTTAGACCAGCCAGAGCTCTGCCTTTCCTGAACAGGCCTTTGACCCAGCCTGGACACATATTGAGACACAACTCAGCATCAGTCAGTGCCTTCTCATATTCTTGCATCTTTTCAAAACAGAAGGAACGATTGCCAAACAACCTGCAACAGAAATAACAGTTTAGACGTTGCATAATAAGAACAGTGGTGTAAATTTAATGTGACTGAAGTAGAGGACGTGTTCTTACTTAAACTCTTTAGGGTTGTATTTAATTGCATCCGTGAAGTATTTCACGGCCATATTAAAGTCTCCAGAACCTGCAAACCTATTTCCAATAACTGTAGGAGAAAAAAAACCTTCAGTTAAAATTAAAATCTCATCGACTGATTGACATAATGATTAAATACTTATCATTATCAAAACATCTGCCTGAAAGTTTGTGTACATGAGACAGATAAAACTTACCTGCAAGCTCAGTACTTATTTTTATATTATCTTCAATAGAGGGGATGGTAGGGGTAGCAGAATCCTGATCAGACAGTAAGAGAGGAATGAGATGAGCAACCTTATCCCATGTACCAAAGACAACAAAATTACAAAATTATTACTGTATTATGGTCAAACTGTAGTCATTGGAACCGTAATCGATTTTCCACTTTTTAGTTTGAAAAAAATAAAATAAAAAGTCATCTCTGATTTGTGTGCAAGATAACTCACCTTCTTTTCACTCTCTGGGTCTTCATTAGGTTTGTCAGAGACTGTTTTTTTATGCTCCTTAACCGGGATCTTTTTATCCTTCCTCTCAGGTCTGGGCTTCTGCTCCAATTTACGCTTGGCTATGAGAGCAGCTTTAGTCACAAAAGTACTTGTCATATCCAGTTCCTTTGACAAAAAAAGAACAAAACATTATGAACAGAGACACTGTCATCCGCTTAAATGGTTAAAAATATACATTTTCCACATTCTAATCATGTGTCTCAGTGTTGACTGTTCATTTGTCACTTATTAAATAGGTGTTAAAAAAAGTTTAATTAAAATTCTTTTCTCATCAAGCAAAACAAAAATACTCTTGGTGGTTCATCTTTAATTCAGAGGCAGTTACATAAATGTATCCAATCCAGTGTGATTTGGGGTGAAACTTTTTACATTTCCAAATGCTGTGGTTGAGGTCTAGTGTATTAATCTCAGCCCCCATCCCCCCTGAGGGAGTTGTGTGGCAGTGAACAGTCCTTTGCAGCTCCATCTACCTCTATATTTGTATAATTGTTGGATAATTACTAGACCACCCCCACCTTTTTAAGCTAACCAATCACATCTAAACCAGTGATTCTCCTAACTTTTTCACAGCAAGAACCCCTAAACTGGCACAAATTAGACCACCGACCACCATCTCTTGAGATTTTTGAAACATGATAATACCACAATGATTCCTCTTCTTTAGGACACATTTCAGCAGCAGCAGTGAAACTATCTTTCACTGTTTAGAATTGGTGCTTTTCAAAACTGTCACGTTAAAATCTAAGTCATAACATAGGTATATTTAGCATGTTTATGCATATGATTCCTCAGATAAAACATTTCACACCAATATCAAACTTAATTTAGAAGAGCATTACAAAACTACAGATAGTTCCAAATTGTGTGACAAAGTTTTGTCTGCTTAATTATAGGTGTATGAGCTACATTAACAGGAGCACTTGGTACCTCAGAGTCACAGGAGTCGTTCTTGGTTTCACTATCTTCATCACTGGATTCATCATCACTGCTGTCTGTATCTTTAGCTGAAGCCAACTGTTTAACACTGGAGTTTGTATCATCTTTGGATTTGTCATTAACTGGTTTACTCTCCTCTGCTTTAGATTGCTCTGCCTCCTTTGTCCCCTGGAAAACAAAAACAAAGCTGGTAACATTTCACAAGGCTGCTCCCTTTTTAAAGGTGTAATGTGTAAGATCTGGCCAGAATTTTAGTTTAAAATGTTCAAAAAATGAACTAACACTATCAATAGTATGTGAAGGAGCCACAGTGATGATGTCATGACCAAGACCTCCATCTATTGTATTTCAAAGATATCTACTGAAATGAGCATGCTAACCAACTAGCTGCGTCCCGGGCTGTGTTGTAATACCACTTTATGACACTACATGCTGTGAGTCAGTATAGCATCTAGTCTGCCCTCAGTTCCACGAAGAAGAACAGCTTCCTCCAGAGCTTGAAGTTAAGCTACAGCTCCCAACTAAAAAAACAAAAAAACAAAAAAAAAAAAACACCCAACTAACATCACAGATGTGTGAAGCGCCTAGAAAGCGATCTTTATCTCCATCCTGAAGGACCAATCTGACAAGAAACCACGTTCAACGGCAAAGAAAACAGGCAAAACACGAGTAAATCCTGGTGTGTTTTTCCATCACCAGAGACAGCTCCGGGTAAACAGAGGTGCAATTTTTTAGACAGGTGAGTAACATCTATGTTGGTCTGTAGTGAAACGTATTATTAGTGCAAATGACAAACCGTACCAACAAACACTTCAAATGGAATAAATGTATGATTGATGATGTCAACAGACATTTTAGCGATTCAGTAGAATTTAGCCTGTTCCTGCGGCTGTAGTCCAGCTAGATGCGTCAGTAACTTTTCTTAAGAGAGAGGTAAGACAAAGAAACAGTTTGATCCAGAACCAGTAGGTTCAGGATCCACTGCCTAATACTGTATTTATTTTAGCATTTAGCATATATCCTTATTATTCATTATACACACACACACACACACACACACACACACACACACACACACACAACAGACCTAACATGTTTGACTATAAAGAAATTGTATGATCTAAACTAATTGTCCTATCACGTTTGTCTGTATGAGAACCAGAATTCCAGTCGTCCTCCCCAGTGATGGACCAGCACCTGCTCTTCTTCTGCATCTGGCCTCATCAACAACCACATTACAGTAATACCATCCCTGCACATAACAGATATTGTCTATACTTTGATCTTTTGCACATCCTGCTCAGCAGGAGTTTTGTCAACACTATCTATATTTATCTTTTTGACTGTTGCAGTATTTTACCTTTTTATTGTTATTTCCTATTAATATGTTTATTATATACTGCACCAAACACCAAGCCAAATATCTTGTAAGTAAAAACCTACCTGGCAATAAACCATATTTTCTGATTCAGCCTTTGTGATGATGTCATCATCCCTTCCTATGCTGCTATAGCCTGACACCCATGTGTACACCCATGTGCAGTATCCCCTTGCCTTCATATTTTTATAGGTAAATAAAAACATACTGTTTGTATTACAAGTACTTTTGTTTCAGTGCTATCAACAATTTTTAACCATCAACAATAAATGCGCATATAAATGATACATTTTAAGGAACATGGGGAAAACAACATGATTAACTAGACAGGGACAAAGAGGTGAAATGCTGCCCCCTATGGAGGTGGAGCAAGTAGCACGATCTTACACATTACACCTTTAAAGATGTTGCACACAAACGGCCATTACCTCTTCATTTTTTAAGGGGGTCTGTTCTTCCTTCTCCATCTTCTCGCGCCGTTTTTCCTTCTGCTTCTGTTAGGCAAGAATACACAAACGATTAATTTACACAATCTGACATACAACTACCAAACTCTTCTTGGAGATTGTGGAACTTACCTGTTTCTTAAGCCGCTTCTTCTCAGCCTTTTCTTTGCCTTTTTTAGTTTCTTGTAATAATCTTGCCCTTCTTTCAGTATCCTACAAGAGTTGGGAAAACAAACATTGCAACAATTTGAAATCCACAGAATCACTTCACATCATAATGAAGTTATCCAAGTTAGACAGACAAAACAAATGTGAACTTACACTCTCCTTTGCCTGAACTTTTACAGAGGGTGGGCGAGGATCGTCAGCTGAAGTATAGTAGTGCAGTGGAGGCTGATAATTGGAGCTGGATGACCTCGTATGGTTCCCTCTAAATCCTCTATCACTACTTATGTCAGAGAACCTTGGGTATCTGTGTAAATTGTTGTAACCATGGGGCCAATTCTGACTTTCATAATCATCCTCACCAGTATCATCGTCGTCGTATTCCATACCTATTAAGAAAATATGTTTTATAACTTCTACCAAACATAACAATTTACCCAACACAATTCATAAACTGAGTTGCAGAATAAATTTAAAAAAACTTGTAAAACAATTTCACAAACTACGAAAACAGACTCGAGTGTGTGTAGATGTGTAATGTGAAATCTTTAATGCGAATCTTACCAAGAAGGCCAATTCTTACTATCCTTTCAAGACGAGGACGTCCCTCAAACATACCCACAAACCTTTGCTACACAGGAGAGGGAGAAATGTGAACGTCAGTTCCACCTAGTTGCTGATAACCGTCAGATTAGCTCACCAATTTCAGCCTTGAAACTTTTATTTTTCCCACTTTTAATCTACATTTGGGCCTCATTATACTAAAAAAAAAAAAAAAAGTTGGTACGTTCCCAAGGATAAACAATTGCCAGTACTGACTGTAACCCTGAACTGAAGCGAGCTTACTGCCACTGAAGCACTGCGTCCTTAAGTTTCACTTTCCTTTACCTTGAGGGAGCTCTGACTCACTGAATCAAAACCAGCAGTCAAGAATCCAATTTCTGAAACTGTCTGTGTTCTAAACATTAAGTTAGGTGAGTCAGTCATTGAAACCGTACTGCCAAGATTGTTTTCCAACATACAAAATTTAAACCTTTAATAATAATAATAAGAAGAAGAACAATAATAAGAACAACAAGGTTTTGTCAAAGGTACTGTGTATTGTTTGACTACTGGACACATGATACAGCAAAGTTTTGATGAGTGGAACCCCCTGTGGCTTCTACATTCCGCTTTTACAGGGGAATCTTTACATTGTTCATATATCAAGTTCTGCTAAAATGCACAAGGAAGCACCTGCATGCCAAAATCACACTACAGACTACAGTGGTGGCAACTGTAAAAGGCAGTTATGCCCCAATTACAGAGAAGATAGGGAAAACTAATGTAAACAATGTAGCATTCAAGGGAGGAAGGGGAGCTTTGGAAATGTTTTATGCTGTATCTTTTATGCCTCTTAGTAAGTAAAGGATGTTTTAAAGCAGGTTCAGAGAAACAAACAATTACTTTTAACACATGAACAACACAAAGGGCACCTTGCAAATACATGTGCTACTTCCTTTCAACAATTACAGTTGCTATTTGACAAAATTCCTGCTAGAAACAAATCTAATATATATTAACAAACTTAATAGCAAAATTGTTGTAAATGATAAAATTGAGCCTTAATATATAGCTGTTCTCAAGTTATATATTTGGTGATATAGTTTAATGTATTTACGCTTGTTGTAAAAACTGGTAGGCTCATTGCTTTGCAAGAGAAACAGCTGCGCACATAAAGCACGTCGGAGTGCAGGATATACACAGGAAATGACTACGTGCAGTGTTTAAAGTGTCTCTAAACACACATTAGTCAGCAAGACTCTTATCAAAGTTGAGTCTGATGAACTCACTACTAGCCTTAAAGTACACGTATGCAGGACGAATGCTGCAACACTGACAACATATTCCCATGCTGAGTAAAGGATCATATCATTGACAGCCGCATTATCGGCATCTAAAAATCCAAGTGCCAAAATGTGGGCACTTCCTTAATGACTTAGTTTTTTGATAAACAATCATAAAAGAGGACAATTAAGATGGTGTACTTACGAACATATGGATATCCGTCAACTCTGAAAAAGACGAAGGGAAACAATATAAAATCCTGCCGTTTCAGCATTAAATAAAATCAACAGGGTTAGTCAGTGATTTATCTGTATTTAGCGACAACTCCAACTAGTACGAGCTAGCTTGTTAGCTGAACTACCCAACAACTTCTTATAAGAAGCAAAAAATGCACTTTCTTACCCGTCTCGTCATTAAATATCTCCATGTTTAGTAAAACATGTCCCCCATCGCTTCATGTACTCTTCAAATCGAGCTAATTATGCACTATGTTGCATTACGTTAACACTAATGTTAGCAGCCACTAACTTCTGCTACATGCTGTGTGCGCGCTCTCAACCAACATTGCGTGAACGGATGGAAATTCGCTCTAATTGAACGCATGCGCGCAATGTTGCTACACCCCCGCCAAAAGCGCCGCTGCTGCCCCCTGATGGAAGTTGGCCATACAGATGTTTTAATGGCCATCTCCGCATTACTTTTGCTTTCATGTTGTTTGTTTTTATTTATTTTTTTATTACACTTAACATTTGGGCGTGATGAGTTTTATTTTAACACTTGAAGAGATAGGGCTACAGTGTGTACATGTTTGATGTTTGATGGTTTGAAACTTAAATAAAAAATTGTATTGTATTTTATATGGCATAATGCATTACATATATCGTTTATATTATATATTATACACATATTTAATATATATTCAATACGGTATATTGTGTTTATTATTTATACTTATACCTAGGTATCTATATGTATCTTTAATCTGTTTATACAATTGTAGCAAAGATTTTTGCAGTTGCATTACACTTATTTGTTTTGTACATATATATTCAGAGACATATTTGCTTAATTAATTTATATTAAGTTAAGGTAAATAATGTTTAAAGCTTTTAAATGTTATTTCATTTCAGATTGATTTCGTTCAAATAGCTCTGTAGTGGATTTCTTAGCTCTTTGCCCGTCTCTTGTGCTGCTGCAACATTTAAAGTACCCCCAATGATGTGTAAAGTCTTCTATATCATCCTCCTGCATACAAGGGATGAAAAAGCCTTTTCTCCCTTGATTGCTTTATCGATCTAGACTAAACTGAAAATGACAAAATTAACGAAACGACACTGAGAATGTAAAATCACATTAAAACTTTAATGCATCACTCAGTTAATCATTAGCATACACACATTCACACATCACCTTCTGAAATATTTCAGGTAGACAACAACCTGCAGTTTTAACAACCACAAGTAAAGCTTTTAACGGAAATAGGAAAAATTATATCAGTATTTTCCCTTTGAGGAAAACAGTTCAATGTGGAACAGTTATTCTGGAAATATTTCACTTATATGCCCTATGTCATGTCTGTTTATCTCTCAAGAGTCACATTTCTTGTACGACAAATCATCGCACAGTGAAACTGACCTCTTTCATATTCGTCACTAAAACAGCAAAATGTCAACTTTGACAGATTAGGACATACAGTATAAGGAATGCCACAACCAATATTTCAATAGTCAGCACATTTTCTCTCAGTAAAACAATTTGATACTTATTTTCAATTACCAATAATTGGGTCGTGGTTGTTCAGGTGGACTGTTCGTTTGCCTGTGGATTCCAAAAATTACTTTCATGATTTAATGCAAAGACAGACTCAAAACCTTTTCAGGTTTTGTAAATGCTTCGCTAAAATAGTCTCTGTATTCATATATTTTAGAATTCAGTTATCTTTAAAACCAACAATGCTATATCTGTGCTAAGTTACAATATTTCAGTAACAAATGTTTAGTAACTTGATTTAAAATATTTTGATATCATGGCCCCACCTCATACAAGGCAATGCCTTACATAATTTTGAGTATGTGTCACATGTCTTCTTTCATAAATGAGTAAAAGTGCAGTTGCAGTTCTAACACCCTTTGAACTCA
This sequence comes from Seriola aureovittata, assembly GCF_021018895.1. Classification (NCBI taxonomy): domain Eukaryota; kingdom Metazoa; phylum Chordata; class Actinopteri; order Carangiformes; family Carangidae; genus Seriola; species Seriola aureovittata. The sequence continues at coordinate 10,290,924 of NC_079386.1, forward strand.
AAACGAAGAAGCCATCTTTGGTCAAGTCATGAGGAATAACCTGGCCTTATCTCTTCACCTTAGAGTTTAAAGGTCAACCCTGAGTCACAATCTGTCAAAGGCAGTTAACACATTGGAAAGTGAGTAACAACAAAAAACCGTCAACACAGCCAGGATTTTGGCTAAAAGTCTTTGAGGATAAAAGTAGGAAACTGACAGTCTTTTCAGTGGCAATTGTTATTCTACAGTCCTTCCATAGCGTACAGAAAATGCGATGAGTCTGTGGTATGCACAGCTGAGGAGGATGATTGCCCCTAACACCATACTGCAGATGAGGCTAAAAGCCCAACGAGGTCCTAGGATGGTATAAACCTGGGAGACAAAGACAGGGCCCAATGTCCGTGCACCGCTGCCTGAGGCAGTCAACCACCCCATGTACACACCCTGCAGAAAGCAACAATAAACATCCACATTATGGGTTCTAAAAAGATGCATTAAATAATTATTTTACATTTCAAAATCGAACATTTTCCAAAATGTTGATTTATTTGTTAAAATAACACTTCCATTGCCCTGCAGTCTTCTCACCTGAGGCTTGGGTCCAAGGATTTTGGAATACAGTGTGTAGGACATCACGTTGCAGGCTGGGTATCCCACCCCAATCAAGATGTCAGATGAGATGTACTGGGCTAGGTGTATTGCTGGGGTATACTGGCACCAGGTCTGTTCATATGGGCAGCCTGTAGGCTCCAAAGAGTTGTTGGAGGCTTTTGTGGCTTCAGATATCTGACTGACCAATGAGTTGTTTTTGAGGTCTATATTTTGAAAAGAAAAACAAAATAAGTAAGTGCATTTGAATTCTCAAACAAATAGATAAAACTCTAAATATTATTGCTACTGCACAGCGTTCTGTTCAAACCTCAAAAACAAAGCTGCGTTTTTCAATCAAAAAGGGTAAAAAGCCCAACTGGTATTCAATCACTCCAACACAGGAAACTGAAACTATTTGTGCAATTTAAACAATCCGTACCTGCCCACTGGATTTTGGGGTAATGATTGCCCCATGGAAGCAGTATAAAGAAGCCACAGAATATAATGGCCAAGCCTGCTAGCAACACAGGACGATCCCCAATCCTGGAAAGAAGTAAACATTCCTCGTGTTAAACTCTGGCAAGTTGAGATGTATTTTTATTTAACAGATTCATGAGTAAGGGTACCTTTGAGAAGCCACTTTAACGACCAGAAACACAAGGATGGACTCAAATCCAATGCCGCAGATGATGATGCCATTGTACAAAACAGCTTCTTTCCTTGTCCAGGCGAACATGTCCATGGACAAAGGGGTGGCAATTCTGAAAAATCATGAACATATACAGTCAGGTCTTGAAAATATATGCAGTTGAGTATAAAGATCCTGGCATAAGATAATAAGAACTGTGTGTTGCATTCAGATTTGACTGTTTCTGTACTCTGTAATGAAATACATACGTCTCAAAAACAGCAAAGATGAACATGACAATGAAGAAGAGGACGTTGGAGGTCAGGACCGCTACCTGGTCCATTGTCTCCTCAGTTTCCTCGCTAATGTCGACTCTATCTGCAGGAGAAGAAAGGGGAAGATAAAGGCTTCAACAAAGAAACACTGACCAATATTCTCCAACAGATGCTGTCAATATACACTATCCTCTCTCTCTCTCTCTATATATATATATATATATATATATATATATATATATATATATATATTTAAAAAAAGACAGTAGACAACACATACCTTCTGATGTGTAGTTGATGGCTCGAATGTGTCTTCCATGGTCATCAACACGGTGCTCTCTGTTAGTGAGCATCAAGACAATCCCTGATTAATATCAGTGATGAAATCAAAAGATGATTTGTGACCACTGAGAAGCATGATAAATGAACCATCAGAAGTGTAGCTCATTGAAATTAAATGATTTTGAAAGACATGGTTAGGTTCATTTGGTGCAGTCAAAGTTCCAAAAAATAAATATGCCTACAGAGACACATTGTATGGCAAAGCCGCACCTCAGCACCAGGAGGACCAGCAGGATGTTAATGAGGCCAAATGCTGCAGCCAGTAAAGCAGGGGCAGTGTACATGTTGAGCTGCAGGTCTATGAACTTCACTGTGAAACCATACTCTCCGATGAATGATAGGCATGCCTGAAGAGCTGACATATACAAAGATATGCAAAAGTTAAAAAATTTAATTTGCAACTTCTTCCTTTATTTTCCAACTTCTTTCACAATATAAATGACACTCACAGAATTGCCATTATACTGAGCAGGTTTACATAATCTGAACAAAATATAGCCATCTTTACCTGGTCCCAGGATGAAACCTAGGGCCTGACAGGCACTCATATTCGCCATGGCGCTGGTTCTCTCCTTCAGTGATGTAGCTCCAGCAACATAGGACCTCACCACAGCAACATTCCCTGCAATGAAAAGACCAAATCTAATTTTAGGGAATGTGTGTCACTGACCACATCATCATATGGTAGAACAAAGATACATGTACAGTTTAAGAGCAAACAAGAATGCTACACGTTACCTGCTCCAAAGCCCACAAAAGCTCTGGACATGAGGATGTGGAACTTGTTGTTGGTCTTGGGCAGGTATGCGTAGGCATAGTAGATATTTGCCGACAGGTTGATGAAGATGGAGCACACCAATGGCTCCCTGCGTGGTCGGTAATTAGACCACAGGCCAAAAATGGGTGAGGCAACCATCTGACCAAGACTGTAGGCTGCCACCACCCATCCCAGGAAGCTGGCATTGGCGCTATCATCAATCTGTATGGAACACAGATGAAAACAAAATGTACAATCATGGGGATTGTTAAGTAAATTATCAAATAAACTCAGGAACACTGTCTGAAAATTCAGAATTCGAAAAAGAGTAGAATATTTATTCTTGCAGCAAGGGAACAAGTTACACACAAGAGCTCGCAGTGCAAATGTTCAAAGAATGCAAGATTCACACAGAATTTATACACAGAATATATGAGAGTGACCTCACATTTTTGCTGAAATGAGACAGACACAATAGAGACTCGATTCATGCCTTATCATAGCTAATGCTTGGGTGTAGTGGCTAGGAGGAACAGCGAAGGTCACTGCGCTCCTCTCTGACAACTGTATTTCTATCTCTAGTTCTATTCAGGATAATACAGTTTCCCTTTAAGATGGTTATGTTCATCATAAAGTATCACAATTTTTCCAACAGGGATGATGTTCTACAATGCAAATGAGTCCGATTATTGATGCATGCTCTTATACTTGACACACAACCAGGATGTGCCCAAGTAGAACTGCTTAATTACTCAGTTTTAAATAGTGCACAGGGCAAGTGCAAAACTTCTGCTAAATCCAAAATTAAGTTTCCAAGTTTTTGTAGCTTTTTTCACTTCCCCTTTACCCTGCCAAGATTGCCTTTGAACAGCAAAAACAAAGTAACGTAATTTCACCAGCCAACAATCTTTAAACCAAGAAAAATACTGAGTCATACATACCTTTTGTAAATAGGGCCAAAGTGATGTGATGACAATGGTGAAACCTGAAAGGGTACATAGAATGATTTGCAAGCCAACAAAATGCCAAAGTTATGAATCTTTCAGGGTGCAGAAATGTCATACATACTGTGCGTGTTTAGTGTGTGTTTTGTTTAGTTGGTTTAGATGGAAAATGTGGTTCTGTATGCATCTCTGAGTGGACAAATATAATTGTAAATACTCAGAAACTCAATAAAAATACGGAATATGTTTTGGTGATTCAGAGTTGACCACAGGAAGATTTATGTGATCTGCTCTGTCTTTCTACAGGGATTTCAGAGGCATGTTAAATTACAGAACAGCCCAACTGGCAGTGATTTAGTGTCTCCATCAAGTGACAGGGCAGTTACAGGACAGTCTCTTAATCATTATTCTCCACCTCAATATGGAAGAGACCCCTTTTCCATACATACACAACTTGTTGGGAACCCAATGAAGTGTCTCTGCAATTGACTTTTAATATTGTAAAAGTATAAGTGTTAAAAATCTCTCTAATTCGTAGGGCATCCTCACCTACACTGCTGAGAAACATGGTGAAGTACATGACTCGGATTGACCTCCACCGACTCTTGTAATCGTCATCCTGAGAGTCATCGCTGCAGACAGGCAAGGGGACAAGACAGCATAGGTGGTTTGAGGTTATTGATATGGGCTTGATAAACAAAACAGGCTGAAATACTAGCAAACCAATTTTACCCAAATGGTCTACATAATGCATGGATCACATGCATTACAGTGTTAGTACTAGCACTCCTCCAGCTACCTGTTTGGTAAACAATGCACTTGCAAAGCTCCGTGTTGAATGTTTACTCATCTAAAATTACAGTGGCGAATTTCTCCAGTTAGTGGCTGTTGAACTCTGCACTCACCTGCTTGCATCATCTCTGAGCAATGGAGTGGTCTCTTCGGAGTCAACAAGTTGTGACATTTTAGTTAAAACAGCAACCCAGCAAAATTAAGACGTTGCTCCAGACTTTGGAGATGTGAAACCAGGTCGCTACGTCGCCATTTAGCAGAGGCCAGTCACTGAACTAGACTACTACTTACAACTCTTCGAAAAGCTCTGGTAAGCTAGCTATAGTATCAGCTAATGTTAGCAACTTAAACTATCATTTCACATTATTGTCAAAACGTTAGGTTTACTAACTCCACACATAATGTTAGGTGGAGTAATTTCCAACCGACGTCCATAAACTTCAGTACACCACCTAAAAGCTTACAAAATTGGACTATGATACCAGAGACGGCTAGTCCTATTATCAAGTCAAATAAAGTAAAAAAAAAAAACAGAAACTTCCGGTTACATTTTCAAAATAAACCCAAATCAGAATCGTATCAAAGTAAAATTGTTATTTCATCCCAAAGTGGACCAGTCAATGAAAAGCCAGATTATTTCTCTAAATTTGGCAATACGTAAGACGAACAGTCCAAGAACTGTTTATTCGTTTTTTTGTTTTTGTTTTTTTTGGGGGGTGGGGGTGTGTGTGTGTGTGTGTGGGGGGGGGGGGGGGGGGGGGTTACCGTAACCAACTTTACGCTTTTATTTTGAAGCCAACATCTTATAACGTCCGGGGCCATTTTGGCTTTTGCCTTTTACCTTGACGCAGCAGACTCACGTGAGAATTCACAAACTACATAAACACTGCTGTCCCGTGTTTGCACATGTGTGCAAACAACTCTATTAAAGCACCATGTTTTATTCATCTTTACTAATTTAGGAGAATGCACATAAATGTAAAATGTAATAAACATAAATCAATAAATATTTCTGAGTAAGGATGAAAACTGAAATAAATGTAGTGAAAAGGTGAGGTTTTGAATACAGGCTGCAGATAGTCTGCAACTGGTTCTGCAGTGATTCAGTTCACTGTATATAAATTTACTACATGTTCAAATACATTCATTGATGCTGTTGAGCAAGATTTTTAAATTTAAAGTAGACATCTAAAAATTTAGACTCAGCTTAAACCTCGACATTTCACCAAATCACCAAAATCATGAAGCTGTTCAAGGGTCAGAATCTGAGGTTACAATCACATATCTATGAACTTCTGTCTGATCTATTTCATTTATGTTTTCATCTTCTCGTCGGCATCAGGTTACATCTGAATAAATATATGTAAACATTTCATCTAACAAACAGTAGGTTCCATCCATAACGGAAATAAAAGTCTGCTAAATAATGTGGTCTAGTTGACGACGCTGAATACAATATAATAGTTTTAACTAACTGACTCTTTTCTACATCTCAGACTCTTTCACTGCTCCTACTGCTGCTGTTTTTGTTTTTTTGTTTTTTTTTTAAACAAATAAACGCGCTTTAATGTCACACATTCATCTTTCTGGCTCCACTGGATTAAAATGGAGGCGCTGCTCTTTATTTACCTGTTGCCATGGTGAATCGTTGACTCGGAGATCCATTGCTGATGGCTTTTTATATTCCTCATGCACGCGGTTATCTCAGAGTGAACATACTCAGAGTTGATTGAACTAATTTAGATCAGCTGTTCTGGAACCGAAAACTCAGAGTTTTCCATCTCTGGGTTCATCAAGTCAGAGTTCAGGGTTAGAGTCAGAGTTTGTTAAACCTGCTTTCTGGAATAGACCCCGATTAACAAATCTTCAATTTCTACAGGTCTACTGATGTATTAATGTCTAATGGCTCCTCTCTGCACATCACCGAAGAGGTGCTGCACCCAGCAAGTCTCTGTGGAGTCTTTAATGAGTCGATATATTCACAACTACTTTCTTTATGTGATATTTCTCATCCTGTTATTTTACTTTTCAGTTTTTAATCTTCATTTTTACCATGTTAACTCTGAGCCTCTCCTTGTGACGGCTATTTTAGTAATACTTTTGTACAATACCAATAAAGTTTATATCAAACATACTCAAAAAACATGATTGATAGTAAGGTATTATAAATATGCTGTAGTATCTATACTAGAGAGTTGTGGTGCTGTGGGGAGGTAGTAGTAGATCTTAACTTAATAGTATTGTGGTGGACTAACAAAAGTATATTCAGCTATATACTGAATTTGAAACTGGTTTCTGCATTTTCCCTGCATGTCATTTGCTTGTTGCACTCATTTAATCATCTTCAGAAAACGTCAAGGTCATATAACCAGCTTACCAGATGCAGTGGCTGTTTAGTGTCAGGGTTAGGCTAACCCTAAGCTCATGTTGCCAGTTTAACCCAACTCTGGCTCTACCACTGATTACAGTTGTGCATAGTACAGGTGTACAGGTGTGGAGTGTACTTAAGTTTTCCTTAAGTTATTATTGTACTGAATGGTATCCATATATTTTTTTAATGCTGTTTGTTAATGTCCTTTTCAATGATTGTTGATTTTGAAACGGAAAAATCATTTTATAATGTGTGCGCTCTTTGTGACTGTCAGTTTTTTGAATCAACTCAACCAATCTGAGATCCTGTATTTATTTGTCATTTCTATTTTCTGTTTCACTCTGTCCACAGTGTAAAACTCACTTTACAATCCAGTTTAAGAAAACACAGCAAAATGTCATACACTTTAATAAGTACAGATAGTATTTACAGTATATACACCATAACACAATACTAACTTTATAATCACTACTGTATACTTTTCATAGATTAGGAAGTATTTACATGGTGAATATGACCATATGTTGATTCTGAAATAAAATTTGTTTAAAAATTCTGATACGCAATAAATTCAAGTAGGCGTGCCTTGATACATACTAGTCTGACTATGATCATGGTATAAGAGGTATGCAAGAACCAATTCACAGGTGCATCAGGTGCATCATGGTCCAAGACTTTGAAGAATACTTTTTTTAATACACTTGTCAGTTGGGTGCCATGGGGTGGGGGCACAATGCCAAGTCAATATCAAACACAAACTATACAAGTTTATACATTTCAGTCCTGAAGACAAGTAGTTTTTCTGTGGGGATTTTTAACCATCAGAACCATTGGTTTCTTCATCCAAAGCTTTACACATTCATGTTTGGTCATCAGCCTTCTGTGGAAGCAAATGCTAGACTAAGGACCATTTGTTGTAGCATGTCCTGGTGGTCTAGAGGTCTAAAGCACATACTGCATGACTCCAGACACAATTTCGTTGCATGTCACCTTCTCTCCCCTGTATCTCCTAACACTCTCCACTTCACTGTCAACTATCTAGTAAAAATGACATAAAAAATTATCTTAAAAAAAAAAAAAAAAAGCATTCACTGTGTCTGAACTCATATTCACACTTACAAGTACATCTTGTCCAACCACTTAAAAATACATCTCGGAAACAGACACTGGGCATCCCCGACACTGAGTACGAATGATTCTTAACTGGAGCAACCCATGTGTTTCTTAGCTTAGTCACTTTTATTACACTACTCCCTTATGACCAGAGTGATGAGACTGGGAAAGCACCTAACTTCAGGTACTGTATCCATGAAAGAAAGAAGGAGAAGCGGCTCTCCACCATGGCCAAGAGTTTTCCTCTTCATTGTGATTGCTGGTGGTTTGTACATTGTGGTTATGTGTCCTCTGCCACCTCTTTGTTTTGCTCTAGCAGACTGCGGCGGCGCTTTCCCTCCTCCCCTGCTTCTTCAGTAGCTGGATGCGGTTGTGGACGTAAAACTTGATTGCCCTCCAGTCTCGCTGGTTGCTGACCAGCAGAGGGCAGAGTTCAAGGCAGCGCTCACAGTCTGCCTTCGCAGGGACACGCAGCTCCATGAGGTTTCTCTTCAGGTGTGTCTCCACTGCTACACGCTCCGCCTCTGACCAGGGACGCTTCAGCACTCCACGCTTCCCTATGAGACAGAGGAGGTGTTACTAAGTGTAAATCAATGATGATGCTTGGAAGTCACAGACTGTTACTGACTGATGATTACCTGATTTGGGTGGAATACATCGCCTCTTATGGACATTGGCTATCGATGGGGTAACTGGAGAAGGGATGGGTGCTCTCTTCTTCCGTGGTGGTCGGCCCGGTCCTTTCTTCTTCACCATCACCTCAGCCTTCTCTTTAACTTCCTCCTTTTCTTCTTCTGCCTCAGAATCCTCTGAGAAGGAGTCTGCTGAGTTTCCAGACATGACTGAAGGACAGATAAAACATTAGGTAGTTAATTCAAATCTAATGACTGACATACAGCTTAACATATTCTAAGCAAAGAGTTCAACTGCAGTACTGTTACTTATTAAAAACATTTCTTAATGAAATGGTGCAAACTAGTAAAATCTGGCTGTAATCTGCTTTGCTACTTTGCTCAGCTCTAAAATGAAATGTAATAATGCAGCCGTTGAAACGTCCTGGATTTGTACTAGATTTGTGATATTCCATATCCCAAGTGTGTTTTGTAGTATTGTAGCTTTTTGAACTTAAAAGGGGACACTTGAAGGGAATGAATGAATGTGTTATTGTTATTACGCAATGCAGATAGTTTTAGTTTTATTTTCACGTTTTCAAATATCCACTAATGAGATTTTTGTTGCAAGAAAAAAAAATGTGTGCACTGAATTTTGAAAAATAGAAAAACTACACCTGATACCGTAATAACAATGTCTCTTTTCCAGAAAAAATCTGGAAACTCCACAAAGCTTACTGTGAACATTTTACTATTTTCTGCCTTATATGAATTTTTTTTTTAATTAGGATTATTGGACCAAATGCTATTCACCAGTCATGCTTTTTTTATTTGACCCCTCTAAATTAATTTAAGTGGCTGACATTCCTTCCACAGTCCAATACATATTAATACTTCCACTTTAAAAATAACAATGTGTTCACTTAACATCACTCAAAACAGATGTTTGGAGTTCAATCTTACCAAAGGTTCTCAGAAGCAGAACCTGACATGAATTGAACACTGCATGCATGAAATACCTGCTGATGGGCCCAGGGGTCTATTCTTTTTTTACTGAAAAAAGAAAATATATAATGCAACATCTTACCGTCCAACTCAAGGCAGATGTGCTGCAGGCTCATTCCTCTGAAAAGCACACCTTCCCTCTCTCCGTAAAGAACAACACGACCCACACGACCCATGAGTGCAGGATCACGTATGATAGTGGAGCAGTTCTGGGTCACGTGGTACTCTCGCTCCAGGAAGTCCTCCAAGCGTTTGGTAGCTCCGCCCTGGCCCTGGCCCTCACCCTCCTCTAACAGTAGCAGTTGGGTAAGGATGGCTACCTGTCGCCGCACTCGCGTTGCTGTCAGTGCTCCGGGGTTCTTGGCCCCGCTGGCTCGTGCCAGGTTTCTCAGGAGGTCCGTGCCCCGGAGAGGGGTAGCAGGAGAATGGTATGGCCGGGAGAAGACATAGGGGCTCTCTGGGTCAACACCCACGTTGGGGCTGGTTTGAAGAAGCAGGTCCAGGCAGGACTCACAGTGTGGCGGGAGAATAAGCGGCTGGATACGACCACGCTTCCCTAAAACACCAGCCCGCGGGAGTTGACTGAGGACCTGGCGCTCAAAGGGTGACAAGAGGGCTTCCATGCCAGAGGGGGAGCTGGTGCTGGTGCTGGTGCTGGTGCTGGTGCTGGTGCTGGAGCTGGAGCTGCTCTGTGGGGTGATACGGTTGCGGTAGTCCTGGATAGTGAGCTTGGCCACCTCACATTCACGGTGGCGGTTGTAGAGGATGAGCAGGGAGAGGCTGGAATGGCAGAGCAGGCGCCAGGCCTCAGCAGAGTGAGGTGAGCGGGTTAAAGACAGGAAAGAGGAGTGCTGCTGGCGGCGGAGGTACAGGACCAGACAAGAGAGGGAGGAGAGCAGCGGTGACATGTGATGTCTGTGTGTGCTGGAAACACAGAGAGAGAGAGAGAAATAGCAGTTGTAATCACGATGCACCACCCAACAATGTTACCAATAAATATGTAATGGGAACAAAAGTGTATCAGAGACAACCACACCTTACAATCTCTCCATTTTTCTCCTCTGGCACATCTTCTTCCCCTTCTGCACTAAGCTCCAGATCTTCATCTGGATCTATATCTGGCTCTGGAGTGGGAGGTGGAACCAGTTCCTCTTGACTTCTTGAGCTCTCCACCTCCACCTTCTGCGGCTCTTCTTGCTTTTCTCTCTTCATCCTCCGACCCCTTCGGGGAGTAGACGGGGGAGGTGGTGATGGACTCTTTACCCGAGACACCATCGGGGGTGTAGGGCGTTTTGCCGCGGGCGGTGGTAAGCTTGGCCCCTTCTTGGCGGCTGCAGGTTGAGCTGAAGAAGGCGGTGAAAGTGAGAGGGAGAATGAGACGGCACCTGTGCTCGAGCGAGTCGCTGGTGATTCCCTCTCCCTGGAGAAGAGAGAGGGCGGTGCGGGGTTTGAAGCGGAAGGCTGAGGGACAGCAAAGGAATGACTGTGAGAAGCGGCGGTGGAGGACGATGAGGGTTGAGGGTGTGTGGCGCTGCCATTTGAAGAGTTGTGCGTGTGGAGGTGTGCCAGCTCCATGGCTGTTCTGACCTCAGGCTGGTTGGCGTGGTGTTTCTCCAGGTGCCGTGCCAGAGAGCGATAGTGGCGGCCGCAGTACGGGCAGTGCTGCCGCCGGCTCACTGTGGCACCGCTGGAGCTGCCAATGTTTATGTTAATGTTATTGTTGATGTTGGTCGTCGGGGGTGCCAGAGTGCTGACTGGGGGCTGGGACTGGGATCTGACTGGGGGTGCAACAGGTGCTGGGCGGGAAAAGGAAGAACATGGACGCCCAGGTCCTCTGGTGGAGGTGGGCGCGCTCTTCTTCTTTGAATTGACAGCAGCTGGCAGCTTGCGCTTCTTGCGGCGGCGCAGCATCCGGCCACGTATTTCTTCAATTTCCTCCTCTTCATCATCGTCATCATCATCGTCATCTTCCTCCTCTTCGTCCTCCTCACGATCAGAGTCACTGGGTTCAGAGTGGGTGAGTGGGGAGGATGAGGGTGATAATGACCAGGAGGGGGTAAGGTAATCAGACACAGAGAGGGACAGTGGGTGCGGACCAGCCTCATCCTCCTGGTGAGAGACAGATTTCAAATTCAAACCAAACCATTAGCTCAACATGTAGCTTCATTACAGGATCTACATTTTCATTACACTTGAAGTTAAATGTTAATAGCAATTTTGTTGTCCACAAATCCTGTGTAAAAACAAGTAATGTGTCAGTCCATTTCACAGAATACTTTGACTTTCCTTCCCACAGGTTCCTACTGAAATCTCACAAATACATTGTTTTAAGATCATGTAGTACATTTTTGGGGACTATTTTCTCCCACAATTTTGGTGCATGAGCATTAACAGCAGCAGGATTGTGTATAAAAGATCAACTCAAAATAAACTACAGCCTTTGGCTTCAAAGGCAACACCTGTTAAAATGATCAATTCATTGTTGGTTTTGGTCTTTTCATGGGATTTGTTGACAAAAAAAAATACGGACTATCACCAGACTTGTCCTGTAATCGTTCCTTGTCCACTTTATCCCAGTTATCATCAAGTGAGTTGCTCACCATTGCATTCTCGCCCCAGTCCGTCAGGCTGTAGTCCACTGTGATCTCCTCCCCTTTGGCGATGTCTCGGATTGCTATGACAACCAGCCGCACCTGGGTCCCACAGTGGACCTCTCGAATGCGGCAGTTGGGTGGTGGATGGAAGAGCACAGGCCCCCGAACACCACTCGCCCCTTCCTCACCCAACTCTGGCACACTGAAAAATATAAAAATTATGTTAGCAAGATGGATCCCAGACCTAAAAAGCAGCAGATCACAGTGAACATGGTCAGGGTGCTCCTTACCAGAGCTGAGTGGGATCAGGCAGGTAGTAGGGACTGCCAGGTGGAGGGAGGCGGTCTTCTGCGCCCTCTGGGTACTGGCCATCACCTGGGACACAGTAGACAGTTGATTCTAGCATATTTTAACAGCTTCATCAACAACCACAGGCCTTGTGTTTCTCCTTACTACAATACACTCCTGAATAAAACATAGCACACTTATTTTCCATAAGCACCAGAGTGAATTAAAACCCCCAACAGCATGTGGCAAAGTGTGTGTTTGTGTGTGTGTGTGTGTGTGTGTGTGTGTGTGTGTGTGTGTGTGTGTATTTCTATATATACCTGGGCTGTAGCTGTGTTCTGACATGCTCTCCTCCTCCTCATCTTCTGTTACATACGCTCGGTCACACACCTTCACAGGTGTCCCCTTCCTTTTTCTCCCACACACGCGGCTGTAAAAACAAGACCAGGGCTTCGTTTAGCACAATGATACATTCAGACAAAGCAGTACCTAAGACTTTCCTGGAAAGTCTAAGGTATCTTAAGTATCCGGGTGGAAGGCAGCCCAAATGGAGCGGAGCATGTGATACCTGTTGCAAAGCAATGCTTCAATCTGATCACAGAGCCTTTCTATCAGGTGGATGACTCATCCACTATAACAATAACGCTATAAACTACTTGCAGTGGTGACCACGGTGTGTTTCTTCTACTTCAGAAAAAAATGTAATGCCTTTGATTTGACAGGCAACAAAAACAAAGCCATCTACAGGTGTTGCAATTTAGAGCTGAAACTATGAGTCTATTAATCAATTAATTGATCAACAGAAGAATAATCAAACTATTTTGATAACTGATTGTTTCATTGGTTTTGCAAGCAACAATGGTGACACAATACCAAATATTCTGATTCCAGATTTTCTAACGAGATGATTTCCTGCTTTTCTTTTTCAAATATAATTTCAAACTAAGAATTCTTGGGTATTCAGATTTTTGGTCGAACTGAGGATGTCATATTCAGTTCTGCAAAGTGATAGCCATTTTTGGTGTTTCATAGACTAAATGATTATCTGAAAACATAGTCAGCAGATTAATCAGTAATGACAATAGTCTTTAGTTGCAGCCCTAATTGAATTTATCTTGATGTAAGACAAGAAAAGGCAGCAAATCCTCACAATTAAACGTCTTTGGAATGTTTGGTGTCATTGTTTGAAAAATTACTCATAGATTGAATCAATTAATTTTTCTTTTGATTAACTCATCCATTCGAGCCCAATAAAAATACATTTTACTGCCTGTATAATGACCGTAGTCCAACCGCCATTCTTGACTTAACATTAAGTTACAGAAGAATTTATTCTAGCACATTATGTTGGTTTACTGTCCTTGCAGCAAGTTTAACTGGCAATCCATGTGTAAATCAGCCCAAAATAGAAGAGATGTGGTAATCACTGACCATAACTGTTCTTCTGTAAACAGACAACCGGTGTGGAAGCTATGATTTCAGCTATCTCGATTATCATTATGATTTTTAATCAAAATATTGAAAATGGCCCCACCCCTTTCTACAATCACGTCATAGTGTATAAGTGCATTTACACAAGAGTGATTGCCACAACAAAGCGTGCTTAAATCACTGAGTCTGGTGACAGCCCACTGTTTTCAGGTGCATTTTGGTGGTGGTCAGCAACTTTGTTTACTCAAAGCAAAACTAGCCACGAGTCATAATCTGCACCAGCTGAACAGTCAGGCAGCGTTGGGAGCGTGAATATACTGACATTGTTGAATAATATGTTCAGGGATCTGGAGTCTAAGAAATCAGACATACAGCAGGGATTATCGACAAGAGAGCAGATCACTGATCGGCGAGGTTACATTGATGATTTAGGTTGGGTGCATGCTAACATTAATGCTAAACTGTGGCTAGCCTGTTAGCTTCTAGCAGCTAACGTTAGACTTCTTTGCCGTCAAAACATCAAAAATGAAAGGCTGGTGATTAAATGCGAATCGAGGCGGGTACTGGAAGACGCAACCTCATAGGACACAACAGCTGTAACCAAAAAGCACTTCTCCGGCTACGTTTTCTGCAACATTACGGTGAAATCATGCACGCGAATAAAGGCTTCTAACGTTAACTAAACAAACGCGCACGCTTGCAGCGGCGCGTGCGTCTCTGGCTCTTGCATTTTGCTCACAAATCCCTGGTGAAAACAACCCCGCGCGGCGGCAAACCGGAGGCTCGCCGCGCTCACTCACCCCCGTGGCGGCGGTGGCTTGCTCCCATCCCCGTCGCTGTCGAGGGTCGGTGGCTCCCGGTAGTCAAAAGGCGACCGTACATTCTCCGCCATTAGGACTCCCTTCGCTACCTCTCGCGCTCCGGTAGATTGCACAACGCGCATGTGCACAACATCCTTTGGGGTTCTAATGGTAAAATGGGGTGCACCCACCTCTGAGGAAAGTAAAGGCCTATTATAACATCAAGCCTCATAATTAATGGATGCACAAGTCGAAAATACAGTATCGTAGCTATTCAGTAGAACGTGATATTTCATGCAATCACGAGGAAGTGAAAGTAAATCAATGCTTTGCTTTTAATCAGGGCAGTCTCCAGTGGTGGAAAGTAACTAAGTACATTTACTTAAGTATTTAAAACTGTACAGTACAGTGTACAGTTTTGAGGCACTTGTACTTTATTTGAGTATTTCCACTTAATGCTATTTAATACTACTACTCCACTAGATTTCAGAGGCGAATTTTGTATTTTTTTTTTTAACTCCACTACATTTATGTGATCATTTTAGCTACAGTTACTTTTCTGATTAAGATTTTATCATTAAGATTTTACATTAAAAACACTGTTAAAAATTAAATTATTGGTTTCTAACCATTTTCACACATGACAAGTTAGTAAAATACAGTGTCAAGTTGGAGATCATTGTCAAGTTTTTAGCAGTTTAAATTTCTCAGAGGGTTTAATAACTTTAATTATCCTAAATTTCAAAGTCAAAGATTAGATAAACATCTCAGACACCCTATCTCTAAAACCAGTGGTGGAATAAGTATTGAGATCCTTTACTTAATTAGAAATACCAGCACAATAATCCATTACAAGTCCTCCATTCAAAATCAAAGTAAAAGTAAACACAGTTACCACAGCTGTCAAAAAAATGTAATGGAGTAAAAACTACAAAAGTTCAGTTTCCTTCCTGTCCCTTCTCTTCCCTTACTCCTATTTTCCTTCAACCAAGAATGCAATATTTCCAAAACCTTTATCGACCTGAAATTGTTCCAGAATACAGAAAACAATTGACACTGAGGGAAACATCCAGGGTAGTGTTACTGCTAATGGTACCATAGGGATAAATCTTTTTCTTTTCTAACTGTTATGTATAGCTTTCTCATTGCTCCCGTTTGGCCCTTTCTCTCTCACAACATGGGAGAAGTACCTTTGCTGTTGGATGTCGATCTTAAAAAATGGCCTTGGAGATTCGCCCATTATTTCATCATTAACTTTTTACATCTAATATGCAGCTGCATTTTCCCCACCTCAACTTGAAGAGCAGA
This sequence comes from Seriola aureovittata, assembly GCF_021018895.1. Taxonomy (NCBI): domain Eukaryota; kingdom Metazoa; phylum Chordata; class Actinopteri; order Carangiformes; family Carangidae; genus Seriola; species Seriola aureovittata. Next base: position 10,306,753 of record NC_079386.1, read on the forward strand.
CACAGGAGTTGTTCGAAAGCACCACAACAAATTCTCAAAGCTTGAGTTTGAACCACTTCCTTTAATGAGGTTTTTGTTGCTGAACCATAAGTAATACACGCATGGTCTAACACGGATCTACACAGAGCTACAAAAATATTTTTATTGCAAATCTTCTCGTACCCCATTCTGACCATGTCATGCCCTGATGAGTACCGTCATCTACCATCTATGTTCATGATAAGTCTGTCCTGATTCTGATTTGAATAAATATATCAAAGTCTTTAATCCAATTATGTATTCTACCTGCTATTCCTATCCTACTTAATTTCATCATTAATCCCTCCTCCCAAACATAGCATATGCCTGTTCTACATAAAAAACTGTCATTACAAATTCTTTACTAATTTGAACTTTCTAAATCTGTTTTCTGACAAATAGCAAGGTCCATGGTTCCTCTACCACTCCTAAATCCACTCTGATGGTGTGACAGAATTCCTCTACTTTCCATATAACATACTAGTCTTTCTGTAATATTTCTTTTCATTATCTTTCCTATATGTGACGTCAGTGCTATCGGCCTATTGTTTGTTGGACTTGATGGGTCTTTCCCTGGTTTCCTGATAGGAATGATCACTGCCTCTTTCCAACCAGTTTGAAAGTTCCCCACTTCCCATACTTTATTATATTACAAACTTAGCAGCTTCATAGATGATAAAACACCTAAGTGCTTATGTAGTAAGGCATAAAAATGACAAAAGTCATCATAGTATAGTAATACATAAAACCTCCTGTTATAGTATGGCATAAAACGTCATAAAAACATCATAGTATGTTAAGACATAAAAGGTCATAAAAATGTCATAGTATGGCAAGGCATTAAACCACATAGTATATTAAGTTATGAAAATGCCAAAAAACATCATAGTATAATAGGGCATAACAATGGCAAAAAAAATCATACTACAGTATGGCATAAAACATCATTAAACAATTGTAGTATAGTAAGTGTGACAACTGTCTCCACCTCTGTACCTGTTGCTTCCTGTGTGTGGCTGCTTCCTTTACAGGTACTAGAGGTGGGTGTGGCAAAGGATTGTCAGTACCTGGGCTCATCAGCAGACCTGGCACACCTGGGCCCTGTGTGCTTGCGCTTTTAAAACCATGTTGGAGCTCAGTTCTGGTTCTCTCTCCTCCTTGAGGCACCCATTTGGTTGGCATTTGGTTTGTTGTTGTTTCTTTTGCTGCACCATTCAACATTGCATTTACACTCTTCTTCACTCATGCACCCACTTACACTGCTGATTTTACAGATTACTCATACCATTGTTAGTTTAGGTTCTTCTTCTAGATTTATTGTCTTCTTTCTTTCAATAAAACATTTGTTATTTGGCTTGTTTGTGTGCATCTTCCTCTTTTGTCATGGCCGTGTGGCCCGGTTTGTGACATAAAGCATAGAACGACATAGTATAGTAAGTCATAAAACTGCCAAAAAACGGCATAGTATGGAAAGGCACAATAAACAACATAGTATAGTGAGGGATACAAATTTCAAAAAACATCATAGCATAGTAAGACATAAAAAGTCAAATAAAACGTCATAGTATGGTAAGGCATTAAACGACATAGTATATTAAGGCATAAAACGTTAAAAAAGTCATAATATGATAAGGCATCAAATGACATAGTATAGTAAGGCATAAAATGTCAAAAACCATCATAGTATATTAAGGCATAAAAGGTCATTACAATGTCATAGTATGGCAAGGCATCAAACAACATAGTATAATAAGTCATAAAAATGCCAAAAAACGTCATAGAATAGTATGGCATGAAATGTCATAAAAACATCATAAATGTTAAGGCAAAGACAACACATCTTAGTATTGCCCTCTTAATTTCTTTCAAAGTACTACACATGTACTCTTAATATCATCCCTTCCCTCAAGAAGTCCAGGATGAGGTTATCTTGTCATTACGCTTCCTCTCTTCTCCTCCTCAGTCAAGTTATCAGGACTATAGATTTGAATAAGTGCCTTTGCTTTCATGTCTACCTTCTCTTCATACATACATTCCTGCTTCCTTCTCCATTTTCAGTGCTCGATACTGCCGCCCCTTTCTGATTGGCTGATTAGCAGCTTCTAGTAATGTTGTTTTAAACTTTTTTTATTTACATCTAGTGTATGGCTTTCTGTCTCACATATGTAGTTAAACACTTCCCATTTTGCACTGCTAAATACACACTTCCCATATATTTCTCATTGTTTCTTATTTATTTGTAACACTAGAAAATGATCACTCCCCACTGATATTTCTTCTGCTACATCCCACCCACATATCCCCACTGAACTTCTGGATACTAAGGTTAAATCTAGCATTAGAAACCTGGCGATCTAACAAAGTGTTTCTTGTGCGCTCTCTAATCTATTCCTGATTTTCTTTGCACTGATCCAGGCAAAATTATTTCTTCTTTTCTCCCTTTCTCTCACTACCTTGTTTTATCTCCATGCTATCATCACTATCAACTCTGTCAGAATCTTCCCACTCTGGTCCATTCACAAGACTATTGTGTACAGCATTTGAATGGAATTACTAATTACTTATAGCTCTTTCTAGGAAATTTCTGTGGAAATTATTAGCACATTGATGAGAAATAAAGGCCATTGCCAACAAAATACAAGGGTTAAGATTGCGTTTAATTTTCAATGCACATCCATTTATTTATCACAGAGATAAAAGAAATGCATGACATTTAGAAATTCACAATGCCAGCAAGTCTGGAAGTCACAACTCATTCACGCAGTGACTGTGTATGCTGTGTCAGGCCTTTAACACCACAGTGAATTTGTTGTGGTGCCATGTGTTTGATACTTTTTGCAACAGACAGTACAATCCTACCATAAAATATTAGTCTAACACAGAGGTCCTCCAACATTGTTTAGCTTCCAAACGAGGGTATGGCAGAGACAATTTGAGAACCACTGCTCTAATAGTTCAAACTTGTGAACAGTGTAGCAGCACATTCAAGTATGACATCAGGAGAGAACTTGGTGATCAGAGCAGCACACATGACACTTGATCATCACAGATTGTGCCAAACAATAAACTATACAAGCATTCAGAATATGAAAACATGAAATATGATATGGAATTATTTAGATTAGGTATGCTAATAATGTGGTACATTAAGAGCTAAAATGACCTATTAAAATAGCAAAGGGTTACAGATTCAGCTGCACATCAGTCACAGTTTATCAGTCATGTATTTTTGGCTACATTCTAGCAGTTAGTAGATTTTGGAGTGTTATGAACAGCAGATATTTAGTCATCAAAGGTCAATCCACTTAAATAAAATAAATTACACACTGTATACAAAAGAAGACATTTTCAAACAGTCTAACTCTGCCACTGCAAAGCAAAGCAAAGCAACCTTTATACAGTTTAAAGTCTGCACTCATTTCTTTGTCAAAGGAAATAGCAACTGTGGCAAACCAGAGGTCATTTTAGCACTTGCTGTGGAAATACCAATGTCTGGGAAAAGCTGTCTACTGGGCTTTATTAAAGGAGCTTAGTTGTGATTTTAGTTAAGCAGTACATTTTAACCTCTAGTGTTCACAGACAATATTCCACATTACTTCATATTTAATTTGGAATAAGTAAAAGGGAAAGCTGGCTGTTAGTGTTGAGTGAGTTCATACATGTTGTTAGATTTAAACAAAAGAAAATTAGATCTCCTCTGTTCCTTCCCTCTCTGTATGTAAGACATGGAGGGTCTGCACTGCATGGTCAGCCCAGTGGATTAGCTCCATCAGCACTTGATAGGTCCACATTTTGAGGCCAAAAACTCCCCCTGCACCATCAGTTTCCTACACAGAAGAGAGAAAGTCAACATCAAATGCCTTTCATTATACCGAGATACAGTACAAAAGAAAAGAAAAGGTGTTTATTGGATAAGTAAGCTAACGTAAAAAGGTGTTTGTGTTAACCTCACACAAATATACATTTTATAAGCAACTATCTAGTCTCATCGTGCTATGTTAAAAGTTTGAGAGCTAGGGGAGATCCAGCAGATATGGAGCAGCAATTCATTTGAAGTCATATTTCTGTCCACTTGATGTATGCAAGTCCTATACTTTTTAGCTCTAATGTTGGTCTCCACCAACTCCTTGGAAAAATATCTGGCTCTATAGCTGCTAAATGTTCCACTATGTTCACCAGCTAGTCTCTCACTATATCTCTCTGCTGATTGGTGCTGGGCAAAGAGCATACAATGGGCTTGCAGAACCTTTTTGTTGAAAACTGCTGTCTGCTGCAAACAAAAACAACATCATGGAAGCCATGAGAGTGAACCAAAACAACAAAACAAAACAAAACAGTTTGAAAGATGCTAAAACAGAGTTGGTTGATAATTCTCTGTGGGTTCATCACTACTAGTGACACCTTTTGCATCATTTAATCTATTGTTAATAAAGAAATATTGATTACAACACAGTTAAACTGCTATATCTAGATTGAGTTAATTATATGAATCTTTGTTCCCAACATCAGCCACATTTACATAATGGTGTTAATCATGTAATATAGGGTTTAGTCACAGCCTTGTTGAAGCTTTAAATTTTCCATTTGACAATTATGTTATTAAGATGTCAGAGACCAGGTAGCTTGGATATCCCCTGCTTTGTGGGGACCTTTTGTGCTGAATGCTTGTGTCAGATCTGATATAGTTTAGCTAATTGTAATGATACCATAATAAATGCATGTAACTTAAACATGTAGGTGACAAAAATGTATTTCATGGAGAAAAGGAGGGTTTCTTCTCACCTGACTGACATAGGGGCTGTATACATTTACACTATTGTCTTTTTTAGTGGTAATGACGCAATATTAAGTTATTGTTATGTAATTTGTTATATAAAAAACAAACATATTTTTAAAATACTGATAATGCACGACCCTTTCTTCTGCTTTCCTGTGTTCAATTCATTTGAATTTGTCATATAAATATGTTATTTGACAGTATAGTGAACTACATTTAATACTGCAACTATGTAACTGGAAGATGAATGCTACTGATGTTTGATAAATATCACTTTCTCGTAACCATATGAGAGGACCGCTAGCTAACTAATTATAACAAATACTTTACCTCATTACACTGGTGGTCAGGGGTGACTTCCAGGGTCTTGTCCTCAGTCTCAACCAAATCTTTGGTGCTGTGGAGCAAGTGCTCCAGCCGGACTTGGACGGTCTTCCTCATGGTCTCATAGTCGCCCTCCAGATCACCCCATTCCTCCACCTCCTTCAGGATGACACAGTGGAGCAGCCCCAAGCACCGCCGCAGAGCTGAATGCAGCAACTGCACCTTCTCCTCGGTGCTGGGCTCCTCCGAGTCCGGGGACAGGGACACGATGCGTCTGCCGTCTGGGGTGTGGTCCACTAAGAAGGTCTCCTTTGCTTTCTGGAAAGGATGAGAAATATAGATCTTTTTTTTATGACTGCAAAGCAGACAGATACAAGGTGCTACTGGCCTTGTACTTGTACCTTTAATCTTATTCTAGATCAATTGCAAATTGAACCCAAAGTGAAAATCGCATTGATTGTATTGATTAATTAAAATGTACTCTAAAAAGGAAGATGAGGCACAGAAGCATGACAGCAGGAAAAAAATCCAATGCACTCTATCCATTAGGGGGCCCCAGGGAAATGGGGAAGAGGTGGGGGCGTCTTTTAGTGTAATTACGCTCTGCACCACAGCATCCCTTCAACAACACACAAGTGCATAGTGGTGCATATTAAAAGTATATCCAGTAAAAGTCCCACATGTAATTCAAATGCGACAGGTAGCTAGCTGCCTCACAACAAAAACATGCTCGCAAAAGCCCCAACTAACGGGAACGGGAGTGTATCCCACCGCCTGACGAGTATGAGGTAAGCATAACGAGTGTGCAAACTGATAACTCACATATAGCTGGAGCAGATGAGTACATTCGTGGTGCAGTAGACGGGCGAGAGCCACCGCTCTCCCCGTTCGCGACCGGCCAGTCACCGGCGCGTCCAGCACGGTTATCGTCTGCTCCTCCTGCTCTGCCATTTGCACTCCAGCCCTGTTTATATAGGTGGGTTAGCCGCGAGCTGGATGAAGACCGAGTGGAGAAATATCTCCCTCCCCTCCAAGGTCGTAAATATTGGCACAGAAACAACGTGTCGCGGAATCTTTTTTGGATACTTCAGCGGTTTGAGCACGAGCCGAAGGTCCTCACAGCGACTGTCAGTGCAGCGTGTTTATGTCGGTGTTCATGTTGGCATGCACGCGACCAGAGGGGATTTAATTGGTTCCGCAAGCCACAGGGGCGTTTTTAGGGGGACGCACAGGAGGGCCTTTTTTGTCCCAAAAAACGTCACCGTGTGGCCCACCCATCCTTCCGCAAATAATAAAAACTCTCATTATTGGGGTAGTTTTTTTCAGCCACTGCAAGCTAGTATGGAAAACCACAAGGGGTGCAGCATATGATATTTCTGACCAATAGAATAGGCAGTTAATCTAAAAAATTGACACATACTGCAAACCACTTTTTAGTAAAGAGTACAGAGAACAAAAGCTCTGGTACCCACGTTTTGCATCGTCCCTATGGAGAATTATGATTAATTTTTTATGGAAAGATATTTTCCAGATTCATAATTTATGACATTCACTCATTTAAAAACATGTTTAGAAAATGTGTTATTTGGAATCTAAAATTTTTATCAACACATTGACAAATATAAGGCAAAAGTGAATTTAGTTCATTTAAAATTGGCAAAATACCGTATCCAAAAAACTACATACACCTTTTTATTACCCTGCAATCACACCCAATCTTCTCCTCAAAGAATAATAAAGTTATTAGCAATTACATTTTTGTTTGTTTTTTTGTGGATGTTTTCATGTAAATACACCATCCTGGCCATTGTTGTAAATAAAGTTGGAATAAAAATATGTAATAGAAATTTCGTTTTTTGTCAGATGAAATAAGTGTAAAAATGTAAGATTCTTAGTTTACGTTTGTAAATGCGGGATTCCAGTTTTTTTCTGGAATTTTCTAAAAACACTTATTCACTTTGTCATTATGTATTATTGAGTGTAGATCGATGGGTAAAAATGTCAATTTTAATCATGTACATGTGAATCTACAACACAGTAAAGTGTGCAAAAAGGGAAGGGGTCTGAGTACTTTCTAAAAGATAAGTAAAAGTTAACTGAAGTCATTTAGAAGCAGTATTTGTGTTACATAGTTTGTCCACCAGGGAGCACTGGAAAATAAATTTTCAGCTTTATAATTACCAGCTTTAATATGTAACCAATTATAAACAACTATGTGCATCTTCTGCAATAATTTACTAGGCTGCTTTTCATTCATCTCCTGTTCTCCTGTATTCAGAATTAGGCATTTGCTTAAATCTGACATAAATAAAAATCATACTGATTCGTAACTAATTGATATTGAAATGTGTTGTTTCTAATAAATCAGTAAATTTTGAATCACCTTGTTTAAATGATTTGTCCAAAAAAATACTTCCACTCAAAGACTTCAGAACATAATTTGTTTATTATAGTTATTTTGGACACATTTTCTGATAAATTAAGATTGGAAGCTTATGAGTACTCAGTAGTAGTGGCAGTGTACAGAGGTACATTTTATTATCTAACATTGCTTCAAGACAATTGCTGACAAAAAAAGTCAAAGTGGAAGGTGAACAAATACAATCAAATGAGGAAGGTGATTTTGATCTTTTCTTTACAAAATGTGGGAGACACTTTGACATGTCACAGTAGGAAAAGCACAGCTGTAAATAATGAATAAAAATAATAATAACAATAAAAGATGACTGAATTCCATTTAACTGCTTCAGCTCACTGTCAGGGATTACTAGCACACCAGCAGAACCAAATCACTGATAATCGATAAAAACGACTTATTTTAGATTTTGACTGTAATCTCTTCTTGTCAAACCTCTACTGACAGCAAAACAAGTTAGATTTGTCTCAAGGTCCAGACTAAACATTCAATACATTTCAATATGTCTTGTATTATCTTACACCAAAGATTCTTTTACACAGAGAACCTAATTTGGTTGTAGTTGTTGCTGAAGTTTTAAGTAACTGTAACTACTGAAGTTATCCTCATTATCTCAAAGACATTTGTCAATTTACCTTGCAAAACAGATGCATATAAACAGAACAGGGATACTATGGGAACATAAATGTAATTTTAGACTTTCTTGTACATAATGCACAATCATCTTTCAGTCTAACATACACACGTATATACAAACACAAGGTGATAAAACAAAAGTTATAAAATATTCATTAAGTGGTAAAATAAGTAATGTACTCTATAATATTACAAATTATACTCCCTGATATGAAGTAGCTCTGTAACTGAGAACTGTATGCAACTACTATGTTATACTCCATGGAAATAAATTCTGTTATTTCAAATATTTATGTCAGTTTATGAACTTTTGACATTTTCTTCAGTCTTTTGTCCCTTCATCTTACCCTCTATGAAGTTCCTCATTCTCTATTTAGATTAAATTATCTCCATGAATCTCAGCACACTGTAACAGAATCTGTCTCTCTCCTTCCCGCTCCCAAACAATCCCCTCATCTTCCTTCCTCCTCTCCCTGTTGCTCTCCCACATTATTTCCCCGACATCCTCATGACTGCTGTCCACTATAACCCTCTCCCACAGCTCACCCTCCCCGGGTATCTGTGCACCTTCGTCAGCCTCCCTACCCCACTGCGTGTCCTGCTGGGGAGCCAGGGTGGCGACCGAGCTCAGGGTTAGGAGCGTGCTCTGGGAGTCCGCAGTGATCATGGATGTGACAGTGCTGGCAGGAAGGGTGGGGAGTTGGATGAGCTGGGGGTGGCTGGTGCTGGGCAGGTGAGTGGAAGAAGCAGTGGTGAGGTGCAGCAAGGTAGGGGCTTGCTGCTGGTGTGCTACCTGCAACATATGATGTGTTGGCAGTTGGAGGAACTGGCCTTGAGATACATCTAACTGAGCCTGTTGAGCGAGTGGGAGCACAACCTGCTGCAGTGGAGTGAGCGTACCACCCACCACCTCCTGGCTCTCCGGGCTGACAGAGGGCCGGTCAGGCTGGGTGAGCACTGGGACAGTCTCTGTTAGCGGGGTGGGGCTGCTTCTTACTGAACCTCCATTAGCTGCTAAGGCTTCAGCTATGAGCACCTCGGGGTGGCTCTTGGCCTTGTGGGCAACAACAGAGTCCTTTTTCTCAAACTTTTTGCCACAAATAGAGCAAGAGAACTGGTAGGAGGCTTCTGCATCATGCTTCTTCATATGCCAGTTTAAGGAGGCCTTCTGACGGCAGGTGAAACCACAGATCTCACACCTGCCACAAGGTGGAGACAGAAAACAGGTTATAGTCCAAACTGATCTAAAGCTCAAGTTTCATCTCAGACCCCTTTACCTCCAGTTTCACTGCAAAACTTGGATATTGGTCACAACTTCAGCAGGGTGGAACAGATAATTTACACCAGGTACCCTTATTGGATTATACACTGGAAATAAACAATAATATCACATAATAAAATGACCAACAAAGACAGATAAAATGATTATCACAATAATACCAAAATATTAATATCATAAAAATTAAAATCCTATCACTAATTATGATGCAATCCCAGCAATAGGTACAATTAAAGAGGCTTTTCATAAAAAGGGTTTATAGTCTAAATCTTCATTCAACCCTGGATATACTGTAGTAGCCTATATAATGTATGTAATGCAACGCAAATTTTGCAGACTAAGCAGGATTCAATACTAGAGTGGTGTAAATACTGCAGTGACAGAAAGGGCTACAATAGTTAACAATGTGTTCAGCGTTTGATGTGTTTCCTATATGTTCTGTTAATTCTGACGAAAAATGTTTTTATTTAGCCTTAAAAAAACCCAAACATAAAACACATAACGATGGAGTGTCTTCATATAAGCGTACTAAGAATATCTGTAGATACCAGAAGCAGAAATAAATACAATTTATATTATATGATTATCCTAAAATAATCCATTCTAAATAAATAAGGAAACTGTTGTGCCTACTCACTGTATTGGCTTCTCTCCTGTGTGGATCATCCTGTGCACAGCAAGGTTATGGGAGCTCTTGAAGGCACGAGCACAGTACTCACAGATGTAGTCCCTTTGATCTGAAAGACAAATGACGAGCAGAAATGAAACTATCTGACAGGAAAGACAAAATATTCAAGTTTTTAAATTAAATAAACCATCTAATTTCTTCTCTTAACTTGGCATGTTCAACTAGGGACTTGAAGCGGCTCAGAATTTTCTTAATGAAAAGCAAATAAACATAAGGTATGCTGCCAGTCTAAACACTGCGTACATAAACATCTGTGCCCTATAACATCACCTGTGTGGTGTTTTGCGTGGCGCAACAGCTGCTTCTGCAGACGAAACAAGCGCCCACATGAAGGGTGATCACACACATAGTTCTTTTTTAGCAAGTGCTGGTATTTTATATGGTGCTGGAATAAAGAGATGACAGAGAAAGAGTCAGCAGGTTGAAGATACATTCACACTCAGTCCTTTAAAGATTAATCTATTTTTAATCATTCAAACATTAACATCAAGCTTTGCACCTTAAGAGAAGATCACAGATTAAAATAATATGTAAGAATATATCCGTTATATTCCGGTGGGTAAGCTAATATTCTAACTACAGTACAGTGCAAAATTCCAGACAGTGCCTTATTTTTGGGGTTGTCATGGTTACAGCTGACAGGATGGCATACCTGTAGGTAGCGCGGGTGAGCTAAGACAGTACCACAGCCTTCCATTTCACAGCGGACATACTGCACTGGAGGCTTTTTCCTGTAACAACAAAAAAGACTACATTTTATAATAGTCATACTCTATCCAAATAACAAAGATATCAATAATAAATAACATAACAAAGATGTATACCTTCGTTTTGGCTGCCTAGGGGCTTTGTCATCTTTGGGCTGTCTACCTCGCCTAAATGAAAACACATTCAGAAGTTTAGTATGGATTCTGAATTGTCAAACAACACTTGTTTCTCCATACTTTGTTTCTTCATGTTTGACTGTGTGTTATCACCCAGTCTATCATCAATGTGCACAACAATCTTGATCAAAACCTACTTTTTAATGCCATTTCCTTCTTCTTCCTCTTCTGATTCCTCTTTTTTGACTTCCTTTTGTTGTAATGTTGTACGCTGCCTTGATTTTTCCCTAGAGAGTTAAAAGATAAGTTATTACTGAAACTAACATTTTAACATTCATTAAGAAAGGGCAGTGAGCTCAACATACGTCTTTGTCTCGGGTTTATAGTTGAGGTCATCTGGGTCATCTCTGAATGGATCGTCCTCGTTGAGAGTCACATCTGGATCTGCAACGCTAATGTGGACATCAACACCATACAGGCCACAATGAAATTCACTTTGGCAAATCAATGAGAAATCTAACATTTTCTGTGCTGCTCATTTCTTATGTAGAATAACACTCACTTGTCATTGCTTCCTTTCAAAGCGCCCGTTTCCTCTCCTGAGAAACAGATATAATGAATTTCAGCTTGAGATGACTGCTGCATTTAAAATATTACAGTCTTATTGTCATGACATTTGTACAATTATACAGTTAAAAGAACGCAAGTCATCTTTTTCTTACCAAATGATGAAGCCTCCGTGTCTGCTTCAGACTTGCATGCTGTTGCTGATGTGGTGTGTGAGGCTCGGGTTGAAGATCTCCCTTTGCCCTTTCTAGATTTGGACCGCTTTGGTCTGGGAATGTGTTTGGATGCTGAGGGAGTTAGTGTGCCCATGTGTTAGTGACATATCTAATCATATCTCACAAGAACAAAATTCCTGCTTATAGATGATATGCATTTAAGTATGTATACCTTTTTTGACTGTGGATTTCTTGATGGCAGTTCTGTGTAAGAGAGGGTCTATAGTAAATAATAGCCAGGTGAAAGTCAAAATAAATCTGTAGTACAAGGTAATTATACAGATAGTTTTAACTCAACTTTTCTTTGACAGTGAACAAGAACAGAATAACAAGAGCATTCAACACATTTGTTTTGGTTTCTATATCTGGTAATTCTATAGCTTTAAGAAACCCCACTGTTAAAACACATGGCCCACAATTACAGCCACAAGCCTCCTTACACTGCAATTTCACTGGAGCTTTTAACATGCCTCCTGAAAGTAATGCAGTTATGTGGATACTATAGTCATGTACAATATAGTAGCTGGCATCTGTGCACGCACTTACTGCATGACAGGTGAGTTTTTGGAGCGTGATCCATTTCCAAGAAGCAGACTTGCAGGTTTTTTCTTTGAAGTGGCATTCTTCGACTCTAACGTTGTTCCAGCTAAAGCTCCTCTGGCTCGCAAAACACGCAAACAACCGCTGGCACTAGAACGAGAATCACAGGAGTCCGGGGAGGTCACTGCAGTTTTCCCCCGCCTTTTACGTCCTTCTCTCCCTCTGGACGGCTCAACCGAGTCCGTGGATGGTTTAGGGGCCTCCTTTGAGTCTCCGGTAGTCCCAAAACCAGGACGAGTACCCGAAACTTCGTCTTCCTCGGAGTCCATGCCGCGCTTATTGAACAGTTTCGACCCTTTTGTTATTACCTCGTCGTGAAAATAGATAATTTAAGATGAACGTAGAAGGCCCTAGTGGGACCAAGTTTTGTTAGCTCGGTCAAGAGTAAATTTCACGTCAGTACGCAACATTTAATTAGTTATCTGATTAATTAAAAAGTTACGTTGTACGAGGAATATAATTTTACAAACACTGAGCATTATTTACTTCTTAAAGCCATAGCAAACCTCATATTTCTTTGGCTGAGACGGGGCCTTTTTAAGATGCGTCTCCTTTAAGAACAGCAGATGGATATGCGAAAATATTACTTTTGGACCAACGGGCTTCCATACTGTTTACAAAGGACGATTATGGGGAATGTAGTTATAAGTAGACTGCTTCTATTTATGCATTGACTATTATGCAGTTTGCGCAACACCTATTAAAATTTGATCTATCTTGGTTATGTTTGTCCTATGAATAATTAAATTCTACTGTTAATTGTTATCATTATTTTCATACTTATAATCTCTTTCATTATATGGCACACAAAATTCATATCTAAAATAATTAAATACTGCCATTACCATTACTTAAGTTTTTTCTTCTTTCTTATACCCTCTTTCATTATATTGCATACATAACCCAAAGTAATTAAACACTACTAATAATTATAACTACTACTATTCTATAAAGTGTTTTATTTTATTTTTATTTAATTATGAGCCATTCATAAATTATATCTAAAATAATATCCTTATTGAACACAAAAGACAAATATCAAGTTTCCCACATTGTTCAGTGTAGCATGTGACAACTGATAAAGACCGAGGTGTGGCTGGGTCAAAGCATGGCAGTAAAAATGATAAAACTAGAAACTGTTCTGAATGACAAAAATGTGGTAGAGTTAGGTGTGATACAGAACACGGAAGCAAATGAAGAAAACGTAGAAAGATCCTTGTTGGCTTTGTGCCAGTATTATGGAATTTAAATACTATAATTACCCTATTAATTAGGCAAAAATATGTGACTGCTTGTGGTTTTCAGGTTTGAACACACCTTCATATTTTGGTTTCTGATTTGGAGTGACATGAAAGTATTCATAGTTGATTTTATGGATTGAAGCGTGAAACCTATTAATATGTATGTTTTAGCCTATTTATGACAAATCACATTACTTCTAGCTTCCACTACTGTGTAAAAAACTGTTTGTAAAAACCTGAAATTTTCTGAAGTTAGTTTCATGATTCATCAAAGTGATCACAGTTTCTGCCATTTACTTTTCTCATTGTTACGTTATAACTACATTGTATTGCAGCTGTACAGGCCGACTGAATTGAAAGGCTTGCAATACAGATTATGTCTTCTTCATCTACATTTCAGAGCATCTGTGGTTGTTAAGCTGGCATCGTGTAGAGGAATAGAATCTTTCATTTAAAGGCAGTGCCAATGCTGAGGTTCATTTGAAGCAAGGTCCTTGAGTATGAACAAATCAGTTATTGGATGTCCCAATTTTTATAGTTAAAGATAGGGCAGAAATAATTTTGCTCAGTGTTAATTACCTCAAACCTGGTCAGAAATCTTAGTGTAATCATAGGCTCAGACTTACATTGTAACATCCACATGAAAACAACAAAATCTGCCAACTTCATCCGACAATTAGAGGAAACATGTCTCAGTGAGGTGATTAAGCTGACTGAGAAAGTGGAAAACATCACTTCAGGTCTCAGATCCTGGAACTGGCTTTCTGTGTATCAAATGATTGATTTTTAATCTTTGATTTCATTGGAAAGTACTATGTGTATTTTTGTATTGTCTTGTTAATTTTATTTCTTGTCATATGTAAAGCACTTTGAACTGGCATGTTGTTGAAAGGTGCTATTTAAAAAAAATGGCTTTGCCTTAACCCTAATCTGCTCTGGTGGAGCTGCTCAGCGGCCAGTAGACCAGAATGTTGTTGCATGGTGTAACTTACAGCTATGAATGTGGTAGGATATCAGCTTGAACTTATTCATTTGGTCTCAACAAAAACTCACTGGTGTCAAGAGTGTGATGTGTCCCCCCATGAAGCTTGGATTGTTGCTGAACAGGCTGATCTCTTTTTACTCACAATTATCAACGAGGATCAGAACATATTTTCCTGTAAACTGAACTACTGTGAATAGAAAGGAGTGGTTAACGGCTCCCTCAAAACAAAACCTAACTGTCATTTTGTTATTTTTATCAAAGGAAAACACATAATGCTCATCCAAACAGGCTCAGATGTCAGACTAATCGGGCTTACTATGAAAAATAACCAATTTGCACACACTGAAATCTTCCATTTTACTTACCTAAGAACTTAATGAAAAATTCCCTAACTCCCACACCCAGCATTACATTACAATGAACAGATTTTATTTCATGTTGTTTGTCACTGCTATGAGGTGGGCAGACAGGTGTGATTAAGGCTGAAAGAACTGGTTACATGAGACACCTTAAGATGGCTCTTCTCTTTTAGTCATGTTTATGCTTATCAGTGTACTGAAGATTCTTGCAAGACGTCAGTTTGATGGTGTTGAAAGGTGAGTAGTAGATTTTGTGACTCGCAGTTTCTACATTCTTTGAAACAATTTGGATGGAGTCTATATGTGCAAGTGAGATGTTTATCGTTTGAACTGAAAAGAAACCAAACAGCATTAATGCAGACAAGAGAGAGAGAGAGAGAGAGAGAGAGAGAGAGAGAGAGAGTGAGAGCAAGAGAGAGACAGGGAGGGGCAGACACATTCCAGCCCACGGACATAACGTACATAAGCAAAATCCCATCTTGTCATATTTGAGGAAGAACGACAGTGACGAAGTGATTGATAGTCTGCAGCTTCGACTGTTTAAACAAAGCATGTTTTTATATGTCTCATGACTCTCATGAATGACTTCAACATTATTCAACGTCTCCTGAAAAGTTTTTTTTCCCAGCTTATTCACAGTTTTCAGGTATAGACAACTTAGCTGGTCACTTAGGGGACACCACCAGGAAAAACCCTGGTCATGCTTTACTAAGCACCTGACACTATCCCACAGTTCATTTGCTCACATAGCTGTGCGTTTAGATAATCAACTTACTTACGTTCCATTCAAACATTATAATATGATCCATTGCGGGATAAGACTCAAAAGTGCGCAGAGCAACTCCAGTCATGTAGAAGTCCATAGCAAAAGTTCTTTCTTCCTGATGTGGTTGTTGAAATCCTGTCCAGACCTTCCTGTAGTGGATCCACACCAACATTCTCTCTCTATGGATATTATAGAAAATACAACAGAATATATGCCCTTAATGCAGAGTTATTAAGCTGTAAAACATATAAAGTAAATTGTATAAAGGAGGAAATAATACTCATAAATAAAATTAAAATAATATTAAATCATAATCGTGGTCAGGAGATCCACAAGTGACAGTTTAATACTTATAATACCTACACCCAGTACAGAAATGACAGAGACAGTCTCAATGAATGATTACAAAAGGGGCTTTATGTTGGCACATAAATCAGAGGCCAGTTTGAATGCTGGTTGTTTACTTGGATTTATCATCAACCAAAGGAATACAATACAGTATAATCATCACGCATCATTGCAAAAAATACTGGCACAAACAGAAAAATAAATAATTAAATACAGTACATAGTGGTGGTTGATCGAGAAGTCATATTAAAAAACAGAAGTGCATTTGTGCCAGTGGGGGAAAGAATGTAATCTACAACACATCGTCTCATGCTTTTTTGAAACTGCGTACACATGGATCACACAGACTACACTTACTCAGACATAAGTATGCAAGACACGTAGAATATGCTGTTGTTGGTATAAGGTGCTTGGCTTCAAACAATAGGAGGCAAATGCCTTGAATCTGTTGCTTTTTGGCTTTGTTTTGTTATCAGATATACTTGCTGCTCATGGATGCCGATCACTTGCCACCATGAAGTGTGGAAATATTCTAAGCCTATTGACAGGGGAGTCAGGTGACATGGCATGAACTGTTCCATGACATGACTAACTATATGTATATCCCACCTGATGTAAGACATACCAGACGTATACCAGTTTCTAGAAAGTACAGATAATACGATGATATATATTGTCCTTCTCTATCTTCAAAAATCTCCTGAAGGCTCATCTCTTCCAACGGCACCTCCTTTCCTAAC
The DNA here is from genome assembly GCF_021018895.1 of Seriola aureovittata. Taxonomy (NCBI): domain Eukaryota; kingdom Metazoa; phylum Chordata; class Actinopteri; order Carangiformes; family Carangidae; genus Seriola; species Seriola aureovittata. The sequence goes on from NC_079386.1 coordinate 10,323,536, forward strand.
ACCTTTAACACTTTTTAACACCTTTAGCACTTCTTTACCTGATCTCGTAGCACTTGAATTAGATTGAATAGATGTAGAACTAGGTAATTACACCGAAGTCTCCTACTGCACTGACGCTTTAGTTTTGTCCCTCACTTGTAAGTCGATTGGAATAAAAGTGTCTGCTAAATGAGAATATTCGAAGCATCCCAAAAAGGAAATCACTTGGAATCAAAAGATTAAACTGGATTAAATTGATGGATTAAATGGGTTACTAAATTACAGATGTCATTTATCACTAAATAGATGTAATTTATCACTAATGTTATTTAACTTAAGTATTTGAATTATTGTGTAAATAAATATATGATGATAGTGCAGCTATAGTGCATATTGTTTCATTTTTCAAACACAAGAACACTAATGTGGGGGCAGAAAAAACAACATTAAATACTTACAAATTTGATCACATAAGTACATATATCAAAATGAACTTAATAGAAATTAACTTTAATTTCAGTTTGACTTTAATGTAAATTTCTGCTATTGCTTATGAGTAAAGGAATGTTGCGTCAACAAATGTTTTGAGTACTGCAGTGCCCACGGAGACAAACACATTTACTCCACATGGGAATACAACATCTAGCTCCAACAGGGAAGATGAAATGGTAGGAGCTTGAATAATGCCAAATGTAACTTGAGTCAAAGGAGAAACATCAGAAAGAGTGGAGGAAATAAATGCAACTTCAACAGAGGGAAGTGTCAGTAAAAATACTGCTACTGCCAGTAAAAGAAATCCTACTTCTCATGATCTCCCTGTGACTGCTCCCCATGAATCTGTCCCAACAGGTCTGTCACCTAATATTACTACAAACCAACAGGCTTCCAAATCATCAGAGGCAAACCTTAGCACCTTATCTTTTGTTGTATCTAGCACATCCATAGTGGTACATAATGTGTCAGGACTGTTAGACTCCTCAGCTACACTAATGACTCAAACTCATACTCATCCTGACTCTACACAAATTCTTTCAGCCTTGACTACAGCTCAGTCCAGCCGAACTCTGACAATGCAAGAGTTGACCTCCCCTTTACTAAATTCAACTGTGGTGGATACACCAGTACCCAGTGACACCTCTTCAGCACCATTACATGACACCCACACATTTACACACATTTTTGACTCATCCACCTACATATTTGTGACTGCCATTCCAGCCACACCTAAGGCCTCAGACGTCACAGATCATAGTACAGAAAGGAGCATTCCACATTTATCAGAAACAGATGTGCTTTATGCACCTACACAGAAATTCAAAGACAAAACACAGAGAGAGGAGCCAAATTTAACCTCCAACAAATCTGATGACGTGTCTGAGACAGTCATGTGACCCTAACCCATGAGACACAAACCACAGAATACATTGCAGTGCACAGTACATCATTTGCAGTTTCAGGGTCAACTGCAACACCAAATCAAAAGAATTCATCAGTGATAAATGTAATCTCAGCCTCAAATGTAGGTGCTCTCTTTCTAACAACAATATCTACAGCCGCAACAGCAACACCAACCAAAACATCTGTAAAGACAGAATTAACCAAAACGTTGACACAACCTACAAACTCTGAAGCAGCACAAAACTCAACCCATTGGCAATACAAAATACTGTATCGGTGACAACAGTATCTGTTCTAACACAAGAGACAACTTCAACTCTGGAAAAATCATTACAAGCAATCACTTTGTCATCAAAACAAATTTCTGAATCTGCACTTTCAGTATCCACCGCATCACCACAACCACAGACAGCTGCATCAACCACAATAAACTCAACAACAATAACTTACAGCGCAAAAGAGGAGAAATACAAACAACTTGTACACTACAACTAACAGAAATAAACCAAACCGATGTTGCAACAATTCACAGTACAACACCAATGCACGGCATGTCATTTACAACTGAGTCAACAACTCTTCAAACACAAGCCACAGCAGCCATAAAATCAAACCAGCTCACCACAATCAACAACTCCTATACATACTACATCTTCTGAGAAATCGCCAAAACCTGCAGTATCGACAATGATTCCACAGGACAACATAAAATCTGTCAAAACACCATCATCTGTGGATCTGTGGAAACAGCATCAGACACAACCTCCCTATCAATGTATTTGGCAACAGTAACAGAGACACGACCAAGCCGCCAAGGACAACATTCCCAAACTCAAAGTGCCTGTACCAACAGATGGGACTCCTTGCCACAGTATAGGTATTCCTGTTCAAAGAACAGTTAACAGCTATTTAACAGTTACACCAACAAACCTAACTGTGACTCCAGTACTGTCAGCAGTGCCATCCAGCTCTTTGCCATCACCTGGACTTGTGTCTCAAACCACAGCGATCACAGATGTTACCACAAGCTCAACTTCTATCGAGCCTTTATCATTTACCCCAGATGCCTCCCACCTGAATCCTGCCCAAGCCAACACAACCCAGCTACAAGTTAATCCTACTTATTTCCCCTTATTGGGGAGAAATATTGTGTTTTTTAAAATACATTTTCAAAATTTGTTGCTGTGAAGCCCCTTGTCCTGGACCACATTTGCTAAATATGGGGACTTGAAGGTAAGTGTTACCTGCTAAGCTAAACTAACCGACTGCTGGCAGTAGCTTCATATTCACCATACAGGTATGAGATTGGCATCAATCTTCTCAACGAACTCTGAAAGTGGATACGTGTATGTCCCAAAATGGCAAACTATACATTTAAAGTCAGTGATGGTATGATATTTAGTCTGTATGATGGAATACATGTGTTCTAGCTGTGTGCTTAGTCTTTATGCCTCATACGTTCAAGCCAGGTTGATATTTTAATTGTGTCAAGAAATTTCCTGTACTAAATTATATTTCTCATTTGATTTCACAGATACCAACATTGCCACCAGAAGTATACATTATACACCAAAGGCTTGAAATCCTTATTATTTGTAGATCACTGTTATGACCAGTGATCAATATTAATTGAGCCAATCCACACTCTTAATTCATTGTATAAGAGGAATGTGTGTAAAACTGATGGGCCGCTCACTCTCAGCTACTCTCAATCACAAACTAAGCAGATTTCCTGTAATGTGCTGTCACTGATGCAGCTGTTGTTTCTCACACTGAATGTTAGTTTTCTGAGCTCAGCTGTCCATTGATTATGTGCAATAGACTGTTAAGTAGCCTAAATGGTAACTGTCAAGGACAGAGTGTACAACCACAAATAGATATATCACTCAGCTACCAATGCCGTGAACAGTTAAAAAAAGGATTGTGAAAGTAAGTCGGGCACTGAATGATGTCTATAGTGTTTCCTCCAACATGTTTTTGGTGGTTATGCCAGTCATACTGCATTCTCTCTGTGGTATACATGTCTTCATCCACCTTGTCCTTTTTAATGATAAGACTCAGGTCCTATTTTTAAACATAATGAAAATACAAAAAAAAGCAAAACCTGCTGCTAACAAATCTACTGTGTGGTTGAAATTGCAATAAAAGAGATTTATTGTTTAAAATTTATTTCTTTTATTTCTCTGGCTCTGTTTTTTTCCAGGTTCTATTGCCATCTAATCCCCAGTTCAGTTATGGATTTCATTATTTCTTTTATTTACTGAATTATCACATTTTTAAGGCTCACTGGGATATTTTGTCTGACATGTAAAATTTAACAAATACTCCATCGTTCATAATTTTTACCTAATAATAATGGAGATATGCCTTTAACAAATCTTGTGTATAATTTGATGTGCCTTGACTTTTCTTCCATGTTGAAATTTGTTTATTGACTTTATCATTCTGATGTTTTGTGATGTTTTGTTACCTTATCTACCTGCACATTGTGTGCTTATTTTTCTTTTCTACTTAATGCTGTTGTTTATTTTCTTTTTAAATATTCTGGCACCAATACATCTGCTGTTTGGAGCACTGTATTTACACCCTGAATAAACTTGATTATTTATGCTTATATATACTGTGTCATACTTTGTCACTATTTATTCTTTTTCATTTTCTTACTTTCTTTCTGTGGAGTTTGTATTCAGGTCATGTTGAAACATTATTGTATGACAGTATTATGTATATGATTATGTATATCCTATAATTCCATGAGACACTGTTAAATATCACAGTATGGTCTTATTGTCCTGCAGATGTTGACTTTGAGGGATCTTTTACTTAAAGTTTTGTTGAAGCCATAAAAAGTGTTTGAATCTTGCAGTGATTCCTACTCACTAAAAAAGAATTTCACAAACTGTAAATGTCAACCTGAACACAGGGTGGGTCAATGATAAATTTTTACTGCTTATTAAAAGCATGATGTTGTTACTTTGCATTTGTATTCTTTCACTGTCATGTTTTCAACATAGAAGAGTGTGTTTAGTTGTCATAGCCGCTGTGTGCAAACCAAAGAAACTAAAAATGTGTGGAAATCCACAGAATTCATGCTAAGTAGCAATCTCCAAAATTTGTTCATGTTACATCAATATGCAGGTAATAAAATGAAAGTATTTGATTTGATGAGTATAATGCAGCTCTACTAAGAGATAAGTTAGTTCACTTGACTGGAATGCATTGTGCTTTAGATTTTCAAAAAGGCTGAACCATGAAATAGACAAAGACCCAGGAGCCGTTTGGGCAGTTTTTTTTCCTGCTGTCATCCTTCAGTGATGTGTTGAAACATTTCCAGAAAATGTATGACCGCCTATTATGACACTTCCTTTTACTTTTCAGCAATATAAATAAGACCTCAGCAAACAGGTGGCATCACACAAGATGTGCATTGGGGCAGCATTCATAAGGAGCCTTTAAAATAAATTTAAAGAACATTATTAATAAAGTTAGAATATTGCTTGGGGTAAGTACATTTTTGTTTAATTAAATTCTAGATTTTACAGTTATTTTTATGAAATCAAATAAATTACTCTATACTTTACTATAACATGTTTTTGATTGCATGTTATGTACTATTTTGGCATTTCTTGTGAAATCTTGCTCTATTGGATTATTACAATGCTTTGCTTCTAATCTTATTTAGATTTCATTCATCCTATAGTTATGATGAAAAAAAAAATTAATAATGTATTGGTTCATGCAGGAACCTTTTTTTCCCTTATTCCTTTCCATAATGAGGTCAGGGTCTGCTGGTTGTATGGCAAGAGCTAGTAAGGCTTATGACTCCTATGTGGAAAAAGAGTAATCTCAGTCAGCACATGTAAATACATTTTATATCATTTTTAGATCCATTAGACGTTTTAAAATGAAAAGAGTAACCTGTTTTAGTCTGAAATGTAAAGTACTGAGATTGCTATTAACCTTACACCAGGTCTTAAAGGCTGCTTTATAATTATGATACACATTTCTGATTTTTTATACATACAGTTTGGAATTCAATAAAATACTCTACTCAGTCAAAATGTTAACATGCAAGAAATTATTTGTTTTACAGTGCCTTTCAAAGTTTTATTTCCATTGCATTGTTGGCTGCCACCTTTAGCATATTGTAATAACCAAAAGTCAGTTTTTACGATACAAATGTTTGATACAACATAAGAAACATCTACTCAGGGCACTAATGTGTAATGTTAAGATAAAAACAAGACAAAAGTGTGTGAAAGGAAATGCAATTTTGGTGACATTTTATTTCCAGTGTCTATATGCTACAATTTGAAATCAAGTATTAACTCTCAGAAAAAAAACGTAAAACGTAAAAGTGCTAAACTGTGCATCGGTGCTAAGATTAGTCTTCATTTTAATTATAAAATTTCATAGTTAACATTCATAATTTAAACTGTATTCATGGAAATCCCTTTCATTTTGGCGGCATAAATTGACAATGTGATTTCTTTAATTGGGATTTAATTCCTGATATTTTGTTCTTTCTAAGTCTGCAGAACATCTTTCAGATGAAAAATGTCATTAATGTTGTGGAAAGTGGTCATTTAAAACAACTCACTGAACTTAATATATTAATGCTTTAATTTGAATTGTGGTCTTGAACTTGAAATAAAACAAAAAAATTACGTTTGCACATTCATAAAAATATGAAAGCATTTTAATTTACCCTTTTATACCACTTCAAGTACTTAATGTCTGTTTTTTTCCTCATAAGCTCTATAAAACCTAATACTAAACAAAATAACTTACCATTTACAAAACTATGAGACAGTTAATATTAAATTCTGATTAGCTGAGTGAAATATAAAGGTTATGCAGATTATAGTGGTCATAATTGCATAAGGTGTGACCTCTGTCGCTTGTAGATTCCTGTCTGAGGAAAACATGGAAAGTTGAGAGGATCCATTGTGATATATAATATGTTCTTTGCAAGCATCTTTCTTGCTTATGCATAGACCAAAATAAGTACCATAATTGAGTTTCAAATATCACTAATACGTGTCATAATAATAATCATTGAAATTAGTAGTTACATTTGTGCTTACTGCTATGACAAAATATCAGCCTCAGAAGTAAAAATAGTCACTTTGTGAAAGGTAAGGCCAAGTGGTAAAAGCCACAGAAGAGTCCCATACCTACACCCTCATATAATATCTGTGAATTAGTAGTTGTAAAACCATCCTACTTTCAGCCCTGCTATGTAAAAACAAATCTAGCAGAGACATTTGATATGCTTTTATGTCATATATATATATGAGACCAAATAAATGATAAGGTCAATTATATGTGTATTTGAAATATGTACTTGTAGTGGTGCAATAAATTCTAAATCTATAGCTTACATTGCATCTCTGTTATACAGTCTTTAATTATATTCACATTTATGTACTGAACGATTACATTCTATGCTTGGAAGAGCAGGTGCTCCTTTGAAGCAAAGGTGGTAAAAGAGCTTCTATGTTGTACAATTACAAATCAACAGAACAACTTGTACATATGATGATTTACAAAGCTGCAAATATAGTTTAAATTGTACAAAATAATCAGACATTTTCATCATTACAAATTGAACATTAAGTGCATTAGGATGTTTGCTGTTTATTGTGTTTTTTGAGTAAGTCACTGTCCTGTCAAATATTGCAGGTTAAAGAGTAGACACAATGGGTTTTGGACCAGTCTTATCAAGTTTGCTGATACTTACAGGTAAGTTAGTGATTCTTGTAATATAGAGTGGAGGTGTTCACAGTGCTGTGAAAAAAATAGTGTTATTTTAAACACATTAATACTTATGTTCTTTAAATGTAGTGGCCATTGAGCTTGCTACTACACCAGTGGCTGCACAATCATCAGCTACAACTGGTGCATCCACAACAACTGGTGCATCAACCACGACTGGAGGTTCAACAACAACTGGTGCATCAACTACAACTGGAGGTTCAACAACAACTGGTGCATCAACCACAACTGGAGGTTCAACAACAACTGGTGCATCAACCACAACTGGAGGTTCAACAACAACTGGTGCATCAACAACTACCGAAGGTTCAACAACAACTGGTGCATCAACTACAACTGGAGTTTCAACAACTGGTGCATCAACAACAACTGGTGCATCAACCACGACTGGAGGTTCAACAACAACTGGTGCATCAACTACAACTGGAGGTTCAACAACAACTGGTGCATCAACAACAACTGGAGGTTCAACAACAACTGGTGCATCAACTACAACTGGAGGTTCAACAACAACTGGTGCATCAACCACAACTGGAAGTTCAACAACAACTGGTGGATCAACAACAACTGGTGGATCTGCAACAACAGGTGCATCAACTACAACTGGAGGTTCAACAACAACTGGTGGATCCACAACAACTGGTGGATCCACAACAACTGGTGCATCAACAACAACTGGAGGTTCAACAACTACAGTAGGTTCAACAACAACTGGTGCATCAACCACAACTGGAGGTTCAACAACAACTGGCGCATCAACTACAACTGGAGGTTCAACAACAACAGGTGGATCCACAACAACTGGTGCATCAACAACAACTGGAGGTTCAACAACAACAACAACTGGTGCATCAACTACAACTGGAGGTTCAACAACAACTGGTGGATCAACCACAACTGGAAGTTCAACGACAACTGCTGGATCAACAACAACAGGGGGTTCAACAACTACTGGAGGTTCAACAACTACAGTAGGTTCAACAACAACTGGTGCATCAACCACAACTGGTGGTTCAACAACAACTGGTGCATCAACTACAACTGGAGTTTCAACAACAACTGGTGGATCCACAACAACTGGTGCATCAACAACAACTGGAGGTTCAACAACAACTGGTGCATCAACTACAACTGGAGGTTCAACAACAACAGGTGGATCAACTACAACTGGAGTTTCAACAACAACTGGTGGATCCACAACAACTGGTGGATCAACAACAACTGGAGTTTCAACAACAACTGGTGGATCCACAACAACTGGTGCATCAACTACAACTGGAGGTTCAACAACAACTGGTGGATCAACTACAACTGGAGTTTCAACAACAACTGGTGGATCCACAACAACTGGTGGATCAACAACAACTGGAGGGTCAACAACAACTGGTGCATCCACAACAACTGGTGCATCAACCACGACTGGAGGTTCAACAACAACTGGTGCATCAACTACAACTGGAGTTTCAACAACAACTGGTGCATCAACAACTACCGGAGTTTCAACAACAACTGGTGGATCCACAACAACTGGTGGATCAACAACAACTGGAGGGTCAACAACAACTGGTGCATCCACAACAACTGGTGCATCAACCACGACTGGTGGATCAACTACAACTGGAGTTTCAACAACAACTGGTGGATCAACAACAACTGGAGGATCCACAACAACTGGTGCATCAACCACAACTGGTGGATCCACAACAACTGGAGTTTCAACAACAACTGGTGCATCAACAACTACCGGAGTTTCAACAACAACTGGTGGATCCACAACAACTGGTGCATCAACAACTACTGGAGGGTCAACAACAACTGGTGCATCCACAACAACTGGTGCATCAACCACCACTGGAGGTTCAACAACAACTGGTGCATCAACTACAACTGGAGTTTCAACAACAACTGGTGCATCAACAACTACCGGAGTTTCAACAACAACTGGTGGATCCACAACAACTGGTGCATCAACAACTACTGGAGGGTCAACAACAACTGGTGCATCCACAACAACTGGTGCATCAACCACGACTGGTGGATCAACTACAACTGGAGTTTCAACAACAACTGGTGGATCAACAACAACTGGAGGATCCACAACAACTGGTGCATCAACCACAACTGGTGGATCCACAACAACTGGTGGATCAACTACAACTGGAGGATCAACTACAACTGGAGGTTCAACAACAACTGGTGCATCCACAACAACTGGTGGCTCAACAACAACTGGGGGGTCCACAACAACTGGAGGTTCAACAACAACTGGTGGATCAACTACAACTGGTGCATCAACCACGACTGGTGGATCAACTACAACTGGAGCTTCAACAACAACTGGTGGATCCACAACAACTGGTGGATCAACAACAACTGGAGGATCAACAACCACTGGTGGATCAACAACAACTGGAGGATCCACAACAACTGGTGCATCAACTACAACTGGTGGATCCACAACAACTGGTGCATCAACCACCACTGGAGGTTCAACAACAACTGGTGCATCAACTACAACTGGAGTTTCAACAACAACTGGTGCATCAACAACTACCGGAGTTTCAACAACAACTGGTGGATCCACAACAACTGGTGCATCAACAACTACTGGAGGGTCAACAACAACTGGTGCATCCACAACAACTGGTGCATCAACTACAACTGGTGGTTCCACAACAACTGGAGTTTCAACAACAACTGGTGGATCAACAACAACTGGAGGATCCACAACAACTGGTGCATCAACCACAACTGGTGGATCCACAACAACTGGAGTTTCAACAACAACTGGTGCATCAACAACTACCGGAGTTTCAACAACAACTGGTGGATCCACAACAACTGGTGCATCAACAACTACTGGAGGGTCAACAACAACTGGTGCATCCACAACAACTGGTGCATCAACCACCACTGGAGGTTCAACAACAACTGGTGCATCAACTACAACTGGAGTTTCAACAACAACTGGTGCATCAACAACTACCGGAGTTTCAACAACAACTGGTGGATCCACAACAACTGGTGCATCAACAACTACTGGAGGGTCAACAACAACTGGTGCATCCACAACAACTGGTGCATCAACCACGACTGGTGGATCAACTACAACTGGAGTTTCAACAACAACTGGTGGATCAACAACAACTGGAGGATCCACAACAACTGGTGCATCAACCACAACTGGTGGATCCACAACAACTGGTGGATCAACTACAACTGGAGGATCAACTACAACTGGAGGTTCAACAACAACTGGTGCATCCACAACAACTGGTGGCTCAACAACAACTGGGGGGTCCACAACAACTGGAGGTTCAACAACAACTGGTGGATCAACTACAACTGGTGCATCAACCACGACTGGTGGATCAACTACAACTGGAGCTTCAACAACAACTGGTGGATCCACAACAACTGGTGGATCAACAACAACTGGAGGATCAACAACCACTGGTGGATCAACAACAACTGGAGGATCCACAACAACTGGTGCATCAACTACAACTGGTGGATCCACAACAACTGGTGCATCAACCACCACTGGAGGTTCAACAACAACTGGTGCATCAACTACAACTGGAGTTTCAACAACAACTGGTGCATCAACAACTACCGGAGTTTCAACAACAACTGGTGGATCCACAACAACTGGTGCATCAACAACTACTGGAGGGTCAACAACAACTGGTGCATCCACAACAACTGGTGCATCAACTACAACTGGTGGTTCCACAACAACGGGTGGATCAACTACAACTGGAGTTTCAACAACAACTGGCGCATCCACAACAACTGGTGCATCAACAACAACTGGGGGGTCCACAACAACTGGAGGTTCAACAACAACTGGTGGATCAACTACAACTGGAGTTTCAACAACAACTGGTGGATCAACAACAACTGGAGGATCCACAACAACTGGTGGAACAACTACAACTGGTGGATCAACTACAACAGGTGCATCAACAACAACTGGTGCATCAACTACAACTGGTGGATCCACAACAACTGGTGGAACAACTACAACTGGAGGTTCAACAACAACTGGTGCATCCACAACAACTGGTGGCTCAACAACAACTGGAGGTTCAACAACAACTGGTGGATCAAGTACAACTGGAGGTTCAACAACCACTGGTGGATCAACAACAACTGGAGGATCAACTACGACTGGAGGTTCAACTACAACTGGTGGATCAACAACAACTGGAGGTTCAACAACAACTGGTGGCTCAACAACAACAGGCGGATCCACAACGACTGGTGGATCAACAACAACTACTACTAATATACCTGTTACAACTGAAGCTCCCCAACCAGTTGTGGTTCTTGCAGCAACCTTGGCAGAACCATTTGTAGAAGAACTCAATGATCGAAACAGCCCTCAATTTCAGGCTCTTGAGACAAGAGTTGTAACAGTTGTGAGTACATTGTTGAAATGCATTACCTGAGTTTGCAATGGCTTTTGGATTTGAGTTGAAAAATGTTGTATTTTTAATTTGTTAATATTTTTCTATTTGCTTCCTTCCCACAGTTTGATATCATCTACAGCAATCAATTTGGCCCTGTTTTCATCCGCACTTTCATCATTCAGTTTAGGTAACATTTTCATATTTGAGAATCCAACTGATTTTGCTTTACCTCCTGAGTTGTGGTGATCAATATTAAAGTTGTTAATGTTAATGATGGCAAAAAAAAAAAAATTACACATAGGTATAACTTAAGAATGTTAAGAGATATGTGCTTTTGTGATGCAGACCAGCTGTAGCCAGAACACGAATGGAAAATACTGAAGCAGAGGTGGGGCTTGAGTTCAACCGAACTAATACAACTGCAGGAATCCCACAGGCTGCTGATGTTGCAGACACATTAGTACAAGCTGTGAATAACCCCAACAGCACCTTTAATCTCAGTGTTGAAGCCAACTCCATCCAAGTAGTGGGTAAGTAAACAGTAGTCCCACATTTTACATTAATAGATATTAGAAAACAACTTTGTTGTCTCAATCAACATTGCAAAGATCTTTCTCAGTATGAGTTGTTCAAGGATGATTTCTGATATATTCCTGAATTTCATCTGAAAACAAGCATCCCATTTTTAAGTCCTACAACAATAAAGGATCGGGTTTACAGAAGTTTTTTCAACTTTGCATGCAATTAGACTTTACTGTCAAAGTTATTACCTATTCCTTGCTGGATGCCTTTTTAACAAATTGATTGGTCGACAAAGACCATACACAAACATAATTATCATGTCACAAAAAGAAGAAAGACTTTAACTGTGACTTACTATATATTAACACAAAGTATATTGTAATGAATATGTTAGTTCAAAAGACCCTTTGGCTAATATGATGTATCCTCCATTTTTCTTCATATTTTTTCTTTTTAACAGAAAGAAATTCTACATCAAATTCAACAACAGCAGCGCCCACTGTGAATACTACAGCTACAATTGCTGCAACTACAACAACCATTGCTGGTGCATCAACTACAACTGGTGGATCTACAGCAATTGGAAATGCGACAACAACTACTACTAATATTACTATTACAACTCCAGCGCCCACTGTGAATACTACAGCTACAATTGCTGCAACTACAACAACCATTGCTGGTGCAACAACTACAACTGGTGGATCCACAACAACAATTGGAAATGCGACAATTGCTGCAACCACAACCACAACAACCCCTACAAACACCACGTCAGTACCAGCAACGACTACAACTGCTGAGGCAGTCACAACAAGGCAGTTGACTTTCAGATCTGTTGGAGAGACATTTACAAGTGACTTGCAGGATACATCATCTGCAGCATTTACAAGTCGAGCCTCACTGATCAAGTCAACAGTAAGTGTTTTTATTAGAATGAAATTGAGCAAAATTAATTTGAAATGTTTTACAAGATGTCCATGATGTATTGGATGTATATAATGTAACAGTATTCTACTATATGCTATCTTTTCTTTTCATTTGTTTCATTTAAAGTCATTCTCCTTCTCTGCAAACATATTTTCATCATGATTATCACTCAACATCTGCACATAGTAAATTTACAATCAGAGAGTGACTTATTTTTAATTATAAACTGGTTTTTAAAAGAATTTAGTCTCATGCAAACATATGTCTAATTTATTATCTCAGTTTATGCTTTTAATAATTCCTTATATTCCTTATTCCTTATGAGATGAAAAAACATTGTTACACATACAGCAAATAGGACACAGATTAAATATGGTGACATTGAAATTGCACTGGAATTTGGATTAACAAGAAGTAGAATGGAAGAACAGTGTTGTTGTATAGTCCTGATTAAATACCATAATTAAAAATACAAAATGCACAAGTGATCAAACACAAGCCAATATGGTACTTACAGCTGGTTTTCTTTTATGTCTGCAGCTTGAGCCTTTCTACCAACAAGCATTTTCTTCATTCCGCTCTTTGAATGTGGTTTCATTCAGGTAATTTTCTATTGTCGTTGACAGAATCTTACCAATATTGGCGATAACTTCATACAAATAAAACAATACTTCTTGGTAATTTCTTTTGCAGTAATGGATCAATCATCAACAACATGGACGTTGGCTTTGCATCTACATCTGTTCCTAATAACACTCAGATTGCAAATGTATTGGTTAATGCAGCTTCAAATATCACAGCCTTCAACGTTGACACCGCTTCCATTTCTGTGGATGGCACACGTAAGCAATATTGAATGATACCTTATCAAAATTCTATATTATGTACAGAACTGTTTGCTAAAGCAAAATCTTTTTCCCCTTTCATTTACATTTTATTTACAGAAGTGTCAAGTGGAGTCAGCCACAAGAGTCTCAGTCTCATCACTGCGTCCTGCCTGGTGCTGATGTCATGGCTGCTATCAAGCCAGCAATAGTGTCCATGCTGATGTCCATGTGAAATCTCATTAGAAAATGACTGCTATCACTGGTATGAAAAAGGACTTTGTTCTCATCAAATATCCAAGAGGAGGATCACAAATGTTATATGGCATGGAAAGAGATAGAACCAGATATCACATTCAAAGTTTGGATGACCACACACCTTCATAACAAAGGTTGATCACAATGGCACACTGATTCAACCCAGCATGGTCCTTTGCTAGAATTTTTCCTTATTTCTCTGTTTAATGTCCAAGGAAGACCATCCATGAAGGAGACAACTTTAGGCACCTGATCTACTGAAATGAAAGCATTATCACTGCAAATTTATGGTTTAAAATTTTGAGTAATGAAAATGAAAACCTTGACACACTACAACAATTGAACATGTTGCGCTATAATAATATAATTTAGAAACACTACTATTGAAATAGAACATACAGGTAGTCATTTGAACATTACCTAAATTATTTATATTTAATTATGTTTTACTGCATATAGGAACTGCCCAGTTACAGAAGTTGACAGAGAAAAAATTTCAGTAAGCAAAACATTCAGCCAATATTTGCTCCTTCCCCCAAAACTGACCCAATCAGATTTATGTTGAATGTCATGGCCCTCGAGAAACATACAACTTCTGAACAATGTCCTGTACGATAATCCAGTCACTTTCTTATTTATATGTATTTATATTATCATGCATATGTGTATTCTGTGAGTTTGCCGGTATTTTTGTATACCTTTAGAAAGAAATACTAAGTCTTCAAGATGATCAGGATACAAAAAAAATAAAATGTTTCAATTTAAAGTGGATATAAAAACATGTATCACTGTATAATGAAGAGGCTTCCATTAAAGGCACTGATGATCTATACAGATAATCAAAACCTGTATCATTATTTCATAAAACTGACTTTTTCAATCAGATCTTTTCAACAGGGTCAGTGAGAGATGTGAGAAATAGTCACAGAAAAAGGTGGTGAAAGTGGGGGAGTGGGTTATTAGAGAGAAAGAAAGAGAAAAGGAGGTTTTAAAGCTGCTCAGTTGTTAAGATGTGTTGGGAATATTTATTAAAAAATGAAAAAAGGGGAAACTTAAGCTACACTTTCTATTTCATCATTATTTCCTTTTTATATAATAAAGCGGAACTAAACTTGATGGAAAAATGTCATGAGATCAGGGGAAGATGTGGCTGAGAATTCATAAGGACTTAGGACAAGACAACCACAGTGCTGAGAGAATCTGACTATACTTACACTAGGCTTTTTTTTAACTAACATTATTTGCAACGCATGGACAATAAATACTCCTTTCCTGAAAACAAAAACAAAGCAAACAGGATTGCAATAAGTGTAAATAAGATAACATGAAAGGAATACACAGTTACAGAAAGTTGAGCCATTAAAATAATAATAACCAGACCAGAATAAATTATATTCAGACATAAGTATATAGTTTCTTGGCATGGGCGCTTTTGACATTTCTATACATTTCTTAAATAGAGAACACTCATTTTGCCATGGTGAAACTACAATGGTGTGTCATATTAAATGTTGCTGCAGCAAGGAATTGTGGGACAGCATTATCTCCTTTACTTCAGTAAAGGAAGATCCAGTGTTTCCTATGTATGTTTCCTTATTATTTAGAGATTTAGCTTAGACACTTAGGAACTCAGTTAGGAACCTTCTGAAGCAAAACATAATTTTTGATCGCAGCCTCTGTCTCCTTCCTGGTTCCAAACAATCCCCTCATCTTCCTTCCTCCTGTCCCTGTTGCTCTCCCACATTACTTCCCCAACATCCTGATGACCCCTATTCACTATAACCCTCTCCCACAGCTCACCTTCCTTGTGCATTTATGCAACTTCATCATCCTCCCTGCCCCACTGCATGCCATGCTGGGGAGCAAGGGTAGTGATGGAGCTCAGGGTGGGAGGTGGAGTCTGCAATGGTCATGGATGTGACAGTGCTGGCAGGAATGATGGGGAGTAGGATGAGCTGGGGGTGGCTGGTGCTGGGCAGGTTAGTGGGAGAAGCAGTGGTGAGGTGCAGCAAGGTAGGGGCTTGCTGCTGGTGTGCTACCTGCAACATATGATGTGTTAGCAGTCAGAAGAACTGGCCTTGAGATACATCTATCTGAGCCTGTTGAGCAAGTGGGAGCACAACCTGCTGCAGTGGAGTGAGCGTACCACCCACCACCTCCTGGCTCTCCGGGCTGACAGAGGGCCGGTCAGGCTGGGTGAGCACTGGGACAGTCTCTGTTAGCGGGGTGGGGCTGCTTCTTACTGAACCTCCATTAGCTGCCAAGGCTTCAGCTATGAGCACCTCGGGGTGGCTCTTGGCCTTGTGGGCAACAACAGAGTCCTTTTTCTCAAACTTTTTTGCCACAAATAGAGCAAGAGAACTGGTAGGAGGCTTCTGCATCATGCTTCTTCATATGCCAGTTTAAGGAGGCCTTCTGACGGCAGGTGAAGCCACAGATCTCACACCTGCCACAAGGTGGAGACAGAGGACAGGTTATAGTCCAAACTGATCTAAAGCTCCAGTTTCATCTAAGACCCTTTACCTCCAGTTTCACTGCAATTTACTCAGAACCAGTGACAGCAGAAGTATTCAGATCTTTGAGTAAATGTTCTTAGATATACTCCATTACAAGTAAGTCCTGCATTCAAAATAAGTAAAAAGACATTATTTAAGTTTATAAGTAAAAGTTGTCACTAATCTATATGTACTATTGGGTCCCTATATGAAGCAATTAAAAATTGTAGCTGGCTGAGGTGGAAGTGATTCTACCTATTTTAAATGCTAATGGATTGTTTAATTTACTATAACAATGCATTTTACTGTACATGCTCATGACTGCAAAGTAACTACTAACTGTAGCTGTCAGATGAATGTAGCAGAGTAAAAAGTACAATATATCCCTCTAAAATCTAGTATAGTAGAAGTATAAAGTAACAAAATGAAAATACTAAAGTGTGAGTAGATCTACTTAGTTACGTTCCACCACTGCTCAGAACCAAAACAAAAACAACTACTGTATAGCACCAGGCAATTTATATAAAAGAAAATGTCCTGCAGAAAGTCTCAGGCAGAGCAAGGTGAAAACTTATAATGAAAGCCCTTATTTAGTTTGGGATATTGGTCATCACTTCATCAGGGTGGAACAGATCATTTACACCAGGTACCCTTAGGGAATTATACACCGGAAATAAGCAATATGATATCACATAATGAAATGACCAATGACCACAAAGAAAATGGTTCACAATAATACCAAAATATTAATATCATAAAAATAAAAATCATATCAATAATTATGACGCAATCCCAGCAATAGGTACAATTAAGGAGGCTTTTCATAAAAAAGGTTATACCCTGGATATACTTGACAAATGGGATGGATTTTTTTTCATGAACTGTGCACTCCCTAGCATATAACCAAAAATATGTGACTACTCTTGATTTTCAGGTTTGAACACACCTCCCTATGTTGGTTTCTGAGTTTGAATGAAATGAAAGTCCTCACAGAAGTAGGCTAAATTTTATGGATTGAAACATGAAACCTATTAATATATATGTTTTAGTCTATTTGTAACAAATCACATTACTTCTGACTATTTTCCAAATCCTGTTTTTCATAGCTTCAATTATTGTCCATTGATTTCAGTATAGGTTTATCATCACTTTGTAAAAACCTGAAATTTGCTGTCAGTTTCATGATTTATCAAAGCAATCACAGAATATGCCATTTACTTTTCATATAGTTAAGTTATAACTACATCGTATTGCAGCAGTACATGCTGACTAAATTGAAAGGCTTGCATTGCAGCCTATACTAATACTATTAATACTACTGCTACATTTCAGAACATGTGTAGTGAGTCAGTGGGTCTTGGGTAGAGGAATAGTACCTTTGATTTAAAGGCAGTGCCAATTGTGACAATTGGCCTCTGTTGTGCTGTGTATCTGCCCTTTGACCTATGATGCGTTTCAGGATGCTTGGAGGCAGAGTGAGTGGCAGGTTCGTCAGAGGAGATGTGACACACCTGTACTTAAGATGGCCACCTGGCCATGCTCTCTCTCACTCACTCACTGCCACCATGCCATACCTCTCTGGACCTCTCTATTATAT
Source organism: Seriola aureovittata (assembly GCF_021018895.1). NCBI lineage: Eukaryota > Metazoa > Chordata > Actinopteri > Carangiformes > Carangidae > Seriola > Seriola aureovittata. The sequence goes on from NC_079386.1 coordinate 10,341,732, forward strand.
GGACTAGTCCCAGGACAAGTTTTGTTGCCTGCTTGTCGACAATTCATTTTAAATTTTGAGATGGTTGTGTGAGTAGATTAAAATTTTCAGTGGTTGTAGATGTCTAGTACCGGGCATTGGTTGTCAGTTGTAATAGCTGAAATAGTTACTAGATGCAAACCCACAGGAAGTTACACAAAAAAATGGATTGTTAGTTGCTAGAGATTTGAGTGTTCTGAGGTGGTAAAGCCATTGTTTTGTAGAAATCTGTAGAAGCTGGATTAATTAATTGTTGGCTTTTGACTTGAAGCTTTTGTCGGCTTTGACTTGCATTGTGGGTAAAGTAGGCACCAGGTTTTGACAAGAAAAAATAATGAATAGAATAAAAAATATATCTTTGGTTCTGCTGCATTCATTTTGATCATTCTTTTGATCAAAAACTGTCCATTGTGAGTTCAACATGGGAGTGGAATGCTAAATCAGTGGAGTAGGCTACTCTTGTGTGCTAATCCTGTGCTGATCCTGATATGACATATCCAAATGTCCATGATGAACAATCAAGCGGGATCAACTGCTCTGACATCGAAACAAAATGCTTCTACAAAATATTATTCATTGCAGTGGATTGCACAACATTGTAAGGTGCTCTTGTTTTGTTTCTTGTCCCATGAATGAAAATAAAATGTTGGTTGTTTATTTGGATTAATCTTGCATCAAAGGAGTAACCTCATTCTTGCAATATCGATTTTATACATTAATATAATTTTCACAAAACATGTCATACTAATTTGTTGTAAATGCAAAGTATGCTTTTGAATCTTGCTTTAAAAATGTCATTTTTCCATGCTACACAAAGTTCTTGATAAGACAGATTGATTAAACTGAATTAAATTGATGGATTAAATGGATGTATCGAAGTCCCAGCGTAAGCAGCCCTGTAATTTAGGAACTTAAGTAGTACCGTTACTACAGCTGTAGTGCATAATATTTAATTTTTCAAAAAGGGATAACATTTTTATTTGGATATAGCTGTGGAAAAAACACCTAAGCTTCAGGACACTAAGCATTTCACAGGGTAGCAGTTGACTGACATTTGAGATCTGGCACTGGGAGACACGCTGTAAACTCTGAATGCTGATACAGATTGTTGTTCCCCTTTTGCAACAAGCATGTGATGATGTGCAGTGGTTAGCCATTTAAGACGTCTGTCTCTTTACAAAGTTCAACATAAGGTTGCTTTGTGATGTGAAGTTTGTATTTCACTCAGAAAGTGGAAACTAGCAGGCTAGGCTGACAAGCCACTAGTCGCAATCTAATTAGCCTAGCTTGCTAGCATTAACACTGATTTGCAGAGATGTTACTTTTTATTCATTTTATTTAAAAACCTCTAAAGAGTCAGATGGGAAGCAATGTCTATCAACACCAGCTGATTAACCATCTGTGTGGCTGTTGGAATTGAAATGATGTGATCATTTTTAGTGCCTCCCTAGACCTTCAGTGAATGGAGTGACAAGAACTGCCTCCTTCTGAACATCTCCAAGACCAAGGAGATGGCCATCGACTATCAGGGTCTAGGCCCACCCTTCAGTCAGTCAACATTCGAGGGAAAGACATTGAGGTGGTGCACACTTATAAATACCTAGGTGTGCCCCTGGACATGGATGCCATCTACCGGAAGGGGCAGAGCCGGCTCTTTTTCTTCATGAGGCTCAGGTGCTTTGACGTCTGCAGTGAAATGCTGCACATGTTTTATCAGTCAGAAGTGGCCAGTGTACTTTTTTATGCTGCAGTATGCTGGGGCAGCAGCATGTCAGACTCCAACACAAGGAGACTGGACAAGATGGTCAAAAAGACTGGGTCTGTGCTTGGCAGGAGTCTGGACTCACTCAGGACTGTTGTGGAGAGATGTATGCAATGAGAGGTTCAGGAGATCCTTTGTTCCCACTGCCATTAGGCTATACAACACCTCAGCCAAAGGAGGTGGAAACTGTTTTTATTATCATTATTATTATTATCAACAATGAGATAATGGACACATGAATTTCAAATAAAATTTCTGCTATTGCTTATAATTAAAATGTTGTGTCTTCTCTGCCTTTTCCTCTCACACAGCTGTCACACTTCACAGAGGTTCCTGAAATTAACTCAACAAATGCTTTGACTACTACAGTGGCCATGGAGACAAACACATTTACTCCACGTGGGAATACAACAGCTACCTCCAACAGGGAAGAGGAAATGGTAGGAGCTTGAATAATGCCAAATAATGCCAAGCTTGACTCAAGCTTTAACTTGAGTCAAAGGAGAAACATCAGAATCAGTTGAGGAAATAAATGAAACATCAACAGAGGAAAGTGTCAGTAAAAATACTGTCACTGGCAGTAAAATAAATACTGTTTCACGCATTACTGCTTCCTGTTAATCTGACCAAACCAAACCAGCCAGCTTCCAAATTATCCAAGGTAAACTCTAGCACTTCCTTTGTTTGTCAAGACTGTTCAACTCCTTAGCTGAAACAATAACTTCAACTTAGATTCATCCTTACTTTACACAAACTCTTTCAGCCTTCACTACAGGTCATTCCAGGCAAACTTTGACAATTCAAGAGTTTACCTCCCCTTTACTAAATTCAACTGTGGTGGATTCAGCAGTACACAGTGACAAAATTTCAGCATCAGTTCATGACACTCACATATCTACACACTTTGCTGACTCACCCACAAACATATTTGTGACTTCCTTGGGAGCCACACCTATGACCTCAGGGGCAGAGGTTGTGTTATAGACTCTCATCTATCATTTTGACAGATATGGTTTTAAAAATGCTGTTATTATCTATTATTGCCTGTCATTTAAATATTGTGTTTTTTAAAATACAGTGTCAAGATTAGTGCTGTGAAGCCCCTTTGTCTTTGAACGCCCAACGCACAATGGGCATACATAAATTCACAATAAACTACTTTGTTTTCCCAATTAACAATGCACAGTTGTTTCTGAGTGCGAGTAGTCCAAGGATGACTTCTGATATATTCCTGAACTTCATCTGTAAATAAGCATCACATTTTTAAGTCCTGTGACAATTAAGGATCAAGTTTACAGGATTATTTTTCAACTCTGCATACAATTAGATTTTACTGTCAAAGTTATTACTGATTCCTTGCTTGATGCCTTTTTAAGAAATTGATTGGTCGACAAAGACCATACAAAATCATAGTTATCATGTCACAAAAAGAAGAAAGACTTTAACTGTGACTTACTAAACATTAACAATCAGTATATTGTGATGTATATGTTTGTGCAAAATAAGAGCCTTTGGCTACCATGATGTGTTTTTTCCATTTTTCTTCTCATGTTACACATTTGTTCTTTTACAGAAACAAATATTCCATCAAATTCAACAACAGCGGCGCCCACTGCTGCATCAACAACTGCTGGAGATTCAACAACAATTGGAATTTCAACAATTGGTGGATTAACAACAAATAGTGGACCAACAACAGCTGGAGTTTCAACAGCAACTGGAGGATCAATTGTAATTGGTGGAGCCACAACAAATGGTGGATCAACAACAAATGGTGGCCAAACAACAACTGGAGGTTCAACAACAACTGGAGGACCAACTGCAACTGGGGGATCCACAGCAACTAGTGCATCAACAACTACTGGAGAATCAACAAAAATTGGAATTTCAACAACTGGTGGATCAGCAACAACTGGCGGAACAACCGGAGTTTCAACAACAACTGGAGGATCAACTGTAACTGGTGGATCCACGACAAATGGTGGATCAACAGCTGGAGGTTCAACAACAAATGGTCAATCAACTGCAACTGGTGGACCCACTGCAACTGTTGCATCAACAACAACAGCTACAACTGTAGCTCCTGCAGCAGTTGTGGTTCTCGCAGCAACCTTGACAGAACCATTTGTAGAAGAACTCACTGATCAGAACAGCACTGAATTTCAGACTCTCGCGACAAGAGTTGTAACAGTTGTGAGTACAATGTTGAAATGGTCACGTTATTCAGTACTTTTCTAGGTGCATTAACTGGGTTTACAGTTGTTTAAAATTCAATTGGAGAATACTCTATTTTTCTATTTTAATTTAATTAATATTTTTGTATTTGCTTCCTTCCCATAGTGTGATATCATCTTTATGGAAAGATTTGGCAGTGTTTTCGTCCGCACTTTTGTCAGACAGTTTAGGTAACAATTTTTATATTTGAGAATCCAACTGACTTTCCTTTACTTCCAGGGTTGTGGTCATCATTATTAGAGTTTTGAATGTTAATAGTCACAAAATAACTGATTAATTACGCAAAGGTATAAACTTCTCAATGTTAAGAGTAATGTGCTCTTTTGATACAGACGAGTTGTAATCAGAACATGAGTGGACAATGTTGAAGCAGAAGTGGGGATTGCGTTCAACCAAACTGCTACACCGGCAGAAATCCCACAGGCTACTGCTGTTGTAGATGCATTAGTAGAAGCTGTGGCTAACCCCAACAACACCTTCAATGTCACTGTTGAAACCAGCTCCATCCAAATAGTTCATAAGTAAACAGTAGTCCTAGATTTTACTCTCATAGATCTTATTATAATTATAATTATTATAATATAATCTTAAGTGGGTACAAAATGATTAATCACAACATAATGACGGACAGATGAAAATCCCTTTCATTAGAGGCATTAAATATTTGTATAAACGATCAAACTCTGTCTCATCGCTTCCAAAAATGTAACTCAACACATAATTTTATCACACAGCAATCATTAACCATGAGTAATGACTGTATTGACCTAAAACAATTTTGATCATGAATGAACAGTTTAAGTAATTTTCTAAGAAAAAATGCCAACAAAATCTGTGACTCCAGCTTGAAGATGTGACCTTGAGCTCTGGGAACTGGTTATTTGGCACTTTTTCTGATATTGTAGAGGCATAAAAAGAATCAAAATAATAGATTTATCAAGATTAGATTCAGCCATACTGAACAATAGTCTGAATGTGTAACGGTACCACCTCTACGAAAATAAGAAAAAGAAAAGAAAAACGGCTTATCAGTGAGTCACTGTTAGACCTTACCTGACACCATACATTTGATGCTGTTTCCTGTTCACTAGTAAACTGACACTTTTCTGATTTTTCAATACCTAATACTGTAGGTCTACAGGGAACCAGCAACATGACCTATCTTTAAACAGTCTCAAAAGCTTCCATTCACATTTATGTTATGTTAAGTTACAGCAAGTAATTTCACTGTGACATTAGCTCACATGAGACAGCACAGCTCCACCTGGCTGTGTTGGCGTCAATAGCTGTCAGTCTATGTATAAACTACTTATCTGATCAAATAACCTGCCTGGAAATTGGTATTTAAGTACCTTTTTTGGAATAAGAGGCAAGTCAATATTTTATAAAAAGAAATATGGTGGGAAATGTCATCCTACTGAATATAACAGAGGTGTAAGGTGCTAGGAGATTATTTTGGCATTACTCTATGGGGAAGTGATCTGGCATAAAATAAGTTTAAATGGTGATAATGATAAGGTCATTTTACTTATTATTTGAAAGCCATGGATAAAGATCTTATTTTCTTTGCGCAGTTGGTTTTATTAATGGAGAAATTACACAAATATAAAAAGAAAAGGGCAGACTCCAAACATGCTGTCAAACGTTTGTAATATGGCATCACAGATATGTTAAAACCAGGGAAACCACTGAAAACTAAAAGATATTTTTGTTGAAAACAGAATATGCATTGTTGAAATTTATTCTTTTATTTTCTTAATTGTATTTCATTTCATTGTATTTTTTAATACACTTTAGCTATACCCCTGGTGTACCAAAGTACACCTATCCACAGGGGGAGCCATCACACTTTAAAGGTGTGTTTCTCTCACTTACATAGTTTCATGACAGTGAGTACACCATCTATCTATCTATCTATCTATCTATCTATCTATCTATCTATCTATCTATCTATCTATCTATCTATCTATCTATCTATCTATACATACATACATGCCTGGAGCTGTCCCCGAGTATGTTCCCATTTTCAATTGTGAATTAAAAAACAGATCTAGTAATGAGCACATCCACGTTAAAGGGGCAGTATTTGCAGTGTATAACCAATCACACATAAATCAAACACATAATCCCTTCTAAAAGCAACACAGTTGCAGCTACCAAATGCAGGAAGGACAGCTGGCAAAAAATCAGCAACTGTGTGAATGCATGAGTTAATAGATTTATAATATCACTGTTCTATCATTAAGGCACGAGTAGATCTGACTGTAATTACATTTGTGTGTTACATTAAATTAATGTATTGCTTGGATGTATTGTTATGGCATGTATGAAATTTTTAGACTAATTCTTTCAGCTGCAACCCCAGTGGTGCCAAGTGGACTTGGGAGAAATTAAGAAATAAAAACATAATTCAAATTGGTAAGTAGACTTACTTTCATAATTTATAAGTACAAGTACAAGGCTTTAGTACTTCAGTGGTTCTCTGTTGTAGGATGATATACTAAAGCACAATGAAATGGCTTTGATATTGCTGCAGCCAACAGGAAAAACACAGGAGTAGACTCCTGCTGAGGAGCTGGCTCTCTGCAATGAGGGTTGTTCCTTAGTGTAAGGGGTGGAAGGCCGTGTCTCATCAACCCTGGTGGAAATGGAAGCTCCCAACAGGCCACATTTGTATAAGGTATGTGTCAATGTTAAACTCTCAGGTGGGGGCCCTAGATGATGAGACAGTGTTTGTACACACAGAAAGATCTTTGGGGTACACTCTTAGTCCTTTTGTTACCAATTTTATGCAGTTTTCAATTTGCCTGTCTTAATACAAATGGTGAGTGTGGACACACTGTAATTGATTGATCTTTTATTACTTGCTAATGGTGGTGGTCTGCACATGGGACTAATAACTGCTTCAAGTGCCTTTTATCCTAAATTGAATGCTTCCATTGCTATGTTGTTAATTTTGCACGAAGATGGAAATCTTCCTCCCCCTTAGCCTTCACATCTAGGCCAAGAGGATCACAAGGGGTAATTTAAGCAGGCTAGTCACAGTGACATTTGGACCTTTCCTCAAGTGAGCCTTGCGAAGGAACAAGACTTAAATATTAAAGCAACTGTATTACGTGTTATTTGTTTCAGGCTGGAGCAGAAAAGATGAGGTTTCTCTACAAGAAAACCTTAGAACTTGACAGAAAACTTGATGCTGAGTATGAAAAGATGTTGGCTGACAGGAGGGGCCCTCCCCTTTCGTAAGTCAGTGTAGCATCAATGTGGACTTCATGGTGGAGAGAAACATCCAACTGTTACACCTGTGCTAAAAGGAAATTACCTATAATTATTTAAGCTACTGCCCTTTCTGCAAATCCTTAGTGTCCATGTGCTGCACTGTTGTGCTGTTGCTGATCACTGATTCGTGGCTGGCCGGTCTCTGCATCAATTCTGTTTATCTCCGCTGACCAGCTGCTGCTCTGCACCATGCAGCTCTCCGGACACCGACCCAGCCATTCCATATACTGGAGAGCAACAGCAACTTCAGCACACCCTCCCACACTGCACACAAAAAGAGACAAGCAATTGACTGCATTTACAACATAATTTCCAACAAAACTCTGCACATAAACCAAACACAGACCACCAACACAAACACAGATTCTATCTTGGACAGGAACAACACTTACATTACATATAATAGACATTAGTCTATACCTGCACACAACAAGAGAATAGCCACTGACTGACTCTAGCGTGTGTGCCTAGTTAAGTACTGCAGATTGAAGGTCATACGCAAGCACAACCACAAGACACACATTAGGTGCTCAAACAATAGTGTTGAACACTGCATTCATATCAGGATACAGGTCTACCCTGCTAAACAGGTATGAAGGCGCAAGCCCATTTAGAACTTTGTACACCATTAAACGCACCTTAATGTCTAAACTGACATGGATAGGGAGCCAATAAACGAAAGCTAACCTTGGTGTTATACGGTCAAAGTTTTCTGGAAATTCTGCCTAATGTCACCGGTTTTCAGCCCTTTATCTGTTTTCTTCTCTCCTACTCTCTGTGGTCATATATGCAGTATTTTAATACAACTGAATTCCCAATAAAGCTGTTCTCATTTACATGTTTTTCTGTTTCTGTAGTCAGAACACAACACTTTAAAATCCCCCAAAATATCCAAATAGTACTAGTAGAGAAAAATTTAATAAAATCGTCATAAAAAATAAAATAGTGAGACACTGGCAGTCAGTTACACAGTATCAGTTTCATATTGAGGATTGGCTCACAATATGCACAAAATTATTATATTTGTATTTAGTCTATGTATATATATTATTCTATTATTATTATTATCATATTATCATCAATTTCTTTACCCATATCACAAGGTTCATTGGGAACTCAAGAGCAACAAGTATCCTACACTCAACCTGGCAGTTCTGTGGTGCACAAGACTTAACTGTCGCTGCTAGCCTTTGGTTACAAACACCCTTCACCAGGCTAACATACTCTATGTGACAGACATCTAAGTGGAAAAATCTTTGTTTTTCTTTGAAATTTGTTATCCAGTCAGGACAATTGCCATTTTTCTGTGACCAAAGTTTTGCCAGCTTTGATTGCTGTCCTTGAAAGAAAGTGATGTACCTCAAGGTCCCTTTTTTGGCTGCTCAGTTGCACCTTAGAAAAATATGACAAATATGTAATTAGTTATCTGGAGGTTCACCTTGCATGCTCACTGATGGCTTCTCTCTCTCATTCATCGAGTCAATAACTCCATCTATTATTCCTCATTGTCTCTCTGTTTACCACACCACTCCCTGCCTAAGTATCCATCTCTCAACCTACTTTCTCTTATACTGGCTGTGCTCTCTATCTCTCCCTGAAATGGAAAATGAACATGTCCAGCTAGCCGAACTATGGCACGTGGTTTGGCGTTTCACATTTGGGTTCTGTCATCCCCATTAATGCAGTACCTACACTTAGTGGCCTGCTTACTAGGTCTACTGTATTGGCCCATTCGTCCCCAGTTTAACCACACTAAAATATTGCCAAGACTGAAATTACCCATGTGTTCTTGTATTACTTTTGAGGAATGAGATAATCTCACATTACCTGATTTGGATGATGAGTCTATTGATGGACTGAGAACAGTGTGAATATCACAGCTGATTATAGTTATGGAGTTAGAATTATGGCTGGCTATTTGAGAGAAAATGTGTGATATAATAAAGGGTTGTCATTGTTGTGTCCATATCGGTTTGGAAAAAAGGCACAGTTCACTGTGGCATGTATTATGACATATTTTCTCTCAGGGTCCAATTTTGAGCTACCAAGAGTAAAATGTATGTTTACGGAAAGAAAACAAATGCACAAACACTTGCTTATTTTCTATTTTTAATCTGTGGGCACACCTTATTGTATCATTGGATTATGAGACTGAGACACTCACAGAATCAGAATAGTATTATTAAACACACAAGAGTAATGAAATATAAATAAATTATAAGCAAAAATATACTTAATTTCATCAATGATGCTACACCTTGAAAATGTATTCATATAGGATGGTAGTAAGGTACATCATCTTTAAAATAGAATTCAAGTCATTTTTGAGTCAACTAATTAGCAAGTCATGAAAATCATTTTGAATTTGCTGACATGGACTGCTGCTCATTTTGTTACAACGACATATTGGGCAAGTGCCAAGCTTGCTAAACTTGCATATTTGCATATTCATAAAGAGGCTCTTTAGACAAGAAAATGTGCAGTCTTAAGGTGCTACAGTGCAATGACTTTATTACTTTTCTTACTGATTATGTGCACATTTGTAATTTTACTTCTATTAGAGATATGTGATCGATTATAGTTTAACTCTGCAAGTTGTATGTCTGTTAAATGTATGCATATTATTTCCATAACTATTAGACACAGAGAAGCAATGTTTTATGTCAATGTAACCACCTGAGGATCAGGACTAGATATATTCATTGTAATTATTGAATAACAAAATTTGGTTACTTAGGAACATCTTAAAAGTAAGACAATTATCTGGCCTCTGCTGGACAGCGTGTCCAGCAGGGGTGTAAGCCTGACACCGCTCCCCTGGGAGGGTGAACTGAATCTCTGTCCTAAAACGTTCCTAATAAAAGATCTTCACTGGAATGCACCTCCTGATTTTCCTTTGTACAAGGGGATTTCCTTTGCTAGGTATGCTACTCTGTCTCTTCACTGCTCCCCTAATCTCAACTTCAACAGAATCTTCACCTCCACTCTTTCACTGCTGGTTTATTTTTTCGAGTTTATGGTGTAGTCTGAGAGTTGTGACAAGTTTTGAGATTGATTACTTCCTATTGGGAGTTTAGTGGATCTTGAAGATACAATAAGACATCATACATGTAAATAAATACTATGTTCTAAATTTATTTTCACAATGAATTCCTTTTATTTTAATTTTCTTGGATGACACAAGCAAAGCATTTCAGAGTGGGCATTTACAGCTGCTACAAATGCTGTAAATGTAATATTTTGATGTATCAGGGGGAGATTATCTTCTGCAAAAAAATGGACTGAAAAGACAGGTTTTTGATATCAAATGATGTGTTGTGGAATAAGGCTTCAGCAACCTGTAACGTGGATCTTCTTATGACCGAAACTTGTAGGAAGCTGTAAGCTCTAGGTTCTAGATTCTGCCTTGTTTTCCACTGTGGTAACGCAGTTTGCCTGAAAGGTGCGCTCTAAGAAGTGCAAAAACAACACAGGGATAGGTCCCATAGCCAAAGATGTCACTGCAACTAAAAGCTATGCATCCTGACAGCAAAAGCCTAAAACTAGAACAACTAGATACATTGTCACTACATATTAATTATGCTGTTGAATAGTGACAACTCACTTGAGTATAAAACAAGGAATAACAAAGCCAGATAAAACCAGACAAACCAATCTCTTTAATTTAATCAAAAACGAAAACCCCACAAATTTAACGCTCTCAACATAATGCAACTTTTTCTTTCGCCCCGTTTGGTTTAAACAAAGTAGTCCTTCAGTACTGATTTATCTTACCTCAGAAGTGAGAAGGTTAAAAAAAAATAACATTAAGAGTAGAGTATACGTGGATTTAATATGTACTGTACAGCTTACATTCCAAATTTGCTGCATCATTCCTGTTACTATATTTATGAGTGAGATGATTACTCCTTATGTTGGATTATGAAAACCTGCAATAACTTGCACCTTTAAGTTTGGACTGAGTGATCTCACATAAAGGCTCTTGATTGACAGGTGATTCGTAAGAAGTGCAATGCAAGAATAACACAGGGTTACACTAAGAGTACACAAATTAAAAGCTATGAAACCTGATGATAAACGCTACATGTTAAATATGCCACAGGATAATGTCAACTAATTTTAAAATAAAAAAGCTAAAGTGAAAAGAAATAGATATCTTAAATGGTTTAAAACACTTGAGAATGAACTCTTCATAAACCAGCCAAACCAGATTTTAGGATTCAATGTAATGTCAGTGTTCAACTTTAACCCGATCAATTGTCAGTGAATACAAATGCGATCATTTGAATTAATTTGCATGACATGCAAATCACTGTCTTTGTATAGAAGCTGCAATGTAATAAATATCATCATTCAACTCACTTGTGAAACAAATGTAGCAGTAACGTAGTTGAGGTGTCCTTATTTCAACAATATGCTGCTATTGATTACTTTTACAATTATGTATTTTCTATTGACATTCAGGTTATAAGCAAAACAAAGACAGATATTCACCATTTATAAAATACCGTGATTTCATTCTGGATCATATTGATATAATGGCTTTGTACTTCAACTGTATTGTATGATCTATTTACATATATACTGAGATAAGGCCAAAAGTCATATACAATATTCGTTCAATATATTTTGAATTACCAAATCCATTATTGTTGTACTTTTCTTGCATTTCCTCCTTCTCTACTTCACCTCACAAGAACTCTGTATTTTTTTATTTATTTGGCATTTTGTCCTGTCAGGCTGGTAGAACTTCATTCTCCTAGCTTGAATACACCAGAATAAAGAACAAAAGAAGGAGTATACTGTGGTGCTGTGCCAAGAATCTGTCAGATTGTCAAAGTGATTGTTTTTAATCACCAAAGGTGTAACAATTTCCTTTTTTAAATGTATGACCAATAAGTCACGTCATTCACTCTTACTTGAGTTCAATACATAAAGGCTTCAAACAGTGTTGACTGTCACAAAGGGTGAGAGGTTTGCAGTGTTATATATGGGAACTGAGTTAAATTAAAAAAAACAAAACAAACACTGAAACACTTTAAAACATCTACACCAGAAAAAAGAAGGGGGAATTAATAACTTTTCATATTATATCTTAATTTTGGGTAAGTACACTTTTATGTTTATATGTACATTTTTGAACATTTGTAATGTGTTAAATATTTATTATACAAATGCATTTTAGTAATGTCCTCTGTCTTAATTTCAATTTTTTATTATTATTTATTATTTTTATTATTATGTGCCATTATTGCATTTTATCTCATACTGAATGTGATAAGTGATCATCACTTAAATTACCCACCACAGACGTAATTTCTTGTGGAATTCTGGTTCAATGGTTCCTTTGGCTGATATTCTAGGGTTATTTTTCCACTATAAAGCTCTATTTAAATTTTGTTATTATATCCATATCATTACATACAAATGATGACAAACATTTTTGAAAGATGAAACTGTGATGTGGTAGTGGTTCTTTGGGGGTCTCTTTTTGCCATAGTCGGGTCAGAGTTCAGGGTCAGCTCGTAGCACCCCTGCACTTAAATCCAGTTCTTTGCTCAAGCACATTTCAGCCTGGTTGATGCTTGTGAATAGTTGCACAGATTAAGTGTTTACAGTGGTTAAAAAACAGTCTCTCCACTCAGTGCAGCTCTGTGTTCAAGTCCTCTACTTGTTGAGGTAATGTGTATAGTTACGTGTTTATATTCTAGCTACACCTGGATAAGAAATAATGGAGAAATTGAGTGAAATGGCACAAGAAATTGACAATAGAATTTTGGAAGTAATAATATTCCTCATTCAGATATGAAGAAAAGGCAGGGGTTTATTTTTAGCACTAAATTCTGAACACTTGAAATAGATTCTTATTGTTTGTCTTGTATTTGCTGAAGTAAGACTGAAGTGAGGTATTTTAAAGCGATATAAGGTCTTTCCTTCAAATATAAGATCTCCCCATTAACTTGGATTTGTAAAATTTCTGGTTGACAGTTATTGCATATAAGGTTTATACATACTCAACAAAGCATTTGAAACACTTCATCAAAATTCATTCTATTCCTTAAATATGGAATTATTATGTTGGGTTTTGAGATGTCCACCGCTAATATAGAGTATCTGCTGTAACCACAATTAGGAAAGGGAAATTTCAGTGTGAAGTTGAAATGATCAACAAAAACTCATCAGAGTGTCCTAGTTAGTGATATTCATTCATTAGTGATAGACATTCATGTTTTCTCTGTTTTCATCAACATCATTGTGACACAGTGGTATAATCAAGATATAGGTAAGGAAGTAAAGTATTTAAAACATACAATGAGTTATTAAGGCTAAAAGTACTCCTATACCGAATTAAGTCATTTGCATATTAAATACATACTAATTATTAAGTAAATTATTATTTTCAAGTTTCTATGTTTCATTTGAAACACAATACCAAAGAAGAAAAAAACTATTCACATTAAATTATTATTGTTGCAAAGATGTTTTTAAATGTGTTATATTCTCATTATATTAACAGTACAAACATAGTAATAATTGACTACTTGTTGCAAAGATGTTTTTGAATGTGTTATATGCTCATTATATTAACATTACAAACAAAGTAATAATTAACAAATATGCTACATGAGAGGTAAAATCTTTTGACGAACTGCACCTGTGAGTGAAACTGTGTCTTCGTTGATTTCATAGATTCATTGACAAGATGGGTTCCAGACAGATCATATCAGGCTTCGTGATTGTAACAGGTAAGCCAATTCTAAGTATTAAAACTGTTTTAAAACAAAATAAGACAAAATGTGTAAAAAAACAAAAAAATATTAAGTTAAGTAGGAGATCTTGACTGCGTATCAAAAACAACCACCACCTTTAAATCATGATCTATTATAAAATACATTTTTACTTTGGGGTGAAAAAAAAACCCCACTATTAAAGTACACCAATGGCTAACTTCGTAAAGTTCCGTGAAGCAAAAGATTTGTATTTGAAATAAATCCACAATTCTCACATTGTATTGTACCCTGTAAATGAATGTAGTGAAAAAGTGAAAATATTTCACATGGATTCTATCTTAATTAGGATTGTCAATAGTGGCTTTCCATTTGGCAACTGCACACAGTACAACACCTACTCCAACAACAACAACTGCTACAACAATGACTGCCCCAACAACAACAAATGCTACAAAAACTGCCACAGCAACAAATAACCTAACAACAAGTGCTCCAACAAAAATAACTGCTAAAACAACTTCCCCAACAACGAAAACTGCTAAAACAACTGCCCCAACAACGACAACAGCTAAAACAACTGCCCCAAAAACAACTGCTACAACAACTGCCCCAACAGCAACTGCTACAACAACTGCCCGAACAACAAGTGCTACAACAACTGCCTCAACAACTGCTACAACAACTGCCCCAACAACAACAACTGCTATAAGAACTGCTACAACAACAACTGCTCCAACAACTACAACTGCCCCAACAACTGTCCCAACAACAACTGCCTCAACAACAACCGCTACAACAACTGCCCCAACAACAACAACTGCCCGAACAACAACAACTGCTAAAACTACTGCACAAACTACAACAACTGCTACAACAGCTGCTACAACTGCTACAACTACAAATGCTACAACAACTACAACTGATATAACAACTGCCCCAACAACAATAACTGCTACAACAACTGCCCCAACAACAACTGCCCCAACAACAACTGTCCCAACAACAACTGCCCCAACAACAACTGCTATAACAACAACTGCTCCAACAACTACAACTGCTACAACAACTGCACCAACTACAACAACTGCTAGAACAACTGCCCCAACAACAACTGCCACAACAACAACCGCTACAACAACTGCCCCAACAACAACAATTGCTACAATAACTACAACTGCTACCACAACTGGACCAACTAAAACAACTGCTATAACAAATGCCCCAACAACAACTGCTACAACAACTGCCCCAACAACAACTGCCAAAACAACAACTGCTACAACAACTACAACAACTGCCCCACCAACAACTGTAACAAAAACAACGACTGCCCCAACAACAACTGCTACAACAACAACTGCTTCAACAAGTACAACTGCTACAAACACTGCACCAACTACAACAACTGCTACAACAACTGCCACAACAACTGCTAAAACAACTGGTCCAAAAACTACAACTGCTAGTACAAATGCACCAACTAGAAAAACTGCTACAACAACTGCTACAACAACTGCCCAAAAATCAACTGCTACAACAACTGCCACAACAACTCCGACAACAACTGCTACAACAAGTACAACTGCTACAACAACTGCACCAACTACAACAACTGCTACAACAACTGCCACAACAACAACTGCTACAACAACTGGTCCAACAACTACAACTGCTACTACAAATGCATCAACTACAAAAACTGCTACAATAACTGCTAAAACAACTGCCCCAACAACAACTGCTACAACGACTGCCCGAACAACTCCAACAACAACTGCTCCAACAACTACAACTGCTACAAAAACTAGTCCAACTACAACAACTGCTACAACAACTACCCCTACAACAACTGCCCCAACAACAACTGCTCCAACAACTACAACTGCTACAAAAACTAGTCCAACTACAACAACTGCTACAACAACTACCCCTACAACAACTGCCCCAACAACAACTACTATGACAACTGTCCCAACAACGACTGCCACAACGACAACAACTGCTAAAACAACTGCCCCTACAACTCATACAACAACAACTGATACAACTGCCCCAACAACAACGACTGCCACAACAACAACTGCTACAACAACAACTGATACAACAACTGCTGATACAACAAGTGATACAACAACTGCCCCAACAACAACTGCTAGAACAACTGCCCCAACAACTGATACAACAACAACTGATACAACAACTGCCCCAACAACAACGACTGCTCCAACAACTACAACTGCTACAACAACTAGTCCAACTACAAAAACTGCTACAACAACTGCCCCAACAACAAGTGATACAACAACAAGTGATACAACAACTGCCCCAACAACAACTGCAACAACAACTGCCCCAAAAACTGATAAAACAACAACTGATACAACAACTGCCCCAACAACAACGACTGCCACAACAACAACTGCTACAACAACTGCATCAACTACAACAACTGCTACAACAACTGCCCCAACAACAACTGCTACAACAACTGCCCCAAAAACAACTGATACAACAACTGCCCCAACAACAACGACTGCCACAACAACTACTACAACTGCCCGAAAAACAACTGCTACAACAACTGTCCCAA
The DNA here is from genome assembly GCF_021018895.1 of Seriola aureovittata. Lineage (NCBI taxonomy): Eukaryota > Metazoa > Chordata > Actinopteri > Carangiformes > Carangidae > Seriola > Seriola aureovittata. The sequence goes on from NC_079386.1 coordinate 10,358,347, forward strand.
CAACAACGACTGCCACAACATCTACTTCTACAACAACTGCCCCAACAACTGATACAAGAACAAATGATACAACAACTGCCCCAACAACAACAACTGCCACAACAACATCTGCTACAGCTGCCACAACAACAACTGCTACAACAACTACCCCAACAACTGCTGATACAACAACAAATGATACAAAAACTGCCCCAACAACAGATACAACAACAACTGATACAACAACTGCCCCAACAACAACTGCTACAACTGCCCCAACAACTGATACAACAACAACTGATACAACAACTGCCCCAACAACGACTGCCACTACAACAACTGCTATAACAACTGCATCAACTACAACAACTGCTCCAACAACAACTGATACACCAACAAGTGATACAACTGCCCCAACAACGACTGCCACAACAACAACTGCTACAACTGCCCCAACAACAACTGCTACAACAACTGCCCCAACAACAACTGATACAATAACAAGTGATACAACAACTGCCACAACAACAACTACTACAACAAATGACCCAAAAACAACTGCTACAAAAACTGCCCCAACAACAACTGCTACAACAACTGTCCAAAAAACAACGACAGCCACAACAACAACTGCTACAACAACTGCCCCAACAACAACTGCCCCAACAACAGCCCCAACAACAATGACTGCTATAACTACTGCTCGAACAACTACAACTGCTGCAACAACTGCCCCAAAAACAACAACTGCTACAACAACTGCCCCAACAACAACTGCCCCAACAACAACTGTCCCAACAAAAACGACTGCCACAACAACAACTGCTACAACAACTGCACAAACTACAACTATTACAACAACTGCTACAACAACTACAACTGCTACAACTGCCCCAACAACAACTATCCCAACAACAACGCCAGCCACAACAACAACCACTACAATAACTGCCCCAACAACAACTGCTCAAACAAGTGCAACTGCTACAACAACTGCACCAACTACAACTGCCACAACAACTGCTATAACAACTCCTACAACAACTGGCCCAACAACGACTACCACAACAACAACCGCTACAACAACTGCCACAACAACAGCTGCTATAACAACTGCCCCAAAAACAACTGCTACAACAACTGTCCCAACAACAACGACTGCCACAACATCAACTTCTACAACAACTGCCCCAACAACAACTGCTACAACAACTGCCCCAACAAGTGATACAACAACTGATACAACAACTGCCCCAACAATAACGAATGCCACAACAACATCTGCTACAACAACTACCCCAACAACTGCTGATACAACAACAAGTGATACAACAACTGCCCCAAAAACAACAACTGTCACAACAACAAGTGATACAACAACTACCCCAAAAACAACAACTGTCACAACAACAACTACTACAACGACTGCCCCAAAAACAACTTCTACAACAACTGCCCCAACAACTGATACAACAACAACTGCCCCAACAACAACTGCTACAACAACTGCCCCAAAAACTGATAAAACAATAAGTGATACAACAACTGCCCCAACAACAACGACTGCCACAACAACAACTACTACAACAACTGCCCCAAAAACATCTGCTACAACAACTGTCCCAACAACAACGACTGCCAAAACATCGACTTCTACAACAACTGCCCAAACAACAACTGCTACAACAACTGCCCCAACAACTGATACAACAACTGCCCCAACAACAACTATTGCCACAACAACATCTGCTACAACAACTACCCCAACAATTGCTGATACAACAACAAGTGATACAACAACTGCCCCAAAAACAACAACTGTCACAACAACTACTACAACAACTGCCCCAAAATCAACTTCTACAACAACTGCCCCAACAACAACCCCAACAACTGATACAACAACAACTGATACAACTGCCCCAACAACAACGACTGCCACAACATCAACTTCTACAACAACTGCCCCAAAAACAACTGCTACAACAACTGCCCCAACAACTGATAAAACAAAAACTGATACAACAACTGCCCCAACAACAACGACTGCCACAACAACAACTGCTAAAACAACTGCATCAACTACAACAACTGCTTCAACAACTACAACTGCTACAACAACTAGTCCAACTACAAAAACTGCTACAACAACTGCCCCAACAACAACTGCTACAACTGCCCCAAAAACAACTGATACAACATCAAGTGATATAACAACTGCCCCAACAACATCTGCTACAACAATTGCCCCAACAACTGATAAAACAACAACTGCTACAACAACTGCCCCAAAAACTGATAAAACAACAAGTGATACAACAACTGCCCCAACAACAACGACTGCCACAACAACAACTACTACAACAACTGCCCCAAAAACTGATAAAACAATAAGTGATACAACAACTGCCCCAACAACAACGACTGCCACAACAACAACTACTACAACAACTGCCCCAAAAACATCTGCTACAACAACTGTCCCAACAACAACGACTGCCAAAACATCGACTTCTACAACAACTGACCAAACAACAACTGCTACAACAACTGCCCCAACAACTGATACAACAACTGCCCCAACAACAACTATTGCCACAACAACATCTGCTACAACAACTACCCCAACAATTGCTGATACAACAACAAGTGATACAACAACTGCCCCAAAAACAACAACTGTCACAACAACTACTACAACAACTGCCCCAAAATCAACTTCTACAACAACTGCCCCAACAACAACCCCAACAACTGATACAACAACAACTGATACAACTGCCCCAACAACAACGACTGCCACAACATCAACTTCTACAACAACTGCCCCAAAAACAACTGCTACAACAACTGCCCCAACAACTGATAAAACAAAAACTGATACAACAACTGCCCCAACAACAACGACTGCCACAACAACAACTGCTAAAACAACTGCATCAACTACAACAACTGCTTCAACAACTACAACTGCTACAACAACTAGTCCAACTACAAAAACTGCTACAACAACTGCCCCAACAACAACTGCTACAACTGCCCCAAAAACAACTGATACAACATCAAGTGATATAACAACTGCCCCAACAACATCTGCTACAACAATTGCCCCAACAACTGATAAAACAACAACTGCTACAACAACTGCCCCAAAAACTGATAAAACAACAAGTGATACAACAACTGCCCCAACAACAACGACTGCCACAACAACAACTACTACAACAACTGCCCCAAAAACTGATAAAACAATAAGTGATACAACAACTGCCCCAACAACAACGACTGCCACAACAACAACTACTACAACAACTGCCCCAAAAACATCTGCTACAACAACTGTCCCAACAACAACGACTGCCAAAACATCGACTTCTACAACAACTGACCAAACAACAACTGCTACAACAACTGCCCCAACAACTGATACAACAACTGCCCCAACAACAACTATTGCCACAACAACTACCCCAACAATTGCTGATACAACAACAAGTGATACAACAACTGCCCCAAAAACAACAACTGTCACAACAACTACTACAACAACTGCCCCAAAATCAACTTCTACAACAACTGCCCCAACAACAACCCCAACAACTGATACAACAACAACTGATACAACTGCCCCAACAACAACGACTGCCACAACATCAACTTCTACAACAACTGCCCCAAAAACAACTGCTACAACAACTGCCCCAACAACTGATAAAACAAAAACTTATACAACAACTGCCCCAACAACAACAACAACTGCCACAACAACAACTGCTACAACAACTAGTCCAACTACAAAAACTGCTACAACAACTGCCCCAACAACAACTGCTACAACTGCCCCAAAAACAACTGATACAACATCAAGTGATATAACAACTGCCCCAACAACATCTGCTACAACAATTGCCCCAACAACTGATAAAACAACAACTGCTACAACAACTGCCCCAAAAACTGATACAACAACAACTGATACAACTGCCCCAACAACAACGACTGCCACAACATCAACTTCTACAACAACTGCCCCAAAAACAACTGCTACAACAACTGCCCCAACAACTGATAAAACAAAAACTGATACAACAACTGCCCCAACAACAACGACTGCCACAACAACAACTGCTAAAACAACTGCATCAACTACAACAACTGCTTCAACAACTACAACTGCTACAACAACTAGTCCAACTACAAAAACTGCTACAACAACTGCCCCAACAACAACTGCTACAACTGCCCCAAAAACAACTGATACAACATCAAATGATATAACAACTGCCCCAACAACATCTGCTACAACAATTGCCCCAACAACTGATAAAACAACAACTGCTACAACAACTGCCCCAAAAACTGATACAACAACAACTGATACAACTGCCCCAACAACAACGACTGCCACAACATCAACTTCTACAACAACTGCCCCAAAAACAACTGCTACAACAACTGCCCCAACAACTGATAAAACAAAAACTGATACAACAACTGCCCCAACAACAACGACTGCCACAACAACAACTGCTAAAACAACTGCATCAACTACAACAACTGCTTCAACAACTACAACTGCTACAACAACTGCCCCAACAACTGATACAACAACTGCCCCAACAACAACTATTGCCACAACAACTACCCCAACAATTGCTGATACAACAACAAGTGATACAACAACTGCCCCAAAAACAACAACTGTCACAACAACTACTACAACAACTGCCCCAAAAACAACTGCTACAACAACTGCTACAACAACTGCCCCAACAACAACCCCAACAACTGATACAACAACAACTGATACAACTGCCCCAACAACAACGACTGCCACAACATCAACTTCTACAACAACTGCCCCAAAAACAACTGCTACAACAACTGCCCCAACAACTGATAAAACAAAAACTTATACAACAACTGCCCCAACAACAACGACTGCCACAACTACAACTGCTACAACAACTAGTCCAACTACAAAAACTGCTACAACAACTGCCCCAACAACAACTGCTACAACTGCCCCAAAAACAACTGATACAACATCAAGTGATATAACAACTGCCCCAACAACATCTGCTACAACAATTGCCCCAACAACTGATAAAACAAAAACTGCTACAACTGCCCCAACAACAACTGCCCCAAAAACTGATACAACAACAACTGATACAACTGCCCCAACAACAACGACTGCCACAACATCAACTTCTACAACAACTGCCCCAAAAACAACTGCTACAACAACTGCCCCAACAACTGATAAAACAAAAACTGATACAACAACTGCCCCAACAACAACGACTGCCACAACAACAACTGCTAAAACAACTGCATCAACTACAACAACTGCTTCAACAACTACAACTGCTACAACAACTGCCCCAACAACTGATACAACAACTGCCCCAACAACAACTATTGCCACAACAACTACCCCAACAATTGCTGATACAACAACAAGTGATACAACAACTGCCCCAAAAACAACAACTGTCACAACAACTACTACAACAACTGCCCCAAAATCAACTTCTACAACAACTGCCCCAACAACAACCCCAACAACTGATACAACAACAACTGATACAACTGCCCCAACAACAACGACTGCCACAACATCAACTTCTACAACAACTGCCCCAAAAACAACTGCTACAACAACTGCCCCAACAACTGATAAAACAAAAACTTATACAACAACTGCCCCAACAACAACGACTGCCACAACTACAACTGCTACAACAACTAGTCCAACTACAAAAACTGCTACAACAACTGCCCCAACAACAACTGCTACAACTGCCCCAAAAACAACTGATACAACATCAAGTGATATAACAACTGCCCCAACAACATCTGCTACAACAATTGCCCCAACAACTGATAAAACAACAACTGCTACAACAACTGCCCCAAAAACTGATACAACAACAACTGATACAACTGCCCCAACAACAACGACTGCCACAACATCAACTTCTACAACAACTGCCCCAAAAACAACTGCTACAACAACTGCCCCAACAACTGATAAAACAAAAACTGATACAACAACTGCCCCAACAACAACGACTGCCACAACAACAACTGCTAAAACAACTGCATCAACTACAACAACTGCTTCAACAACTACAACTGCTACAACAACTAGTCCAACTACAAAAACTGCTACAACAACAACTGCCCCAACAACAACTGATACAACAACTGCCCCAAAAACAACTGATACAACATCAAATGATATAACAACTGCCCCAACAACATCTGCTACAACAATTGCCCCAACAACTGATAAAACAACAACTGCTACAACAACTGCCCCAAAAACTGATAAAACAACAAGTGATACAACAACTGCCCCAACAACAACGACTGCCACAACAACAACTACTACAACAACTGCCCCAAAAACTGATAAAACAACAAGTGATACAACAACTGCCCCAACAACAACAACAACTGCCCCAACAACTGATACAACAACAACTGCCCCAACAACAACAACTGCTACAACAACTGCCCCAACAACAGATACAACAACTGCCCCAACAACAACTGCTACAACAACTGCCCCAACAACTGATAAAACAACAAGTGATACAACAACTGCCCCAACAATAACAACTTCCCCAACAACTGATACAACAACAACTGCCCCAACAACAACAACTGCTACAACAACTGCCCCAACAACAGATACAACAACAACTGATACAACAACTGCCCCAACAACAACTGCTACAACAACTGCCCCAACAACTGATAAAACAACAACTGATACAACAACTGCCCCAACAACAACTGCTACAACAACTGCCCCAAAAACTGATAAAACAATAAGTGATACAACAACTGTCCCAACAACAACGACTGCCACAACAACAACTACTACAACAACTGCCCCAAAAACATCTGCTACAACAACTGTCCCAACAACAACGACTGCCAAAACATCGACTTCTACAACAACTGCCCAAACAACAACTGCTACAACAACTGCCCCAACAACTGATACAACAACTGCCCCAACAATTGCTGATACAACAACAAGTGATACAATAACTACCCCAACAACGACTGCCACAACAACAACTACTACAACAACTGCCCCAAAAACAACTGCTACAACAACTGTCCCAAAAACAAATGCTACAACATCTGCCCCAACAACTGATACAACAACAACTGATACAACGACTGCCACAATAACAACTACTACAACAACTGCCCCAAAAACAACTGCTACAACAACTGTACCAACAACAACGACTGCCACAACATCAACTTCTACAACAACTGCCCCAAAAACTGATAAAACAATAAGTGATACAACAAGTGCCCCAACAACAACAACTGCCCCAACAACTGATACAACAACAACTGCCCCAACAACAAGAACTGCTACAACAACTGCATCAACTGCATCAACTGCTCCAACAACTACAACTGCTACAACAACTAGTCCAACTACAAAAACTGCTACAACTGCCCCAACAACAACTGCTACAACTGCCCCAACAACAATTGATACAACAACAAGTGATGCAACAACTGCCCCAACAACAACTGCTACAACAACTGCCCCAACAACTGATAAAACAACAACTGATACAACAACTGCCCCAACAACAACTGCTACAACAACTGCCCCAAAAACTGATAAAACAACAAGTGATACAACAACTACCCCAACAACAACGACTGCCACAACAACAACTATTACAACAACTGCCCCAAAAACAACTGCTACAACAACTGTCCCAAAAACAACGACTGCCACAACATCAACTTCTACAACAACTGCCCCAACAACAACTGCCCCAACAAGTGATACAACAACAACAACTGCCCCAACAACTGATAAAACAACAACTGATACAACAACTGCCCCAACAACAACGACTGCCACAACAACAACTGCTAAAACAACTGCATCAACTACAACAACTGCTTCAACAACTACAACTGCTACAACAACTAGTCCAACTACAAAAACTGCTACAACAACTGCCCCAACAACAACTGCTACAACTGCCCCAACAACAACTGATACAACAACAAGTGATGCAACAACTGCCCCAACAACAACTGCTACAATAACTGCCCCAACAACTGATAAAACAACAACTGATACAACAACTGCCCCAACAACAACTGCTACAACAACTGCCCCAACAACAACGACTGCCACAACAACAACTGCTAAAACAACTGCATCAACTACAACAACTGCTTCAACAACTACAACTGCTACAACAACTAGTCCAACTACAAAAACTGCTACAACAACTGCCCCAACAACAACAACTGCCCCAACAACTGATACAACAACAACTGATACAACAACTGCCCCAACAACAACGACTGCCACAACAACAACTACTACAACAACTGCCCCAAAAACAACTGCTACAACAACTGTACCAACAACAACGACTGCCACAACATCAACTTCTACAACAACTGCCCCAAAAACTGATAAAACAATAAGTGATACAACAAGTGCCCCAACAACAACAACTGCCCCAACAACTGATACAACAACAACTGCCCCAACAACAACTGCTACAACAACTGCATCAACTGCATCAACTGCTCCAACAACTACAACTGCTACAACAACTAGTCCAACTACAAAAACTGCTACAACTGCCCCAACAACAACTGCTACAACTGCCCCAACAACAACTGATACAACAACAAGTGATGCAACAACTGCCCCAACAACAACTGCTACAACAACTGCCCCAACAACTGATAAAACAACAACTGATACAACAACTGCCCCAACAACAACTGCTACAACAACTGCCCCAAAAACTGATAAAACAACAAGTGATACAACAACTACCCCAACAACAACGACTGCCACAACAACAACTATTACAACAACTGCCCCAAAAACAACTGCTACAACAACTGTCCCAAAAACAACGACTGCCACAACATCAACTTCTACAACAACTGCCCCAACAACAACTGCCCCAACAAGTGATACAACAACAACAACTGCCCCAACAACTGATAAAACAACAACTGATACAACAACTGCCCCAACAACAACGACTGCCACAACAACAACAACAACTACTAAAACAACTGCATCAACTACAACAACTGCTTCAACAACTACAACTGCTACAACAACTAGTCCAACTACAAAAACTGCTACAACAACTGCCCCAACAACAACTGCTACAACTGCCCCAACAACAACTGATACAACAACAAGTGATGCAACAACTGCCCCAACAACAACTGCTACAATAACTGCCCCAACAACTGATAAAACAACAACTGATACAACAACTGCCCCAACAACAACTGCTACAACAACTGCCCCAACAACAACGACTGCCACAACAACAACTGCTAAAACAACTGCATCAACTACAACAACTGCTTCAACAACTACAACTGCTACAACAACTAGTCCAACTACAAAAACTGCTACAACAACTGCCCCAACAACAACAACTGCCCCAACAACTGATACAACAACAACTGATACAACAACTGCCCCAACAACAACGACTGCCACAACAACAACTGCTACAACAACTGCTACAACAACTGCATCAACTACATCAACTGCTCCAACAACTACAACTGCTACAACAACTAGTCCAACTACAAAAACTGCTACAACAACTGCCCCAACAACAACTGCTACAACTGCCCCAACAACTGATACAACAACAAGTGATGCAACAACTGCCCCAACAACAACTGCTACAATAACTGCCCCAACAACTGATAAAACAACAAGTGATACAACAACTGCCCCAACAACAACTGCTACAACAACTGCCCCAAAAACTGATAAAACAACAAGTGATACAACAACTGCCCCAACAACAACGACTGCCACAACAACAACTATTACAACAACTGCCCCAAAAACAGCTGCTACAACAACTGTCCCAACAACAACGACTGCCACAACAACAACTGCATCAACTACATCAACTGCTCCAACAACTACAACTGCTACAACAACTAGTCCAACTACAAAAACTGCTACAACAACTGCGCCAACAACAACTGATACAACTGCCCCAACAACAAAGACTGCCACAACATCAACTTCTACAAGAACTGCCCCAACAACAACTGCTACAACAACTGTCCCAACAACGACTGCCACAACAACAACTGCTACAACAACTGCATCAACTACATCAACTGCTCCAACAACTACAACTGCTACAACAACTAGTCCAACTACAAAAACTGCTACAACAACTGCCCCAACAACAACTGATACAACTGCCCCAACAACAACGACTGCCACAACATCAACTTCTACAACAACTGCCCCAACAACAACTGCTACAATAACTGCCCCAACAACTGATAAAACAACAACTGCTACAACAACTGCCCCAACAACAACTGCTACAACTGCCCCAACAACAACTGATACAACAACTGCCCCAACAACATCTGCTACAACAATTGCCCCAACAACTGATAAAACAACAACTGATACAACTGCCCCAACAACAACTGCTAAAACAACTGCCCCAAAAACTGATAAAACAACAAGTGATACAACAACTGCCCCAACAACAACGACTGCCACAACAACAACTGCTACAACAACTGCCCCAACAACTGATACAACAACTGCCCCAACAACATCTGCTACAACAACTACCCCAACAACTGCTGATACAACAACAAGTGATACAATAACTACCCCAACAACGACTGCCACAACAACTACTACAACAACTGCCCCAAAAACAACTGCTACAACAACTGTCCCAACAACAACTGCCCCAACAACTGATACAACAACAACTGATACAACAACTGCCACAACAACAACTGTCACAACATCAACTTCTATAACAACTGCCCCAACAACGACTGCCACAACAACTATTACAACAACTGCCCCAAAAACAACTGCTACAACAACTGTCCCAACAACAACGACTGCCACAACATCAACTGCTACAACAACTGCCCCAACAAGTGATACAACAACTGATACAACAACTGCCCCAACAATAACGAATGCCACAACAACATCTGCTACAACAACTACCCCAACAACTGCTGATACAACAACAAGTGATACAACAACTGCCCCAAAAACAACAACTGTCACAACAACAACTACTACAACAAATGCCCCAAAATCAACTTCTACAACAACTGCCCCAACAACAACCCCAACAACTGATACAACAACAACCGATACAACTGCCCCAACAACAACGACTGCCACAACATCAAGTTCTACAACAACTGCCCCATCAACAACTGCTACAACAACTGCCCCAACAACTGATAAAACAACAACTGATACAACAACTGCCCCAACAACAACTGCTACAACAACTGCCTCAAAAACTGATAAAACAACAAGTGATACAACAACTGCCCCAACAACAACGATTGCCACAACAACAACTACTACAACAACTGCCCCAAAAACAACTGCTACAACAACTGTACCAACAACGACTGCCACAACATCAACTTCTACAACAACTGCCCCAAAAACTGATAAAACAACAAGTGATACAACAACTGCCCCAACAACAACGACTGCCACAACATCAACTTCTACAACAACTGCCCCAACAACAACTGCTACAACAACTGCCCCAACAAGTGATACAACAACTGATACAACAACTGCCCCAACAATAACGACTGCCACAACAACATCTGCTACAACAACTACCCCAACAAGTGATACAACAACTGATACAACAACTGTACCAACAACGACTGCCACAACATCAACTGCTACAACAACTTCCCCAACAAGTGATACAACAACTGATACAACAACTGCCCCAACAATAACGACTGCCACAACAACATCTGCTACAACAACTGCCCCAACAACAACTGCTACAACAACTGCCCCAACAACTGATAAAACAACAACTGATACAACAACTGCCCCAACCACAACGACTGCCACAACAATAACTGCTAAAACAACTGCATCAACTACAACAACTGCCCCAACAACAACTGCTACAACTGCCCCAACAACAACTGATACAACATCAAGTGATACAACAACTGCCCCAACAACATCTGCTACAACAATTGCCCAAACAACTGATAAAACAACAACTGATACAACAACTGCCCCAACAACAACTGCTACAACAACTGCCCCAAAAACAACTGCTACAACAACTGTACCAACAACAACGACTGCCACAACATCAACTTCTACAACAACTGCCCCAAAAACTGATAAAACAACAACTGCTACAACAACAACAACTGCCCCAACAAAAACTGCTACAACAACTGCATTAACTACATCAACTGCTCCAACAACTACAACTGCTACAACAACTAGTCCAACTACAAAAACTGCTACAACAACTGCCCCAACAACAACTGCTACAATAACTGCCCCAACAACTGATAAAACAACAACTGATACAACAACTGCCCCAACAACAACTGCTACAACAACTGCCCCAAAAACTGATAAAACAACAAGTGATACAACAACTGCCCCAACAACAACGACTGCCACAACAACAACTATTACAACAACTGCCCCAACAACAACTGCTACAACAACTGCCCCAACAAGTGATACAACAACTGATACAACAACTGCCCCAACAATAACGACTGCCACAACAACATCTGCTACAACAACTACCCCAATAAGTGATACAACAACTGATACAACAACTGTACCAACAACGACTGCCACAACATCAACTGCTACAACAACTGCCCCAACAAGTGATACAACAACTGTACCAACAACAACGACTGCCACAACATCAACTTCTACAACAACTGCCCCAAAAACTGATAAAACAACAACTGCTACAACAACTGCATCAACTACATCAACTGCTCCAACAACTACAACTGCTACAACAACTAGTCCACCTACAAAAACTGCTACAACTGCCCCAACAACAACTGCTACAACTGCCCCAACAACAACTGATACAACAACAAGTGATGCAACAACTGCCCGAACAACAACTGCTACAACAACTGCCCCAACAACTGATAAAACAACAACTGATACAACAACTGCCCCAACAACAACTGCTACAACTGTCCCAAAAACTGATAAAACAACAAGTGATACAACAACTGCCCCAAAAACAACGACTACCACAACAACAACTATTACAACAACTGCCCCAAAAACAACTGCTACAACAACTGTCCCAACAACGACTGCCACAACATCAACTTCTACAACAACTGCCCCAACAACAACTGCTACAACAACTGCCCCAACAAGTGATACAACAAGTGATACAACAACTGCCCCAACAACAACGACTGCCACAACAACATCTGCTACAACAACTACCCCAACAACTGCTGATACAACAACAAGTGATACAACAACTGCCCCAACAACAACTGCTACAACTGCCCCAACAACAACTGATACAACATCAAGTGATACAACAACTGCCCCAACAACATCTGCTACAACAACTGCCCCAAAAACATCTGCTACAACAACTGTCCCAACAACAACGAATGCCACAACATCAACTTCTACAACAACTGCTACAACAACTGCCCCAACAACTGATACAACAACTGCCCCAACAACGACTGCCATAACAACAACTGCTACAACAACTACCCCAACAACTGCTGATACAACAACAAGTAGTACAACAACTGCCCAAACAACAACTGCTACAACCGCCCCAACAACTGATACAACAACTGATACAACAACTGCCCCAACAACAACGACTGCCACAACAACAACTGCTACAACAACTACCCCAACAACTGCTGATACAACAACAAGTAGTACAACAACTGCCCAAACAACAACTGCTACAACTGCCCCAACAACTGATACAACAAGAACTGATACAACAACTGCCCCAACAAATGCTGCTATAACAACATCGGCTCCAACAGCTACAACTAGTCCACCTACAACTGCTACAACAAATACCCCAACAACAACTGCCCCAAAAACTGATACAACAACAACTGATACAACAACAAGTGATACAACAACTGCCCCAACATCAACTCCTACATCAACTGCCCCAACAACTGATACAACAACTTCCCCAACAACAACGACTGCCACAACAACATCTGCTACAACTACCCCAACAACTGCTGATACAACTACAAGTGATACAACAACTGCCCCAACAACAACGACTGCCACAACAACAACTACTACAACAACTGCCCAAAAAACAACTGCTACAACAACTGTCCCAACAATAACGACTGCCACAACATCAACCTCTACAACAACTGCCCCAACAACAACTGCTACAACAACTGCCCCAACAACTGATACAACAACAACTGATACAACAACTGCCCTATCGACTGCCACAACAACAACTGTTACAACAACTACGCCACCAACTGCTGATACAACTGCCCCAACAAATGATACAACAACAACTGATACAACAACTGCTACAACAACAGCTGCTATAACAACATCTGCTCCAACAACTACAACTGCTACAACTAGTCCAACTACAACAACTGCTACAACAACTGCCCCAACAACAACTGATACAACAACTGCCCCAATATCAACTGCTACAACAACTGCCCCAACAACTGCCACAACAACAACTGATACAACAACTGCATCAACTACAACAACTGCTACAACAACTGACCCAACAACAACTACCCCAACAACAACTGCTAAAACAACTGCCCCAACAACTCATACAACAACAACTGATACAACTGCCCCAACAACAACGACTGCCACAACAACAACTGCTACAACAACTACCCCAACAACTGCTGATACAACAACAAGTGATACAACAACTGTCCCAACAACAACTGCTAGAACAAGTGCCCCAACAACTCATACAACAAATACTGATACAACTGCCACAACAACAACTGCTACAACAACTACCCCAATAACTATTGATACAACAACAAGTGATACAACAACTGCCCCAACAACTGAAACATCAACAATTGATACAACAACTGCCCCAACAACAACGACTGCCACAACAACAACTACTACAAAAACAACTGCTACAACAACTGTCCCAACAACGACTGCCACAAAGTCAACTTCTACAACAACTGCCCTAAAAACTGATACAACAACAACTGATACAACAACTGCCCCAACAACGACTGCCACAACAACAACTGATACAACAACTGCATCAACTACAACAACTGATACAACAACTGACCCAACAACAACTACCCCAACAACAACTGCTAAAACAACTGCCCCAACAACTCATACAACAACAACTGATACAACTGCCCTAACAACAACGACTGCCACAACAACAACTGCTACAACAACTACCCCAACAACTGCTGATACAACAACAAGTGATACAACAACTGCCACAACAACAACTGCTACAACAACTACCTCAATAACTATTGATACAACAACAAGTGATACAACAACTGTCCCAACAACAACTGCTAGAACAACTGCCCCAACAACTGAAACATCAACAACTGATACAACAACTGCCCCAACAACAACGACTGCCACAACAACATCTGCTACAACAACTACCCCAACAACTGCTAATAAAACAAAAAGTGATACAACAACTGCCCCAACAACAACGACTGCCACAACAACTAGTACAACAACTGCCCCAAAAACAACTGCTACAACAACTGTCCCAACAACAACGACTGCCACAACATCATCTTCTACAACAACTGCCCCAACAACAACTGCTACAACAACTGCCCCAACAACTGATACAACAACTACCCCAACAATGACTGCCACAACAACAACTGCTACAACAACTACCCCAACAACTGCTGATACAACAACAAGTGATACAACAACTGCCCAAACAACAACTGTTACAACTTCCCCAACAACTGATACAACAACTACCCTAACAACAGCTGCTATAACAACATCTGCTCCAACAACTACAACTGCTACAACTAGTCCAACTATAACAACTGCTACAACAACTGCCCCAACAACAACTGATACAACAACAACTGCCCCAACATCAAATGCTACAACAACTGCCCCAACAACTGATACAACAACAACTGATACAACAACTGCCCAAACAACAACGACTGCCACAACAACAACTGCTACAACAACTGCATCAACTACAACAACTGCTACAACAACTGACACAACAACAACTACCCCAACAACAACTGCTAAAACAACTGCCCCAACAACTAATACAACAACAACTGATACAACTGCCCCAACGACAACGACTGCCACAACAACAACTGCTACAACAACTACCCCAACAACTGCTGATACAACAAGAAGTGATACAACAACTGTCCGAACAACAACTGCTAGAACAACTGCCCCAACAACTGAAACAACAACAACTGATAAAACAACTGCCCCAACAACAACGACTGCCATAACAACAACTGCTACAACAACTGCATCAACTACAACAACTGCTCCAACAACTACAACTGCTACAACAACTAGTCCAACTACGAAAACTGCTACAACAACTGCCCCAACAACAACTGCTACAACGGCCCCAACAACAAATGATACAACAACAAGTGATACAACAACTGTCCCAACAACAACTGCTACAACAACTGCCCCAACAACTGATACAACAACTGCCCCAACAACAACGACTGCCACAACAACATCTGCTACAACAACTACCCCAACAACTGCTGATACAAAAATAACTGCTACAACCACTGTCCCAACAACAACAACTGATACATCTGCCTCAACAACAATGACTGCCACAACAACAACTGCTACAACAACTACCCCAACAACTGCCGATACAACAACAAGTGATACAACAACTGCCAAAACAACAACTGCTACAAATGCCCCAACAACTGATAGAACAACAACTGATACAACAACTGCCCCAACAACAGCTGCTATAACAACATCTGCTCCAACAGCTACAACTAGTCCAACTACAACTGCTAAAACATCTACCCCAACAACAACTGCTACAACAACTGCCCCAACAACAACTGATACGACAACAACTGATACAACAACTGCCCCATCAACAACGACTGCCACAACAACAACGACTGCCACAACAACAACTACTACAACAACTGCCCCAAAAACAACTGATACAACAACTGTCCCAACAACAACGACTGCCAAAACATCAACTTCTACAACTCCCCCAACAACAACTGATACAACAACTGCCCCAACAACAGCTGCTATAACAACATCTGCTCCAACAGCTACAACTGCTACAACTAGTCCAACTACAACAACTGCTACAACAACTGCCCCAACAACAACTGATACAACAACAACTGATACAACAACTGCCCCAACAACAACGACTGCCACAACAACAACTGCTACAACAACTGCATCAACTACAACAACTGCTACAACAACTGACACAACAACAACTACCCCAACAACAACTGCTAAAACAACTGCCCCAACAACTCATACAACAACAACTGATACAACTGCCCCAACGACAACGACTGCCACAACAACAACTGCTACAACAACTACCCTAACAACTGCTGATACAACAAGAAGTGATACAACAACTGTCCGAACAACGACTGCTAGAACAACTGCCCCAACAACTGAAACAACAACAACTGATAAAACAACTGCCCCAACAACAACGACTGCCATAACAACAACTGCTACAACAATTGCATCAACTACAACAACTGCTCCAACAACTACAACTGCTACAACAACTAGTCCAACTACGAAAACTGCTACAACAACTGCCCCAACAACAACTGCTACAACGGCACCAACAACAAATGATACAACAACAAGTGATACAACAACTGTCCCAACAACAACTGCTACAACAACTGCCCCAACAACTGATACAACAACTGCCCCAACAACAACGACTGCCACAACAACATCTGCTACAACAACTACCCCAACAACTGCTGATACAAAAATAACTGCTACAACCACTGTCCCAACAACAACAACTGATACATCTGCCTCAACAACAATGACTGCCACAACAACAACTGCTTCAACAACTACCCCAACAACTGCCGATACAGCAACAAGTGATACAACAACTGCCAAAACAACAACTGCTACAAATGCCCCAACAACTGATAGAACAACAACTGATACAACAACTGCCCCAACAACAGCTGCTACAACAACATCTGCTCCAACAGCTACAACTAGTCCAACTACAACTGCTAAAACATCTACCCCAACAGCAACTGCTACAACAACTGCCCCAACAGCAACTGATACAACAACAACTGATACAACAACTGCCCCATCAACAACGACTGCCACAACAACTGCCCCAACAACAACGACTGCCACAACAACAACTACTACAACAACTGCCTCAAAAACAACTGATACAACAACTGTCCCAACAACAACGACTGCCAAAACATCAACTTCTACAACTCCCCCAACAACAACTGATACAACAACTGCCCCAACAACAGCTGCTATAACAACATCTGCTCCAACAGCTACAACTGCTACAACTAGTCCAACTACAACAACTGCTACAACAACTGCCCCAACAACAACTGATACAACAACAAGTGATACAACAACTGCCCCAACAACAACGACTGCCACAACAACAACTGCTACAACAACTACCCCAACAACTGCTGATACAACAACAAGTGATACAACAACTGTCCCAACAACAACTGCTAGAACAACTGCCCCAACAACTCATACAACAACAACTGATACAACAACTGCCCCAACAACAACGACTGCCACAACAACAACTGCATCAACTACAACAACTTCTCCAACAACTAAAACTGCTACAACAACTGCCCCAACAACAACTGCTACAACAGCCCCAACAACAACTGATACAACAACAAGTGATACAACAACTGCCCCAACAACAGATACAACAACAACTGATACAACAACTGCCCCAACAACAACTGCTACAACTGCCGCAACAACTGATACAACAAAAACTGCTACAACAACTGCCCCAACAACTGACCCAACAACTGATAAAACAACAACTGATACAACAACTGCCCCAACAACAACGACTGCCACAACAACAACAGCTACAACTGCATCAACTACAACAACTGCTACAACAACAACTGCTACAACAACTGCCCCAAAAACAACTGATACAACAACTGATACAACAACTGACCCAACAACAACGACTGCCACAACAACAACTACTACAACAACTGCCCCAAAAACAACTGCTACAACAAATGTCCCAACAACAACGACTGCAACAACATCAACTTCTACAACAACTTCCCCAACAACAACGACTGCCACAACAACATATGCTACAACTGCCACAACAACAACTGCTACAACAACTACCCCAACAACTGCTGATACAACAACAAATGATACAACAATTGCCCCACCAACAGATACAACAACAACTGTTACAACAACTGCCCCAACAACAACTGCCCCAACAACTGATACAACAACAACTGATACAACAACTGCCCAAACAATGACTGCCACAACAACAACTTCTACAACAATTGCATCAACTACAACAACTGCTACAACAACTAGTCCAATTACAACAACTGCTACAACAACTGCCCCAACAAGAACTTATACACCAACAAGTGATACAACTGCCCCAACAACAACTGCCACAACAACAACTGCTACAACTACCACAACAACTGCCCCAACAACAACTGATACAACAACAAGTGATACAACAACTACCACAACAACAACTACTAAAACAAATGACACAAAAACAACTGCTACAACAAATGCCCCAACAACACCAACTGCCACAACAACAACTGCTACAAAAACTGCCCCAACAACAACTGCTACAACAACTGTCCAAAAAACAACGACAGCCATAACAACAACTGCTACAACAATTACCCCAACAACAACTGCCCCAACAACAACTGCTACAACAACTGCCCCAACAACAATGACTGCTATAACTACTGCTCGAACAACTACAACTGCTGCAACAACTGCCCCAACAACAACTGCTACAACAACTGCCCCAACAAAAACTGCCCCAACAACAACTGCCCCAAAAACAACTGTCCCAAAGACAACGACTGCCACAACAACAACTGCTACAACAACTGCACAAACTACAACTGCTACAACAACTGCTACAACAACTACAACTGCTACAACTGCCCCAACAACAACTATCCCAACAACAACGCCAGCCACAACAACAACCACTACAATAACTGCCCCAACAACAACTGCTCCAACAAGTGCAACTGCTACAACAACTGCACCAACTACAACTTCCACAACAACTGCTATAACAACTCCTACAACAACTGGCCCAACAACGACTACCACAACAACAACCGCTACAACAACTGCCCTAACAATAGCTGCTATAACAACATCTGCTCCAACAACTACAACTGCTACAACAACTAGTCCAACTACAACAACTGCTACAACAACTGCCCCAACAACAACTGATACACCAACAAGCGACACAACTGCCCCAACAACAACGACTGCCACAACAACAATTGCTACAACAACTGCCCCAAAAACAACTACTATGACAACTGTCCCAACAACGACTGCCACTATGACAACAACTGCTACAACAACTGCCCCAACAACAACTGCTACAACGGCACCAACAAAAACTGATACAACAACAACTGCTACAACAACTGCCCCAACAACAACTGCTACAACAACTGCCCCAAAAACAACTGATACAACAACAACTGATACAACAACTGCCCCAACAATGACTGCCACAACAACTACTACAACAACTGCCCCAAAAACAACTGCTACAACAACTGTCACAACAACGACTGCCACAACATCAACTACTACAACAATTGCCCCAACAACAACTGCTACAACAACTGCCCCAACAACTGATTCAACAACTGATACAACAACTGCCCCAACAACAACGACTGCCACAACATCTGCTACAACTACCCCAACAACAGCTGATACAACAACAAGTGATACAACAACTGCCCCAACAACAACGACTGCCACAACAACAACAACAACTGCCCAAAAAACAACTGATACAACAACTGTCCCAACAACAACGACTGCCACAACATCAACTTCTACAACAACTGCCCCAACAACAACTGCTACAACTGCCCCAACAACTGATACAACAACAACTGATACAACAACTGCCCCAACAACAACGACTGCCACAACAACAACTGCTGATAGTACAACAACTGCCCAAACAACAACTGCTACAACTACCCCAACAACAGCTGCTATAACAACATCTGCTCCAACAGCTACAACTAGTCCAACTACAACTGCTACAACAACTACCACAACAACAACTGCTACAACAACTGCCCCAACAACAACTGCTACAACAACTGCCCAAACAACTGATACAACAACTGCCACAAAAACAACTGCTACAACAGCTGCCCCAACAACAAGTCATACAACAACTGCCCCAACGACTGACACAACAACAACTGCTACAACAACTGCCCCAACAACAACTGTCCCAACAACAACAACTTCCACTACAACCGCTAAAACAACTGCCCAAACAACTGCCCGAACAACAACGACTGCCACAACAACCGCTACAACAACTGCTACAACAACTGCTACAACTGCCCCAACAACAACTGCCCCAACAACAACTGTCCCAACAACAACGACTGCCACAACAACTGCTACAACAACTGCCCCAACAACTGCTACAACAACTGCACAAACTACAACAACTGCTATAACAACTGCTCCAACAACTACAACTGCTACATCAACTGCCCCAACAACAACACCAACCAAAACAACAAACACTAAAACAACTAGCCCAACAACAACAACTGCTATAACAAATGGCCCATCAACGACTGCCACAACAACAACCGATACAACAACTGCACCTTCAACAACTGATATAACAATAACTGCTCCAACAACTACAACTGCTACAACAACTAGTCCAACTACAACAATTGCTACAACAACTACCCCAACAACAACTGCTAAAACAACTGGCCCAACAACAACAAGTGATACAACAACTGCCCCAACGACTGTCACAACAACAACTGCGACAACAACTGCCCCAACAACTGTCCCAACGACTGCCTCAACAACCGCTACAACAACTACCCAAACAACTGCCCCAACAACAACGACTGCCCCAACAACCGCTACAACAACTGCTATAAAATCTGCCCCAACAACAACAACTGCTACAATAACTTCCCCAACAACAACTGTCCCAACAGCAACAACTATCCCAATAACAACACCAGCCACAACAACAACCACTACAACAACTGCTCCAACAACTACAACTACTACAATAACTGGTGCAACAACTACAACTGCTACAACAAATGCTACAACAACTGCCCCAACAACAACTGCTACAACGACTGCCTCAACAACAACTTCTACAACAATTGTTACAACAACTGCCCCAACAACAACTGATACAACTACCCCAAAAACAACAACAACAGCAACAACTGCTATAACTACAACTGCTCCAACAACTACATCTGCTACAACAACTGCCCCAATATCAACTACTGCCACAACTGCTTCAACTGCTACAACAACTGCAACAACTGCTGCAACTGCCCCAACAACAACTGCGACAACGATTGCCCCAACAACAATTCCTACAACTACTGCCCCAACAACACTTGTCACAACAACGAATGCCCCAACAACAACAATTGCTACAACAACTGCCCCAACAACGACTTCCACAACAACTACCACTACAACTGCCCCGACAACAACTGCTATAACAAAAACTGCCCCAACAACTACAACTGCATCAACTACAACAAATGCTAAAACAATTGCCCCAACGACAACAACAACTGCTATAGCAACTGCTCCAACAACAACTGCTACAACAACTGCCCCAACAACAACAACTGCCACAACAACCGCTACAACAACTTCCCCAACAACAACTGCTACAACCACTGCACAAACTACAACAACTGCTCCAACAACTACAACTGCCCCAACAACATCTATCCCAACAACGACTACCACACCAACAACCGCTACAACAACTGCCCCAACAACAACAACAACTGCTATAACAACAAATGCTCCAACAACTAAAACTGCTACAACACCTGCACCAACTACAACAACTGCTACAACAACTGCCCCAACAACAACTGTCCCAAAAACTACTGCCACAACAACCGCTAAAACTACTGCCCCAACAAAAACTGCTACAACAACTGCCCCAACAACTACAACTGCTACAACAACTACACCAAAAAAAACAACTGCCCCAACAACACCTGTCCCAACAACGAATGCCACAAAAACAACCGCTACAACAACTGCCCCAACAACAACTGCTACAACAACAACTGCTCCAACAACTACAACTGCTACAACTACTGCACCAACTACAAAAAATGCTACAACAACTGCCCCAACAACAACTGTTCAAATGACTACTGCCACAACAACCGCTAAAACAACTGCCCCATCAACAACTGCTAAAACAACTGCCCCAACAACACCTACTGCCACAACAACCGCTAAAACAACTGCCCCATCAACAACTGCTACAACAACTGCACCAACAACAACAACTGCTAAAACAACTGGTACAACAAAAACTGTCCCAACAACACCTACTGCCACAACAACCGCTAAATCAACTGCCCCAACAACAACAACTGCTCCAACAACTACAACTTCTATAACAACAACTACAACTTCTATAACAACAACTGCTCCAACAACTACAACTGCTACAACAACTGCACCAACTACAACATCTGCTACAACAACTGCCCCAACAAGAACTGTCCCAAGAACTACTGCCACAACAACTGCTATATCTGCTCCAACTACAACAACTGCTATAACAACAACTGCTACAACAACTGCACCAACTACAACAACTGCTACAACTGCCCCAACAACAACTGTCCCAACAACTACTGCCACGACAGCTGCTATAACTGCTCCAAAAAAAACAACTGCCCCAACAACACCTGTCCCAACAACGAATGCCACAAAAACAACCGCTACAACAACAACAACTGCTACAACAACAACTGCTCCAACAACTACAACTGCTACAACAACTGCACCAACAACAACAACTGCTAAAACAACTGGTACAACAACTTCAACTTCTACAACAACTGCACCAACTACAACTGCCACAACTGCTACAACAACTGCCCCAACAACAACAACTGCTACAACAACTGCACAAACTACAACAACAGCTATAACAAATACAACTGCCCCAACAACATCTGTCCCACCAACAACTGTCCTAACAACAACGACTACCACAACAACCGCTCCAACTTCCCCAACAACTGCTACAACAACTGCACAAACTACAACAACTGCTATAACAACTGCTTCAACAACTACAACTGCCCCAACAACATCTGTCCCAACAACGACTGCCACAACAACAACCGCTAAAACAACTGCCCCAACAACAACTGCTACAACAACTGCCCCAACAACATCAAGTGCTACAATAAATGCCGCAACAACAACTGATACAACTGCCCCAACAACAACAACAACTGCTATAACAACCACTGCTCCAACAACTAAAACTGCTACAACAACTGCACCAACAACAACAACTGCTACAACAACTGCACCAACTACAACTGCGACAATTGGCCCGACAAAAACTGTCCCAACAACACCTACTGCTACAACAACCGCTAAAACAACTGCCCGAACAACAACAACTGCTATAACAACTGCTCCAACAACTACAACTGCTACAACAACTGGCCCAACAACAACAACTACTACAACAACTGCACCAACTACAACTGCGACAATTGGCCCGACAAAAACTGTCCCAACAACACCTACTGCTACAACAACCGCTAAAACAACTGCCCCAACAACAACAACAGCTACAACAACTACTCCAACAACGACTTCCACAACAACTACCGCTACAACAACTGCTATAACAACAGCTACTCCAACAACTACATCTGCATCAACTACAACAACTGCTACAACAACTGCCCCAACAACAACTGTCCCAACAACAACTGTCCCAACAATGACTGCCACAATAACAACCGCTACAACAACTGCCCCAACAACAACAACTGCTATAACAACTGCTCCAACAACTACAACTGCTACAACTGCCCCAACAACAACAAGTACTACAAAAACTTCCTCAACAACTGCCATAAAAACTGCAACAACACCAACTGCTACAACAACTTCCCCAACAACTACAGCTACAACTGCCCCAACAACAACTGCTATATCAACACCTGCTCCAACAACTACAACTGCTACAACTGCATCAACAACAACTGCTATAACAACTGCTCCAACAACTACAACTGCTACAACCACTGCCCCAACAACGACAACTGCTACAACAACTGCACCAACTACAACTGCGACAACTGCCCCGACAACAACTGTCCCAACAACAACGACTGCCACAACAACCGCTACAACAACTTCCCCAACAACAACTGCTATAACAACAACTGCTCCAACAACTACAACTGCTACAACAACAACAACAAGGGTCCCAACAATTACTGTCCGAACAGCATCTCCAAAAACTGTTCCATCAATCACAACTCCTACAGCAACTGCTACAACAACTGCATCAACAACAACTGCTACAACAATTGGCCTAACAACTGAAACAACAACAACTGATACAACACCTGCCCCAACAACAACGACTGCCAAAACAACAACCGCTACAACAACTGCCCCAACAACAACAACTGTGACAACGATTGCCCCAACAACAACAACTCCTACAACAACTGCCCCAACAACACCTGTCCCAACAACAACTGGCACAACAACAAACGCTACAACAACTGCCCCAACAACACCTGTCCCAACAACGACTGCCACAAAAACAACCGCTACAACAACTGTCCCAACAACAAGGACTGCCACAACAACCACTACAATAATTACCCCAACAACTGCTGTAACAACTGCTCGAACAACTACAACTGCTACAACAACTGCAACTGCTACAACAACTGCCTCAACAACAACTGCTGCCACTGCCCCAACAACAACTGTGACAACGATTGCCCCAACAACAACAACTCGTACAACAACTGCCCCAACAACACCTGTCCCAACAACGACTGCCACAACAACAACCGCTACAACAACTGCCCCAACAACAACTGCACAAACTACAACAACTGCTATAACAACTGCTCTAACAACTACAACTGCATCAACTACAACAACTGCTACAACAACTGCCCCAACAACAACTGCTACGACAACTGCACCAACTACAACAACTGCTACAACAACTGCCCCAACAACAACTGTCCCAACAACTACTGCCACAACAACTGCTATAACTGCCCCAACAACAACTGCTATAACAACAACTGCTCCAACAACTACAACTGCTACAACAACTGCCCCAACAACAAGGGTTCCAACAATTACTGTCCGAACAGCATCTCCAAAAACTGTTCCATCAATCACAACTCCTACAACAACTGCACCAACAACAACTGCTACAACAATTGGCCTAACAACTGAAACAACAACAACTGATACAACAACTGCCCCAACAACAACGACTGCCAAAACAACAACCGCTACAACAACTGCCCCAACAACAACAACTGTGACAACGATTGCCCCAAGAACAACAACTCCTACAACAACTGCCACAACAAAACCTGTCCCAACAACAACTGGCACAACAACAACCGCTACAACAACTGCCCCAACAACACCTGTCCCAACAACGACTGCCACAACAACAACCGCTACAACAACTGCTGCAACAACTGCACAAACTAAAACAACTGCTATAACAACTGCTCTAACAACTACAACTGCATCAACTACAACAACTGCTACAACAACTGCCCCAACAACAACTGTCCCAACAACGACTGCCACAATAACAACCACTACTACTGCCCCAACAACAACAACTGCTATAACAACAACTACAACTGCTACAACTGCCCCAAGAACAATAAGTGCTACAACAACTTCCTCAACAACTGCCCCAACAACAACTGCTACAACAACTGCACAAACTACAACAACTGCTATAACTGCTCCAACAACTACAACTGCCCCAACAACAACTGCTACAACAACTGCCCCAACAACAACAACTGCTGCAACAACTGCACCAACTACAACAACTGCTACAACAACCGCTACAACAACTGCCCCAACAACAATTACTGCCACAACAACAACCGCTACAACAACTGCCCCAACAACAACTACTATAACAACTGGTCCAACAACTACAACTGCTACAACAACTGCACCAACTACAACTGCGACAACAACTGCCCCAACAACAACTGTCCCAACAACAACGAGTGCCACAACAACCTCTACAACTGCCCCAACAACTGCACAAACTACCACAACTGCTATAACAACTGCTCCAACAACTACAACTGCCCCAACAACACCTGTCCCAACAACGACTGCCACAACAACTGCCCCAACAACAACAACTGCTACAACAACTGCACCAACTACAACAACTGCCCCAACAACAACTGTCCCAACAACTACTGCCACAATAACCGCTAAAACAACTGCCCCAACAGCATCTGCTCAAACAACAACCACTGCCCTAACAACTGCCCCAACAACTACAACTGCTATAACAACTGCCCCAACAACTCCTCCAACAACTACCACTGCTACTACTCCTGCCCCAACAACAGTAACTGTTCCCACAACTATGACTACAACTGCCCCAAAAATTAATGCTTCAACAACAGCAACTTCTCCAACAACTACAACTGCTATAACAACTGCTCCAACAACAACTACTCCAACGACTACAACTGCCCCAACAACAGCAACTGCTCCAACAACTACAACTGCTAAAACAACTGTCATAAGAACAACTTCCCCAACAACAGCAACTGCTCCAACAACAACTGTCCCAACGACTGCCACAACAACAACTGCTACAACAACCGCTACAACAACTGCTGCAACAACTGCACAAACTAAAACAACTGCTATAACAACTGCTCTAACAACTACAACTGCATCAACTACAACAACTGCTACAACAACTGCCCCAACAACAACTGTCCCAACAACGACTGCCACAATAACAACCACTACTACTGCCCCAACAACAACAACTGCTGCAACAACTGCACAAACTAAAACAACTGCTATAACAACTGCTCTAACAACTACAACTGCATCAACTACAACAACTGCTACAACAACTGCCCCAACAACAACTGTCCCAACAACGACTGCCACAATAACAACCACTACTACTGCCCCAACAACAACAACTGCTATAACAACAACTACAACTGCTACAACTGCCCCAAGAACAATAAGTGCTACAACAACTTCCTCAACAACTGCCCCAACAACAACTGCTACAACAACTGCACAAACTACAACAACTGCTATAACTGCTCCAACAACTACAACTGCCCCAACAACACCTGTCCCAACAACGACTGCCACAACAACAACTGCTACAACAACTGCCCCAACAACAACAACTGCTGCAACAACTGCACCAACTACAACAACTGCTACAACAACCGCTACAACAACTGCCCCAACAACAATTACTGCCACAACAACAACCGCTACAACAACTGCCCCAACAACAACTACTATAACAACTGGTCCAACAACTACAACTGCTACAACTGCCCCAACAACAACTGCTACAACAACTGCCCCAACAACAACTGTCCCAACAACAACGAGTGCCACAACAACCTCTACAACTGCCCCAACAACTGCACAAACTACCACAACTGCTATAACAACTGCTCCAACAACTACAACTGCCCCAACAACACCTGTCCCAACAACGACTGCCACAACAACTGCCCCAACAACAACAACTGCTACAACAACTGCACCAACTACAACAACTGCCCCAACAACAACTGTCCCAACAACTACAACTGCCCCAACAACTGCTACAACAACTGCCCCAACAGCATCTGCTCAAACAACAACCACTGCCCTAACAACTGCCCCAACAACTACAACTGCTATAACAACTGCCCCAACAACTCCTCCAACAACTACCACTGCTACTACTCCTGCCCCAACAACAGTAACTGTTCCCACAACTATGACTACAACTGCCCCAAAAATTAATGCTTCAACAACAGCAACTTCTCCAACAACTACAACTGCTATAACAACTGCTCCAACAACAACTACTCCAACGACTACAACTGCCTCAACAACAGCAACTGCTCCAACAACTACAACTGCTAAAACAACTGTCATAAGAACAACTTCCCCAACAACAGCAACTGCTCCAACAACAACTGTCCCAACGACTGCCACAACAACAACTGCTACAACAACTGCTGCAACAACTGCACAAACTACAACAACTGCTATAACAACTGCTCTAAAAACTACAACTGCATCAACTACAACAACTGCTACAACAACTGCCCCAACAACAACTGTCCCAACAACGACTGCCACAATAACAACCACTACTACTGCCCCAACAACAACAACTGCTATAACTGCCCCAAGAACAATAAGTGCTACAACAACTTCCTCAACAACTGCCCCAACAACAACTGCTACAACAACTGCACAAACTACAACAACTGCTATAACTGCTCCAACAACTACAACTGCCCCAACAACACCTGTCCCAACAACGACTGCCACAACAACAACTGCTACAACAACTGCCCCAACAATAACAACTGCTGCAACAACTGCACCAACTACAACAACTGCTACAACAACCGCTACAACAACTGCCCCAACAACAATTACTGCCACAACAACCGCTACAACAACTGCCCCAACAACAACTGCTATAACAACTGGTCCAACAACTACAACTGCTACAACAACTGCACCAACTACAACTGCGACAACAACTGCCCCAACAACAACTGTCCCAACAACGACTACCACAACAACTTCTACAACAACTGCCCCAACAACTGCACAAACTACCACAACTGCTATAACAACTGCTCCAACAACTACAACTGCCCCAACAACACCTGTCCCAACAACGACTGCCACAACAACTGCCCCAACAACAACAACTGCTACAACAACTGCACCAACTACAACAACTGCCCCAACAACAACTGTCCCAACAACTACTGCCACAATAACCGCTAAAACAACTGCCCCAACAGCAACTGCTCAAACAACAACCACTGCCCTAACAACTGCCCCAACAACTACAACTGCTATAACAACTGCCCCAACAACTCCTCCAACAACTACCACTGCTACTACTCCTGCCCCAACAACAGCAACTGCTCCCACAACTATGACTACAACTGCCCCAAAAATTAATGCTTCAACAACAGCAACTTCTCCAACAACTACAACTGCTATAACAACTGCCCCAACAACAACTACTCCAACGACTACAACTGCTACTACAACTGCCCCAACAACAGCAACTGCTCCAACAACTACAACTGCTAAAACAACTGTCATAAGAACAACTTCCCCAACAACAGCAACTGCTCCAACAACAACTGCCCCAACAACAACTGGTGCAACAATTACAACTATCACAACAACTGCTTCTGTTACAACCACTACAGCAACTATAACAACTGCAGCTCCAACACCTGCTTCAACAGCAACTTCAGAGAGTACAACTGCTCCAACTACGATCTCTGATCCAACCATTACAACACCTGCTATAACAAGAAGTGCTGGGACAACAACTTCAGCAAGTACAACCAGTACCCTGGCTACTGAACCTACTTACATTATATCCATAGATTTGCCACAAGAGCCATTTTCAAATAATCTCACTAAAAGAAACAGCAGCCAATTCAAAGATCTTGAACGACGCGCTGTAGGGGCGGTAAGTAAAGTTTCTTATTGAATCTATTTTTCATATCTTGTGTGAGCGTTGCATATGAATGATTTGACAATATTTTACATCAAACATAAATTTGTTGAGGTGTAAACTAATTTCAGCAAAATTTGCACTTCTATTTATATTCATATGATGAAAATGTGCTTAAGAGCTACCCATGGTCTAAATTTTGCTTTCTTTTCACAGTGTAATAGCATATACGGACGAAGATTTGGTGCTCAGTTTGATCGGTGCTTTGTGAAACAATTCAGGTAAACAGTGGTTCACTAATTTTGCTTCACATGCAGAATTGGACACTTGCACTGTTGATTGTATCATGTGTAAAGCACAAATTTAGGTAAAGTATCATAATAATCTCAAGTTTTTATTTGACACTTCTTTCATTTGGTTTCATGGTATAGGCCTGCTTCCCCAGGGTTAGCACGAGTGAACGGAACCGAAGCAGAAATGGGGGTCGTGTTCAATCGGACTACTCCCACTACAGATCTGCCACAGAATACTGTTGTTGTTCAAACCTTAGTAGAAGCGGTTAATCTTTCCACCAATATGTTCAACGTGACCATTAATCCAAACAAAATTGAAATATTAGGTAAGTTAACATGACACTCAATCTGTCACTCTCATTAGTATTTAAAACATCTTTGCATGTGCTGCTCATGCTGTTTTTAAATGAGTCACTAACAAAATTATGTTGTTATGTTGGAGTGTAGAAAATATTCATTAAGACAACTTTAACATTGTTCAGTGTTGTACAGTGCAATTCAATCATTCAACACTTCTATGTGTTCCAGGATTAGATATTACCTGTGCTACCTTGTATGCGGCTAGAATGCATGTCATGCAAATTTGTTATTGATTATAAAAATTCTTACTTTAGTAACTTTAGAACTAAATAAAATGCTAAAACTAATTACTAATGTTTTACAGAAAGTCCAGTTGCAACTGAAACTACAACTGCTGCACTTACCACTACCAATCCTTCAACTGTTGCACCTACAACTGTGAATCCTACGACTGCTGCACCTACAACTGCTGAACCTCCAACCTCCAATCCGACCACCGCTGCATCTACAACTGCAGCACTCACAACAAGGCGGGTGACTTTCAGGTCTCTTCTAAACACGTTTACAAGTGACTTGCTGGATACATCATCTGCTGCTTTTACAAACCGAGCTTCCATGATAAAGGGACAGGTAAGTCTCACCCTTTGAATAAAACCTGTGGGTACACCTTATTGCATCATCAATTGTATTATCTTATCAGAGACTGAGCCACTCACAGAATCAGAATAGTATATTAAACACTAGGTCCAAAATAAATATGATTAAGTTATATTAAAATAATCCTTCAATTCTTATCAATGATTCCAAATCTTGAAAACTTATTTATATAGGATGGTGGGGAGGTTTATCATCTTGCCAAGAAAAATCATTAAGTCTTGCTAAACCAGCATATTTAAATTATATACAAAAACACAGCTGGTGTTTGCTGTGATGGATGGTACTTGCAAAATTAATCAAGTTGAAAATTTCTCCATCAGGGAAGAGATCGTGAACAAATAAATACCAGCTAACACTACCCAGCAATGCACATTAAGAATCTTAACGTCACTGTACACAATGAATAGTTAATCTTTTTTTTAAAACCTGTACTGATGCCTATCAATTGTGCTTCATGTCTTTTGGTCTCATGGCCATTTTCATATGTGTGCACTACAAAAAGTAGAGAAACATAAAAAATACATTGGGGTGCTGACTAGAGAATCTACATATTGTATGTCAAAAGGTAACTGATTCAAAGTGACATAACTGATGACAGAGACATCTCTTGGAATATATTGAGACAAATAAACCTACAGCTGGCAAAAGACAATACACTGTTTTCTGTTTCTGCAGCTTGAACCTTTGTTCCAAAGGGAATTCCCCTCTTCCTTCGATTCCTTGGACGTGGTGGCATTCAGGTAATTTGTTAACACTTAACACACAGTTTAAGAATTGTGACCTGAATCTGATATTTCATATAGTACTTTTTTTACTCCCGCAGAAATGGATCAATCATAAACGACATGAACCTTACCTTTGAAAGCACATCTGTTCCTAATAACACTCAGATTGCGAGTGTTTTGATCAGAGCAGCTCCAACTGTCACTGGCTTCGACATCGAAGGCAGCTCCATCAGCGTGGATGGCATATGTAAGAAATATTGAGTTCTACTTGATTAAAAAACTTAAAGGGCTGAACTATCATTTATTAAAGTTTTGATTTCTTTTGTATTCATTTACAGTTTCAAGTGGAGTAAGCCACAAGATCAGTCTCATCACTGCATCCTGCCTGGTGCTGTTGTCATGGCTACTGTCAAGCCAGCAATAAGTGATTTCCCTTTGAAATGCCATTAGAACATGACTGCCATTTCTGGTATGAAAAAGGACTTCAGCTTTGCACTGATCAGACACATTCATGACTATGGATTAGACATGTCTGTCGAACTGAACACATTTCTGTGTGGGAACATCCGGGATCCTGGACTGAATGACACAGCCAACTCTAAGTTTCTGGTCCATTGAATCATCACTGGAATAATAATCTCAACAATATAAGGACACTATCTATTAAACACTGGGATGTCAGGCAATATTCGCACTGTTGCACTATTAATGTAAAAATGTATCTTGCTTTACTGAGCACTGTGCTATAGCAATATTTAACTTAGTGATAATTACTAATGTTGTCTTATGTAAACCTTACTGTGGTCTCCAAATACATGTATGATTAATGTTTAGGTTTGTGTCTTAAAAAGAAAGGAAGGAACACATGCAGATCATAGTGGGCTTCACACTGTAAACATGATGGTTTCATGATATGTATGTCAAAACTGTCAATTGTCTTATTTATAGAAATTGTATTTATGAATTTATAAATGCATAACTGTATTCTCTGTGGTTTCTTGTAGATTTTACAATTCCTGTCTGAAACTTTATAATGATCAGAATAAAAAAATCTTTGAAAATATTAAATTGTCTGTGGAGTGATGTTTTGCAATGTTGGTGGGTAAAGAGAAAGTGGATCAAGATACAGTATGTTTAAAGTCAGGGGCTTTAATGTAAGCAGCAGTGATGTCTACAGACAATCAAACCAAACTTTCTGCAATTGAATATAACAGTAGTAGTGTGTTGTGTTCAGTCAATCTCTGCCTTTTTTGTATCAGTGAATTAAGCTTGTTCAGATAGAGCGGACCCTGCAGTTCTTTAATTGGGATTCCCCTTCAATCTACATGGAATTTTCTACACATGAATGTAATATTTTTCAAGATCAGATTAAAACAGCAAACCAATCCTATATCACTGTTAGATAGACATTATCTATCCAACCATATCATGTGCGCCTGAGCCCTGAAGACATATTCAAAGCTCGCACTCCCTCTGATCCCCTCTCCTCACCTCAACCAAAAAGAGGCTCTTTAGACAAGAAAATGTGCAGTCTTAAGGTGCTACAGTGCAATGACTTTATTACTTTTCTTACTGATTATTTGTAATTTTACTTCTATTAGAGATATGTGATCGATTATAGTTTAACTCTGCAAGTTGTATGTCTGTTAAATGTATGCATATTATTTCCATAACTATTAGACACAGAGAAGCAATGTTTTATGTCAATGTAACCACCTGAGGATCAGGACTAGAAATATTCATTTTAATTATTGAATTACAAAATATGGTTATTTAGGAACATCTTAAAAGTAAGACAATTATCTGGCCTCTGCTGGACAGCGTGTCCAGCAGGGGTGTAAGCCTGACACCGCTCCCCTGGGAGGGTGAACTGAATCTCTGTCCTAAAACGTTCCTAATAAAAGATCTTCACTGGAATGCACCTCCTGATTTTCCTTTGTACAAGGGGATTTCCTTTGCTAGGTATCCTACTCTGTCTCTTCACTGCTCCCCTAATCTCAACTTCAACAGAATCTTCACCTCCACTCTTTCACTGCTGGTTTATTTTTTCGAGTTTATGGTGTAGTCTGAGAGTTGTGACAAGTTTTGAGATTGATTACTTCCTATTGGGAGTTTAGTGGATCTTGAAGATACAATAAGACATCATACATGTAAATAAATACTATGTTCTAAATTTATTTTCACAATGAATTCCTTTTATTTTAATTTTCTTGGATGACACAAGCAAAGCATTTCAGAGTGGGCATTTACAGCTGCTACAAATGCTGTAAATGTAATATTTTGATGTATCAGGGGGAGATTATCTTCTGCAAAAAAATGGACTGAAAAGACAGGTTTTTGATATCAAATGATGTGTTGTGGAATAAGGCTTCAGCAACCTGTAACGTGGATCTTCTTATGACCGAAACTTGTAGGAAGCTGTAAGCTCTAGGTTCTAGATTCTGCCTTGTCTTCCACTGTGGTAACGCAGTTTGCCTGAAAGGTGCGCTCTAAGAAGTGCAAAAACAACATAACAAAACTAGAACAAGATACATTGTCACTACATATTAATTATGCTGTTGAATAGTGACAACTAATGTGAAAATAAAATAAGAAATAAGGAAGCTAGATGAAACCAGACAAACCAATCTCTTTCATTTAATCTAAAACGAAACCCCACGAATTTAACGCTCTCAACATAATGACACTTTTTCTTCCCCATGTTTGGTTTAAACAAAGTAGTCCTTCAGTACTGATGTATCTTACCTCAAAAGTGAGAAGGTTAAAAAAAAAAAAACATTAAGAGTAGAGTATACGTGGATTTAATATGTACTGTACAGCTTACATTCCAAATTTTCTGCATCATTGCTGTTGCTATATTTATGAGTGATATGATTATTTCCTTATTTTGGATTATAAAAACCTGCAGTGACTTGCACCTTTAAGTTTGGACTGAGTGATCCCACATAGAGGCTCTTGATTGACAGGTGATTCGTAAGAAGTGCAACGCAAGAATAACACAGCTTTACGCCACATACAAATGCATGACTTACAAATCACTGTCTTTGTATAAAAGCTGCAATGTAAAAAATGTCATCATTCAACTCACTTGTGAAACAAATGTAGCAGTAACGTAGTTGAGGTGTCCTTATTTCAACAATATGCTGCTATTGATTACTTTTATAATTCTGTGTTTTCTATTGGCATTTAGGTTTGAAGCAAAAAGAAGACAGATATTCACCATTTATAAAATACAATGATTTAATTCTGGATCATATTGATATAATGGCTTGTACTACAACTGTATTGTATAATCTAATTACATATTTACTGAAATAATTCTAAAAATCATATAAGTTCAATATAATTTGAATTACCAAATCCATTATCGTTGTACTTTTCTTGCATTTCCTCCTTCTCTACTTCAACTCACGAGAACTATGTATTTATTTATTTATTTATTTGGCATTTTGTCCTGTCAGTCTGGTAGAACTTCATTCTCCTAGCTTGAATACACCAGAAGAAAGAACAAAAGAAGGAGTATACTGTGGTGCTGTGCCAAGAATCTGTCAGATTGTCAAAGCGATTGTTTTTTATCACTAAAGGTGTCACAATTTTTCCTTTTTAGATGTATGACCAATAAGTCACGTCATTCGCTCTTACTTGAGTTCAATACATAAAGGCTTCAAACAGTGTTGACTGTCACAAAGGGTGAGAGGTTTGCAGTGTTATATATGGGAACTGAGTTAAATAAAAAAAAGAAAACCAAACACTGAAACACTATAAAACATCTACACCAGAAAAAAGAAGGGGGAATTAATAACTTTTCATCTTATATCTTAACTTTGGGTAAGTACACTTTTATGTTTATAAGTACATTTTTGAACATTTGTAATGTGTTAAATATTTATTATACAAATACATTTTAGTAATGTCCTCTGTCTTAATTTCAATTTTTTATTGTTATTTATTATTTTTATTATTATGTGCCATTATTGCATTTTATCTCATACTGAATGTGATAAGTGATCATCACTTAAATTACCCACCACAGATGTAATTTCTTGTGGAATTCTGGTTCAATGGTTCCTTTGCCTGATATTCTAGGGTTATTTTTCCACTATAAAGCTCTATTTAAATTTTGTTATTATATCCATATCATTACATACAAATGATGACAAACATTTTTGAAAGATGAAACTGTGATGTGGTAGTGGTTCTTTGGGGGTCTCTTTTTGTCATAGTCGGGTCAGAGTTCAGGGTCAGCTCGTAGCACCCCTGCACTTAAATCCAGTTCTTTGCTCAAGCACATTTCAGCCTGGTTGATGCTTGTGAATAGTTGCACAGATTAAGTGTTTACAGTGGTTAAAAAACAGTCTCTCCACTCAGTGCAGCTCTGTGTTCAAGTCCTCTACTTGTTGAGGTAATGTGTATAGTTACATGTTTATATTCTAGCTACACCTGGATAAGAAATAATGGAGAAATTGAGTGAAATGGCACAAGAAATTGACAATAGAATTTTGGAAGTAATAATATTCCTCATTCAGATATGAAGAAAAAGGCAGTGGTTTATTTTTAGCACTAAATTCTGAAAACTTGAAATAGATTCTTATTGTTTGTCTTGTATTTGCTGAAGTAAGACTGAAGTGAGGTATTTTAAAGCGATATAAGGTCTTTCCTTCAAATATAAGATCTCCCCAGTAACTTGGATTTGTAAAATTTCTGGTTGACAGTTGTTGCATATAAGGTTTATACATACTCAACAAAGCGTTTGAAACACTTCATCAAAATTCATTCTATTCCTTAAATATGGAATTATTATATTGGGTTTTGAGATGTCCACCTCTAAAATAGAGTATCTGCTGTAACCACAATTAAGAAAAGGTAATTGTTGGAATTTCATTTTGAAACTGAAATGAAGCTGAAACAAAAACTCATCAGAATGTCCCAGTGAGTGATATTACTCTATGGGCCATTCATGTCTTCGCAGTTTTCATCAATACCATTGTGACAGTGGTATAATCAAGAGAGAGCTAAGGAAGGTAGCAATGTAAAACATACAATGAGTTATTAAGGCTAAAAGTACTCCAATACTGAATTAAGTCATTTGAAGATTAAACACATACTAATTATTAAGTAAATTATTATTTTCAAATTTCTATGTTTAGTTTTAAAAACAATACCAAAGGATAAAAGAAAAAAAACTATTCACATTAACTTATTATTGTTGCAAAGATGTTTTTTTAATGTTTTAAGGTAAAATCTTTTGACAAGCTGCGCCTGTGAGTGACACTGTGTCTTGTTTGATTTCATAGATACGTTGACAGGATGGGTGCAAGACACATCATATCAGGTTTCCTGATTGTAACAGGTAAGCCAAGTCAAAGTATTCAAATTGTCTTAGAAAAAAGAAAGACAAAATGTGTCTTAACTGCACAATATGAAGTTAAGCTGGAGATCTTGCCTGCATATCAAAAACAAGGAAACATCAGATTGTATTACCACAGTTTAATCATCATCTATTATCAAAAACAGTAAATGTAAAAAAAAACAACAATATTGAGTTACACCACGCACAATGTTGTACAATTCTGGCAATTTATTGTACCCTGTGTACGTATGTAGTGTAAAATTGAAATCTTATATAAATTGATTCTATTTTCATCATATCAATAGTGGCTTTCCATTTGGCAACTGCACAGAGTGCAACACCAACCCCAACAACAACAACTGCCCCAACAACAACTGCTACAACAACAACTGCCCCAACAACAACTTCATCAACAACTACTGTCCCAACAACAACAAGTTCATCAACAACAACTGTCGGAACAACAACTGTCCCAACAACGACTTCCCCAACAACAACTCTCACAACAACAAGTACTCCAACAACCACAACTGTCGCAACAACAACAACTACCCCAACAACTACAACTGCTACAACAACTGCTGCAACAACAATTGCCCCAACAACGACTGCCCCAACAACATCTGCTACAACAACTACCCCAACAACAACTGCCCCAACAACAACTGTCCCAACAACAACTGCCCCAACAACTACCCCAACAACAACTGCTACAACAACTGCCTCAACAACAACTGCACCAACAACAACAACTGTCCCAACAACAACTGCTCCAACAACGACAACATCTACAACAACTGCCCCAACAACTGCTACAACAACTACAACTGCTCCAACTACTACTGCTACAACAACTGTCCCAACAACAACTGTCCCAACGACTTCCCCAACAACAACTCTCACAACAAGTACTCCAACAACCACAACTGTCGCAACAACAACGACTGCCCCAACAACAACTGCCACAACAACAACTCCCACAACAACAAGTACTCCAACAACCACAACTGTCGCAACAACAACGACTTCCCCAACCACAACTGCCCCAACAACTACAACTGCCCCAACAACAACTACACCAACAACAACTGTCGCAATAACAACGACTACCCCAACAACAACAACGGCTACAACAACTGCTACGACAACAACTGCCCCAACAACAACTACAACTGCTACAACAACTGCTACAACAACAACTGCCCCAACAACAACTGACCCAACAACTACCCCTACAATTACTTCAACAACAACAACTGTCCCAACAACAACTGTCCCAACAATGACTTCCCCAACAACAACTCTCACAACAACAAGTACTCCAACAACTACAACTTCTACAACAACTGCTAAAACAACTGCTACAACAACTACCCCAACAACAAATGCCCAAACAACAACTGTCCCAACAACAAATGCCCCAACAACTACCCCAACAACAACTTCAACAACAACTGTCCCAACAACAACTGTCCCAATAATGACTTCCCCAACAACAACAACTATCACAACAACAAGTACTCCAACAACCACAAGTGTCGCAACAACAACTGCTACAACAACTACAACTACCCCAACAACAACAACTGTCGCAATAACGACTGCCCCAACAACAACGGCTACAACAACTGCTACGACAACAACTGCCCCAACTACAACTGCTACAACAACTACTACAACAACAATTGCCCCAACAACGACTGCCCCAACAACAACTGCTAGAACAACTACCCCAACAACAACTGCTACAACAACTGCCTCAAAAACAACTGCCTCAACAACAACTGCTACAACAACTACACCAACAACAACTGCTCCAACAACAACTACAACAACTGCCACAACAACTGCTACAACAACTGCCCCAACAACAACTCTCACAACAAGTACTCCAACAACCACAACTGTCGCAACAACAACGACTGCCCCAACAACATCTGCCACAACAACTACCCCAGCAACAACTCCTACAACAACAAGTACTCCAACAACCACAACTGTCGCAACAACAACGACTTCCCCAACCACAACTGCACCAACAACTACAACTGCCCCAACAACAACTACCCCAACAACAACTGTCGCAATAACAACGACTGCCCCAACGACTTCCTCAACAACAACTCTCACAACAAGTACTCCAACAACCACAACTGTCGCAACAACAACAACTGCTCCAACAACAACAACTACAACAACTGCCCCAACAACTGCACCAACAACTACAACTGCTCCAACTACTACTGCTACAACAACTGTCCCAACAACAACTGTCCCAACAACAACTGTCCCAACGACTTCCCCAACAACAACTCCCACAACAACAAGTACTCCAACAACCACAACTCTCGCCACAACAACGACTTCCCCAACCACAACTGCCCCAACAACTACAACTGCCCCAACAATAACTGTCGCAATAACAACGACTGCCCCAACAACAACAACGGCTACAACAACTGCTACGACAACAACTGCCCCAACAACTGCTACAACTGCTACAACAACTGCTACAACAACAACTGCCCCAACAACAACTGCCCCAACAACTGCTACAACAACTGCTACAAAAACAACTGCCCCAACAACAACTGTCCCAACAACAACTGCTACAACAACAACTGCCCCAACAACTACAACTGCTACAACAACTGCTACAACAACTGCCCTAACGACTGCCCCAACAACAACAACTGCTACAACAACTACCCCAACAACTACTGCCCCAACAACAACTGTCCAAACCACAACTGCCCCAACAACTACTCCAACACCGACTTCAACAACAACAACTGTCACAACAACAACTTCAACAACAACAACTGTCCCAACAACTGTCCCAACAACGACTTACCCAACAACAACTCTCACAACAACAAGTACTCCAACAACCACAACTGTCGCAACAACAACGACTGCCCCAACAACAACAACTGCCCCAACAACAACAACTGCTACAACAACTACCCCAACAACAACTCTCACAACAACAAGTATTCCAACAACCACAACTGTCGCAACAACAACGACTGCCCCAACCACAACTGCCCCAACAACTACAACTGCCCCAACAACAACTACCCCAACAACAACTGTCGCAATAACAACGACTGCCCCAACAACAACAATGGCTACAACAACTGCTACGACAACAACTGCCCCAACAACAACTGCTACAACAACTGCTACAACAACTGCCTCAACAACAACTGCCTCAACAACAACTACACCAACAACAACAACTGCCCCAACAACAACTGCCCCAACAACTGCCCCAACAACGACTTCAACAACAACAACTGTCCCAACAATGACTTCCCCAACAACAACTGCTACAACAACTCCCCTCACAACAACAACCGCTACAACAACAATGGCCCCAACAACAACCGCTGCAACAACTGCAACTGCTCCAACAACTGCTACAACAACTGCTCCATCGACTGCCCCAACAACTTCCCCAACAACAACAACTGTCCCAACAACAACTTCCCTCACAACAACAACCGCTACAACAACAACGGTCCCAACAACAACGACTGCTACAACAACTGCCCCAATAACAACTGCTACAACAACTGCCCCAACAACTACAATTGCTACAACTACTGCCCCAACAACTGTCCCAACAACAACTGCTCCAACAACTGTCCCAACAACAACTGCTCCAACAACTGTCCCAACAACAACGACTGCCCCAACGACTGCTACGACAACTGCTACAACTGCCGCAACAACGACTACTACGACAACTGCTACAACAACTGCCCCAACAACAACAACAACTGCTACAACAACTGCCCCAACAACTGTTACAACAACAACAACAACAACTGTCCCAACAACAATGACTTCCTCAACAACAACTGCTACAACAACTTCCCTCATAACAACAGCCGCTACAACAACAATGGCCCCAACAACAACTGCTACAACAACTGCAACTGCTCCAACAACTGCTACAACAACTGCTCCAACAACAACAACTGCCCCAACAACTACAACTGCTCCAACAACTACCCCAACAACAACTGCCCCAACAACAACTGCTCCAACAACAACGACTGCCCCAACAACAACTGCCCCAACAACTACAACTGCTACAACTGCCCCAACAACAACTGCCCCAACAACAACTGCTACAACAACTACACCAAAAACAACAACTGTCCCAACAACAACTGCCCCAACAAAAACAACATCTACAACAACTGCCCCACCAACAACTGCTCCAACAACAACTGCTACAACAACAACTTCATCAACAACTGTCCTAACAACAACGACTGCCCAAACAACAACTGCTCCAACAACAACTGCTTCAACTACAACTGCTACAACAAATGCCCCAACAACTACAACTGCTAAAACAACTACCCCAACAACAACTGTCCCAACAACGACTGCCCTAACAACAAATGCTTCAACAACTGCCCCAACAACAACTGCTACAACTGCCCCAACAACAACAACAACAACAACTGCTACAACAATATGTAAGAAATATTGAGTGTTACTTGATTTTTTAAAAACTTCAAGAGCTAAATAATTATTCATCAAAATAATGTTTTGATTTTTTAATAATAACATCTTCTCCAGCTGCTTTGACAAAAACTGCACTAACAACAACACTTTCAATTACAAAGCAACTGCAACAACTATGTCACCTACTCCAACATCCACCACTGGGGCAACAACCACCCTGGCTCCTGAACCTACTTACACTATCTCGGCAGATTTGCCACTGGAGCCATTTTCAGATGATCTCACTAACAGAAACAGCAGCCGATTCAAAGATCTTGAACAACGAGTTGTAGGGGCGGTAAGTACAATTCTTGAATCCAATTTTCATTGCTTGTGTGAGCGTTGCATATGAATGATATGACAATCGTTTAGATCAAAGACAAATCTGTTGAGGTGTAAACTAATTTCAGCAAAATTTGCACCTCTATTTAAATTCATATTATGAAAATTGTGCTAAAGAGCTACCCATGGTCTAAATTTTGCTTTCTTTTCACAGTGTAATAGCATATACAGAACAACATTTGGTGCTCAGTTTGACCGGTGCTTTGTGAAACAGTTCAGGTAAACATGCGTTCACTAATTTCTCTTCACATGCGGAATTGGGCACTTACACTGTTGATTGTATCATGTGTAAATCACAAATGTAGGTAAAGTATCATCATCGTTTCAAGTTGTTATTTGACACTTCTCTCATTTGGTTTCATGGTATAGGCCTGCTTCCCCAGGGCTACCACGAGTGAACGGAACTGAAGCAGAAATGGGGGTCGTGTTCAATCGGACTACTCCGACTACAGATCTGCCACAGAATACTGTTGTTGTTCAAACCTTAGTAGAAGCGGTTAATGCTTCCACCAGTATGTTCAACTTGACTATAAATCCAAACACAGTTGAAGTATTAAGTAAGTTAACACAACACAAAGTGTCATTCTCATCAGTACTTAAATGAGTCAGCAACAAAATTATGTTTTTATACAAGAAATGAAGGTATAGGAGACATTTATTAAGGCAACTTTAACATTTCAGTGTTGTACAGTTCAATCCATTCATTCAATACTTCCATGTGTCCCAAGATTATATATTATCTCTGCTACCATGTATTCAGCTGGAATGCCTGTAATGTAAATTTGTTTGACTTCAGCAACTTCAGAACTAGATAAAATACAAACAAACTGATACTTATTTACTCAGTCTCTAAAAAAATGTTTTACAGCAAGTCCAGTTGTAAATGCAACTACAATTGCCAACTCTACAACTGCTGCACCTACAACCGTCAATCTTACAACTGCTGCACCTACAACTTCCAATCCTTCAACTGCTGCACCTACAACTTCCAATCCTTCAACTGCTGCACCTACAACCTCTAATCCTTCAACTGCTGCACCTACAACCTCCAATCCTTCAACTGCTGCACCTACAACTGCTGCACTCACAACAAGGCGGGTGACTTTCAGGTCTCTTCTAACCACGTTTACGAGTGACTTGCTGGATACATCATCTGCTGCTTTTACAAACCGAGCCTCCATGATAAAGGGACAGGTAAGTCTCACCCCTAAAATAAAACCTTTGGGTATACTTTTTTGAATCATTGTATTATTTTGTAATATATTTATCAGAGAAACCACTCATAGAATCAGAATAGTAGCATTAAACACAAGTGTAATAAAATGTCATTATGTTACAAGCAAATGTGTTTCCTTTTTCTCTGTAGCTTGAACCTTTGTACCAAAGGGAGTTCCCCTCTTCCTTCAATTCTTTGGACGTGGTGGCATTCAGGTAATTTTTTAACACGTAACACAAAATTTAAGAATTGTGACCTGATGTGAATTTGATATTTCATACAGTACTTTTTTTACTCCTGCAGAAATGGATCAATCATAAACGACATGAACCTTACCTTTGAAAGCACATCTGTTCCTAATAACACTCAGATTGCGAGTGTTTTGATCAATGCAGCTTCAACTGTCACTGGCTTCGACATCGAAGGCAGCTCCATCACCGTGGATGGCATATGTAAGAAATATTGAGGGCTACTTGATTTATAAAAAAAACTTCAAAAGCTGAATAATTATTTATTAAACCAATGTTTTGATTTAATTTCTCCTCACTTACAGCTTCAAGTGGAGTAAGTCACAAGATCAGTCTCGTCACTGCATCCTGCCTGGTGCTGTTGTCATGGCTACTGTCAAGCCAGCAATAACTGATTTCCCTTTGAAGTGCCATTAGAACAT
Source organism: Seriola aureovittata (assembly GCF_021018895.1). NCBI lineage: Eukaryota > Metazoa > Chordata > Actinopteri > Carangiformes > Carangidae > Seriola > Seriola aureovittata. Next base: position 10,403,227 of record NC_079386.1, read on the forward strand.
GACTACCATCTCTGGTATGAAAAAGGACTTCAGCTTTGCACTGATCAGACACATTAATGACTGTGGATTAGACATGTCTGTCGAACTGAACACATTTCTGTGTGGGAGCGTCCGGGATCCTGGACAGAATGACACAGCCAACTCTAAGTTTCTGGTCCATTGAATCATCACTGGAATTATAAGCTCAACAATATAAGGACACTATCTATTAAACACTGGGATGTCAGGCATTATTTGCACTGTTGCACTACAAGTGTATCTTGCTGCACTGAGCACTGTGCTATAGCAATATTTAACTTAGTGACAATTACTAATGTTGTCTTATATAAACCTTACTGTGGTCTTAAAATGCATGTATGATTAATGTTTAGGTTTGTGTCTTAAATTAAATGAAGGAACACATGCAGGACCATGGTGTACATATATATGTCAAAACTCTCTTGTCTTATTTAAATAAAAAATGTATTTATGTAATCATGCAGAACTTGTATTCTGTGAGAATTCTTGTAGTTTTTACAATTTCTGTCGGAAACTTTACAATGATCAGAATACAAAATCTTTGAAGGATTTCAATTGTCTGTAGTGTAATGTTTTGCAATGTTGGTGGGTAAAGAGAAAGTGGATCATACTTAAACATACAGTACGTGGAAATATACTGTATGTTTAAGGTCAGGAGCTCTAATGAAAGCAGCAGTGATGTTTACAGAAAATCAAACCCTGCCATGTGACTTTCTGCAATTTAATATTGTCATGTGTCCAGACAGTCTCTGCCTTTGTTGTACCAGTGAATAAGGTTATCTTTAAGAAAGAAGTAGGATAATCAACATAGGATTCGGATACATAAAGTGACTTCAAGTATGTTAAAGAAAACAAAGGTAACAACTTTATACTAAAAGGAGGCTAGATATAAACTCAAATTCTGTCCCCTTCAAGGATTAAAATAATTCAGTAGAGGTAGAGATGTATAGACCAGAGGGGGATAAACTCCCGGTGCCTGTCATAAAATATGCATGCCAATTAAGCATAATGTACTTTTCTACCACTTTAATAACTTAAACATCTTAAACATGACATAATAGAAAATGTTCACACTGGATTTTGAAAGATTCAAGGCCAATGGGAAAAGTCCAACATTCAGCTGACCAATGATGGAACTTCATCACTCACTCATTCCCTCAGTCAATTACAACATTTATTACTACACACTACTAACAAAGACTGACACAACAACAACACAATAAACTGACTATACATAGAATGATACTACAATGAAGGAATGGATGAATGTAATACCAGAGTTTGACAGGGCAAATATGCATATATAAATATGGTGAACAAATCAAAATAATGCTACCTTGTTGATTTTATATATAATAAATTCAGTGTAACAAGCATCAGCATCAACCACTATCAGAGTTAATTTTCCATGATGGTTTTCGTGGTTAAGACACACCTTAATAGACTGTTATTGTGTAATGAGGCTACCGCAGCAACAATAATGTTTAGTATGATTCTTCTGACTTTCAATTCATTGATTAAATTCAAAGTTCTCACTCTCTTGAAACAGGGGTAGTTTATTAATTGGGTTCCAACCCATCCAACGGTGCAGTTTGTGGTTGGCAGCATTAAGTATTCCGTGATACACACATCTGATGAAATGACATAAAAAGCTCATCATGGTTCTATCTTATGACTTTACCCACTAAAGCTGCCCTATGGTAATGGACTGTATTACCCTTTTACACTTTGCAAATTCATGCATTAAAGCAATTCAATTGCTCAGATCACAACTGAAGATGGTATGTCACAAGTGGAAATGGGGCCTTTTATTGTTTCATTAGTTTTTATAGGTATTTGGTCAGAAACTACATGAGTGGACAGATTAAGCTTTTGACCTGATAATAGCACTAGATGAAAAGTCAGAGGATCATCAAAATGATCATAATTAATTTTGTAGAGGGCACGAATAATTTCACCAAATTTCATGGTGGCCAATCCAAATTCTGTTGAGACATTTCACTCAACACAAAAAGTGTCATGATGGCACTAGAGGAAAAGTCAGAGGGTGACCTAAATTATTTGGTTTCATTCTCTCGGGACGATGAATGTCATGCCAATCCATCCAGTAATGATTAGATATTTCAATCTAGACCAAAGTGCTTGACCAACTTTGCAATCCCCAGAAACATATGAAAAACCATAGCTCTTAGGTTATATTTTGCTTTTGAGTTTTCCGAGTTAACTATCAAACTGCATCTCTGCCAGGGTCTGGAGGATGCCAAAATGTCCCCAGGTGTTTAACCTGGATGAGTTCGGGCTGAGGTTGGATTATTTTCAAAAGTAAATAATTATAAACTAATAATTACTTGCCTTTATTTCACAGAGTGTTACCTAAAGACCAGTGTGCTCACAATGGCAAAGCTTTTCCTCGAAGATCCAAAGACAGGGAATATTCAATCAGCTGTTTTTGTGTGTACTGGGATTTGATACAGCTATTTTGAACATAGTTGTATGGGTCACTGATCAAGTTTCAACTATCACTACTGCACTTGCACCCTACTCACATAGTTTTTGAAGCTGTGAGGAACTTGCAAGTGCCAAGTATCCAGTTCTGTGATAATGGAGACCTGCCACTGCTAGACTTTGGATTTAGACACCCTTCACCAGGCTAACATTTGTTATCCAAAATGGATAAATGAAAAACTTTTTGCCCAGTCAGTACTCTTGCCATTTTTGTGACCAAAGCATTTCCAGCTTTGCATGCTAAAAAAAGGGAGGTTGTCAACCAAGACGTCAGGTGCTGAAAGGCCAAGTCACCAACTACAGCAAATAATACAATACTGCCAATACTACATATTCAAATACTACAGCTACTGTGACCACACCTGCTACACCTGCAAACACAACTACTGCAACTACTGCACTTCCAGTTACAGCTGCTGCCACTGCTGCAACAATGGCCTCTGTAACAAGTGTTGATACTACTGTACAACTCATGAAACAGGGATATTTAGAACAATAAAATTAAAGCGTCTCCTTTTAAAGTGAAAGGTAACAAAAATGTCCAATGTCTCGATTTATCAGAGGGAAATGATCTCCTATTACACACTGGACTGACAGGTTATTGCATTAAACCTATTGCAAACAAATGTCACAGTATGTTACAATAGGCATTCACCTCACATTCAAACCTTATGCCATGATGGGAATTTAAAATCCAAAAACTGTAACTTGGAGTTCGGAGCTAAAGATTTGTGAGTTGGAGCTTCCCATTACCTGAACTTGTAAGGTCAAGTTTCTAGGCTCTGCCATGTTTTCCACTGTGAACATTTTTGATATAAAAATTTAGAGCTGCCTCATTGTCTCTTAAGTTGCTTTGGTTTTGTCACTACATATCAATTATCTTCAGGGATAATTTGAAAGGAAAAAGCAAGGATAGCAAAAAAGGTATCTAAATGGTTTAAATAGACATTTGATAATTAACTCTTTGTAAACAAATCAAACCAGATCTTGAAATTAAATTTCACATCAATGTTCCAGTTTAACCTGCTCCTATCTAAGTGAATAAATAGGGGATATTTAAATATATTTGCATGACATACAAATCACTGTACTTGTATAAAAGAGAAAATTAATTACTCAGCTCACTTGTGAAACAAATGTTCACAATGCCGCAGTAAAAGCACATGTAGTTTAAGTGTCCTTATTTCAACAATGTATGTATGTAATTCAGTTTTTTCCATATAATGACTTCATACTGGATCATACTGATGTCATGGCTTGGCACTACCCAAGATAAATATGAGGAAATGAAATGAATGAATTTGTGTTGTTAACACTTTAACTGTATTGCATCATATGTATATAAAAGTTTTAAAATTAAGTTATAACATATAAATAATTGGATGATATATATCTAGTACATCTAATTATTTATATGTTATAACTCACTGTCAGACTGGTAGAGCGTCTGTCAACATTGACATTGATGGAATTCAACCTCATATTGTCCTCTTTCATTGTATGAAAGAAGGGAGTGTACCATGGTACTGTGCCAAGTGTCTCACAGACTGAGAGCTGATCTTCAGTACACTGTGATTGTGTTTTTTTCATCAGTAAGGTTCCACACCATTCAAAAAACATATCAACAATGAGTCACGTCATTAGCTTTTGTTCCATTCCAATATATAAAGGTCTAACAGCACAGTCACAGAACGTGAAAGGCATTCAGCATTACATATGTGAACAGGACTGAATTAAAAAAAAAAAAAAAAAACACTGAAGAAGGGGGAATTAAAAACTTTCATCTTATATCTTTTAATTTTGGGTAAGTAAGCTTTTAGATTTATGTGTACACTTTTGTGCATTTATAACATTAGTACGAGTGTGTGTGTTTGTGTGTGTGTGTGTGTGTGTGTGTGTGTGTGTGTGTGTGTGTGTGTGTGTGTTGAGTTATTTATCATACCAACACATGTTATTAATGTCCTCTGTTGCAAAAATGTACATGGATTTCTATTTTTTTAATAAATTATGTCACTTAGCAAAACTGAAAAAAAACAAGTTATTGAAACACTTGAGAATTTACTTGTCATAAACCATTCAAACCACATCTTAAAATTTAATCTCTCATATTTAAAGTGATAATTGATTCTCTAAAATTATCAACCTCTGTTGTAATGTGTTGTGAAATCGTGCTTCAACGTTTACTCTTTAGCTGGTATGCCTGGTATTTTTCCCCTATAAGGCTCTATGTAATTTTTTATTATTATATTTGTATTATTAAAGATGATGATGACGGCAAGTGGCTACATTCATTTTTGAAAAATAAGAATGTGGTTTGGGGTGTTTTTTGTAGGGGTCTCTTTTTGTTTTTCACAAAATGAGCATGAAAATGACCTTTTTACTTGTTGTGTCTGTGAGTAAGTCTCTGATGTGTTTGATTTTATAGATTCATCATGGGCGCCAGACGGATCATCTCAGTTATCATGATTTTAACAGGTAAGCTGAATGGTGTTAAACTGTTTGACTTTAAAGTGCTTTAAAACTATATAATAGGAGATATGTAGGAAACAACCATGGTGTTAAGGTGGAGACCTTGGCTGCACATCATTATTTTATAACACACTACAATTCATTATCACAGTCATACCATGATCATTAATAATCATACACAACTACAAACAGCACGCTGTGTTTTAATTGTCCTTTTTCATATTTTAGTAGTTTTACTGAGTTTGGTTGCAGAAAAATAACCCATACTAAAGTTGCACCAGTGACTTATCTGTTAAACTACTATTAAAATTTTGTATTTGAACTTACATACAGTTTAATGTACCCTGTGAAGAAATGGAAAGTTAAAAAGTGAAATTATTTTAAATATATTCTGATTTGATCATTGTTTTCAAAAGTGGCTACTGCTCCAACAACTACAACTGCTACAACAACTGCCCCAACAACTACTACATCTCCAACAACTACAACTGCTACAACAACAACTGCTCCAACAACAACAACTGCCCCAACAACAACTACAACTCCAACAACTACAATTGCCACAACAACTGCCCCAACAACAACAACCGCTACAACTGCTACAACAACTGCTACAACAACAACAACTGCCCCAACAACAACTACCGCAACAACAACTGACCCAACAACTACAACTGCTACAACACCTGCCCCAACAACAACTGCTCCAACAACTACAACTGCTACAACGGCCTCAACAACAACTACATCTCCAACAACTGGCACAACAACTGCCCCAACAACTGCCCCAACAACAACTACAACTCCAACAACTACAATTGCCACAACAACTGCCCCAACAACAACAACCGCTACAACTGCTACAACAACTGCCCCAACAACAACTACCGCAACAACAACTGACCCAACAACTACAACTGCTACAACACCTGCCCCAACAACAACTGCTCCAACAACTACAACTGCTACAACGGCCTCAACAACAACTACATCTCCAACAACTGGCACAACAACTGCCCCAACAACAACAACTTCTCAAACAACTACAACCGCAACAACAACTGCTACAACAACTGCCCCAACAATAACAACCACTACAACAACTGCCCCAACAACAACTACATCTCCAACAACTACAACTGCTACAACACCAACTGCCCCAACAACAACAACTTCTCAAACAACAACAACTGCCCCAACAACAACAACTGCTCCAACAACTACAACTGCCCCAACAACAACTTCTCAAACAACTACAACCGCTACAACACCAACTGCCCCAACAACAACAACTGCCCCAACAACAACAACTGCTCCAACAACTACAACTGCTACAACTGCCCCAACAACAACTACATCTCCAACAACTACAACTGCTACAACAACAACTGCCCCAACAACAACTGCTCCAACAACTACAACTGCTACAACTGCCCCAACAACAACTACATCTCCAACAACTACAACTGCTACAACAACAACTGCCCCAACAACAACAACTTCTCAAACAACTACAACCGCTACAACAACAACTGCCCCAACAACAACTACATCTCCAACAACTACAACTGCTACAACACCTGCCCCAACAACAACTACATCTCCAACAACTACAACTGCTACAACAACAACAACTTCCCCAACAACAACTACAACAACTGCTACAACAACTGCCCAACAACAACTGCCACAACAACTGCCCCAACAACAACAACAACTACATCTCCAACAACTACAACAACTACAACTGCCCAACAACAACAACTACTGCTCCAACAACTACAACCGCAACAACAACTGCTACAACAACTGCCCCAACAATAACAACTGTTACAACAACTGCCCCAACAACAACAACTGCTCCAACAACTACAACTGCTACAACAACTGCCCCAACAACAACAACTTCTCAAACAACTACAACCACTACAACAACTGCCCCAACAACAACTACATCTCCAACAACTACAACTGCTACAACACCAACTGCCCCAACAACAACAACTGCCCCAACAACAACAACTGCTCCAACAACTACAACCGCTACAACAACTGCTACAACAACTGCCCCAACAACAACAACTGCCCCAACAACAACTGTTACAACAACTGAAACAACTGCTCAAACAACTACAACTGATACAACAACAACTGCTCAAACAACTACAACTGCTACAACACCTGCCCCAACAACAACTGCTATACCAACTGCCCCAACAACAACTGCTCCAACAACTACAACTGCTACAACAACTGCCCCAACAACAACTACATCTCCAACAACTACAACTGCTACAACAACAACTGCCCCAACAACAACAACTTCTCAAACAACTACAACCGCTACAACAACTATATCTGCAACAACTACAACTGCTACAACAACAACTGCCCCAACAACAACAACTGCTCCAACAACTACAACCGCTACAACAACTGCCCCAACGACAACTACATCTCCAACAACTACAACTGCTACAACAACTGCCCCAACAACAACAACTTCTCAAACAACTACAACCGCTACAACAACTGCTACAACAACTGCCCCAACAACAACAACAACTGCCCCAACAACAACTGTTACAACAATTGCAACAACTGCTCAAACAACTACAACTGATACAACACCTGCCCCAACAACAACTGCTCCAACAACTACAACCGCTACAACAACTGCCCCAACAACAACTACATCTCCAACAACTACAACTGCTACAACAACAACTGCCCCAACAACAACAACTGCCCCAACAACAACAACTGCTCCAACAACTACAACCGCTAAAACAACTGCTACACCAACAACTGCCCCAACAACAACAACTGCCCCAACAACAACTGTTACAACAACTGAAACAACTGCTCAAACAACTACAACTGATACAACAACAACTGCTCAAACAACTACAACTGCTACAACACCTGCCCCAACAACAACTGCTATACCAACTGCCCCAACAACAACTGCTCCAACAACTACAACTGCTACAACAACTGCCCCAACAACAACTACATCTCCAACAACTACAACTGCTACAACAACAACTGCCCCAACAACAACAACTTCTCAAACAACTACAACCGCTACAACAACAACTGCCCCAATAACTGCGACAACTACTGCTCCAACAACTGCTACAACAACAACTGCCCCAACAACAACAACTGCTACACCAACAACAACAACCGCTACAACAACTGCCCCAACGACAACTACATCTCCAACAACTACAACTGCTACAACAACTGCCCCAACAACAACAACTTCTCAAACAACTACAACCGCTACAACAACTGCTACAACAACTGCCCCAACAACAACAACTGCCCCAACAACAACTGTTACAACAATTGCAACAACTGCTCAAACAACTACAACTGATACAACACCTGCCCCAACAACAACTGCTCCAACAACTACAACCGCTACAACAACTGCCCCAACAACAACTACATCTCCAACAACTACAACTGCTACAACAACAACTGCCCCAACAACAACAACTGCCCCAACAACAACAACTGCTCCAACAACTACAACCGCTAAAACAACTGCCCCAACGACAACTACATCTCCAACAACTACAACTGCTACAACAACAACTGCCCCAACAACAACAACTTCTCAAACAACTACAGCCACTACAACAACTACCCCAACAACAACTACATCTCCAACAACTACAACTGCTACAACACCAACTGCCCCAACAACAACAACTGCCCCAACAACTACAACTGCTCCAACAACTACAACTGCTACAACTGCCCCAACAACAACTACATCTCCAACAACTACAACTGCTACACCAACAACTGCCCCAACAACAACAACTGCTCCAACAACTACAACCGCTACAACAACTGCCCCAACGACAACTACATCTCCAACAACTACAACTGCTACAACAACAACTGCCCCAACAACAACTTCTCAAACAACTACAACCACTACAACAACTGCCCCAACAACAACTACATCTCCAACAACTACAACTGCTACAACACCAACTGCCCCAACAACAACAACTGCCCCAACAACAACTACTGCTCCAACAACTACAACTGCTACAACTGCCCCAACAACAACTACATCTCCAACAACTACAACTGCTACAACAACAACTGCCCCAACAACAACAACTTCTCAAACAACTACAACCGCTACAACAACTGCCCCAACAACAACTACATCTCCAACAACTACAACTGCTACAACAACTGCCCCAACAACAACAACACCTGCCCCAACAACAACAACTGCTCCAACAACTACAACCGCTACAACAACTGCCCCAACGACAACTACATCTCCAACAACTACAACTGCTACAACAACAACTGCCCCAACAACAACAACTTCTCAAACAACTACAACTGCTACAACAACTGCCCCAACAACAACTACATCTCCAACAACTACAACTGCTACAACACCAACTGCCCCAACAACAACAACTGCCCCAACAACAACAACTGCTCCAACAACTACAACTGCTACAACTGCCCTAACAACAACTTCTCAAACAACTACAACCGCTACAACAACTGCTACAACAACTGCCCCAACAACAACAACTGCCCCAACAACAACTGTTACAACAACTGCAACAACTGCCCCAATAACTGCGACAACTACTGCTCCAACAACTACAACTGCTACAACAACTGCCCCAACAACAACTGCTACACCAACTACAACTGCTACAACAACAACTGCCCCAACAACTGCTCAAACAACTACAACTGCTACAACACCTGCCCCAACAACAACTGCTCCAACAACCACAACTGCTACAACTGCCTCAACAACAACTACTTCTCCAACAACTACAACTGTTACAACAACCGCCCAAACAACAACAAATGCTCCAACAACTGCCCCAACAACAACGACTGCTCCAACAACTACAACTGCTACAACAACTGCCCCAACAACAACTGCTACAACACCTGCCCCAACAACAACTGCTACAACAACTACAACTGCCACAACAACTGCCCCAACAACAACTTCTCAAACAACTACAACTGCTACAACAACTGCTCCAACAACAACTGCTCAAACAACTACAACTGCTACAACACCTGCCCCAACAACAACTGCTATACCAACTGCCCCAACAACTTCTCAAACAACTACAACTGCCCTAACAACTGCTCCAACACCTGCCCCAACAACAACTGCCCCAACAACTACAACTGCTACAACAACTGCAATTGCTACAACAACTGCAATTGCTACAACAACCACGCAAACAACTGCTCCAACAACTGCTTCAACAACTGCTCCAACAACTGCCCCAACAACAACTTCTCAAACAACTACAACTGCCCCAACAACAGCTACTGCTCCAACAACAACTACTGCTCCAACAACAACTACTGCTCCAACAACTACTACTGCTACAATAACTGCTCCAACAACAACTGCTACAACAACTGTTGCAACAACTGTCCCAACAACAACAACTGCTACAACAATATGTAAGAAATATTGAGTGTTACTTGATTTTTTAATAACTTCAAGAGTGAAATAATTATTGATTAAAATAATGTTTTGATTTTTTGATAATAACACCTTCTCCAACAATGACAGCTGCTGTGATAACAACTGCAATAACAAAAACACCTTCTATTACAACAGCAACTGCAACAACTATGTCACCTTCTCCAACATCCACCACTGGGGCAACAACCACCCTGGCTCCTGAACCTACTTACACCATCTCAGCAGATTTGCCACTGGAGCCATTTTCAGATGATCTCACTAACAGAAACAGCAGCCGATTCAAAGATCTTGAACAACGAGTTGTAGGGGCGGTAAGTACAATTCTTGAATCCACTTTTCATTGCTTGTGTGAGCGTTGCATATGAATGATCTGACAATCGTTTAGATTATTAACTAATTTCAGCAAAATTTGCACCTCTATTTAAATTCATATTACGAAAATTGTGCTTAAGAGCTACCCATGGTCTAAATTTTGCTTTCTTTTCACAGTGTAATAGCATATACAGAACAACATTTGGTGCTCAGTTTGATCGGTGCTTTGTGAAACAGTTCAGGTAAAAGGGTTCACTAATTTCTCTTCACATGCAGAATTGGGCACTTACACTGTTGATTGTATCATGTGTAAATCACAAATGTAGGTAAAGAATCATCATCGTTTCACGTTGTTATTTGACACTTCTCTCATTTGGTTTCATGGTATAGGCCTGCTTCCCCAGGGCTAACACGAGTGAACGGAACTGAAGCAGAAATGGGGGTCGTGTTCAATCGGACTACTCCCACTACAGATCTGCCACAGAATACTGTCGTTGCTCAAACCTTAGTAGAAGCGGTTAATTCTTCCACCAATATGTTCAACTTGACCATAAATCCAAACACAGTTGAAGTATTAAGTAAGTTAACACAACACAATGTGTCACTCTCATCAGTACTTAAATGAGTCAGCAACAAAATTATGTTTTTATACAAGAAATGAAGGTATAGGAGACATTTATTAAGGCAACTTTAACATTTCAGTGTTGTACAGTTCAATCCATTCATTCAATACTTCCATGTGTCCCAGGATTATATATTATCTCTGCTACCATGTATTCATATATATTCTCTAAAAAAATGTTTTACAGCAAGTCCAGTTGTAAATGCAACTACAACTGCCAATCTTACAACTGCTGCACCTACAACTGCCAATCTTACAACTGCTGCACCTACAACTTCCAATCCTTCAACTGCTGCACCTATAACTTCCAATCCTTCAACCGCTGCACCTACAACCTCCAATCCTTCAACTGCTGCACCTACAACCTCCAATCCTTCAACTGCTGCACCTACAACCTCTAATCCTTCAACTGCTGCACCTACAACCTCTAATCCTTCAACTGCTGCACCTACAACCTCCAAACCTTCAACTGCTACACCTACAACTGCTGCACTCACAACAAGGCGGGTGACTTTCAGGTCTCTTCTAACCACGTTTACGAGTGACTTGCTGGATACATCATCTGCTGCTTTTACAAACCGAGCCTCCATGATAAAGGGACAGGTAAGTCTCACCCCTAAAATAAAACCTTTGGGTATACTTTTTTGAATCATTGTATTATTTTGTAATATATTTATCAGAGAAACCACTCATAGAATCAGAATAGTAGCATTAAACACAAGTGTAATAAAATGTCATTATGTTACAAGCAAATGTGTTTCCTTTTTCTCTGTAGCTTGAACCTTTGTACCAAAGGGAGTTCCCCTCTTCCTTCAATTCTTTGGACGTGGTGGCATTCAGGTAATTTTTTAACACGTAACACAAAATTTAAGAATTGTGACCTGATGTGAATTTGATATTTCATACAGTACTTTTTTTACTCCTGCAGAAATGGATCAATCATAAACGACATGAACCTTACCTTTGAAAGCACATCTGTTCCTAATAACACTCAGATTGCGAGTGTTTTGATCAATGCAGCTTCAACTGTCACTGGCTTCGACATCGAAGGCAGCTCCATCACCGTGGATGGCATATGTAAGAAATATTGAGGGCTACTTGATTTATAAAAAAAACTTCAAAAGCTGAATAATTATTTATTAAACCAATGTTTTGATTTATTTTCTCTTCACTTACAGCTTCAAGTGGAGTAAGCCACAAGATCAGTCTCGTCACTGCATCCTGCCTGGTGCTGTTGTCATGGCTACTGTCAAGCCAGCAATAACTGATTTCCCTTTGAAGTGCCATTAGAACATGACTGCCATTTCTGGTATGAAAAAGGACTTCAGCTTTGCACTGATCAGACACATTAATGACTGTGGATTAGACATGTCTGTCGAACTGAACACATTTCTGTGTGGGAACGTCCGGGATCCTGGACAGAATGACACAGCCAACTCTAAGTTTCTGGTCCATTGAATCATCACTGGAATTATAAGATCAACAATATAAGGACACTATCTATTAAACACTGGGATGTCAGGCAATATTTGCACTGTCTCACCATTAAGGTATACATGTATCTGCTTCACTGAGCACTGTGCTATAGCAATATTTGTGTAATTAATATTTAACTTAGTGACAATTACTAGTGCTGTCTTATGTAAACCTTACTGTGGTCTCCAAATGCATGTAAAATTAATATTTAGGTTTATGTCTTAAATTAAATGAAGGAACACATGCAGGTCATAGTGGGCCACACACTCCAACCCTATGTAGTTTTATCAAGGGTCATGGTGTACATGATATGTCAAAACTGTCACTTGTCTTAAATAAAAAATGTATTTATGTAATCACGCATAGCTGTATTCTGTGAAATTTCTGGCCGTTTTTACAATTTCTGTCAGAGACTTTACAATGATCAGAATATTAAATCTAGTTGAAATTTCAGTCGTCTCTCATGTGATGTTTTGTTACTTTGGGTAAAGTAAAAGTGGATCAGATTATGTTTAAAGTCAGGAACTTTAATGAAAGCAGTGTTGACGTTTACAATCAAACTCAGGATAATGGCAGTAGCACAAGCACAATCCCATTGTCTATACAGCAGTATCTACATAAAGCTACCAAACATTAGCTACTAGTTCTACCAGACATAGTAAGACTGTAGCAGGAAAACCATTAACTATCACTGATCCTTTCCCATTTTCTGGCAGTTTTAATGACCTGGGGGAGTTTTACAGTTTAAAATCACTCATTAGCTATTTACATCTTGTGATTTAATTGTTTGTTTTGTTTAATCTTAGATTCAAAATTAAATATTTAAGTTGACTATTTTAAGACAACACAAGGAAAGAAGTATATAAAGGATATGATTCTCCACCAGAATTCCTGGCAGTGTAGAGAAGGTTTTAAAACGTTATTAATTTATAATTATTTATTCTTTTGAGGATGGATGGGAGTGGGAGACCTTGGACTCATGACGTCATTACTTCTTAAACCTGGCTACATCCCTGTCCCTGAGCATACTGAATTGAACAAAGCTGGGTTTTTTTGCTTAGGAATTTAACTTTGTATTTGTGATATTAAGAAAGTGACATTTCTTGTTCTGTGCAGTGAATACGAATATGGTGACCCTGCTGGAATTTGTCAATCTTTCAATCAGTTTTCAGGGAAAACTCTAAAAGGTTTCTCTGGTTCCAGCCTCTTAAATGTGAATATGTCTTTCTTTTCTTTGTTTTATAACCAAGTAAAGTGGATATATCTGGGTTAAGAGCTGTTGTTGGGACCAAATAAGCAATTTGCGGAAGTCATCTCATTTTTACAAAGCCAAACAATTATTCGGCAGAATATTTAATAATGACCCATTTACATCTATAACTATTTACATGAATACTTGATTTTCGCTGCTGTGTTGCTCATCTTGCACCCATTACTGTCTTGTGTTTCAATGCTCTCCCAGTGACGTGGATGCATCAGAGATAGGCTTCACAAGCCTACTAGTTGGGAAAAGGTTATTTTTATATCTGCTGATCAGCGGAACCGGAAGTGGAAAACACATGGATTAATGTGTTTACAACTGCTATCCTCCTAGGTGCACCCGGCATCATCCTGCCGTCCTAAACAGACCAGTTCAATTTGCACTTGCAGGCTGGGGCTGCCTCCGACATAACGTATGTTGAAGTACAGACCTGTTTTTAAATTCTTTTTGCTGAGGACGAGGCTGTTAGCTTATTGCGGTCGGTAGCCTATCTGTCGCAGCGTCGGGCCATCCACCATCTGTGGAAGTGGGACAAGGGAACAGATGGCGCATCCAAGCCGGGCTGCAGGGCTGCTGACGCTGTCTGTTAAGCAGTGAAGATGAGTATCAATCATTAAAATAAAAGCCTGTTCTTGGCTATCGCATCGTATCTTTAGCTGGACTTGACGATGCAGGAGTGGCTTGGATAAGAGGAGGGAAACAGGAAGCATCGCAGATTCATTACATTGATGCGCGACGACTCGACCACTGGCATCAACTTAATCCCCTTTTGACGTGCCTCTGGCCCGGTGAACAATGGTCGACAACCGCTACGCCACAGCCCTGGTCATCGCTTGTGTGCTAAGCATACTGGCCACCGTGTATCTGTCGGTGGCCATCGGGACACAGCACTGGTACCAGTACAGCAGCCCCACCGTGCGCGGGGAGGCCAACGTGTCTGAGCTGCGCTCTCTGTATGAGGAGTTCATGGATGGGGAGTTTGATGAGAAAACATACAGCGATACCCTGTTCCGCCTCAACGGGACTGTGGGCCTCTGGTGGCGGTGTGTGCTCGTTCCCTCCAACGCTCACTGGAACAAGGAGCCAGGTAGGTTTATATAACTGACTCACCTGAGCAATGACACTGTGCAGTGTCACTGCTGGAGAGTGAGAATACCACAGTGACAGTGAGACACTAATATATGCCTTTACACTATGAAGCTCATAAGCCCCACCTTGTCTGGGGATGACAGCAGGTGTGGCTCATTCTCGAATAGGTTGCTGGGAACGAAAAAAGTTTCAACTTGTCTTCAGCCCCAGTTGTGCCTCTCATGTACTGCCATTTGAGTCACTGAGCTACACAAAGAAATACCCAGCTTTCTTTGAAAAAGCCAGAAGATCAGCAAACAACACATCCCTCTGCTCTGAAAGTACTGGATAGATTTAATCTGTGTTTTCTTGGGTTTCTCCCAAATAGTTCAGTGGAGGTGTTCAACCATCCAGATCCTAATCTTTCTCATGATTCATGCTGGATTACCAACTAGGCAAAGTGGGTAACTGCCCAATGAGGGCCTTAAAGCCACAGGTTTACTCCACATCATTTCTGTCTACATAAAATTGATTAATTGCAAATTTACTATAAATTTGCTCCACTGAGCGACTATGACAGGTCCCCCATCCTCCATCCTAAAGGGCCTGGTCTAGCCCTTGTTTCTTAATTGTTTTTGTTAATTTTGAGCCT
The DNA here is from genome assembly GCF_021018895.1 of Seriola aureovittata. Lineage (NCBI taxonomy): Eukaryota > Metazoa > Chordata > Actinopteri > Carangiformes > Carangidae > Seriola > Seriola aureovittata. The sequence goes on from NC_079386.1 coordinate 10,419,125, forward strand.
ATTTGTTGTACAGTTGTGTTTTATCGAAGTGCTTTAATTTTTTTTCTCTGAGTGTCAAGTACTGAACAGAGAAAATCTTAGGAAAGGAAATATTCCTTCATAAGAGTACTGTAAAGCTGCAACCATCAATTCATTTTCATTTTCATTGCTTTTCATCTATCATCATTAGGGTCTGACACTTATTTTCTTTAATAATCAATTGATTGTTCGTTGTATAGAATAGTGGGGAAATGCCTCCAGTGTTCCCAAAAGCCCAAGTTAATGTACTGAATTCAAATTGCTTCTTTTTTGTGCCCAATCGTCAAAACCACAAAACGTTGAGTTTACCATCGTAGAAAACTGGTAAACTGACAAATTTTCAAATTCAAGAAGCTGGCCCACATGAATATTTGGTATTTTATCTTAAAATGACTTTATTAAATAATTATCATAATTGATATCATTTTCTGTCAGTGGACTAATTGATGGATCAACTGATCATTTCAGCTCTAGAGTACTGGTTTGTTTCTGGGTGACTGGGGATATGTGTAATGGGTGTCAGTAGGGGCCCAACAACAATTTTTTTGCTGTGGGGCTCTCTAGTAGTCTGAACATGCTGGTGATCTGTTTCGATCGTAGATGCATGAAATATTTTTGCTATTGTACTTTTTGTTGTGTGAAAACACCTGTTCTTTTTTTTCTGAAGGTTAATGTTATGACCCACAAAAAAAAAAAAATCATGCAACTCAGCTAACAGAGTTGCCCCTTGTTTGAAATTCCTGAATAATGTACATTGTCAGTATATTTTTGTGAATTTTAAGCAATATATCCAAATATACTAGTTGTTTGCAAGTTCATTTTATTCATCTGCTGGATTTAAAAGAAACCAGTTTCTCCCTGGAACATAAAAAACATTGAAAAAAAAGTTTAGTAATGGATATGCAACTCATAGTAAACTGTCTAATACATGCTCAAACAAGCTCTTTAAGTAAATAACCTCTTTCAGATGCCAAGATGGTGCTGGAGTGTCGAAGCTTCACTCTACCTCAGCAGTTCACTCCCAAGTACAAAGAGCCAGGAAACCACAACAGTGGCGAGGACATGCTGCGCACCTGTAAGTTCAGTGACCACAAATTTACCCATATTGAAATGTTATAAGATGAATGAAGCTTGAGGCTGTAAACTTGCATCAGATTCAGCCTCTTCTCTGTTTAGGGCATTAATTATGACCAATATGTGATGTTGAATAATATATTGCCCCCAATCAGGGCACTGTCTTCTGTCTTTGCGGGTAAACGAAAGCCACAGTTATAGTGAGCGAACTGACTCATACCTTCCTGTGTCTGCATGTTTAGACCTGTGGAGGTGCCAGTTTCTGCTGCCACTGGTGTCCCTGGGCCTGGTGGTGTTGGCAGGCCTGACTGGTTTCTGTGCCTGCCTCTGCCGAAGCCTCACCCCCACCCTTGGGATAGGAGTACTTCACCTTCTGGCTGGTGAGACGTGTGCTCCCACTTAATTGTAAATTGTGATCCATAAGCGTCATCAAAGTGGAAAATTGAGCAGTTAGTAGTAGGTCTTTAAAAAGCATCAGTAAATAGTTTTCCCTGACATGAATTTCAAAACCAAGAGTTGTAATTGTGTCACTGTAGTTTGAGCTTGAACCGCAGTCCAAGTGTGTCCAAGTCTGAGTCACATGGGCTTGAGTTTGTGTCCAAGTCTCTAAGAGGAATATTAGCAACAAAAAAGCATGTTCACAATTTAACACATGTCCAAAACAGAATTGATTTAGATTTATTCTTAATAATCCATTCATACATCAACAGACAGTAAATCAAAACTAGCTATTTCCCCGAATCCACAGGATGGACACAATATGTACAGTATATATATAGTGTATATACAGCAAGTTCAAAAGTCTGAGACCGCTTTTACATTCAAGTGAATGGGAGTGAATTAAAACAGGTAACCAGTTAACTGAAATATCACATCAAAACTGGTCACTGGTTTTAATATTGTGGCTGATTGGTGGATATTCCCATAAGGTTTTTTTTGTTTTTTTTACGAGTCCATTGCCATGCATTGCCATGAATTTTTTACCAGATGATGGCGTTAGATAGAAAGTCAGAGGATCAGCATAGTTATTTGGATTCATCATCTGGGGATCATGAATGTCTTTAATAAATGTTACAGTAATCCATCTAATAGTTGCTGAGATATTTTAGTCTAGGCCAAAGAGGTGGACCAACAGACCAACATTGCAATCTTTACACTAGAAATACGATCGGGCTATATAATTTCAGATTCCACAACCAGAAAATCAAGTTTTCTGCAGAGTGCATTATGCAAATGGCTGTGGGTGATACTATGTCAATGTTGTGTTTACCACTTGTTGCACTCCCCCCCAGGTAATGCAGGTTTAATGACTTTAAAGTCAGCAATGAATGACCATCAACTTAGCTCTGTGCGCCCTAAAGCAATGCAACATTAAGCCATCCCGAAAGGAGATGCGATACAACACAAACAGTGTATTTGTGTTTGACGTATCCAAAAATGTATGTATATGAAATGTCAAGTGCAGAAAATCTCTACGTAAACACCCAGTTGAAACCTGGTTAGCTAGGAAATGCTGTCACAGCTGAATAAGCCTCTCCTTACACCCCCTTATCCTTTGCCCTGCAGGTCTCTGCACTTTAGCCACAGTGTGCTGCTACCTGGCAGGGATGGACCTGCTGCACAGGGTGTCGATGCTGCCTGATAAGGTGGATGGCTCTCTGGGCTGGTCCCTCTACTTGGCCCTCATCTCCTCACCGCTCCACATGATGGCCGCTGCGTTGCTGGTGTGGGCGGCACGCAGCCACAGTCAGAACTACTACCGCATGACTGCATACCGGGTGGCATAGGCTGTGATCTCTGCCCTGTTTAAATTTATACCCCATTCTGACACCAAGATGCATTTTATAATGATCTCAGAGGAGCGGGATGTGGGTTAATCTGTGCGCTTTGCCCTCTGATGGATTAAAGTGCATGTACTCTTTAGTAGTGACCCTATCTGCTGCATTAAAAGATTTGATTTTTATCTCTCTTTGGAATTGGTTTGAAAAAATGTTAACCAGAAAGATGTGTATAGTACAGCATATGTTTAGTTCAGAATAATTTAACACCAAGCTGAAAAGCATTAGCTGTGTCTCAGTTTCATACTACACATTAATTAAATCCAAAATGTAACGATTCATGTCAGAAAAATGGCTAAACTAAAGGATAAATGTTGTTTATTTTCATAGTTTTGACCATCCTTCCTAAAGTTTATATTATGCATACAATGACTGTACGCACAAAGTTAATTGCAGACATGTAAGGATTCAACATCATCACTTAAAAACAAGTTTGACAGGGCAAGAAAAACGGCCAGTTAATATAATCCGAGACATCAACACATCCCCAGGTTAGACAAACCGATTTGGATGAGAAACTGAAGGCAACCAATGAGTATCGTTTAATGTTATTATCATTATTATTATTATTATTAATATTATTTTCATCACCATTACAAGTTCAAACTAGTTCAACTCAAACAAGTTCAAGTTCAACATTTAAAGGCCTCTTTCAGTTTCACCTCCGAAACGTTCATTTCTTGCCCTGTCACATTTAATCACAGGGATGTTGTTGTGTTCTTATTATTCCCTGTACAATATTATCTTAGTGGAGGTATGTGGTATTGAATTGGGACACAGCAGGTGCTTCACTGACACACCCACAATGCCAGCTGGGGTGCGGCGACATTTCCCCTTTGTCGCACGTACAAATACCTGCACAAACGTACAAGTGCACTGGACCCGCCCTGAGTATGTCTCTGCAGCGCTACATGAAAACAAAAAAGATATCTATTTTGACAGATTTGCTGTTACACAATCAGCCTTTTTCTTCAACTGCTTAAAAACATAGTCTGTGACTGTGAGCATCAATCAGGAGTACAATCAGAGAGACTGTGACTATTACTGTATTTATCTTTCTATTATTACTGAAGAATGACCTTTGACATCCTCCCTTTTTTTTTTATCTCAGTGACATTTATTTATTTATTTATGACAATTATGAAGGTCAAACTGTGTTAATTTATTTTGTTTGCAATTTTCAAGTACATTTTTTATGTTTTGACTAATTTTGTAGGCTTTTGTAGAAAATATGAAGAAGTAATGTATTCATCATAGTAGTACTTCTTCACCATTTTGTGTTTTGTTTTGTTGACCTCGTATGCTCATATAAATTGGTTTCCACATGCTTTTTGTGAATTTAGCTGATTTTATTGTTATTTATTTGATTTATATGTGTTCCTTGATTTTTTTATTAATCCCTTTTTGCTATCATCACTATGGAAGAAACACACAAATTAACTAAATCAACAAAATTTAAGGGGAAATAGGTTTTCCCTGTTAAGCATTATGAATGTACTTTAAAGGCCATATTATGATAAGCTACAGTGTTCCTTTGCACTTCAATTATTTTTTGAACATATCCTGAATATTGCTGTAGTATTTGCTAGTGAATTTCTATTTTTTGACTATGTAAATGTCCAAATAATCAAATACATTTTGAAAAAACACCATTATTACCCTTTAAACCATGCTATATGTCTCCATAAGTATATAGAGTAACAGAACTCTCAAGGTCTCATGAAATATATGATGCATTGTGTGTGGTCTGATATTGGTCTTATAAATCAGATTGTATTTGACATATTCAACCTTTAAATACAAGAAACTGCTCTTTCCCTGAATCCACAGTAGCATAAATATAACAGCTGTATGACTGTGCTTTTGTGAATCTACAGTGAATGTGTTGTTCATTCTCCAGTTGTGGGCTGACACGGTCAATAATTGTACAGTTAAATATTGTGTGTGAGTGTATGCAAGCGTACACATGCAAATGGTGCGTGGTCCAAGCAACTGCTGTCATTTCAATAAAAGCTTTTTTTGTTTAAATTTATTTCATAGTCACATCAGTATCATGTTTTAAAAGCCCATCCTCACTCCTCTTCTTCTGATGCAAATCCCTGTTCGTTAGCTTGTTGCTCCTGCTCTGTCTGCACCCGGATTGCAGGAATCATCACATGCCTCTTTCTCGCCAGGGAGAGAGCGATGCCCTTCTCGTAATACGCACATTCATTGACAAAGAAAGGATAAAGTGGTTCATTGCCTTTATACCTCAGTGTTTCACCTGAGAAAGTCTGGAACAGCGCATCCTCAGGGTGGAGCAGGCAGAAGTCTCGGTCCTGGAATGTAAGGCAGACAATCAGGTTGATTGCTAACAAGCAACACCTGTTGGCTTTAAAAAAAATCTGTGAATCAATCTCCCAATTTCACATGTGAGGTTTTAAAGCAGCTGGGCAGCTAGCAATAGTTCCCAAGATTATATATACTGTAATTGAAGGAGCAATGGTCACGAAACCTGTTAAAAGAGCAGTCTTAAAAGGACTTCAGTTCAACATTTTGGGAGATATGCTTATTCACTTTCTTGCCTGAGACTTAGAAACCTACCAGCACCTCTAAAATTCGCAAATTAACACACAATGGGTTTTATGGTTTCATCGCTGGTGTTTTCATTCACAAATGCTCTTTGATGCTTAATAAAAAAGTCTATGACCAAAACGTGTTGACAGTGTGCATGAATTCAGTTTGTTTAATGTGGTTGTAAACTAAAATAACATCGATTTGACTTCAAATATTGCCAATTTTGTAATGGTCTGCATGTTTTCACTGTAGCTGCACCCTTGGCTTTTGAGTAAGAGAACAATAATTTATTTAGTACTTTGACTTTATGAATCAATTGTATCTCAAAGAAAAGCTTACATCTGTTATATTTACATTCTAAACTGACCAGTCTGATTTATTCACAATGAACATTATCAGGATTGCTGATGTAATTTAGTATTACTCCAAACCAGCCATTTTAAATCCATGTTAGTACTAGCGGTGACATCCTCCATGGTTGTGTGTACTGATTAAAAATAATGATAGGAGACAAACTGTGGTGACGCTGCCTTCTGACTGACAGGTTGCTGCCAAACACAACAAACAGAGCCTTAAAAATCATGACAGATTTCCTCAGCACCTGTGAGTCAGAACCTGCATTGTAAAAATCACAATGCTAACTATTAATAAGGAACATCCTTGTCACGCCAGTGTCCACAAAATGACATAGTATCATTATTAGTCACTATTATCAGGTACTTTAAATTCAATCCACCTGTTTCTAGTCCTGTTTATCTACTGATTTTCAAAATTAACGTTGCACCTTGAACATTTGAACTGTGGACAACAGAGAAACACTTCTTTTTTTTTCTTTTTCTTTTTTTTTGAGTCCACAATATCCAAACACACATGAACATGAATATCCACGTTGCCGCCTGTCAAGTGATAGTACCGACCATACGACCAGATTTCAGAGGAGTTTCTTTCCTCAGGCTGAGACTACTGAATTCATCCTCCACACCCCACTATGAAAGTATTTTTATTTTTATTACTTATTTATTCATTCATTATATAACTTTTATTTTTTGTGAGTTGCAAATGATGCATAATGATCATTAAATTTAATCTTGATTAATTTCTTAATAATGTTCAAGGAAGTTTCCCTGAAAGAACTATTAACTAATTTGGCACCAATTATTGAGAAAATGGACCATTAGAAACATTAGAGACTCCACATATATGATGAACTGTATGCTTTCCTGTATATAAATGTCACATTTTTGCTTTTTAAACAGACCTGCTGTGCACTGACTAAAAGTCTCTCTAGTTTCCACAAGGAGTTAATTGGTATGAATGAATTGTAAGTGTACCAATTTTTTTACTTAATTTACACTTTATTCTGTTTTCTCTGTAATTAATATCAAATTTCATACTGAATGACCCAACCCATGAAATTATTCAGGCCTCACAGACCTGCAAGATAGATTTGATAAATCGTTGTTGAAAATAATTTCCCTCGTCTAATGTGGTCAAGAAATTTTCTGGATGCCGTCAACTCACAACCTAAACCGCCAGCATAACAGTAGATTTGTCATGGTATGAATACCATGTTGTGTACGTCATGATTGCTCTTTAGTGTAAAGCCATTTTACAGGAAGAGGCCCACCCTGTGTTGTGACTAATCCTGGGTATAGTTCGAAAGTTTTGTGAACAGCAGGTGAGGTCAGATACCAGACACAGTTCATCCTGACATTATATTTAGTACCTTTGAACAAAGGTTGATTATTTTTCTTTACACAAAAGGTCCTGTTTCTTTTGTGGTGTCCAGTACTTTAATGTTAAGCAGTTTATTTTCATTTTGTTTGTTATTTTAGCCTCTGTCTGGATGGTTCAAACTTACATAACTGGGCTCAATTGCATTCAAAGGCAAAGCACAAAACTTAATTAAATACTGAAGCTACACATATATTTCAGACTGTACCTGGAGTTGAGGATGAATGGCTGCCGTGATGTTGCGAGTCTCGCTGTCTCTTGGGTAGTCAATGTGTTTAACCATGGTGAACACATCCACAAATCCTCCTTCAAAAATAGTACCTGAAAATAAAAGCATAACTGACTAAAAGAGGGTCTAAACAAGTTCAACAAGTTTGCAAAACTGGTGACATTTTGGTATTGGGTGTCAAAGCAAAAAATGCTGTTTAATTGTACCTGAGTTGAAGAAATGGACCCAATCGAGCACATGCTGCACACCAACTTTCATCGCCGTATAGATGTTTGACCTCACCACACCGTGGGGCTGAGGGCCGATCTCCATGGCTGGAGAAAATGGATTTTAGATGGCAAATATCACAAATTATCCAGACTTTCTATCCTTTGAATAAGCAGTTAGTTTGTAAAAACAATGAGAATCTTACCAAAGCCATGTTTTCCCACTGAATCAAGGGAATATGATTCTTTACTGGAGACATCGAAATGGATGTACCTCATTGGTATATCTGGCATCTGCCTCTGAAGAAGACATGTCAGACTTGAAGTTAGGTTTCTGGCATAATCACTTTTAATGTACTTCTAAATGTACCCGACTCTGGAAAGTTTCTCAGATATGCAGAGGGAATCGATTTGACTTCTGTGTGAAATAACTTGCCTGAAGGTGTCTGAATATGTGCAGGCAGATCCAGTCACAGTCAGAGTACGCAATGAGGCACAGGCCCATGTTGGCAGTGGTGTTATGGAGGTCGCAAACAAGATCCACCGCCTTAGGACTGCCTTTGGGACCCAGCATCGCATTCAGTTCTCGAGACCTGATTATCTCGTAGGGGTCCGAGTCTGACGTGGAACCACTGTGAGACAAGACGTACAAAATGACAACACATCATCATCAGAACTGTTACCATGAGCATCAACATCACCTCTTAATGCCGCCTTACTTGAGGGTGGCGTGGGTGAAGCAGCGGTTCAGGTCGGTGTCGATGTATCTGCGGCATTGCTGCATGGCCCGTGGGTTCGACAGCACCATCTGCACCGACAGAGGCTCCTCTTCCTCCTCCTCTTTTTTCCTCACTTTCTTCTCCGCCTTCAGCAGCTCTCTCACCAAGTACACCCCAGACAACTCGTTGCCATGGGTACCACCGCACACAGCGACCCGGGACAACCTCGGTAAACACACCACCTCGTCTACTTCCATCAGACTGAGAGCAGGAAGAGATACGGGGGAAAGGCTGCAAGAAATTGAAAACGTTTGCAACTGCTCTATGTGGTGTTTCAGTCCTCATGCATTATACAGTATTATGCATCCAGTTTTGAGCAGATCACATGCAAAGATGGAGTTGAATTTTCTCTGTTAATACACTATTTGTATCAGTGTGTATGACGGTCAAATGATGCCAAACTACAAATTTGATTCCCTCTTGTTTGGCTCAGTGGGAGGTATCAATTACACCCGTGCTGATGTCACTGGGTACATGGTAGACAACACTGCAACATTAAGCAGAGATATTGATTTGTGAAACCTTACCTCGCTTTTCTGTCTTGCTGAACTGTAAAGGAGCAGTTCCGGCTTTAAACCCTATAAATTTATCGTAGTCTAAAGCAGCACTTAAATTAAAGTCTATTTAAAGTCTCTTAACTGAGGAGGAAAGCCTGAGTTAAAACAGGGTGAACTGTCAGCTCCACATTCACAAATAAGAGATGAAATGAATGACGAGGCATCGTCCTGTACATCTTACCCAATATACCCTGGCCGTTACCTTTCTCTTCCCTCTCCCCCTGCCGTTTACCCTCTTCCACCCTCTCCCAGGCTTTCATGCAGTTTTACTGATTCAGCATTCCCATCCCCTCTGTACAGGCTGTCGCTGCCTGTTATGCAAACTCTCACCGTCCCTCTACCACCTCTTGTCCACTGCACTGTACTATACTGTATCGTAGGCAGGGTGTGTCCTGAGTGTGATGTGGTGCATCGATTGCTTCCTTTGGTACCAACAGCTGTGAGGTCAACCCGAACCCTAAGCCCCTCCCCAACTTTCCCCAACTCCCTGTTTCTCTCTGCCCCATGTATAGGATGGTAGGTTCCAGTCTGCCTTTCAGAAAATTGGCTAAAAATAAATCTGCTGGCATGACACAGCAGGAGAGGCGCCTGCGATGTGCACAGTGGAAGAAACAGCTCTTCTCTCAGGGAAAATAACGTGCACCAGCTGGTGATTTAAAGAGAACACAGACTTGAAGTTTGAATGCTCCAGTGAAAATATCTGGTTACAGTTCGTCTTAAAACCTAATTTTACAGAATTTTTTTTCTTTTTTTCACTGTGAGATGGCCTTTTACACAGTTTAAATCTTGAATTGTGTTGTTTTTCCTTTAGTATATAATAGAAAATCCTACTATGTAATTGTTTTCTGCTTTTTACAGTAGCCTTACCAACACTGGATTTTAAAAGGTCCATATCTGTATCAAATTGTTAGCAAATATTATTTTTCCGTCTTTAAAACATACAAATATTTCCATTAAGGAGACCTTTAATTAGTTTAAGGACTTTACAGTTGAGAGTTTGCAGCCATGCTAGCAGCGTTGTGACTCTATACTTATACACAGTGGTGCTTTCAGCAAAATGCTAATACCAGCATGCTAACATGCTGATGTTTTGAGGATATAATATTTCCTGGGTACACTATTATAGCTTAGTGTGTTAATAAATTAATTGACTACAACTAATTAGTAGTAAATATGAAGTAGTGCTGAGGCTGATGGGGGTAAGTTTTGTAAGTATTTGGTGATTAATCAAAGTATTGGAGAAATGAAAGTTTTGACTTCTTGATGTGGCTACATGAAAAATGAGCAGATCACAATACATCCTCACTAATGAGAATAAACTCTAGAGCCCTCTAAAGGACAAACTGTGCAACAGCAACACTTTTGAAAGGACTGCAAACATCTTTGGAATTTCTGTGCTTGTTGAACAATTATATACACCAGTACTAATACATCTGGGATAAGCTGATATTGATCAATATACTGGCCCAGCTCCAGATTTATTGCTGTAGTTCTTTTTACCTCATGCAGTTTTATTGTATCTCAACATTGGCTTTTATTTTACCAACTTCCTAAATCACTTCTTGGTAGAAAAATGCCCTGTAGATAAACTGTTTTTGTATAAATTCGTAGTTTTTGGAATTATACAATTACAACTGTACATATATACTGTATATATAATTATATAAAAAATAAAAGCCAACTGGAACACAAACTGATGGGAACATGTTTTCATTGGTTTCTAATGTCATCCCAGGTGGAGGCTTAAAACAGATATTCCCGAAGAACTGGTTCAGCAAACTTCCAATTGTGTCACCTTATTCATGACAAAAGAAACTGAAGAACAGTATGAAAAGGTATTTGTTTGACATCACAGCATTTGTTTATTACAGATTGTTTTTCTTTGTTAATACAAAATACTGAACAATGTCATGTCTCCCCTCTTGGTCAAGTATGGAAACTCCCTTTTTTTTGAAAATGAAGACAGTCTTCTTCCCATAATGTGAGAGGAACCCAAAATACAAGAAAAAAAACTACTTTACAGTTATCAATACTATAATATGAATTTCTATACATTTATAAAATCATAGTTATTTGCAATGCTTTTAAATTCTTTTTTTCTTTATTCTTCATTTTTAAGTACACTTACAAACAAAATTATGAAATGCACACACACATTATATCCCATGTTTTTGGTGTCAAAATGTACTTGCATATGTATGAACTTTTCAGCAGATACATGAAGGTGTGATATTTATTTTATCATTTACTTTTCATTGTTTTCTTTGCTCATTTGTCTGTTACTGTCAAAAAAAAAAAAATCACACCAAGTATCCCATACATTTTAATTAATTTTTACTGCCATGTAACTTAGTTACCATTCACTTTAATTGCAAAATGGCTAAATATTATCCCAATGCTGTGAAAAAGGGTAAATTCATTAATTGTTATTGAATAAAACTGAACTAATGTGAGATATCCTCAGCACTGGAACAAACTTTTTTGCCATTTTGCAGCTTTGTTTCCTTTCCCAAGTGTTTCTTCAAAGTTTGTACATGAAACCAGCAATAAACATCAGTGTCATATCCACTGAGGTGTGATGTAAATACAAGTGAGAGCAGGTTGCTCGTTTCTAAGGCGAAGAGAAAGTGTGTTGAGGCCTTGTACCCACATCACAATTTTCACGATAATAATTTCCATCAGGCCTTGGTAATGAAAAAAATCCCTTCTAACTATAAAACATGACAGTGTAGAGGGTCAACTGGTATTCTGGACAATCATTTTTTTTTTTTTTTACTGCACAATGGCAGTGTTGTAAAGTGATGAAAGAGCAGATATGCAGTCATACACACAAGCACACTGGAACCTTCACTTCATTACATTAAGACACTAAATCAGAGAGATAAACAAGAAATCGTTGCTAACATCTTGAAGGCCACCAGTCGACATTTTAATGAAATTATTTTAATCATATTTATATATAAATCTATATATTAACCACGTCTTAACCCCTTTTTTTTTTTTTTAGAGTTGTTACCAAAGCACACAATGCTGTGGATGACGATAGGAACACTACATTATCTCACAGGGTGTTATCAGCACAAAACCTCTTCTGCTCCTGATCTGAGAGACTGAACAGACTTGAGCAGAGAGACTAAAAGTACGATCTACTATAGATTTGGAAGCACTGCCCATTTCATTTCCTCCCCCTTATGCTCAGCCAGACCCGAGTCAAAGCAGCACAGAATTTTCATTCCAGTCCTCTCGGATGTGTGACAGCAACGAAGGGGTAGATGCTAAGACTCAAGGAGACAGGAACCAAAATGGGGATGAGGGAAGCCAGAGGGATAACCCTGCTCCCTCTGGATCAGACAGCAGTGACCGTCCTGGAGATCTCTTAGAACAGAGAGCCACTGGAGGGAAGCAGCTGTCCAAGTAGGGGACAAGCAGGCCTTTGTGGTAGCTGTCCACCAGGCAGCTTTGATGGATCAGTCTCTTCAGGGCACTTTGCAGGCAACACCGAGGTCAAAATATGTCTGGGCAACCCTCCCAGCTGCCACGGTCCTTAGCTTCCCAGTAGCCTCCCTTATAGATATGGATTTGCTCACCTGTGATCCGGTCCTCACAGCGCTCAAACCAAAGTGCCTGGTAGTTGTCATGAGGTGCACCTGAAAGATAAAAACAGTGTTACCAAAAAAAGCTAGTAGAAAGTAAACAATCTTGATAGATGATTAGGACAATTAAAGCATGAGGAGGTGACAGTAAAAGAGACTAAAAGAGGAATACTTGCTTTTTAAGGAGGGATCAGTAAGAGAGTCCTCATCGACAGCTTTTGGAAGAGAAAGGGGGATCACAGAGATTCTTTTTTTATCTCTAAATTCCAAGATTTTCCCCAAACAAGGTAGAGAGGAATACAGAAGCAGTAACGCATTAACACAGACTTGACTCACCTTCTTCTGATTGGCTGGAGGTGCGTTGGCTGGCGGCCTCCCTCTCTCTTTCCCGCCGGGCGCTGCGCTGCTTCTCCTCCAGCCGCTGCTTCTCAGCGTTGGCCTCTTCCCAGCGGCCGTCCTCCATCAGACGCTGGTCAGGCCGGCGTCGGCTGTCGGTGGGTGCCACGCCCTCCTCCAGCTCATTTAAGCTCAGAGCCAAGGCAGTGAAGTAGTACATGGTCTCTGCTCCGTCACTGTGGACAAAGATAAAGAACAGCAGGGCATAAAGTCAAAACATGAGTGGGATTACAACATTTAAAAATATATTACAAAACATGTAACACTCTGCTCTGTATTTGGTGATGCTAATGTCTTCATTTTCTGCCTCAAAAAAGTTGATTGAGTGGTTACTTGTAGGTGACCCGACCTTTAATCAACATGCAAGTCTGTTATTATTTATTACAGATAGAAAAATAATCAGAACACTACAAAATAAGATTTTTGACTTTCAAATCTTGCTTTCAAGTCATTGTTCGTTGCCTCGCTTATGTCATAAAATACTGTTTTACTGTCTTTTACAATAAAACAAGCAACTTTTTAATCACTAATTATTTTCAATTTTAGGTAAAGCCCTTTGAGCTAAATCTTGTTAATTAAAGATCTAAGAATAAAGTTTATTGTTATCATTATGAAAAAAAATAATGATACATTTTTTTCTAGGAACACAAATTTAACAAACAAACTAGAGAATAGGTCAAGTGTGACTGTGGAAACACTCATTACTGAAGTATACATGGTAGGCATGGGCAGCCACAGAGGTAATTAAACTGAGCGTGCTGTAAGACTGATTATCATCTTTTATCACTTTTAATTACAGGGTTTCTCTCAGTGTTTTATTATGGAAGCAGGTCACTTCAAGACCACCTCCCTGAAATCATCAATTATGAAAAAAATTAATAAATGAAAAATAAAAAAAGGGACTGAGTTTGTGGTTGTTGTTTATAAACTTGTATGTGACTCATGTTTAAACACACTCTGTCACGCAGTAATAGCACTTACGGTAAAGGGTTCCTCCTCCAGACCTCTCTGGCTTTGAGTGTTTGGTAAACCGTCTTCTGTTTGCCCTCGGTTCCGTTCTCTCCACCTCGACTGCTCTGCATCACTCTGGAGAACTCCATCTTCTCATCCCACGTCCCCGACAACACGTAGTGGGCCTTGCCGTCTTTGTCCATCACCACACCTGTCACCTGAAAATGGGAGACAGAGAAGGTTAACAGAGGAGTTCTTGACTGTAATTTGGTTAAACCTAACAGAGGGTGTTATCCCACAAGAGAATAAAAACACAAGAATACAGTTGGAGACATTAAAAGTCGAGGTACTACACATGCAGCACATAAAACAGCGAAAGGTTGATGTGATAAAAGCAAAGAAAAACAGCAACAACCAGAATAGGGACAAAACAAGGCTGCGCAGGGAACCAAGAGGCAGTTTCTGGTGTATTACAATGAAGAGAGTTTATTGCATTTGGCATAAATGAAAACTCGAACCTGTTGCACTGAATTTAGGGAACAAGTGGAATTGAATCAGTCATAGGATTTTCGGCATTATTCTCACCTTCCTGGCCACATCTCTGGAGAAGTAGCTGTAAGGAGCAAACTTCAGATGGCAGCGGTCTCCGGTGGTGTGGTTCACTACGTCTATTTCTCCAGACTGGAAGGGAAACAGAAAGTAAGTTTGAGGGAAATCACTGTGGGAATATCATTTTCAATCGAATAAAAGTTTAAACTTCTGATTAGGGTTGAGTAATATAATGATAATATAATGTGGCTCAGTGCTGATAGCATTGTGAAGAGTTTTTGATGGTTTTCATTTATAAATATATATATATATATATATATATATACAGTTGCAAGAAGAAGTAAGTGGAATCACCTCAATTCAAGTATAAATTTGGCCTAAATTGGCTTCATTGTATTGCTGCATTGCAGAATATTGTCTTAAGTGATTAAAGCACTAACCATGTAATTGCCACATCCAGGTTCGAGTCCAGCTCACACACTTTGTTACCTGTCATTTCCCATTTCTGTCTCCCCTCATTTCCTGTCTCCTCACTATTACTGACTTTCTTGAAAATGAGCTAAAAATCAGTACATTGCTACTAGTCAGCTAAGTGTCCTAGTACTGACTCAAAGTCTTGTTTTAACAGTGCGATCTTGCTTTAACTCTTTCAATCTCACCTGATCAATCCAAAGTTTCCCCACAATGATGTTGTGCACTGTGGTGGTAACTTTCTTCCATGTGTAGTGATTGTTGCCCTTTTCAAAGATTGCGTGAATTGTGCCTGTACAGAAATGCAGACAAGGAAGCAAGTCAACGTCATCTCCAAGACAAAAAACATTGTTCAATGCTTTCATTAGGCCAAGGTGTGACTGATACATTCCTCAAGTTTTTCTCAGTGATCCATGAATGCTTTTTACCTCTTTCAAAAAATAACTGCAATGTTCATATCACACCCTCAATCTACGTCATCACCAAGATCTAAAGGCATGCTTAATATGTTTTGAACTGAATGGTCTCTTACCTAAAGGCATAATGGAGAGATATTTTCCCCTGAACTTGCTAGCAACAGTGATTTCCTGCCTCAGGGTCCAGCCGCGATCAGAAATCACATGATGTGCTGCTGCAGGGGGATGGTGACTCACCTGTGAGAGGTAGGTAGATAGGTAGATAGGTAGGTAGGTAGGTAGATAGATAGATACTTTACTTATCCCCTAGGGGAAATTCATAGGTAGTGCATTCAATTTCATTGCAGGTTTGATTACTCCCTTATAGTTATGACTCACATTTAATATTATACAGACACACTGACAGACCTGTGAAGTTTGTAAAAACCCTGATTTTAGCAGGGCATGAAAATCCCCGCTGTAAATATCAAATCCAACTAGAAAATTCCAGGGAAATTTTGAGTGCCACGGGGGCTACTGCCGGGATGAGTACATGATTTATTTCCAGTGTTCAAAAGTCACCCTGATCATATTCTGGTTTTGAGAAATGTCTTGATATAAAAGACTCTGATATAAAACAATGTCACATCCCTCCACCATGTATTATGTGGGAAATATCTCATATTCTGTGTTGTTTTTTTTAATAAAACAAGAAGCAACATGTCTTCAAACTGGTATTTAAAGGGTTAAAATCCTGAAAACTAATAAACATTTGATAGGTTTGAGCAGAAATGAAGTGGTTTAAGAGATGTATGCAAAAAAAAGCAGAAAAAAATATTGATGATATGATGATTTTATAGCATTTTCTTTGTGTGTCCTTTTATGGACGCGAGGAACATTTTTTTTACAAAATGTGTTACCAGTGTATAATAGACCTGTAACAGTAACTGACATTAGATTTTAAAAATATGTCAAAAAAGACACTTTCTTGCAGAAATCCATACCTTCAGCTGTAACACAGCCAAAATGATCAGCAAATCAAAAAAGAAAAGTGAAGAAAATGTCCAAAAAAGGACAGAGGGACCCCTGAGGGTTAATAAATCCCCTGAACCGCTATTCAAATTACCACTATTATGTTTTTTTCTGTGCTAAATTTAACATTACTGGGGAGGAGAGCAACGCGACTAGAAGTGACAGCGAGAGAGGGCTAGTAGC
This sequence comes from Seriola aureovittata, assembly GCF_021018895.1. Taxonomy (NCBI): domain Eukaryota; kingdom Metazoa; phylum Chordata; class Actinopteri; order Carangiformes; family Carangidae; genus Seriola; species Seriola aureovittata. The sequence continues at coordinate 10,435,686 of NC_079386.1, forward strand.
TTCTCCTCTCCTCTGTCTCAGCGGAGACTGTCACAACTTCATTCACTCTTTTAACAAAACAAAAAAAAAAAGCAACGAAGGAAGCAGTAAATGGACTTACATATTTAAGACCTAACTAAATGTAATTTAAGACATTAGGTGTCAATGAGAGTGAGACAGGTATTGCTGCCGGACTCGGCACCCCCGTTTAAATTTTGTGCAGACCCTGCCTGTCAAAGCTACATTTTATGAATACCAACAACTATGTCTACATTTTGAGAAAGAATTATTTGTCTCCTTTTTACGGTTTGGCCGTGAGCTCGAGTTAAAAACAAAAATAAAGGTTATTTTTTACTGCTTCATGCACTCTAGCCAACTGATGCTTTCACTCTAACTTTGAAGAAAAAGTGATTTCCACTCCTCCTATGAGTGCTCATAGTTTGAAAAGTTTACATATTATGTAAAAACAGTTGTTGTGTTTTGGAGAGAGAAGAAGTTTTCCTTCGTTTTATAGTTTGAATCACATTTCTACGTGCAGGTATGAGAGAGCTGGGTGACTCAGAAAAAAGGTGAAATATTGTGGGTTTCTAAAGAAAATTCCAATGCATTTCTAATGCATTATTTATTCCCAGTATTTTGGGAATAACTTTGGGAAAAATTGGAATTTTAACACCAAAAGTCATTGCACCTCTTTCGGGATCAAGACGCACATTTTGATGTATATATTACCAGGGTTTTCTCAAAGCTGCGGGACGAGTTACGCGCCAAAATTTGGCGGAAGAATAATAATAAGGAATATTAAGGCACTCCTCTCAGCTATTCTAGCTGTAGAGGAGTGCCTCGGAGCTGAGCACCCGTGGCACTAATTATATTCATCTACAATAGCATTTAATAGTTTCCCCCACTTGCAAAATCCCATTTAAAGCCTCTATGACCAAATTGAACCCGTCTCTATGCTCATACTCTAAATACAGCTTTCTCCACAGCTGCCTAGTCGCTGGATTTGCTGCCTGAAGGCATAATTTAACAGATTATTTACAGGAGTGGATATATATTTAGGAACAAATACCTCTCTGCCATTCTAATTTTACAATCTCAAACCTCCGTTTTGTGTCCTCCTCAAATCCTTTCCCCTTTCTACAAAGCAGAGGATGTTTTTTACATAAATTACATAAAATATATATTTTTTTTTTAGATCCCACAAATGAGACTTTTACATTGTTACCACCTGTTGTCTCTACAAGCATTGATAAAAATTGCAAATGATATAATCGCATATTTATGACCACGATTATTAATTTAACCCTGTTTGAACTGTCCTTCTATTCCTGATATGATTAGCTAAATCTCATGAATGATAGTTCCCTGTAACATGTGCAACCCCGAATTCATCAAAATAAAAAAAAAGAAGGACGCAAAAAGCTCTCAAAATGCTGAATCAGTGGAATTTTTCAACTCATCCTTCCTGACATCCGTTCTTTGTTCAGTTTCACTTCCCTGGCAGGACTGCAACTTTCTGTTTCTTTTTCTCTCACCTGCTCACAGAGAGAGCGGTAGCCACTCTCTCTCCGGCGGTCCAGTTCATACGTCTCTCCCAGCAGAGGGTTGAAGGGCTTGCCCGTGCGGTACACGGTGGTCGAGTAGGAGGACACGGAGAAGGCTGCCACGTAACACATCTGCTCCAGGGAGCTCTGGCACTTGGAGGCCTTGTCCAGCAGCTCGTGGTACTCGAGGTCCTCCGACAACCGCTGCAGCATTGAAATGGGCTCGTTGAAGTTCACCTGCAGAGAGCAGAATAATTTGGATGTGTATTGATGTTTGCAAGCGGTATTATTTAGAGTGACTAAACATCTCTGTACTGAAAATTCTTATTGTTTATCAGCAATAAAAACTATGGTAACGCTGTTGAATGTTCATGTGTGATAGATAAGATTAGTCTGAAAATAGACAAATCACTGACAAATAAACAAACCTAAAAAAAGATCACGGACGTACATCTACAGAATATCTATGAGGTTGATGACTGAGTCTTGATGTCTGCTTCCTCTGTAGGTCTGACAGTAGAGTATTTTTAACCACAGGATGGCACACAAAGAATGTTGCTGGCCCGGTATTGCTGACACTTATGTTTCACCCACATGAACAAATACAGCAGAAGAGGAGGTGAAACTCCCTGACGCCTTCAATGGCCAGCCCAGCAAAGAAACTTCCTGTGAGTCACGCTGGATATTAAGTAACCTGCAGAGATACTCACAGGCATTGGGATCTTGGACAGCTCTTTGCCAATGCAGTTCTTCATGATACTCCACAGATTGAGGGAATAGTTGGGTTTATCTGGAATGCGTGTCCGCCTCTTTTTCAAGGGCACCAACTCCTGAGAGGGGGATTCCTGGTTCATCGCAAGGGGCTCCTCATTAAGCTAAAAAGCAAAAAAGTTCTGTCAATAATCAGTATAAAAGCTACTGGAAATGATAAAGCTTTAAACATAGATTCACTGTTTTTCAACTGAGTCATTGTTATCACGTTTGTTATCTGATTTATTATTGTAGCAAAATATTTAATTATCATAAATGATGTAAACAACATTTTATTTGATTTTTAGCTGCTCCTTTAAGACATACCGACTGATCGTCAGGACACATTTCACTGTTGAAACCGCTGATATTACTGCTTGACCTTCTGTAAGAGGTTAAAAAAACAAAGAGATTCTGTCAGTGCCTGGGAAGATCTTGGTTAAAGGACACAGACAGTGTAAAATACAACAAAAGGAAGCACAAAACTGGCTTAAATACTTGCCAACTCAAATGATTGTTTACATGAGTGTGAAGAATTCGAACCATATGACTTTATCACAACTTGTGGCTGCATGTCATACAAGGAACTGGCTAAAATAAAACAAACTAACAAAGACTTTTGAAGGTTTCTTCCTGTATAACTACGTGTGGGAAACAAGAAGATACTGACTTGTGAAATTGTGGGTCTGCGGGAACAGTGATAAACTCAGGCGCCTCCTCCATGGCATCAAAGAACTCATTGTCATCATCCTCATCGCTGGCCTCACCTTTCCCCGGCCCTGCAGCACCTTCACAGACAACAATCAGTTATTTCAACTGTCAGGATTATCAGAATAGTTGCGAGTTAATTTCCTGTCGTGAAATCAGGGTCTCAAGATCATATTTCTGCTATATATAGTTATGTTTATTGTCAGACTTTTCTCAAATTTACTTTTATATGACTCTTAAAACATCAACCAGCTGATAAAAAAAAGAACACTACCTTGATATATTATTTTTTCACTCTGTGTGAGCTCTAAAGTGCTACTGCTCGTTTCTGTTGGCAACAACACTTAACAGAACTAATCCACCAGTGAATGCTTTAATATAGATGTGTTCATAACAAATTAAAAAAGATCTGTGAAATGAAGACTAAGAGGGACGTGGTCAGAAATATGAATTGCGTTCAGGTGAATCTCACATCTTACTTTTATTGTCCGCTGTAGCATTAGCCTGCGCAGCCCCTCTGAACGCTCGTTCCAGGTGATTGTGCTGCTTGGCCAGTTGTTCTAAAGTCTCCTCCAGCCTCACTCTCTGGTCCCGTTCCGCCTGCAGGGCCTTCTGCCATCGCTTACTGTGAGCCTGAGCCAGAGTGAGGAAGTCTCGGCACGCCTGATGGGCAAAAGGTCAAACAGGGTCAATTAGAAACCACTGAAACCCAAAATCTAATTATTGTGAGCAATTAATTTGGTCTGCACGGAGCACAGACTGCACCAGTTTGGATCCTTTGAGCTCAAACAAGATCAGTCCAGAGGAAATAACCAGATTCATTTAAACTAGTCAGCGGGCCCACTTTCATTGATATGTCAGTATAGACATACTAAGTGAGGAGTTGACACTTACATTAATCATGGCATTAGATGTGATGCGGAACAACGTGGCCCTTTCTGTGACCTGACGAATCTTATCCCCAGCCTCTCCAGTCAGACGCAAACTGTCCAGTTCTGATAAAGACCTGAAAAAATATTTAAATGTACAACATGAATTAATAGTTCAGACAATATATCATCAATTTACAGTGTAAAAGGCCACAAGCCTCTGATTCAACTGGGTTATGATTATAACCTGACTGTATTGTCTATTCATCTATTCACTTGCAAACTTGTTTTGAAAAAGTGCAACAGCATACCTTAGCACATGATATCATAGCAACAGGGTCTTTGTATGACTCTCTGTAAATAAAGACTTGAAAAATGTTTTGAAACCCAGTCACCATGTCTGCAATTGTTGGAATGCAAGATTAGTCCTTCTGAGTTTTACTTTCATTTCTAAATTAAGAAAGAAGAATTGCTAGAACCGTTGCACTTTGGCCTGAGTACTTCAGCAGAAAAAGCAATTTAGTGTTAAAGCCTGACCTCTGGAGGGCAGAGCCATGCTTTGAGATCAGGTCGTTGCACGTGCTGAGATCCTCCACCTTGCTGCCTAGTGTTCTGAGAGCAGACTGGACCTCTGAATTCTGCGACCCGCCTCCTTGTCCGGGTGCCACTGGTGCAGATGATGGTGAGAAGTCATCCCCAGAGTCATCTGTTGACAACAAAAACAACAGTAATGGAAAAAGAAATTAGCTTAAAAGACTTAAAATGCTCTGCTTTTTAAAAGATTCACAGAGCAAGAACTCTAAATACTACTTTCCTCTGCCTCCGCTTCACATCCTCTCATGCGGTTGTGTGTTTTACCTGACTCAGCCTGCATGCGTGCCGCCTTTGCTTTGGCCAGCTCGAGGGCAGTGATCCAGCGCTGACGTTCCACCTCACAGCTGGCCTTCAGGTGATACGTCTGTGCCCCACCATTAGAGATGACAAAGTTGCAGGCGTCATCCACAGTGATAGTTGCTGTGGCCAAGTTGATTGTGCCCCGACATGTGTGGCCCATCTCTGCCTGGGTCCTGATAATCAGAGGAATTTGATTTGAGTTTTTGATGAAAATGTAACTATACAGAAATAATGTAAATATATAGAAAAAAACATACAACATGTTATTGTTTCAATGTTACAGTCTTATGAAATAAACAAGCACACAAAATGCGACTCTGGTGGATCGATTCATCAATGATCTTCAAAGTAAATTAAATTATAATTACGGTACAATTCACTTACACTACAAATAATAGATAATGTTAATAATAATACTTCCTTTTGTGGACTTATTTTTTCTTTATCGCGAGTCTGTAATAAACACAGAATGAAGTTGCTGAGTTGCAATAGTTTCAATGCTACACTATGCAGTGTAATAAGACAAGCATTAAAAAATGCGACTCCGGTGGGACTCGAACCCACAACCTTTGAATCACCTCAAACTGTGCCTAGAAGTCCAATGCGCTATCCATTGCGCCACGGAGCCAGCTATTCTTTCAAATGTTCTACAGCCTTGCAACAGAGATTACAACATTCCCTAAAATTTAATAAGACAGGAAAATTTACTTTAATTGATAAGACACATGATGAGGTGAGGCTCATTTCATTATTTATTCACTTAACATTTGATAAACAGCTTGTTGGGTTTAATTAAACTCTAGTTACTTAAGATCAATGCTGAGGGATTTCCTTGATGACATTATCAAGGCTATATCCTTCCTTTTTGTTCTCTGTAATCTGCAGAAAAGTGTACCTGTAATATGACAACAGCCCATTGCTCAGGACAAACCACCTCCGCTGATAACCCTTGATGTAATTTGTCCACTTGAACACCCATCCTTTGTATGTGTCGCCAGCTGGGGTTGGAGTGGGGGTCTTGGGCTCTGACATCACAGCCCCCAAAATCAAGATACAGATTTGAGGAACCTTAAAGGGAAAAATAAAGTTAGAAATGTTTGGAATTTAATTCACATTAGTAGACTTATGCTTTCAAACAGTGCTGAATCGCTCAATTAATCAATTAGTTTGTAAACACAAAATTAATGGGAAACTATTTTGATAAACAATTCATTATTTAGGTCATTTTTAAGCAGAAATGCCACAAATTCCAGCTACCCAGGTGTAAAAATTTAGTGGTTTTCTTAGTCTTCAATGATATCATACTTAATACCTTTGGATTTTAGACTGTTGGTTGGACATGGGCTGAAATTGCAACAGGTTTTGCAATAGGTGTTTTGTCCTATTTTATGACCCAAACAATTAAGCAAGAAAATAATCAGCAGATGAACTGATAGTGAAAATATTCGTAAGTCACATTCCTATTTTCATTCAGAACCATCTCAATAATTTGTACAACAGTAATATGAATCATTGTAGCTGGCTGATATTGATCTTTCAGTGTGGTATGACAGGTCAAAGGTTAGCTACAGAATCGATACAGATTCACAACTGACACATTTTACTGGCAAACCTAGTGTGTTAACCTGAAGTGGATGATCAGAAAGGGGGACCGACTTGTTATTAATACATCTTTGTGCAATTCTATCTTCTTAATTACATATAAATTAAATGTTAATAATTGACACATTGTCGTGATTTTGGGAACTGTCCTCCTAATAATCTTTTTGGAGAAATGTGACGTTTGTCTGATCGATACAACAAAGAAAACCGAAGATAACAACATAAAATTCATAAAGCTCATAACGAATTTGACACCAGAAGCTAGCAAACGTTAGCTGCAATAAGGCTAAGTGGGAGTCACGGTGATAATAGCTCATTACCGCTAGAACATGAGCTACACAGAAGAAACACCAGCTGACATGATTGCTCGAAGTTTACCAGCTGACGTGTGCATATTTACAATACGGTGTGAGCAAGATACACCGCTAAACAACTGCTAGCCCACTAGCTAGCTTTCAAACTTGCCCGTGGCTAAATGTTTACCTTGACGTGTCCGAAATGTGAGATCAGGCAACCAGACACCCGGTGAAGTCACGGCTAACTTTGACACCCATACGCTACTGTGCCTAGCTGAAGAGGCTAACTGGCTAACTGACCAAGACGGGACAGCTAATGATGAAAACAACTAAACGGGAGACGTCGACAACAACAGTAGTGCGACTGTAAAATAAAGTGACACCAAGGAGTTTCATTAGTATCCCTCAATAATCGTGTGTATAATGTTCATTCTACAGCTGCGTACGCCGACAAGAATCTATAGCTAGCTAGCTACATCTAACTAGCCTAACGTTAGCTCGTTGGTTACACCCGGTGCAACACTATTTGGTCCCGACGAGAAACACATAGATTGCCGACACTGTTGCTTGGTCGGACAAAACCGGCTTTTTGCCTTCAAAGTAATTGTACATTGCCAAATAAAAAGATATATATATATATTCTGTACCAGATATATATACCGTTTACGTGTCCTTTCAATAAGAAATTATCAGTAAATTACCTAATATTACTGTCACGCTGGTATATTATTTTTGTCTCAAGAAAGAGTTTTATTGTAAAGGACATAATCGGAAACGCACTTTGATTTTATGTTTATAAATTTGTTAACTTGAGGCATTCAGTTCTTCCTTCACTGCTAGCCAGCTAGCTTAGTCAATGCTAGGTTCGTAGTGCTGGGTCGACTCATCAATCGTGTTCATAGTAAATAAAATTATAATTATGGTACAATTCACTTACACTACAATCAATAGATAACGTTAATAATAATGCTGTCTTATGTGGACTTATTTTTTGTTTATCGCGAATCTGTAATAAACACGAATTGGTTGCTGAGTTGCAATATTTTCAATGCTAAACTATGCAGTGTAATAAGACATGCATAAAAAGTGCGACTCCGGTGGGACTCGAACCCACAACCTTTGAATCACTTCATCAGTGCCTAGAAGTCCAATGCGCTATCCATTGCGCCACGGAGCCACCTGTTGCACTTATTGCGTTCGTTGGTATTTAAAGTACTACAATACAATAGTAGAGTATGGGTATTGTAATATGACAAGTTACTTCCTCAGAATACCGCCCTTTACTTCGGAATATAAATGTCTGAATGAGTCTGCCATGCCCCATATTAAACACCGAGTGGCGCTGAAGGGCCATAATAAATTATACACATTCAGCAGCATTAGTCTACTAGAATGATCAGACATCTAGTTCTCGTTGCAATGATAAAACATAGTGAAGAAGTGCCGACCATGAAAATTAAAAAAAAAAAAAAATAGGCCATTTACGGAGGGATCCGTAAAAACCTTGGGATTTCGGTTAGTTACTCATAGCTGCGACCATGTTCCCTTATTCATTTTTAAATATTATTAATAATATTTTCTTTCATGACCAAATTGAATTGGGAAATGAGTAGGAATCACTTTTCTGCCAGCATCTGCATGGTGGAGCCTGAGGTGTGAAATAGGGGCAAACAAGCCGATGTTAACTCTTTGTCAAGTCAAACAAGCCTTGGTGAAAACCTATTACATGACTGGAGCGACTGGGGTCAAATGTAGATTTTATAACTGCGACGTCGTCTGACAAAATCGCCAAACACAAATGCAGCACAGGGACCCAGGCCGGACTCGAATACGAGCCACCGGGGAAAAGACTACGTTCATTAGGTAGGATAAATACCCCTAAGCCACTAGGGGGCAGGATTGCAACAGGAGGATCCAACTCTAAATTGGTGTAAAAGTACGTAAAAGTACGTAAAAGTATGTCAGTATAATCGGGATTATTTTTTGTTTGCATTCAAAATAACGTAAAAGACTAGCAAAATCTCTGTTTTGCATGCAAAAATATTAATCTGTAAAACTGTTCAATAATTGCAGTCGTCGCGTTTTTAAAAATTGGCATACAAATTGAAATTGTTTCACGCATGCGCACTATGGCGAAGCCGGACGGGCAAATTCATAGCTGTTGCCTTTATTAGTTGCTTTGTACATTAAACTAATGTTTCAATCTCGGACAATTTTTGCAGGCGCGTCCACATCCGGTCTGGCACACAGGAATCTGGATGTAAACGGACGATAATGCTCTTGACTCCTGCATGTCTCTGATATATCCTGCCAGGAGCGGAAGTGTCTGGGATTCTGCTCAATCCATTTTACCAAAACAGTCGTTTGTAAAAGGAGACAGGGCGAGCACCGTCTGTATCTCTTCCCACACCATCATCGTCTACAGTGGGGCTCCATTGAATGTTGATATATCGGCACGGGACATGCTCTATGAGGTTAGGCTTTTACTACGGCGCACAGGCGTAATTACTGACAAACCAACCGGAGAATAGCTAACAATGCGACGATAATAATTCGGATGGCTCTTTATTTCTGATGGATTTGTTATAGATCTGCGCAATCGACGTGAACGCCTGCCTGGACACAGGAGAGGATTAAGTTACTGCTGCTGGCGGCGGATTATTTTATTGGCCTCCTCCTGTCACGCCCGAGTCTTTGGTGATCTTTTTTCCAATTAAGAGAGGTCGCTCAAAAGCCAGGTATGCTGTCGAAAATTATAACCCTGCCGTTTTATTGCAATGTGTTATTGTGGGATTAGCTACGCATTAACAAACGTCCTTTGTTGCTCCCGCCTAACTGGTAGTTACTCAAAAGCACATTTCATTGTATTGCGTGCAGACAACAATACAATCCCTTAATTAAATGCTGTAAGAATGCTGTGTGGCTTTATTGCAACAATAAAGCAGGGTGTTTAAAGCGTAATCATACAATAGGAGGATGGTATTTAGAAACACATCTTAACACCTATGAAAGTGTTTCTGCTTTGACAACTGTGAAGCATTAGGTAGATAGCATATAGAGTTACTGGCTCCCCTGCCTCAGCAGCTCTGGCCGCCCAACCCCCTTCCCCTCAGTGCCACAGCATGTTTTGGTTTCAGGCGGATCATGCCCTTTTGTCCACTGAAGCCTGACTGTACTTTTCGGGACAGACTCCCAGTATGAAAGAATTTGCCTGCTGTTTTGACAGCCCTCTTTTCTCTCTCGCTGGCAGTCTAAAGATGTCGGGGACTCACTGAATCAACTGCAGAAATAGAGACTATGGTTTTAATCGGCCACTGGTGCAGACAGACATAACATAGTTCATCAGTTTAACTTTTTGTGTATCTTAAATGACTATAGCCACCATTTTAACAAAGCATGTGTAGTTATTTTGTGCCAAGCATCTGGCCCATCCCACACAGACACAAAAGTAGGGCCTATATCAAGTACAACTGGACATCTTCAAGTTACACATATTCAAAACTACAAGAAAAACATCAGTTATATTGTTTTAAGTACTTATATATTCTTTCAAATGACATAATATGTAAATAAGATATCAATTTCTGTTTTTATCTTACTTAATGAAATATTGTGTGCATTACTAGTAAAAGGGAAAATAGAAAACAATATGAAACTAATTTCTTACTATTTTTACCCTTAAGTGCTTGGAACTATGAAAGAAATGTATTATGACGTCATCTGCAGCTCATATGTTCTGTTTTGTCTCAGGTACTTCGGTTTAAGACTGCAGATAGCTATGATTTTCATTATCAGTTAATCAATGAATTGTTTGGACAAAGAAACATTAGAAAACAGTGTAAAATGCCTGTCATAATTAAAAGTTGCTAGTATCGGCTTGATAATTGATTTAAAAGATTAATCGTTTGTCGAAGTTGTCGCTAATTCGTTTTCTCATTGACTGATGGTTTCTGCTTCACAAAGAATCACTTTTCAGATTAATTAACTTTCTAATTAATTCACTTGTGACATCTTTTTTTCTCTCCCCTACAGATATGTCTTTCCGGCGAGGTGTGGTCAGGCAGAGCAAATTCCGCCATGTTTTTGCTCAGGCGTGGAAAGCCGAGCACTGCATCGACGACGTCAGAGTGTCCCGCGTGACGTGGGACAGTCCTCTGTGTGCCGTCAGCCCCAAATTCATCGCTGTCATCATTGAAGCTGGGGGTGGAGGCGCCTTCCTGGTTGTTCCGATCAGCAAGGTTAGACCATCCCTGCATTACATTCGGCATCAGATAAACAGTAGATCAATATTTTTAAAAGCCTGTCTTGTTTCCTGTCTTTTATTCTGTTACTAAAAGCTTTTTATCCCTCCACGTATAGCTAATGCATATGCAGCATGTTTAATGGACAAAGGTTATACTCCTGTAATGTTAATATTTCTCCAGCAAGAAGTCACAGTTTTATCTTTTGGTTTCTCCCCCAGAGCGGCAGAATCGATCAGTCCTGTCCGACAGTGTGTGGCCATGCGGCGCCAGTACTGGACATCCAGTGGTCTCCTCATGATGACAGTATCATTGCAAGTGCCTCAGAGGACTGCACAGTAAAGGTAGCTTCACAGCCTTGAGGTACCACAGGTTACCCTGACCACAGTTGTGTAAAATCTGACAGCCACCGCAGTTAAAGAGCTGTTAAAAATCTGAGAAGATTAGAGCTACAAAAACAAAACAAAACAAAACCAAAGTGTAAAAATGACTATTTGTGGTTAACAAGGGGATATGAGAAGGACAAGCCAGGCTGGTTATTTCGCCCCTGATTCCAGTCCTTATGCTATGTTAAGATAACCATATCTTGGCTTTAGCTTCATACTTACCCTGCATTCATTTGATGTCGGAATAATCAGAAAAATTAGTTTCTGGAACAGCAACTCGTTAAGTTGGGGAAAATTTTGATACATGTCTTTTTTTTTTGATGGTGAGAAACTTTTGATTAATGCATTTCTTTTTTTCTTTTTTTTTTTTTGCTAACATTTAATTTGTAATAAGGTATTAGGCTGTAACCGTTAGTTGCTGTCCATATAAAGTGACCTAGATTAAAGTTATTTGTTAGCAGTAACCCTGATAACAAGTAACATAAATACTAGAAACAGCTGTCAGCGTGTTGTTTTAATGCTCTGAGAAATAAAATTAGAGCACATCTTTGTAGCGTCCATGTTGTTTCCACATTCTGACATAAACGAAATGAACACACCGTAGTCAGAAGAGTGACTTTCCAACTCAGGAAATGGGACCATCGGTGGAGCTTGTGAATGCAGCATGATTGCACAGACATGAGAGTTGTATCGATCTTCTCAACTAACTCTCAGCAAGAAAGTGAATAACTGTGTTTCCTAAAATGTCAAACCATTCCTTTAAAGCTGCGCTTGAGGTTTAAAAGAGTGGACACTCTTAGCAAGGAGAGAACTTCTTTTTAAAGTCTGTGTTTAGCTGGGGATAATGGTTTATAATGGCAAAATTTTCTTTAGTGTTTAACAATTAATTCTGCAAGCAAATTTTATGGCATGAAAATTGTAGATATTCTTTACCAATACATGCTGCTGTACCTAAACAAATGTGTGTCGTGTCCTGTTGTGTGTAGGTGTGGCAGATCCCAGATGGGGGCCTGACAAGTCCAATGACTGAGGCCATTGTGACCCTTGAGGGCCACAGTAAAAGAGTGGGCATCCTGGCTTGGCACCCAACTGCCTTCAACATCCTCCTAACTGCAGGTAGTGTCATTTCACACATTCAGGTACCCCATACTGGTTGCAAAAAATACAACTTGGATTGTCCGTGACTGCCTGAAGTATGACTGAACTGAGGTCACTTGATTAGATTACATGTGCACTGTGGAGAGCACGGCATATGTATTAAACTCTACGACTGTGTGGTTTATATTTTGTTTTACATACATTTACATAAAAACGTTGACCTAAAAGGGCATGCACTAGCACAACCAGGTGAAAGGAACAGGCATCACTGTTGAGTAGTATTTAACAAATGAAAGTCAACTTTGCCACGTTACGGATTTCCAGAAAAGTGAAAGTGATGTATAGCTTTCCGCTTGTCAGTAGTGAGAGTTGAGGAATGGCTCTAATCTTACTGTTTGGGTGTTCAGTGGCAGCTAGTTCAATTACTACTGCATTATACAAGCAAGGAATTGGATATCCCTCCACAGCAATTAATAGCATGCAGTGCTAGTTTAAAGGAGAATGTGTTTAACATGAAAAATAATTACACTTTGCGGCAATGGGACTGGATTTTGTTTCATTTGACAGTGTGTATCCTTGTTGGTACATTAGCAAGCAATCTGAGGTAGCCTTTTATGTACAATTTATGTTAAACCTGTGTGACATTGTGAGCTGCTGTCCTCTGTTATTGCATGAGAGTGCATATTATTTACAGCACATCATTTTCCAACTAACTCACAAGTACGTGCCTTCTGTTCTTCAAGTAGCCCCATACACATATTGTTGAAGTATAATGATGGTTTTTTTTACAATGTTCAAGGCCACACAACAAAACAAATCCAGAAGTTAGCATGACTTAACAAAACTGGAAGAAATCAACCTCGCTTACCGACTGGCTGGACTTTCCATACAGCTGCCGTGTCGAAAACCACTCCCCATCTTAAAGCACTTTCACTTGAACAGGAGAAAACAACAATAAAGCTCCTAAATACTTGATTTCAAATCAAAGTATTTTCTCTATGGGGGTTTAGAGAAATATATATCTTAGGTATTGATTATCAAGAGTTAAACCATCAAAAATGACCTAATCCTCATCAGGGTTGTGTGGGTGTGGTTTGGTCAGATTTGATTGACAGTAACCTGGCAAAATAACCCACCAACTGTCATCACATTTTTATTTCAAATGTTGCTGATCCTGATTGGTGCACAGATATCACCTTTTTCCGACTGAGCCCCGCCCACTGACCTCTTCCAACTTCAGCAGAAACTTTTATAGGGCCTCATTGCTCATAGTAAGAAGCTGATTGAGAAAATATGTATTCAAGACTTTAACACAACTGGAAGCCAATGTCTACAAACTCCTAAAGGCATCAGTGTGTCAGATTGAAAAAGTGAAAAATCACAGTAACAGTAGCTTGCAAGAGGAACCTGCAGATACAATCAGCTGGTGAACCAGTCGTCATCTTGCCTCGTATTTGCATATAGGTACACACTTGTCACACATCAAGCACTTAAAACCCTAAGTACTCATCCTTACAGTAGAGTAAATCTATATCTCTTTCCTGGATCTCTCCACTTATGTGTCAAATGTCTCCAAATCTATAAAAAGGCCTTTAAGCTTCCTCTTTCTGCTTCTTAAGTAAATCAGACCACATTACTCTCATCCTCAGAAACCTCCATTCACTCCCTGTGGCTCTCAGAACAATACTAATCTTATATCTTAGTGTCCTTTGTGCTTAATGACCTTGCTCCGCAGTACATATCAGACAGCCGCTGTTTATAAACCCAGCAGATCAGTCAAGTCACAAGGCACCAATCTCCTTTATGCTCTTTCATTCAGCATAGCCTGCCTCCTGAACCTAGACTTACAAGCATGTAAAGCAGCGTGAACAGGCCTTTGTATGAAACAGTTCAATAAAATACAATTAAAACATAGACTTGAACTTTTAAGCTGGACATTTTTCCTCTCTATGAACTAGCGTCTCTCTCTCTCTCTCTCTCTCTCTCTCTCTCTCTCTCTCTCTCTCTCTCTCTCTCTCTCTCTCTCTCTTTCTCTCTCTCTCTCTCTCTCTCTCTCTCTCTCTCTCTCTCTCTCTCTCTCTCTCTCTCTCTCTCTCTCTCTCTCTCTCTCTCTCTTCTCTTCCCAGGCTGTGATAACGTCATTTGTGTGTGGAACGTGGGGACGGGGGAGCTTGTGTACCAGCTGAGCGATGCCCATCCAGACCTGATCTACAGTGTGAGCTGGAACAAGGATGGCAGTGCTGTCTGTACTGTCTGCAAAGACAAGGCCCTGCGTGTCATTGACCCACGAAGAGGCACCGTCCTCAAGGTTACTTGAAATTTTTGCGACGCATGCAGATGCTTTCAAAGGAGGTTATAGAATTATACATCATGCACGAACACATCCTGACAATAGTGTAACCTATTACACTTGATCTCTAATTGTTCTCTTAGGTGAGAGAGAAGGTCCATGATGGTACCAGGCCTATGAGAGCTGTGTTCCTCGCAGATGGGAAGATCCTGACCACAGGCTTCAGCCGTATGAGTGAGAGACAGCTGGCATTGTGGGATACGGTAAGTCTCTCATGTTACAAGAATCCCGAGGAATTACATCCGTAAAATTCTGCTGCACACCAATTACATTGGATGCCAATGTTCAGTCCAAGTGCAGGAAATAATATGGCCTTTATTTAGCAAGGCTCAAAGTAAAAGTTGGCCTGGACCTTGGGTGGACACTTGTAAGCAATTCTAATAAAGTATTAAATCAGTGTTGTTTTTTTAATAACAGAAAGATCTCTCAGAGCCAATGGCTGTACAAGAAATGGATACAAGTAATGGAGTTCTTCTACCCTTTTATGACCCGGACACAAACATGGTCTACCTGTGTGGAAAGGTATGAGTTCAGGATCGTATGGCAAACACAAATTCATCTAGATGGTAATATTTAGTTTGTTTTGCCATTCACATTTTGGTTTTGCTTGGTTTTCAGGGAGACTGCACCATCCGGTATTTTGAGGTGACAGATGAATCCCCGTATGTTCACTTCCTCAGCTTATACAGTAGCAAGGAGCCACAGAGAGGAGCAGGCTTTCTTAGTAAAAGAGCTGTGGATGTCAACAAGTGTGAAATTGCCAGGTAAGCACAGAATGTTTGAGCAGGTGAGGCTGGTGAAATTTTATATTTTCCTCCTATCTACAAACTCAATGAACAGACTGAAACCAAATGAACAATATCGTGTATGTTGCCAAATCCTGTAATCTTATTCCTCTGTGTCAGAGGCTTCCACTGTTGTCCATAAACATTTAAAAACACATTATTTTGCGCTGGGTGTCACATAACTTCATTACCATGAACAGGGCTGCTGTAGTTTACTTTTAATCAATCCAACATACAACTTTCTGCTGCCGTAAACATATTCATTAGTAGAAGAACATGTTTTTAATCCACATCTGAAAATAGTCCCCAACAAATACACTATTGGCTCCTGTTTGAATAACCTTTGTTAAAAACTACAGTACCCAGTAGGAAGCTACAGAGGCTTTTTTGAAAATGAAAACTATATATTTGTGACCATATTTAAAGACTTACATCTGAGTTGAGAGCCACAGACATCTCAGGCAAGTCAGAAAGCCTTTAAAGACGGAATAACTTCAATAATAATAATAATAAATTCATGGGGAAGCACAGACGTAACCTTTTAACGAGGTTTCTAATTTCCTGCTCTGTAGGTTCTACAAACTGCATGAAAGGAAAGTGGAACCCATCTCAATGACTGTACCACGGAAGGTAAGCCATTAACAACTTAAAGGAGCTATTTGTAAGTTTTGATATTGCTACATAGCCAGCATTAGCATTAATAGCTGTGTACTAACAGTCTAGAAGAAATGTTGTTCAGCATCAAACTTCATCATCACCAAGATCTGTCTCCAGTGGTGGAAAGCAACGCCAATGTTAATTCTTGTCTCTATCATGTCTTTTATCCTACTGAGGTTAGCACACTAACAAGCTAGCCCTGGTCACTTTCTGATAGTGACTTACTGTAGCCTCCAATCTGCCCTGAAGAAATAATGCTGCTCAGAGGGTGTATTATAACCTCTTGTCAATGCAACGATGGCCGAAGCTCTTGTCAAGCGACAATCATCACCAACTGCTTCCGGCAAGGGTTCGCCGGCATAAAAGACTTTACAAATAGCCCCTCTAAAGAATGACTAATTTGTATACTTACTATTCAAAAGTAAAAATCTAAGGGCTCTGCATACATGGGAAATCTATCCATAATTTATCAATAAAAACACTTAACTTATTCACCTCCTCTCTATCCTGCCTCCCCAGTCAGATCTGTTCCAGGGAGACCTTTACCCGGACACAGCCAGCTCGGAGCCGGCTCTCCTGGCTGATGAATGGATCGCAGGGCAGGATGCACCACCACTGTTGGTCTCCCTGAGCGGTGGCTACACGGCCCCTCCTTCCAAGCATAGAGACACCCTCAGAAGCAAGCCCAAGCTTGTCTCGCAGGACTCTGGGACAGGGGCCACCCCAACTTCAGCAGGCAACGTAGCGGCTCCAACATCCACACCTACCTCTGCTGCCAAGGAGACAGAAGAAGAGGGGCCACAGCCACGAGTAGCCACAAGAGAGACAGATGGAAATACTGAGAGGCCGAAGAGAGAGGTGAGTCCATACAATGAGACATATTGACCATAATAAAGTTTTCCATGCTCAAAGTCATTTTTTGACTTGTTGCCTCTGCTTTCTCCTTTCAGGATGACGTGTTGAACGAGTTGTTAGCAGAAATGAAGGCTTTGCGCGCCGTCGTACTTGCTCAGAGCCAGAGAATCGAGTTGCTGGAGAGGCAGCTGGCTCGGATTGAAGACGGGGACGTATGAGGAAGCAGGAGACTCACTACATTCAGAGGGCATTCTTACTAAATCCATAGACCATAGCCTTACTAGAATCAACAAGTATCTTAAGCTGTGTGAGCGGGAGAATGTAGTGTAGGGTAGCAGCTAATGGTTTATTGCAGTGGCTTACAACCAGATCAACAAGATGAAAACAAGATCACAATTTGTTTCTGCCATTGCTTTCCAGATTGTGGTTGATAAACGGGGTGTCATCTGCATACAGTGAAATTTAACAATGAAGTAATGTTTGGTTTTACTTATGAAGGGGTATTGTAGCAGCTATTTGGTGGTGCATATAGTGCAGCTTTGAGCTTTGCAAAATCCATGTGTTAATTTTGAAGGGCTTTGAAGGAGTTACAGTGGCACCGTTGCCTCAAATTAATGCACAAAGTAGGAACAAACAGCGTTATATTAAAACTATTGAAGGTTGACATTCTACAGCAAAGTAATTAAGTACCTCTACTATGATTGTTTCACTCACAAATGTAAGCATTGGGGCTATTTAATCAGGTAGTTAAAGCTGCTAAACTGTGACGTCATTTCAGACCCCCAGTTGTTAGCTCATCGTGTGACTTGTGCTTTGTTTTACTACTTCATTATAGGACGCTGTGTGTAAGGTTAACAGTAGGAAAATCTTCTGGTACAAGAAACATGAGCTTGACAAAGAGAATTGTGTGAATGATAGCTGATGAGAGTGTAACAAAATATTTATGTGTATCGTAATTCTGTGTAGTCTTTGCAGTCAATGAAAAGGTAACACTTGTGATTTTGTACCTCATGTTGTCAGGTTTTCTGTAACATCGTGAGGTGAGATATTTGTCCACATTATCATTAAGATATAAATACGCAGAAATACTTGCCTCTTTACCTTCTTTTGACGTGTGGCTGCAGTACTGTGTGCCCCCTAAAGAACCAGGATCTATGCTGAGTATTTTGAAGAGCAGTAAATTTTTCACCTTTGAGTCATCACTTCTCCTGAGTCACACGGGGCTAAGCTGTACTATATATAGCACATATAAATATAACCTTAACACTATTGGTGCAATCTCACTAAAACACATTGAGCATATTCAAATCATCAGTTAACAAGTGTTTGCAGCCACAAGAAAGAGGAAGTTACAGTGAAATGTTGAATATTTTCTACGGTTTGCAATTGCATTTGTATTGGTGTTAAAAGACGGAAAGCTCTTTCTGATTTTCTTTTTTAATTTTAGTTTTGTGTTTTTTGCCACTAGAGGCAATTATTTGTCACCTGTCCGTCAGTCAATTATCGTGCAACAATGGTACATTCCACATCAAGCTAATCCCTTTATTACTTTAATTGTAATTTATATTTCTTTATGCACTGACCTCTTAACACTAAATGTAAAAGCAGTAGCATTTTAAATGAGACTACATTGTGAAAGCTCAATAAACATTCGTTCTTCCTTTGTATTAATTGAATGGCTTTTTATTTACACTAAGAAATGTTCTGTTCATTATCATTTGGTTGTGGTATCTGTGGTAAGTTCTAGGTCTAGTTATGTTTGAATAGTGTATACAGTATGTTGACTGTGTTGACTGTGTGCAAACAAGCATTTGCTGCTGCAATAGACATACATTATGCACACACAAAAACACAATGTCATCATGGAACACCCTTGAGATTTCTCTCATTATGTATTTCTTATTCTTTATAAATATTGTTAAGATGCCTTGTATGTAATTGGGTTTCACAAGTGACCAGTTGAACTGACTGGGAAAGTGAAAAGGGGGTCTCAAATGACAGTCCATGACATGTCAGAAACTACAATAAAGTGGAGCTGTCTATAGATTACAGTGAGAATAAAAAGTCATGAAACAGTTTCTGAAGTCTTGGAATTGACTGTATGAACATTTTGTGAATTGATGGATTAGAATCACAAATTCATATATTTTTTTTTTTCTTTTTGGAAAAGACAAGAAAAAAACACAATCTATGATATATGACACTGTCTAAGTCAGCAGACACAAAAAGTACACCAGATAAGGTGAAAAGAAAATATATATCTATTTTTAAATTTAACACCATCTTAATTGGGATTAAAATTGTGAAATATCTGATGACAAATTAACACTGCTAAAATTCAAATCATTCACCAGAAACTCGTGTGTATGTCCTTCACTGGGAGATACAGTGTAAAGCTACAGTGCAGATTATCTTTTTTGGGTGTAGGGGCTGTGGCTGGCCATTGAAGCAAAAACAGGATGTGGCTTCACATCGATTCACATTCAAAAGCGTGTGACGCTTTTGAATTTGGAGCATTATTTTGTGAGGTTTAAATCTTGCAGGTGTGGTGTGTAGGCTACTGATAACCCCAATATTTTTTGCATGAATCAAAGAATTACCTGGACCGATGCCTTCATTCGGTGTGTATATCAAAAGTACATGACTTCAGCAGTCAAAGTTAAAATTTTCAATGGTACATTTTTTTTTTTTTACAAAAACCATCACCCTCATTTCTGCTGCTTTGAAGGAGCTAGTATTACAACCTGCTGGTTGAAATGTGCCACAGGAAACAAATATAGTGTATTGTCTACATTTCCAGTGGGTTAATTCGAGTCAGTAACGAATATGTTGGCCTGTGTTCTTAAAATATGTTGCGTAATGCAAAACTTGCACCTGTGTTTCAGATTCAAAGTAAAAAAATCTACTTTGCAGTGAAAAAAAATTCAAATGTGTATATCTTCCTCTTTCCACAATTAAGCGTACATTTTCTTCACTCTGCTTTCCACCACACCCCATTTGATTTTGTCTTTAATCTGCGTTCCCACCGCCACCAGCCCCCTCCCTCCACGAAGAGTTTCAGCTATAGCTTTTCATCACCACATGCCATGCACCAGCCTCTGTCTCGTTTTCTATCTCCTCCTCACACACACACACACGCGTGCGCGCGCGCGCTATGACACACTGTTCAAAAGTACCGTAAATGTCACCAGTCATTCCTTACTAGTCTTCGTTTTTTGGCACTGTCTGGCTCCACAAACGTTTTCTCCTGCTCAAAACTTTGGTGAGTTTCTCACAGTTTCTTTTACTGCTTTTTAATATTTGATATTATTTGATATTTTGCTGCACACACATTTTGTCTTTTCTAATCGAAATACCTCATGTTTTTTCTGCCTGTCTCTAACATTATAGGTCCATACCTATGACCTCAATATTTCAGATTTTAAACACATGAACCATTATTTAACGCCATACATGTGTGTTGGTTTTATAATTACAGTATTTCAGGCATTAATGTACTACTTACGTCAGTTACTCTTATACCAACTTTAATTGCACATTTAATGCACTTACTTCATTTCTAATTAGTATTTTAAAACTTATTGTTGCCTCACATAATGTCTGAGTTTAGTATGCTCAGTAATGACTAGAAATGTTTCCTCCCACGTCAAACTGACGGCTGCAGTTTAATAGTCATTTTGACAGGAAACCAGCAATGCTGTGAGCGGTCTGCTAGCTTCCTGTCATTCCAGCATAGACAATTTCATACTCATATACGATAAAGGCAATACAGACTTCCTGTTGTATCTCCAGCATACCTAGCCTGCATATTCTAATTGTATCTAGATGATACTCTATTATAGTGGCATTGCTCTCATTTAATGTGATGTTAAGTAATCTAAAGGTTTAGCTGGAAGCACCATGCACTGTCACTTACTTTAGTTATTTACTGTTTTCTTTTCTAGATTCTGGAGTTAAAGTTACCAATGGATCGCCCTCTCATGAAAACTTCACAACTGCTTTGAAAGCACAAGGAGTTTGACAAACTGCCACAATCAGCCTGTAACTGTGACACCAAGCCAGTTGGATTTTTCTACGCATTAGGAATTTTCTAAAGAGGTAAAGCACATTTCTGCATCTAATGTGACTCAGTTTTGTGGGATTTGCAGCTTGATACGACTGAGAGGATTTCTGGTTCTCAGACTTGCAGAGAAGAGGCAGTGTTTAGCATCTGTTTCAACCTGCGTTTAGACACAGAATACTTGAAATTTAGCTTTTGCGTGTTTGCACATCAAGCAAGCAAAACTATGACAAACCACACCCATGTGACACCCAAGTACAAGCTATAACAAAACATAAAAAACAATTTCAATATCCAAATGTCTTATGTTTTAGGAGAATTGTCCATTTTTGGAAATATTCTTATTTGATTTTAGAGTTAGACACCACCTGGTTCTGTCTGAAGGTAACAAAATCTGACTAGCAGCAACTGCGTTTCCCACACTTTCTATGTTTCATGCTTGGCTAAGCTGAAGCCCCTTCTACATATTTACTGCACGGATGTGAAATACTATTGATTTTTTTCATCTAACGCTCAGAAAGAAAGCAAATCAGTGAAGTTCCCAAAATGTCAAACTATCCCTTTATGAGACAATCCTACAAAAACAAAAACATTCACCGAAGTTAATAAATGACACAGTCCAATGTGTGACATGCTAACTCACTGAACCTTTTCCTTCACACCAGGCATGGGTGACTCTGATAATCCAAAATCAACTACAACTATCATCATTCTGTCCATCAGCCTATTTTGCCTGATTGCATTGCTGATCTTCTTGTACAAGAAGTTGAACAGGGAGGCTAATGGAGAATACACCATCCGGCGCGTGGTGTACAAGGAAGGAGGGGTCAGGGACCGGGTGAGGGGTGCAGCATTAGCTCTGGAGACACATCTCGGAGTCCAGCTGTGGCCTCGCAGTGATACAGATGAGGATGGAGAGGAAATGCAGGAAGTCCAAGATGAGGAGGAACAGCTGCAGAAGGGTGGTAGCCAGGAAAGTTACAGTGAGGGGGACGACAATGAGGAGGAGGAGGAGGAGGAGGAGGAGGAGGATGGGGGGGGTGATAATGCCCCGCTGTGTGATAAGACAAAGGGAAAAGGAGACGGCACTTCAGATGAGAAGACAAGCTTGGATGATTCAGAGGAAGGGGAGCAAACTGTGCTAATGGACCAGTCAGAGGCGAAGGAAGAGACGAACGAGAAAAGGGAGGAAAAGGAGGGGAAAGTGGGAGAAGGGGAAGGTAAAGGGGAAGCAAGTGGAGGGGCTGGATTATTGATAGACTTCAAGCAGTTCTCTGGAAGTGCCATTTGGTCTGAAGAAGAGGGAGGTGGGGGTACAGACAAGGATGTGACTGTGCTGTGAGTACAGAATAAGAAAGTATGAAATACAAAGAAGGCTTAGGAAATTGTCTTAAGCCATTTGTCAGGGATACAATTTTGGTATTGAAATGCTGAATCATTTACATTACTATTTTTCTAGAAACAGCCAAATTTAAATACTGAGTCTAAAAATACTCAGCCTATAAAACATCCTTCATGTGTTTTTAATTACAGTCTGTAAACTAAAGAAAACCTAGAAAAACCAAAGAGGGGAGTAGCTGTGATCTGGTCTTAATTCTACTTCCTGTTTAGGTGTTATGATAAATAGCTGACTATGATGAATGACGCTGTTAGAAATATGCAGGGGTACACTGGATTTTGAATGTTTGTTTAAGACTTTACGTTTTGTTATGTAAAACTGACTTAGTCAGTTAAGGAATTTGACTTTGTATTACTGTGTCAGCCTATTGTATGCTGTATTGTATGCTGAGTGTAGCTTACGTTTTTTATTGCTTTGAATGTTTTTTTTTCTAATTTGCATTGAAAATAAAAAATAAACATAAAAACTGATTTTAATGTGTTCTTATATTTTTCGTTAAAATTAGAAACAATTAGTCAATTAATCGATTAGTCATTCGACAGAAAATTAACAGGAAACTATTTTGATAACCGATTAATCAAATAATTTTTTAAGCAAAGAATACAAAATTTAAATGGTTTCAATTTTGAAAATGTCCCCTTGGACTCTGGGAACATAGGACATTTTTCTTGATTTTTCTCTACATATTATAGACTAAATGATCAATTGAGAAATGCTATCACTAATAAAAATAATGGTTACTTGCAGCTCTAGCCATATTACTGTAGGTAAGAGTCAAACCTAATGTGCTGCAAAAATGGGTTGTTGCATTTATGAAAAGTGCAACACTCATCATATGTTGAATGCTACAAAACTAAAACATTATATTGTTACTGTTTAAAGATATAATGATTATCACTTACAACAGTGTCACTGTAAACTCAGAGCCACAGACATACACTTAAAAAATTGTGCATAGCATGGCCAAGCTGACTTAATTCCCTGTTAAATGTACAGTGGTGGAAGAGGTAGGAAAGTTTACCAGCAAAAGTACAAAAGTAGTATTATTAGCATAATGAAGTTGAAGTAACAAAAGTAAAAGTAGGCCTACAAATTGGACAGAGTAGCCCATTTGACTTTATGCTTTAATATAATGATGCATCACACTATTTATCATACATTGTATGTTAAATCATAATCTGCAAAGTAATAACCATAAAAATAAACTAGTCGAGTAAAGTAGAAGTACCTCAAAACTGTACATAAGTGCAGTACATAAGTAAATGTAGCCTACTTAGTTAGCTTACTTTCCACCACTGTTAATGAATGTACTGAAAAGCTTTATGATTATCTGGGCAAAATGCACTTATGTTACACTTTTCATTTTGAGACATTGTATACTCTAACTACAAAATAAATAAAAAGTAACTTTTTGACGTTATTACTGCCTTTTCCTTGATATCAGCAAACAACTACAAACAATATATCATTTACCAGAACAATGTATTAAATCACGTCGTGGTCACTCATGTGACCAATGGGGATGTAGCTCAGTGGTAGAGCGCATGCTTCGCATGTATGAGGTCCCGGGTTCAATCCCCGGCATCTCCAGGAAGTTTTGGATCGTGTTTTCATCATTTTTAAATGTAAAATACATCATGAGAGTCGGTTGATGTGTAAAAGCTGGGGTATAGACTAAAATGAAACAAGGGTACATTTCCACACACACTTCATACCTCGACACGATGAACAGCGAGCGTGTAACATGAGTACCCTTCGTGATTGGCCAAACTGAGCACTTGCTCGAATCTGATTGGATGTTGGAGACTTTCTTGGCGTGGGAGTGTTCGTGCACGCGAGTGTCAAACATTTATTTTTCGCCGGCTGAATAATTTTCAGCTGGGTGAGAGCCACTCGATCGAGACACTGTGGAAGAAACAAGAAGTGAGCCTGAGTCCATCTATATTAAACCCAAGTGTAGTGACACATTATCAAAACAATTATGTAACCCGAAACCCGGGATTTTACCTCAAGATTGAAGACATCTTCACAGTGACAGATGGATCATTACTAAAGCACCCTAACTGTTCTACTAAGCAGTGATTTTGCTGGAGACACTGGAGCTGATCTACCCGGTAAATATTTATTTGTTCTCAGGAATGTGATCCACCCTTACAGACAGCACAGATTTGGTAAAATATAAAAACCTTGCATTGCACGATCAAAGCCAGTCTGTCACAGTAACCTACTTTATGAGTGCCGCACCACCCTGAGCATCCAAGTTGCATTTTCTCCTCTCACCCTAACTTGATTGTGCCGGAGAAATGATTTCAGCACACGTCACTCATCTGCATAGGGAGTAAAATGCAACCAGCCTGCAAGGCTTTTTGCGCCCTGAAACCCTCTGTATCCTCGCCGTGTGATAAAAGGACCTTCTAATTGCTGCATATCCGAAACTACAAACATGGAAGGTACAGTTTGCATGTAGTGTCATCCCGAAATATATATTTATGTCCACATATAGGAGACACATCTGGGTTGCAAGCTGTCCAAGATGGATGCAGCGCCGCTGTGCGCAGGGATGCACGGCGGAGCGGCAGCCGGGTATCTTTAAATGCCTATCATCCCCGCGGTTTCGCTTTCATTTATGCCTCAATATTGCAATTTTTTTCACCCTTGCAGGAGTAGGATGTTACTAGCATCCGCCGTAGTGGTATGGGAATGGCTGAACGAGCACGGACGCTGGCGGCCCTACAGCCCGGCTGTCTGTCATCACATCGAGGCAGTCATCCGGAGCGACCCGCGCTGTGGTAGTGTTGTCCTCGGCCAGGTGGACTCTCGCCTCTCGCCCTACATCATCGATTTGCATTCCATGCACCAGTTCCGACAAGACACAGGTGAGGAGGAGAGAGGAGAGGCAGAGACACACGGAGGAGGGTGTAGCGGTTTAGCCGGGCCTGAGGTGGAGGCCTTTTTATTGCTCATGTGTGTCTACTTTATCATTGCAAGCCCTTGTGATGATTCTGCTCCAGATGTTGATGCTTTGATGGGGTGTTTTGCTGCAAAGTGGCTTCTTCTACAGGGTTTAAATTCTCCTGTGCTATGACATAAATGTCATTGTTTGTATGTTAAATCCCCCCAACCTAGTCTGGCTGAGTTTCTTCTTTCAGTATTTCCAGGTTTATTCATTGAAGGACAGGGATGTATGATGTGCATCTGTGGCTTGTCAAAGTGAAGTGAGTCATTCTGGTAGGATCTGAATGTGTGTGTGTCTCTGTGTGTGTGTGTGTGTGTGTGTGTGTGTGTGTGTGTGTGTGTGTGTGTGTGTGTGTGTGTGTGTGTTTGCATGTAACACAGTAGCAGCTGAAGTGTCCAGTCATACTCACAAACACAGTAAACACTTCGCTCCTGCAGTTTCATTGCAAGCACTGTTATCAATACTACTGTTTTGTAAGAGTATATGGACATAAGAGGTGAACTGTCACAAGTCAAAGCTTCATAGCAGAAAGGCAAGCAAGGCAGTGTGAGACAAAGCAGGGAGTTGTCAGATGTCTAACTTTGGCAGAGACCCTGACTTCGTCTCTCTCTCTCAACATTGGCTGACAAAAGCTTTTGTGCAGTTTGTTTTCCAAACCCAGCAGAGGCTGAAATGTGGGAGCTAGGCAGGGTGCCCCAATTTAAATAGGGAACAGGGATGAAGAGGCGGGGGAGGAATTTCAGGAGTCTGAGGTCATAGACAAAATGGGGTTGATGGGGACAGATTTTGTGAATGAACTCCCTTGTTGTCTTGTTAAATGTGGCAAACTGTGCCACACATGCTGTATGGATATCAGTGTTGGATCCCATTCAGTTTCTTATGTTTAGACAGTTTGGGAGTTACCCTATTTTTGCTATGGTCATGGAGGGATTACAGAAGCTAGTGGCCACAGGAACTGAGGGCATGAGAGGTCAGGGGGCCCTTGAGCCAGAGCCTTAGTATGAAGTGACTGAAGAGCTCATTTAAAAGAAACAAAATGACCACAAAGGGGTGGAAAACATCATAACAACATAAGGAAGATCGTAAAAAAACTACAAAGAGATGGAAATTGACCATTAAGAGACACAAAATGGCCAAAAAAGATGCAAACTATGAGTCAGGTGGTCCCATATAGAACGGGTGGAGGGGCCTTTTATCGGTCTGTGTCGATTTTGATTTTCTCCCAGTCAGTCCATGGCTGCTGTTAAAAGAAAAAAAGAGAATACAGGCTGAACTGTAAAATGAAAATGTAAAATGCATATTTTACATTTCTGGAAAAAAAAGCTGTCATCTCTCACTTTAACATCAAGCTCGCTCATCTTAAAGAAACTTGTGCACCACTCTTGAAGAGAGGATTTGATGTGCGAAGGCTTTATAGTATGAAGAATCTGTAGAGTTTCTCTGGACACCCTGGGAAAGCAAACACAGCCAGCTTTGGGTCGGATAAAGGCTGCCAGCCAATCAGAACGCAGAACACCGTGTGCTGTTACCAGGGGCAACCTGTTTGCCCAAATTCTTAGCAAGCAAACACAGACATGTTGAATTTGTTAGGGTTGTAATCTACTTGTCCACAGCAAATAGTAGTCCAGTCCACTCACCTCCTCTTGCTTCTACCTCTCATCACCCTACATCATGATTACAATATAAGAGACAGAAAGGTGTTCAATATATGCCTCAAACTGTATATTTACAATAATAGTTTAGGACGTGTCCATTGACGTGCAGTAAGTCACTACAGAGTGCTACTCAAGGATACCACACCAGGTTAAATTCTTCATAATCTGCATGAGTCTTTTGCTTATGTTGTGACCCTGTGACCCCTGCCTCAGGTACCCTTCGACCGGTACGACGTAGCTTCTACGACCCCACCTCAGCGCCAGGGCAGGGCTGGTTGTGGGAGTGGGAGAACGACGCTGGCAGTTGGACGGCGTACGACACGGAGGTGGGCATTGCCATCCAGGCGGCACGAGATCGTCAGCAGCCCTGGCTGGACCTGGCGCCGCTGGGTTTCTGCTACCTCATTGACTTCGAAAGCATGACCCAAATCAACGGGCAGACACAACGCTGCCGGCGCATCCAGCGCCGCTCCGACTTGGCTTACCCGCTGGTGTCAGGGCCCCTACCCAAGTCCCACCATGCCTGGGGCCCCACGTCAATGCCCGGCCATGGAGGACTGCTTGGTGTGGATGTATCTGGAGTGGGCATGGGGATCAGGATGAGCAGCAGTGGGACTGGAAATGGGAGTGCGTACCCCAGCGGGGCTCTCCCTGCTTCAGCCATCACCTCTCTGGGACAGCCCTGCGCCTGTCAGCAGTGTATGCTGGTGCTGAGTGTCAAAGCGGGCACCATGTCGGCTGCTCACACTCTGGGTCGGAGACCGCCACAGACCAAGCCACCTAGTCCCAAAATCAGCAGTCACCCTGTCCCAGGAGGGTCGTACTCACTAACCCTCCCTCGGCCTCCATCCCTGTCGCGGTCATTCTCCCCAAACAGGACGTCTATAGTTGGGGCGACAGGTGGCTTCAGTGTAGGTGGTATGGGTGGTCCAGGAGGTGTAGGTATCATCGGTGGTAGTGGTGTTAGCAGTGCCAGCCTTGGCTTTGGAGGAGGCTTCACCCACTCTCTTTCCCTCCTCGGCTCAGCTACCGCCGCCCTCTCCATCTCCTCCACCCGTCCCCCTCCTCCACCTCTCCCCCCACCTCCGCCGCCTCCTCCACCTCCCTCCACCACACCCTCATCTGTCGCCACCTCTCCCCCTCACCCCTCCACCTCCTCCTCCCTCTCTGCTTCCTGCTCCGCCCCTACAGCGCCCGCTCCAGGCCCACCTCTCATCTCCACGGCTGCCTCCACCTGCACGCCCTCGCCTTCTGCCCGCGTCCTTGGCCCAGTGTCTTCGTCTGGTGCTGCTGCCTGCGCCGCCCCTCTGCCGCCCCGCTCCAGCCTAGCAGGGCTGAGCCGACCAGCACTGCAGCGTATCGCCATGGCTCAGTCACGTGCCCTCATCGCCTCGGGGTGAGTAGACCAAATATTCTCTTATAGCCTAAAAAAGTTCAAGAAACGATAAGAAAACCTCTGAAAATAAAGTGTGAATGTAGCATATTCAAGCAAGATTTACATTCCTACAAGAGACCCATCAAAAAAAAAAATCCGAATTGTCTCATGTGTTTTTCAATTTAGTCCTAAAATTAAACTCTTCTTCTGTGCAGATGAATGAACAGACTTGTCAAAAGTAGGTGTGATGTCCTCATCACCCAAACAAAGGGTGTGGTGTTCACTGATTGGAAGGCAGTGAAGTTACATGTAAAGCACCCAACCCCAAATGTTTGTTATGTATCACTGTCTGGCTGGTTTGTGACATTTTAATCACAAAGTGTTGCTAAAATATTTCATGTATTATTCACATGTACCCAGTGACCACACCCCATATCAGTTTACTATATACAAAAACAGAATGAGACCAACTGAACAGGATATGTAAGAAAAATCAGTTTAGACAGGAATTTCTCATTTGTTTGAAGGCCTCATTACACAGTGTCTGACATCAGCCTCATTAGCATCCTTGAGCCTTTAAACTTTGTGACAAAGTCCACCAGGCTCGTTCATTTCCATGGAAAAACAATGAAGAGCATTCATACTGAACAAGCGCCGCTCTCACACATTCCAGACTATTGTCATGCAACAACTAAATGATGGATTTAAACACACATACACTTGTGCACATATAGTTTGTTTGTGGTTAGTAAATATTTTTCACCCAACATTAGGCGACTTGGGGTCTAGGAATCAGAAAAGCCTGGGAATACTTGCACATGGGCTGGTTACCGTAGCAACCTATGTGGACCAGGGTTTTTTTTTTTTTTTTACAAAGCAGGTTTATGGAGTTGTCTGAATAACTTAAATCCTCGGCCCTCTCAAATATGAAATAAGGAGTAATATAAAAAGAACCATTTCATTTTTTACAGCAAACCACATCTGGATTGCATCTTGGATGCAGCTGAACCACATCTGGGATGTCGTGATTGTTATCAAATGTTCGGTATGCAGTGTTCCCCTTGTGCTAGTGACTTCATTTTTTTCGAGACTGCTGTAAAGTAGAGACAGAATTTTGGAAATTATAGTCAGGAAATCTGGAATGAGGTCCAGTGAGCCTTTAGCTTTAGTGTGTAGAGAGACGTACGGCACCTGCACCTTATATACTCTATAATCCTGAAAGTGGTGAAAGAGTTGCTGTCACCAGTTGTATTAGACAATGTTATTCATTAGGAATGTTTTTGGAAATTTGGTGATGAAAGCAACATATCAGTAAAAGTGAGTTTTTCACAAAAATAGATTTTCATATTGTTTTGATTATAGTGTTTTCTTCGATACCAGCCTTCCTTAAATATTCAATTTCATCCAAGAGCTTGGCAATAGTTTTATTATGGAATAAAACATATCAGGCACTTCTTTCTTCTTTTCTTTTTTTTTAAAATTCAAAGCAGATTATTTTTATAGATCTTAAAACATGTCTGTAGGGTATTTTTAACAACTAAAGGTTCTGATCACGTAGATCATTCTCCACGTCATTCAACACCAGAAGAGCACTGTGTGACCATCCGGTATTTAGGTGTTAAAGTCGTTTTGACAGTATGTCAGCATAAGTGAATGTAATAAGGTGAAGCAAGTCACAGTGTCCAGATGCCATAGCCAGAGGGCGCTGGTTAGCAAGATGTTTGTGGTTCAAAGAAGACTATTAGAACAAGAACACAGCTGTTTCCTCATTTTTTTTATCATCCCATTCTGTTTTGCAGCTGGTGGTGGCGCCTTCTAGTGAGCATGTTACAAATTTTAGCATCTAGATTTCATCATACTCCAATTACAGCCTTTCATTTTATAACATATTTTCCTTGAGTCTCACTGAAAGAGATGTTTCTGGGATGCTTTTTGTTTTGCAGTTGCCTCAAATGTGAAAATGTTAAAGCCTACAAGAAAAGCGATACGTCATGCATCCCAGACAGTTCAAAAAACACTGTGTCACTAAAGAGCAAGTCTTAATGAATTTGAAAAAAAGATGTGGATAATTTTCCATGTGAGCCACCTAACATTGCCCCAGCAAAGCACCCCAAGTTTCCGAATCCTCACATTAGCCTTGACAACTTCTGCAAAACAGTTTAGCAGCAGCTAAGCCTCAGATTAAAACCAAATACCACAGGCTTAATATTCCTGCTCCAGTAATCTCTGCATTCTGTGTCAGGTGAGATGTGTGACTGAACCATTCTTTCAACATATCAGGTGAGAGTACTCCTCTCTCCGACAGATGGTCGCACCTGCTGCTGTAGTAAAACCAGCGACGTCACAGATGAAGCGTCACTCTGATCCCGTCAGCCTGGGATTCTCTGCTCACCTCTCTGTCGCTCGCCCTTCTTCTCTCCTTCAGCCTTTTCTTAGCACAAGCTCCACTTAGTGCTCCTGCTGTCATCCCCAAATTCAGTCATTGCACCACATGTACACCACATGTACACTGATGTGTGGCTTCTTCTAACTTCCTGGACCTGGTGAACCCAGTGACAGAGTTTTATCATATAAAGCCACATATATACATGTAGGTAATTAGGCTCATATTTCTAAATCATAATTTTAAAATAGAAAACAGTTGAAAAAAGTGGATTATTGACCTTTATTTATAATGAATACTTATATTAATTTAAGTCTGCTCAAAGAAATAAAGTGACGTATCTTTTTTATAGTTGACAGTCATGGTGCTGTAATGCATTCTAACACAGTTATACTGTATTGTGATCATAAGTGTCATTGATAACCTAGTGTATACTTAAAAAAAAAAAGTGTGTGGTGAGTTCCTTGTAAAGTTTGTTTTTGTTGATCGAGCTTGCCAGTGAAAATGAGCAGATGGTTTCTTAGTGAAGATTTAAACTCTGAGGGGTCTCCAACGTCACAGATTATCACACACCTGTTGTGGTCCTTTCTCCGCTCACTGCAGTGGGTTTGATTTTGTGCCACCGCCGCAAAACGTCATCACGCGTTCCCGAGCAAAGTTTTTTGCTCCTTCTTCCAGGGTTTATCTCTTTTTCTTTTTTGACTTGATTCAAGTTTCGAGCTTGTATTTGTAAAGTGTGTGAGTGAGGCCATATGCCACAGCTTGTGTGTGTCCATCACCCAGTTCTGCAGATGGAGGCTGCTCTAATGCCACTAGATTAGCCTGGATCAAAGAAACGTGACTGGCTGACACACCCCTCCTTCTCTTGTTTCCCACCCTTTCAATGCTTTTCTCCCACTATCCTTTAATCTTTTAATCATTTTGCTAATGTTGCTGTGTGACCTGCTTGTCACACAAATGTCAATCAACTTATTCATGCTCAGGTTTGAGCCAGTCAGCTGCACCTTTTGTGACTTTGTGAATCACGAAAGGCACGTACACAGGAAGCTAATACTGCAACTTGGACATGTTTTAGGTAAACAAACCAATATAGTAAGACAGCACAGTGTAATCAGATTGACCAGTAAAGGAAAAGAACAGTACAGTGACTCTTAACTGTTTATGTGTCATTGTTGCATCATTTATTTAGAGGGAAAAATATTGCTGATGCATACAGACACACAAAAAAGTTAGTCATTCATATCCTACAGCCTCAACTTAACTGTAGCCTCATCAATAACTTGTTATAGATATTTGAGCAAATTTAATTCATTTGAAGATGAGCAGGTTTAGCATCAGAAACTTTAACTCAATTGATGCACCAACAGGTGTCCTCCCATTGCTTCCTTCTGGTAAAAGACCCTTATCTGACGTCCCTCAGCCTCTTCTTTAAGTTTTATTGGGTTAAATAGCATCTCAGGCTCTGCTCGTCAACATATCTGTTTAAAGCCTTAGTTGGAGACATGTATGTATGGAAGAAAATACATTAAAAAAACATATAGATTCTCAGAGAAAAATGATAGAGATAATACTTATATAAACAGACAGATGCATAATGTAGAAACACTAAAAACAGCAGAGAAAACAAATGAAAGATATTTTAAACAAAGTTAACAGTAAAAATAGCAAAAAATGACTGTATGTGGGAATATATACAATCAGTTATTGTAGTCACAGTAATAGTAAGTTGGAATTGATATGTTTTTTATAAAAATATTTTAAGTTTTCTTAAGAAAGGAAATAAATATGAACCTATATACACTTTAAAAGAACAAAATAAAAGTAAAATATGGGCCAAAGGGTGTCCATTAAAGATACATAAATGAAACAAATAGAAGATAAATAGACAATATCATAAAATACTTTACTAGGGCAGTGGACTGAAATGTAAACCTTAATTTTATTATATCAACATATGGTGATATTTATGTAGTGGCACTGTGTTAGTACCCAGCTGTATGTGCTCATGTCTGTCAGCCTTATGGCAACCTGGCAGTGTGACACAGTAACTAACAGGTAATCCCTGCTGTGACCAATCTCTGACATACAACCAGAGTTTAGTCAACAGATGGAAACAGGTGGATTAGCCCTATAAAAGAGGAAGGAGACCCGTCACCAACGCACAAGGAGAGGAGGAGCGAGACGGCAGAGAGATACACTGACATACTACTGTTAAACCTCAGGATCGATCAGAGGCAGGAAAAAAAAGAGAGGAGTCACAAACAACTGGAAAGAGACGAATAGTGCGACAAGTGGATATTGTTGCTGGAATATCTTGACTCGTATTTGTGGTCTCTGGTGCTTTCAAGAAGGAAAGATGACTGTTATCAAAACTGGCAGACCGTAAGTACACTTCTGTGACTGGATAGTCTCTGTGGCGACACTGTTCTGCTCATCGCAAACTCCATTTCCATTTATGAGCAGAGATATAGTACAGCTGTGCTTAAAAATAGTGTGATATTTTATCAAAATAAGGGCATATATGTTCAACTTCCATTGATGTCACGTCAAAAATATCTATAGGGCTCATTCAACACATTTAAGGATGTTTTTATTTTTGTTTGGTTGTTTTTTGTGGCTGGCAAACTAAATGGAAAGCGCTGTCCAATTCCTGCATAAAATCAAAGCTGCTTTATCTGGACATGAGTTGACGTCCTCATTTTAAGTTGAAAATACCTCGTCTACTGTCTAATCGTCTTTCAAAAAGGCATCTTTGAATTCAGTGACAGTTAATGGAATCATTTTTGATATCGTGTTCTATCAGTTGTACCCAAGAATTAAGAGCATTTGCCATGTACTGTCATCTAGGTTAAGCCCTAGACAGCAGGAAGTGCCATCTAATCATTTTAGGACAGTATGTCAAGTCAGCGTCTGTTTGTCTCTCCACATGACTTGGCAAAAGCGCCTTAACCTGTTGACACCTGGTGAACTAGGAAGTAGCACATGCCTGGGGCGGCTGTGTGTAATTCTGTCTGTTTACAGGTGACTCATCAGATTTTGACGCGAGGTTGCTGCGGTGACCTGACCTGTAGTGTGTCTGCTTTTGGTGTGTCATTGATCTGTAGATTAATGTGCGTTTGTCTTCTTGTGTTTCAGAGTGCCAACAGTTCCAGTGAAGAACCTGAATGGATCTAGCCCTGTTCACCCTGCACTGGCAGGTAAATGTCCTGACGCATCCAATTATCTCATTTTATTTAAATCTTTCAGAAGTACTTTCTTTAAAATTAGGTCTAAAATTCACGAGACATCTTACTCATTAAAGTTTGTTATACTTTTTCTTGTCACTGATCTACTGCCCTACAGACGACACAGCTAATGATATTTGACCCCATATTTAACCAGTCTTTGAGTAAATCAACTGGCCAGCCTTCACCGGTTTGGTGAATAGATAATTCCCTGGATAAAGAGCTCATCACGCAAAGAGTAAGCCCCAAATACAGCGTCTCACACCCCCCCTCTTCTGGCTGTACGCAGGTATTACAGGCATCCTGATGAGCGCAGCAGGACTTCCTGTCTGCCTGACCCGCCCACCCAAGCTGGTGCTTCATCCTCCACCTGTCAGCAAGAGCGACATCAAGCCCGTGCCCGGTCTGGGTCACTGCTGCCGCAAGACTACCAAGAAACAGGCCCGTAAAGGTGGGTGTAATTATGATGAGTCTGCTTTTGCTTTAGGCTGAATGTGCGTTTTGCTCATAAACAGATCATCATCGTACTTTGTGTCTTCACTTCGTAGGCAAGACCCCTGAGGAGGTGGTGAAGAGGTACCTTCAGAAAGTTCGCAATCCCCCAGAAGAGGTGAGTTCTCATTTTCGATGATTTTCAGCTAAATAAGACATGAATGTTAAAAAATCCTTGACGACTTTCAACATTGTTTAAGAGCCTCACTAAAGTATTTTAACATCCAAATATCACTGCGACAACAGCTGCAAAATAGGATACTAACATTTATAAAGTGTAATATTATGACAGAATAGAATTTCCTCTTTTTTCTCCACTTTTTGATAGTATAGCAGGAAAAAGAATAACAAAGAGAAACATGAGCCTATAGTCACATTTTCACCAGAGTAGATTCTAGAAGCAGGTTATAGAAACAGTTTATAGGTCATAAGATTGTTTTTAGGTTAAAAACTAGCACTTAAACTTTTAGGGTTCTTGGAAGTGCCGGCAAAAAGGTTTTATCAGAAGTATAGCAACTTGGTTTTCGGCCAAGTCTCATGGCCTTCATCAGCAGGTGGAGTTGCTCAGGTGTGATGGAGATGGTGTCACATGATCTAAGTACTGAATCCCGGTTAGATGATAACAGGTGGTTATTTGGGCAGAGGAGATCGTAACCCTTGACAACGGAGCAAACTCAGTCCGCTAATGAAGGCCATGAGATGTGGCCAAATTACACTCTTGAGCCAGCAGCTTTACATCAAACAACTGGAACATTTGAAAGGATTTGTTTTTAATTGGCCAACAACAAAAAGCACAACAAAAAGATTGAATGAGACATAAATTACACTTTACTTCCTCTTCCCAACTCAGGACTGCACCATCTGCATGGAGGCCCTGGCAGGACCATCGGGCTACAAGGGCCCCGGCGTGGGCGGTATCTCCCGGGCTGAGTCGGTAGGGCGCCTGGCACAGTGTGGTCACCAGTACCACCTCCAGTGCCTCGTTGCTATGTACAACAACGGCAACAAGGATGGCAGCCTGCAGTGCCCAACCTGTAAGACCATTTATGGAGTCAAGACTGGCAACCAGCCCCCGGGCAAGATGGAGTACCACGTCATCCCCCACTCACTGCCTGGCCACCCTGACTGCAAAACCATCCGGATCATTTACAACATCCCTCCTGGCATCCAGGTAAACTGAGGCAAGGTTTCTGTGGTACTTGATGCAAAAACGATGAGTCTGTTAGGTGTTTAGTCTTTGCTTGAATGATGTGATGAACTGTGATTTCTCTCTTTAGGGCCCAGAGCACCCAAATCCAGGCAAACCCTTCACTGCCCGTGGGTTCCCCAGACACTGCTACCTCCCTGACAGCGAGAAGGGGCGCAAGGTAAATGAGAAAACATCTCCTCTTCCTGGTTTCATGTGTAGCATGAAGATTACATGACCAGATTACGTGATGCATTGACTTATTGTCTTCATCAATTTCTTCATCCAGGTTCTGAGGCTGCTCCTGGTGGCGTGGGACCGCCGACTCATTTTCTCTGTTGGTACGTCCAGCACCACTGGGGAGTCCGACACGGTCATCTGGAACGAGGTGCACCACAAGACGGAGTTTGGCTCCAACCTGACTGGCCATGGGTATCCTGACCCCGGCCACTTGGACAACGTCCTGGAGGAGCTTAAGGCTCAGGGCATCACCGAGGAGGAGTGTCTACCCAGAGACTGAGCAGAGACATTCAAGACACGGAAGGCACGAGAAACCAGGCCGGAGTCTGTAAACACACAATGCTGGGAAGGGATCCACAGCTCGACAGGCGAATTATTTTCTAAATCTGACAACATGAACAGAGAGGAACTTTTACCACCAGAGATGGAAAACAACTTCAAATAACAAAACTCTTCACAGGAACATTACAGAAATAGTTTCAGCAGAAATTTGCTGAGATTCAAATTTCTCTTATGACTGCATGAGTCAGTTTTGAAACATGGGAAATAATTTTCTTTCCTGATGCAGTAAACAGTGTCAAGATTGCAGATGTTATTCAGTGAGACATTTGAGACCACTGTGCACATATGAGTCCGTGTTAGATTAAAAAAAAAAAAAAAAACTCATTTATACTGTGAGACTTCTTATCAAGAATGTAACTAAGTGAATTTTGCTGAATTGAAGTGTTTACCACTACTACTGCTGCTATGTGGAACTGAAAGGAGGTTAAGATGGAGACAAAGTGGGGTCTGTAAGTTTTTTTTTTAAGTGTTTGTCCACAAGCAGAAATAACTTTTCACTGCAGATAAATATTTCAAGTGTATAACTGGATATCTGAGCATGGATATTTGCTGACCTCTAGTGGTACTTTTCCAGAACTACATTCCTTTTTAGGTTTGATTTTTAAATTGTATTGTTGTATATTATGAATACTTGATATATTATATGATATCGTTTCCATTATATCATGTTTTTATATTTTAATTTTACAGTTTTGTTTTATATGGTGTGTTTCATTGCATTGTTTTTGGGTGTGACGTGACAGAGTGAGATGTGGGGTGAAGTGAAGATAAGCTGCTGGTGTACCTGAGTTTGCCTGACACTTTATATGCCATTTACCAGCCCCTTTCTTTAAAAAAAAAAAAAAAAAAAGATCATTTTCAGTATTTTGTATTTGATGGGTTAACAAACTGACATTCCTTAATTGTTCTGTCCTTGGAGCATGGGTGCATCTAATAGCTTTCTGTGTCTTCTCGTATCTGCATTACTATTAAGGACTGATAGAGGAAAAGCTACTATGGATTATACCCCCCCACCCCCCTCCCAGGAGGAGTAAATACCCAAAAAGCTAGGATTGAACCTCCTGCCTGAGCTCAGATTTGCACAGAGCTTTCTACTTAGTATCAAAAGGAAACGGACAGCTTGTATCTACTGTACTTTTGTGTAGGACACACACACCAGCCTCAAATGCTCTAATCACACTACAAAATGTGGTCTTTAGTTGTTTTTGTCATGTTTAGTGTTTGCCATGAGCAGGTGCAAAAGACTATCTCTTGTTGTGGATCCAGCTTTGGCCAAAGTGGTCCAGTCAGTTTGCATTTAGTCCATTGTGGACTGGTTTATTATGAGGTACAAGATGTACAACAGTATGTGTTGACATACTAATGTAGGCCAACATTAAAAGCATTTATACTTTATGATACTTTATGTATGCACTGTACCGTATGTATGTGTTTTATGTGCACAAATTTGCATTAAACGTTTTTTCTAAGGTTCAAAGAGATAACAAAACCCTACTCTGGTTTACTCTTTCATTTTATTTAACATTGATAATGTAATGTTTATTTAAGTCCATAAATGTGCCGCCTTTTATTACATTAAAGTGAGACTATATGTAACTTTTGATCAACAGCAGCCGCTATGGCAACAAGTGACAAATACTTATATATAATTATAAGATAATGGTAAATGCTAAGACATAGTGTACTGGTTGTAAAATGAATGAGTCCACTAACTGAACCCATTAACTGCTAACATTAGCTAACAATCGCCACCATGAGCTACTGGTCATACCAGACCAAACAAGACTGTAGCAGCAAAACTCAGTGGTTTTATTTTCAAAAGTTACATAGTCTCGTTTTAAAGAGCATTCACATTATCTGAACCTGAACGCTACATTACATCGCACTGTTGCAACATACAACTAAAAATGTAACCGTGGTTTCATATTGTATGTTTGAGTCCTATCTACATTTTCAAAGTAGCACCACAATGTTTTTCATTCATTCATCTTTGATTTACCAGAAATTATTCTCTAAAAAATTAGAAACACTAATTGTGGCACTGGAAATGAAAGGGTTTTAGAGATGTTGTTTTTTTTAGCTGGTTCAGACACATCATCCCTATGGGTTCAGTGTTTTCATCTTTTTTAAATCAATGTCTGTTCAGTTATTGCTCTGTTAAGTTTGCAATATGAAACCTTCCTTTCATTTGATTTAAACCTTTGTATAAATATTCATGGAAAGATTAAATAAGATGACAACAAAGACTGCACAATCTAGTTACAGTATGTTTGAAGTACAAGCAACTTGCATATAAAGTACAGTGGGACTATTAAATCGAAAAATAAGTTCAGATCAAATCAGTTTTCTCTTGTTTGTGTTTGTGTGCCGTGTTGCTGTTGCTGTGTTCCCTAAAGCACTACAAACGAATGACTAGCAGAACTACTTCTTTGTCTCTGGCTACAGCGGATAAATGTACCAATATGACATTTTCCAGGATAGTGGAGTGATGGAATATTAAAAATAAGTGATATGTCTCCTGAAATGTTGCGTTCACTTAACTAAACTGAGAAGTATTGCAGGGTTATTTTACTGTGAGTGGAGTTCAACTATACATAACAACATACAGGTAGCACAAGGATTATAAATGATTTAGTTTACTCTGCGAGTGTTCAATAATGCAGATTATGATGATCTTGAATCTACATATGTTATACGTAGTATTGTAAAATAAATTTGATTTCTGGTTAGTCCTGTCCTATAGTAGGATTTTACAGTGTGGTCTGATTTTATAGATCGCTCACATTACTGACTTCTACCTCTAGACATAAGTGGCGCATGACCAGTTTATCTGTAGATTAGTCTGGCTCCTGGATTAGTAGTCTGGATTACCTCCACTTTAATGAATGAAAAACTTTATTAAGGTAACTAAATACAATTATATGGACCCCAAGATCGCGGGCGATTTTAAGCAGCTGGGATCGTAAAGTCACTGAAATAGTAAGTATTTATTTGTACATAAGCATTTGAAATTCACTTTAGGATAATTTATTTAAAATTGTCAATGCAACAATCATAATCCTGCAAAAAAAATCTACATACCTAAAAGAAACGTAATTTTTTTTTCACTTTTTTAGGCACAGACCTTTTAACTGGCCAATAGAGACGAAAGGGAAAAACAAACATGCAAAACCTTTCACACCAACTTTCATTCACTCTTCCATTTCTGCAACGGCAGAGCTTAACGTTTGTCTTAAGTGACAGATGTGATGGATGGGGTAAAGCTGCCAATTTGCATTATGAAAATACACGAGCCGCCTGTCAGGTTAGTTAGGAGCAGATGGGTTAAGGTTCTAATGAGGCCAGAACTGAGTTAAGCCAGACTGACGTCAACTAGTGTCACTAATAAAGATGAAGTGAGGCTAGAGAAATTGTGCATGTTAAAGTAAATATGGACAAAGCAGCAGCTTAGGTGCTGTAGAGAAAGAGTAATTTGGGTTTTACTGTCTATGTGTTTGTGTAAAAGACGTGTGGCTTTGGTACATTCATGTTTTTAGGAGAAAAAAAAGAAAAGGAACAGAGCGAGAGGGAGAGAGACAGGGAGCAGGAGACAAGAGGAAAAATACTGATGATGAGATTGAGACGGGGTAGAGGGGGATCCGTGCCTTGGTGAGACTTAAATGGGGGAGGGGTCTCTCCAACTGGAGAGAGAAACCCCTCCTGCAGGGGTCCATTGTCTACCACCCACAGCTATGAATAGAAAGCTGATTACAGCAGTCAGCATATTGTATTCCATTGCAGGGTTGCCTACGGCTGATCACCGCATGTTGCCGTTTTGTTTTATGTCTCCCCTCTGTTATTTCCACCTGAAGTGTTTCACAGTTTTTCAGTGAAAGGCTTTTGCTCTCCTTTTAGGTCTAAACTGCAGGCTGGAAGTGTTTTCTTTTCCTCTACATCATGCCAGACGAAGCAAACCTCCCCTCTCCCTGTCTCAAAATGACTTGTCTATTATTAAAAGCTTTTAAATGGAGCAGTGTGTTGGCTGACTACCAAATCTAGTGCCTTGTTGCCAAGGAAACACATACCCGTGGTCTCAGCTCTCTCTTTTTTTTCCCCCTCCCCCGAGGCTCATATTTCAAAACTGTCAGCAATCTGGTGCGCTCACACTGCTGCCTTTCAGCTAAAAGCTTTTTGTGCTGCTATTGGAGCAGAATGGAGGGGAAAAGAGAGCAGATGGGAGTGGTTAGAGGGAAGGGGAGGGAAAATGAAGGGCCTCCCTCACCGTTGCCAAGGCAACTTGATGTCACGGTGACATCACGCACCACTAAAAGCTTTTAACCGGATTCCTCTCCTGCCTTAGGCCCCATTTTGAGTCCTCTTTCAGCTAGGCTAGGGGGAAGGGCACAGGCAGGACAGTGGTGTGTGTGCCTTTTTGCATGTATCACTCCCACACCTCACACAGCTCTTAGCACAGTAAAAGGCTTTCAAATTCAACCTCTAAAGATCCTATTTCTGCAAACACAGCCAGAACAGGCCAAGAGAACCATTTCAAAAATGGCATCAGACGATGGTTTCAGCTACCTAATGCCAGGCCACAGTGAGAAACACAGGCGGGCCCCGAACTGGACCGACGGTGAAATGAAAGCCCTCCTGTATGTGTGGGAGGAACACCACAACGAACTGAAAATGAGCAAGAGGAACGCCAAGGTTTACGAGAAGATGTCCCAGAGGTTTTTCCATCTGACCGGAGAGCAGCGTTTCAAAGAAGAGATCAAGATGAAAATCACCAACATGTCTTTCCAGTACAGGCAAGTACACCAGATCCCAATGTCCATTCAGGGTTATGACACCAAACTCCTGCTGCTGCATGACTATAAACATCACTTTTCTTCTCCAACAGGCGACTGAAATCTACAGTTGGTGAAAGTGGGGAAACACCGGATTGGCCGTACTATAAATCCATCGAGAAGATCCTCTCCAAGCCGCTGGAGAACGGGCGGGTGAACTCTTTGGAGTTTCAGGCCTCCGCTGCAGGGCCCTCCACTTCCTCCCAGTCTACAGACAACCTGGCACCCCAGTCGGAGGAGGGGATGCTGGGGTTCCTGCCAGAGTACACGGGCTCCTCAGATGAGATGGAGATAAAGCAAGAGCTGGACTCTTTGAGCTCTGACAGTGACAACACACAGGGCTCCAGGTAACAAAAACTAGACGAGATACATGTGTGTGTGTGTGTGTGTGTGTATGTGTCTTTTCATTACTGTTAAAGGCAATTTGTCTTCTATTGTTTCAGTGAAGCAATCCACAAAGGTTGCTCACACAATATTCAACTAAGCTGACATAACAGAGTCAGAGATTGTGAAACTGAATTTCTAGAATACCTTTATCTAGGATTAGCATTCAAACTGAGAGTAGATCAATTCTGACCAACAGGTCTGAGGAAGAGAAGCATTTCCTTCTTTCAGCTGTATTTTGTATTTTGTGGCCTTACACAGCTGATGGAGTTACTCAGTTGGCATGAAAATGGTCTAGGTAGTCAAATAGAGAACAATATGTAGGCTATAATATAGATTTATATGATATCTTCATATTATATAACGCCTTGATTTGACGCTATCATATGACAACAGTGTGATTGACCGCAGCCACCTGTTATCACCTGACATTCATTCATTCATTCAATTAATTGACAAATTCAAGCCATTCAAGTTCAAGCCATTTCCCTGACAACTGAGTAACTCCCTGGATATGGATATGGCTCTCAGCAGTAGACTGTTTGGTTAGGTGTCTTAGGTGCTTTTTTTTCAGTAACTGCCAATTTCACATGCTGTTGTCTTTAAAACTATACATATATGGCACAACAACGGGAGTAGCTTTAGCCAAAGATTGCTGCTTCAGCTAGATTTGTCTCAGTACCGTTAGCTGTGTGTTTGAGTAGTTTGGGGTTTAGCGTTAGCTATTGTAACAGTTTGTTGTAGTTTGTAATTACAGCAAATTTTGCACGCCATTTCTTTGAAATTATACATATATGACATAACAATACATTTTTAATGATTGTTATGTATGATTCTAATCTTAATTAATGCATTTTAGCATTTATGTGGCAGTATATATCATTGCCAATTTATTTATCTTATCCAGTATTCAACATACTTTTAAAATACTTTTGGCCTCTGACTTGGGAAGAAAGTTGCTGATGTTAACAAATGGCAGAATTGTTCTGTTATTGAAGATTTAGGACCAACATGAGCTTTTGAACCCAGAGGTGACAGTGCCTGATCTGAAATGTCCCCTCTCTGTTCTCCAGCTCCCACCCTATTTCAGCCAGGAAGAGGCATGCCAACAAGCACCTGTCCATGAAGAAGAAGAAGCTGCGGGTGATGCAGGCCATGCTACAGCAACAAAAGAGGTCGAGCCGAGCAATAGAGGAGACGTGCAGGGAGGTCCGTCGAGCCTTGCACCAACAGAACCTCCTC
The DNA here is from genome assembly GCF_021018895.1 of Seriola aureovittata. Lineage (NCBI taxonomy): Eukaryota > Metazoa > Chordata > Actinopteri > Carangiformes > Carangidae > Seriola > Seriola aureovittata. The sequence goes on from NC_079386.1 coordinate 10,478,464, forward strand.
CAGGTCCAGTGTGTGCAGCTGCAGGAGCGTATGATGAACCTCCTGGAGAAAATGATCCAGCCTCCCTCCACCACATCAGCGTCATGGGGTCAGAGTGGGGCCAAAGACCCAGGGAAGCCATGAAGTGTGTGGGTTATGATTGCTGGGAGAGATCATGGTCTTGCCTCACCTGTAGCCTCTGACGCAAAAATAAAGAAGGCTATATTTCTTTGGATTTCAGTTAGACATTGAACAGAGAAGTGTAACAATTTGCTCTTATGATTTCTGAAGGTGTCATCAGCCTGAATACCTTTAATGGGAGGTAATCACGCTAATAATCACAATGACGTAGACATACACTGTCTCTTTAGCAGTCGGGGCTCCAATGTTTTCATCTCAAGGATACTTGTATCTTTCTTGATAATTTGTACCCTATTAAAAACACTGTGGGAACAACAGCCTTGCAAAATTAGACTTATCTTGTCACTTCATTTTGTCACTGTGCCAGGATAATTACAAGTTGGGAAGGTTTGATGCCAAAACAGAGCAATTTGTAGCAATATGAACCAGGAGCTGAGGCAATAATCCCTGCTGTTATTGAGTGGGTTGTCAGCAAATAGCATCATAATCAACACAAACTGCATGAGATTTCTTGAAGAAGGAAATTTCACATCTCTTAAATATGTCTTTTATGCGCTCAGTAGCAGAAGAAAAACATGCTGGCTTACTGTTTCCCATGCAGGATACTGAATTGCTTCTAGCCTTGGTTTTTCATTGATGTGGCTCTAAAGATTTGCCTGGAAAAGAGAGATGAAATAATTTATTGTTAAGGTACATATCCTGCTTTCAACTGAAAAAAACGAATCAAGGTGAAGCTCATTTAGATGTAATAAATATACAAACTCGATATAATAAATAGTCAAACTCATTCTTTGCATTTTCAGTTTGTGTGTCACTGTGACCACACAGACTAGTACTCTGCCTGCACAGTAATTGGTAGTATATTAAAAGTATATTCAAACAAATAACATTTATACAGCATTTAATCTTGGTTGGCATTGTGCTTTTAGGATTAGACATAAATGTAATTTTTTAAAAAAAAATACTACATAAAAGATGACCTGTTCTCCTTTGCATTTCTGCTGAATAAAACACCTCATGGTCTGGCCATCATTTCATGTGTTTCACTGTAATTTTCTCCACTGTTTCCCCAGCATATCTGTTTCTGCAGGGTAATTATTGAAATGCAAAGTACACCGAAGGCAAGGAGCGATAGAGCTGAAATGTTAAAGTCTTTGCCTTCCAGCCTATTTTAAGAGGATTTGGAGAAACTAGGGATTAAGTTAGTTCCATCACACACTACACCAACTTAACGGAAGTCACTGCCTCATGAGAAAGAAATTGTAATAGGCTACAGTTTTTTTTATGAGATGTACACCAAATTATGCCACCTGTGATTGTTACACCTACCCAATAGTAAATAAATGTGTGTGCAACAGCTTGTCATGGTTTACAGCACTAGGCTATCAATAATCTCAGTCACATGACATGTTTCATCAAATAACTGTCAGTTATTTCCTCTTTGCTGCAAATGTGTTGGCTACACACCTGTTGTAAAGCCATGTGACTTTGTGTGCAGCCGTTGCAGCCCTTTGACCAGAGAGGTTTGTTTACAGACTATCTGCTGTAAAGTGCTGCACCAGTGTGGAAGAGGCAGGGGGCAAGTGATTGAGGTATACAGCAATGATAGCAAAATCATATTGGTAAGATTTTTATTTAAAACTTAGAAACTTATCACCAATGTATATTTATATATATATATTTATATACATTGGTGATAAGTTTCTCAACATATATATATATATATATAGATAAATATATATATATATATATATATATATATATATGTTGAGAAACTTATATATATATATGTATATATATGTATGTTGAGAACTTATCACGAGTGCATTTTCGAATCTAATATGCGTCTAATATCGTGTGTGATGTGTGATTACAGAGCTTATGGTGTGGTTTAAGTATTTCTATATTTAAGTGGAATTGTTCATTAAATGGACCTAGGCTTTTAAATTTGGTTTACTTCAGCGCAAAAATAAAGAAGGTCAACTGACATCAATATCAGCCAATAGGGTCACTCCAATCGTTTGAATATTGAACGTGATAGGCGCAGTGATTGGCCAGAGGGAGACGTCACATGTTCCAGAGACGTTACGCTGTCATGGTTACGGTGAAAGACGCTTTGTGATCTCCTCTGTGAGTCAATGGAGGGAGGCTGTGTTGTCGCGGTTTGCCATATGGACTACTACTGAATCACGGCGCGGAAATATTGTTTTGAATAATTAAACAATGGACGAGTAATGTGAAAAATGTAAATGCGTGGACTTTCATCAACGTGAATGTAAAACCGTGGGCGTTTTTGCGGAACTTTTCGTCCCTGGAAAAGGTAATTTGCAAACTTAGCGTTAGTCCTCAAACAGCCTCATTGTAGTGCTATTATGGGAACGAATTCAGAGTTTATCATTACTTTATCGGTTTGACGTTTTTATAAGGGAATTTAAAATAAAACTAAAGCAGCCTCAAGGCTTCGTCAAGTGTTTCCTGTGTTGGAAAAATGTTTAACTTCTGTGGTGAGCAGAGTATTGGAACATGTAAAAACAGAGTGGTTGACCGAAACCATAGAGTCTGGTTATCATTAAAGTGCTGTTGGTGAGTAGAGGGCCAGCTGGCACTCTGTTTTAGGGGAGTGGGTGGAGGGGTAAATGGGAGTAATTTGCAAGCTGTGTTAGGAAGAACATAAAAGCTGTGTGCCTTATCTTTGACAGATAATTGCTAAAATAAGATTGATATCAGTGGCTTACTTAGTTATTAAATTTCTTTGGTAGACTTCAAATCCAGCTGGAGAAACACTCTGCCTCTTTATGTCATTAGGTCCATATTATTTTTTCTAATATTATATATTATTTTTCATAATTTAGTCAAAATTAATTTGGGTAGTTGCATTTTAATTTCAAGTATTTTCATTTGTTTCCAAGTGTATCTGTTAAGTATTTTGTAAATCTGTTTCTACCAAATGCTCTAAAATCATGTGTATTATTAGTAGCCTATTCAAGTATAAAGTATAGTATAGTAGTATAAGTACTTAATGGAATTATTTTTACTGTATAGGGCCTAAAAGTAGCCAATTTATCAATGAATGGATTGACAGAAAATGAAATGGCTATTATTAATTAATTACAATTTTCAAGAAATAATGACAAAAATTACTCAGTTTCAGCTTTCTTGCTTTATTTTGTTTGGCTGTAAACTAAAAATCTTTTCAACTGTTTTAAACTGTTCATTGGTCAAAATAAGACCTCAGGCTAGATGTTTTGGCAATTTTTAGGAGTTTCACAGAACATTACCCTCACATTAACCTATTAATTCACAGTATTCAATAGAATAATTGCTAATTATAATATTCATTAGTTTCAGGCCTAGGTTAATGTTTCAGATTAATATTTGATCAAAACAGGTTGCTGTTGAAAGGTGATGAACAACTGAATTATTTCTATATATTTCATATATTTTGTATAGTTTGCTACATTGCAGACAAACTACTTTTCAACTTTGTTTCTTCCTGTTTTTCCCCCCACTTTGGTAACTGTAGCATGACAACAACACAATAGTGTTGGCAACCTGCAAGTGTTTCAGTTCCCACATACTGGATCTCACAGCACCCTACGACAAAGATGAGGATACAGGGACAGCCTGAGGGTGCAAGGAGGCGTCTGGATTTAAATGCAGTCGGTGAGCTCAGGGGTGTGGAGGTCATCCGTGGTCGGGCAGGATATGGCTTTACTATTTCAGGACAGAGGCCATGTCTGTTGAGTGGCATCCTGGAGGGAAGTCCTGCTGACCTGGTGGGACTCAAACAAGGGGATCGCATCATGGCAATCAATGGAACTGATGTGTCCACTGCTTTGCATGAGGCTGTTGTGCAGTTGATTGGCAGCTGCAAAGGACTCTTGCGATTGGTGGTGCATGCTGATGGCCGAATAATGGGGAACCCCATCCTTAATGATGCAAAATTTGGGATTGGCCCCAAAAGTGGTATTTTCCAAAAGGCAGGTGTTCTTCGCACAATCTCTTACGACTCAAGCAATTCCTCATTTAACTCAAGTCTTGCTGTAGCCAACAAACAGAGGCCAGTATCAGAGCCTGATATGTCGCAGTGGTCACAACAGTGGAGTGTTTTACCTGAGAAACCAAAGGAGGAAACTTCCAGAGTGGGGGACACAGACTCTGTTTTTACAGACCCTGAAGAAGTCAACCCCGACTGGAGTATTTTAAATATGACCTTGGTGGTTGGCTACCTAAGCTCCACAGAGCTGATTTTGAACACTACAGGGTCAGAGGAGGATTGTTTAAAAGCTATTAGGGAGCGAATACGACAGTTGGGTACGGAGCAGGATACCCATAATTTGGTGATGATGAAAATTATGTTTGACTGCATCCGCCTTTGTGACGATGCGGGAGCTGTTTTGGCAGCTTTTCCCACTGAGAACCTTGTCTTAGGGGCCGTGTGTGCTGAAGACCCACGATTCTTTTGCCTGGTCACTACAGCACATATAATAGATGGCCGTGTACCAGAGGATGGTCCTCTGCGGGCATCCTGCCATGTTTTCTTTATCGACCCAGAGCTCGGAAACCATGAGGATCACAAAGGGATTGCTGGACGCTTTGGCTTTGACTGCACTCCAGATCCAGATGCCTTGGGCTGTCTGGAATTCCCTCAGACTCCCCCTGATGTCCTTCACTTTGTCACAGTCCTGTACAGTGACATGGGGGAGGCTGTGGAGAGGCTTAGAGTAAAACTGGACATGGAGGCTCAGCAGCAAGCCAAGGAGAATGGTAGCACTGGCAAACAAGGCAGCGCCAGCAGCAATGGGGACAGTGGAATTGGAAATGCGTCCCCCCCTGAGGAGAGAGCGGACAGGGATTTCCCTTCTGCAATCCGAACCCACCCTGGGGCCCACCTCCCCAGCTGTCCGTGGGATTATCCTCCGTATGAAGACCTCACCCCAATAAACCTCTCTGAGAATGACCATAAACTTAATCCAGAGAACAGTGCCAGCACACATTCCCTTTCAGAGTCACTACCTGGTCCTGATTCACTAACCAGTTTTTATGGAGGTCCCCCACCCAGGCTTGAGTTCCAGTTTAAGCCCCCACCACCTCCTCTGCCTTTGGGTAAAAAAACAAACTTCTTCGGAGACCCTCTCAGAGTTAGCCAAAGGTGGTTCTCAAAGCCAAAGTGGCCTAAAGCCCTAAACAGTGATCCTGAGGCTCAGGTGACATTTACCAACAACTGGTCCTCCAGTGTTAGCCTTAGCTCCGGCACAAGTAACCTCCCTCCCCCTATGAGCCAGATTCCTTCAGACAGGTACCAACCAGCAGAAGTCATGATGTTGCCTCCCAGAGAGGAATGGACCAAAAGGTTTCTTGAACAGAGACAGAAACAGCGCAAGGATGGTACAACCAAAAATGTGAGTAAGACAGTTTTTTTTTTACACTTTAAAGCTTATATTTTTACACATTTTGAAATACTTTCTTTACTCAGTTCACACAGGTGAGCTGTGGTCTAAATCAGGGGTTCCCAACCTTATTTCCTTGTAACCCATTACAACAAAACAGTGTCTACTTATGATGTCTCATTACCAATTGTATATGTCTACAGGTTGTGACAAGTTCACCAAAAACAGATTCTTTTCTTTATTTTATTTTGAGATGCTTATATAGGTAAAAAAAAAAATCATTCCACAAATAGCAAATATTGGAGGAAAGCCTGAGAACAGAAACATCATTTTGTTAGCGGAAATATGTGTTTTTTTCTGCTTCCTGTCCCTTTAGCGCCCTGCAACAACTTATCTTGTGACCCCTCGTAGGAGTTCTGACCCCCATTCTAGGTATCACTGGTCTCAATTACCTCCATTTGAGTGACATTAAGTAGTCAGTCACTTGCATTTCCACTGCTTTGCAACAACGAGGTGAACCAGCTTCACTAAAAACAATTTAAAAAAAATGGTATAGATGCTCTTACCATTAAACTGTATATGTTTAAACCTGTTTTTTTTTTTTATGTTTGTATTTTTTTGAGACACTGTAGGATTTTAAATACTGATGAGTCTTGCATTTGCTCATATACACTGTATCTTTGCAAGTAATTTCTCAGCTTTGTGGTAAAGAGAAAACCTTACACAAAGTGACATTAAATAGTTCCATTGTAAGCACAGTCCCACTGAGACGAGAGTATCTGTTTCTGTACTTCATTCATGTTTAACACAGCGACACAGGAAGTATTAAATGGTCACGGGGAGTTGAGTTTCCAGACATTGGGGGGGGGGGTGTTTTTGGTGGCACCTAAAATGAGATACAATACTACTATTTCAACAGTCATTTGGTGCTGAGTGTGAATTGAATTCAGAAAACACCTGTTGGACCTCAATGATGTCATTGTCATAAACATGTGGATATAGTTTTGTGTGTGTTGCTTTCCTCATTGCCCACAAGATGTCCCTGTGTTGCCATTTAGTCCCGGAAATCAGCCTTTCTCAGGAAGACAGTGATGTGTATGCAGTATCTCTGAATTAGTCTCCTTCTCTCAGCCACAGAAATGGCTCCAGCTAGCTGGCACACAGGCAAAAATAGTTTTGTGAGTGGCTAAATATTTAAAATCAGGGCAACCTAGGTTATGTGCAGCATGTATTCTACAGTTGTTCTATAGTTTTTGAACTGCCATTTTCAGCATTAACTGTAGCTTGCCACCTTATTTATTTAAGCAAAGTATTTTCTTGCGTTTATAAACCAGGTCTGGATTGTGCCTTTGTCCCTGAGCTTGCATTAGATCAGAAAGAAGACAATCTTGCGCAGGAAGCCAGGCAAATTATAGGGTAGAGCCCATGTCATGCAGTGGTAATTATCTGCAATTCTTAAACTCTCGTTCAAGCATTAGCTACAGCCTCTCCAATCATAAGAGTAGGGGTAGCTGGTTAAAATGCATGATCATTTCTGAAGTGATGGCAGGCAGATCTAATTTGTAGTGGCAGTTATTGACAGATTGTGAATAAATGTGTCTGACTTGGTACTTTTCAAAACAGGGCTGTCATAGTTCAGGTTACCCTTGTGTGACCAATTTGCATGTTTTCTGAGAGAACCGTGTGTGATGACCCCATTATATATAAATATAGAAGCTTTAACAGGGAAAGTCGTCAAATCTAGAAGAAATAATGACATCTCTAGGCTTTTTTCAGCTGATTTACCTCAAAGTAATTTCTCATTGTACTCATACTGTCATATTTGTATTTTCTCTCAAACTCCACACACCATGTTTGATTGTACACAACTATAATGACAATGAAGTTGAAATAAATTAACTTAATTTGAAATTAATTACAGTAACTTGGAGCCAGTGTTGTTGGCTGGGAGTTAATTTATCTTCATAAGGGTGTGCAACCTCAAAACCGCGAACCAGAATCAAATGCGACTATACAAGGATAACAATCCTTGCTCATCTTTGCTCATCCGTCTCTCCTTTATTTTGATAGGGCTCCAGGTTTTGGGGTATGGGTGTTGCTCGTGCCTCAAAACGCCGCTCTGCAAAACGTCTCAGCCTGGCAAGATCCTTGGATGACCTTGAGGTATTAAATTCTTTTACTTACTGTTGGTTTTCCTAGCATATGAGTTTCTGTTTGAATCATAACATTCATATGTTTTATGTTTCTAATTTCATTGATTGTGCCATTGTTCTTCTTTCACTAAGGTTGTTTGAAAATGATGAGCAATGGCAGAGTTTTATGTGAAGTGCACCACTTTTTCCATTTGGAAAATCCTCTTGTTTTTTTTTTTTTGTTGTTTTTTTTTTCAAGTTAATGGTCTGACAGTCTTCTTTAATTTCCATTCTGTTGGGCTTGTATTTCAGAAAAGTTGGCTTCACTAATGTGGACATTAAGGTGAACTATCCCCCTTTCTCATTCTGCTCCACTTTGAGCTCTTTTTTAACCTTTCATTTCCGTTGCCTTGAACTCTGCATTTGCTGCTAAACTTGTGGAAGGGGTGGCGCACAAAGTGGTCTTTGTGCACGGCCAGAGGCATGGTCCTGTTTGTTTGGCCTCGCTAATGAGCACTGCTGCACGACTGAATATCGTGCCCACATTCTCTCATATTAATGTTGCTGAGAGACTGTCTTCCTCCAGTGGCCTCTGCATGCATGCATTACTCATGCACACTGATTCACATTCATAAAAACACACGCATACTGTTCCTTCATCTCATAATTACTCTGAATGCACATGAACAGACACAAAAACAAACCAAAAAATGGCATACTGTATATCCACGCATTAGTCACACACAGATACACCCGCTGACCACACATTGTAATCAAAGAGGCATGCCACCAATCCACCTCAGGATTGTCCCAACACATACTAAACAGTGCCGTTGTTAAAAAGCTCCAGGTTCTGAGCAGGTTGGCCCCAGATATACAGTCACAGGATTAAAGATGGCTATAAAAGGTTACAACAGCTGCAGAGTTTCTGCCTGTAGCACAACTTCTATACTGTCATTCATTGTTGATTTACTGTTATCACAAGACCACAGTATGTTCAGGTTCTCATACAAAAATATTACAAATTCTAAAGGTTCTTCCCCTTCAAACTTACTGAATGTTCAAATTGTGAGGAGCTCGTTTGCAATTCTGGGCAGTGTGACTTATGAAGTTACAAACTTTAAAACAAGAAGTAAAATAATGCATTTTTCTTTTGTCTCTGAGCTCCAAGTCGGCTGATATGTGGAGATCCCTTACTGTGTGTTTCTGTTGGCTTTGTGATGTGTTTCAATATATTTAGTTGCTATGGCTGTGGCTTCGTAGCAGTTGCTAATTATGATGAATCTGTCAAGAGTAAAATTAATTCTTAGTTTACCATCATCCCTAACAACTGATGTAGCTGTTTTCTAGGGATTGTTATCAGACATGTACTCCTGCTCTTTGTTAAGTTTGAAATGTAGAGAACTGGGGAGCTTCAGGCTGCTGTAATCAGATTTCTATTTTACACTTCTTAGGTAGAACTATTTTCCATGGAACAAAATCACATTTGCAGGATAGAGAGCTGGATACTTTCACACTTGTAGTATTGTGTTGAGTTTACTTTGTTACGCAATGTTTTGTCAATTGTAATACCTGGCTCTCACCTCTCTGTCAGGAGCTGCCATGGCACTAAGAGGGAGAGACAGGCTCAGACTGGTCTATCTGGGAAGTATCAGTAGTGTCAAAAAACACTTGCCTTTCATATGGTGGCATCATGGGTAATATGATTTCAGTACATAATCCGGTTCTGACATGTCAGTGGTAGAATAAATGGCTAAAAGGCTGACTTGAAACAGCTGTGGTACGCTGAGTTTGGTTTATGTAAAATAGAATGTGGGCGTCCATATAATGACAGCTTGTGTTCGATTAAACAAGACTTGGATTAGGATGCTGGAATTATTGAGTTATGAGTGTGAATTTTCATTGTCAGGCATACATTGTGCAGATTAAAATTGCATTTAGCTGCTTTCTTTCTTAAACCAACTGGTTTTGAAAATCTGCATTCAGCAAGCTGGATTAATGCTTCCTGCTAAAGGTAAATCACTGTGCTCCTTTGGTTACATAAGATACTTTTTGATGCCAAAGAAGAATATTTAATTGTCTCTTGGAAGGGAAAGACGAGTTTTGTCAAAACACTAGTAGGAACACATTTGCATTTATATAGTTGAATATATTCACCGCTGTGCAAACAGAGGTGTCTGTTGTTTGTTTTGCACACAGCCATATCGACTGCTGTTGTTGAAGGAGTAAATTTCCCTGTCCGAAACTCTGCAAGTGGTCCAAGATTTTGTACCCTTGAATATCTGGTAGAAATTGCATGATTCTACTCCCCAAGGAGAGTTTTAGATGTTTCCAATTAGTGCCCCAAGTGGTACTGGATTTTTGAGGCTGATATTGAGATTTGAGAGTAAGAAAAAAGTTTAACATTTATCTGTAGAACAGTTAATAGCAACACATAACCTAAAACAAACCTTTTATTTTTATATCCCTACAGTTTGGTTATTAAAAGATTATATTTTAGATATGTCCTTACCAAACTATGTACTGCCAACACGTTTGTAAATCCCTACAGACATATCTTCAAAATTTCCCTGCTGTAATTTCTTGTTAAATGGACAATTTATCGGTCAGGCTCTACTTCAAGGATGGTATCCAACAAAAGTTTCTCAGGATGCATCCAACACATAGCTATTCAGACTGTATCTGATTGAGAACAATTTTTAACCTGTGCAGTTTTAAGTCATGGTAGGCCTATATGTTCCAAGACATAACACTATAGGGAATGTTTTATGGTTGTCAAAGGCAATTAGATCCTCACCTCACACTTGCCCCGGGGGCTCTCATTTCAATGGCTTCACCCTGAGTGCATGGTCAGATATCAGATGGTGCACTTCTTAAAACTCCTGCCACAGCAAATCAAAGCCCATCCAATGGCGTTACCAATTATGTCCTTATAAAGCATTACATATATGCAAGGTTTGGTGGTTTTAGCAAAAAATTTAGAGAACCACTTGTGTTTTTTGTGAGAAGCAACCTCAACACAAGCTTTAATACTGGAATCTATGAAATCCTCGGTAGAGACAAGCTAGAAACTAGAGCATGAGAGCCTTTTCTCTGTTGAAGGCTGTTGAATTTTGAATGATCAACCTATCAAACTAAATTGTTGACCTTTAATGACTGCTTGTAGTGGGGGTACAAACATGAAAGGTTTTGAAGTGCTTGATTTGTGCATCACTTTATAACTTGTGTATCGTTACGAAGGATGTTGTGAAGGACTCTTCTCAGGGCAAGTTTAGCAAAAAAAAAAAAACGTGATAAACTCTCAGTCAGTGCATCTGGACTCACAAGGACACCGTGAGACTATTTTGGAGTTCACCATCAGTGCTCAGGGCAGACCCTTGTGGATAACCCCTGTATGTGGCCTCGCTGCATGTTGTGGACAAGCCCAGAACAATTTGGACGCGTGAGGCCGTGTTGCTTTTTCCATGGTCGGTGGTGTGCGTCACAGTGGCTTGCGCAGGAATGAGCAAATGCTTGTTATTTTTCTTCACATTACAAAGGCTCTGACACGTAGCTTTTTTAACCCACGCACCAAGTCAGAATAGCATACATATAATCTCGTGCTTTTGGACATGCTTCGATGTGTGTCTTTCTGGTTCAGTAGTGGGAGAAACTCCTTTATAATTCTTGTGTTTGTGCTGATTCGTTTTCCCTGCATCTTATGATGAGTGTTTTGATGTATGCTGAGCTTTTGTTGTCAGATCCTCTTAGGTTTGGGCATGTTGAAGAATGTGCGGCTTTGTACCTTTGTACCCCTGCCCCCACATCCCACCACACAGCTCCACCACTATGAGTCGATTTCTTCTTCATCACAGGCTCCTTGTTTTTAGCTCCAAACAGATGCCTTGCGCCCGTGATGCTCTGCAGATGACAGCGTGTTCAACTTTACAGAGAAGACACCATTTGCAGACTGCTGTGCCTGTGTTCACAGACTCTGTCTTCTGATGTGCTGCTGCATATGAAAACATCTGTTATTGCGAGCCGTGAGTTAATGCTCACTGTTTTATTCAGGCATACTCTAGGTGCCTGCTGGGAGATTTGGGGCACTTTTTTTGCTCCATGAGTGTGAAGTTTCTCCTTTGAGGTGTGGAGACATTAGCTGCTCTTGTTTGCACGCCTGTGGGTAATAGATCTATCCTGTGGGCGTAGCAAAAACCAAGAGAAGGCATGAAGACACAGAGACGGGGAGGGAGGTAAACAGAGAGGGAAAGAGGAGGAATTTACAGCAAAGAGAAAGAGGAGGGAGGGAGAGTGAGAGGGAGAGAGAGAGAGGAACCGGCAGCAAAGGAAGAGAGAGGGAGCTTTTGAACTCCCAGTAGCTGTCAGGATTTTCGGCTCTCCTCCACACTCTCTCCTCCCCCGTTGAGCTCTGTCTCTCTGCACTGCAAACATTGACTCGCACACGCACCGCGGAGCTCCAGCGGATGGACTCGTTTACACACACCAGGTGTGTGGAGCAGCGCTGAAGACGAGCCAAACACACGCACACAGCGCCATACATGGAGCAAACTTTAACTCTCAACTCTGTAAGTCTTGAGGTCTTCGTTATTTTGTCTGTCTTCACTTTCTCCTCTATTTGATGATGCCATCTTCATCTTTCACACTAGTGGTATCCTCCCTGCCACCGTTACTTTTCCTTCTTTGGGCTCTTTGTAGCTCCTGTTGTAGCCTTTGAGCGGCATACAGTGGTTAGCTTGTGTGGTCTGTCAGAGGAATGTTTTGAGCAGTGCCAGCCGAATTCTCATGTGCTCTATGGTACACACAGCACTGCTGTATAAAGCAAAATGTGGTCTCACATCCATATCAGGATGCATGCTGACTTTAAATTAGACGTTATGTTAAAAGGGTTTTATGAAGTGACCGTGGATTATTCTTGTAAACTGCATGGGCCTTTGAATGAAGTGCGCTCTGTTGCACTCACCCTGAGAAGCGACCTTTTTCGCAGTCAATTGGTGGCATTGGAAGAAGTGAGATTCAGTGAGAGAGAAACGGATCAGAGTTTGTCGTTGTCAGATAGAATAAATTCTTCAGTGAATGTACACTAGCACTGTGTTTGAGGTCGTCATGTTACAGCAACAGTTTAGTCTGAACTTGAAATGGTTGCCTGTGGGTTTACCTTGCCCCTACTGGCTTTGTGCAGGCATGTCCCCGCTCTGATTCACCAGCCTTCTTATTCACTTATCTAAAAGCAAGCTTTGCGAAAATATGTCCCTTTTTTGGTGGTGTATGACTACTGCACGATCTTTATCGCACAGTATGTCAGAAAGGAACTAATAAATTAAATATAAGCAACAATCAAGTTGAGTTATGATTATTAATATTGTATTTTACTGTAATTTGCTAAAATGCCATACTTCATTATATAAATTTCTCTCACTGTTTTTGATGTGGGTGCGATGACTTGAGAAAATGAGCAGGAATAGTGTGTTCCTGCGGCTCAGCAGTAGAGGCAGGAGAACACGACGCACTTTTATCTCACTGACATCACATGGCCAGTTCTGGAGTGTGGGTGGACAGTTGCGCTCACGAATGTGTCCTAAGGCTAACATTATAGGATGCAAAGACTAAGCAGGCTGACATTTTCTAAATGTCTCCACTATGATTCCTTTTCTTCTTTCCTCCTCCTGCAAGAGGTTTTATTGCAATTACATAGACTCTGCTCTGCTCTCTCCAAACCCACTAACTGGAAAAACAGTACATTAACACAACAAAACTTGAGTAGAAGTTACTTAGCTGTCCAGCTGCTGCTCGCTGTATGAATATGCAACAGCCAATAACCAGATGACCAGATGTGGCTGTGGTTGCTGAGTTTGCTATTTGACCAAGCTGTAACCACGGAAAATACCCGCTGCCTCTCCATCTCTGGACGGAGGCGCACTGCAGCTCCATTCTCACACCAACGCTATGACATCATCTATCGACATTCACAATTATGATATATCTTTTTTAGTTAACCACACAGCTCTTCATCATTCGCTGTTGATTGACTATAGGAAAAGCTATCTGAACCAGGATGTCTATGGATGTGATACACAACTTCTGGAAATGATTCATTCTACACTCACTGTTTACCTTCCTCAATCGTACTATTATTACATTTCTCTGCTTCACTGAAAGGGAATTTACTGCCAAGGGTGTGGAGGTTACTCAACAAGGAATGGCTTCAGAACTGCCAAAGTCTTTTATCATCTCATGCTGGTAACAGTTCAGACATGTCTGGGATACAGTGGGCTGCTCGTCTTTCCTTACTGTTTACCTCACACCTGTAACTCAGACAATGCCGGGGTGCGTTTGCTTCATGGCTGAGACACTGAGAAATACAGCCCGTCCTGTTTTAACTGGAGGGGATTGCAGGAAAGCTCAGGAACTGAATGTAGTTGGTATCGTTTTGGCCTTGTGTTGGTGCAAGATGCTGCAGAATCAGGCCAAGGTCTTGTCTACTTCGCACTGTGGAAGTCATAAACATTGATTGTTGGGGCAGCCAAGTTACACTCCCTGTGATGTTGTGGGGGATTGGCTTGGCGCTCTACTTTGACAATGTAAACACTAACTTTTCCTAACGAGGTATTTTTATAAACATCTTCATCCTGTGGTCAACATAAATAAATGTGATATTTATGGTTATATAGCTTGGTTATTGCATGACCTCCTTGTTTACAGTTGAGTAAAAGGCCATGTATTGTTCATGTTGTGTCCTACACCATGTGTCATGATGTTTCCAAAGGCAGTAAATTAAAATGTTGCCCTGAAATGCAAATTTTGTGGTGCAAATGAATGGCATAATATGAAATATACAGAATGGTTAAGCAAAGGGGAACTAGCACAGTTAGTTTCCGTATGACATAAAAAAATAAATCAAGTGTCATTTAGGAAGGATGTGTAGAAGTGTGTGTGTAGACAAGGCCTCACACTATAAAAGTCTCAAACTGCATTTTTTTTTTACCACTGTGAGCATTGCCATGGACTCGTTACCATACCAAATACCAATAGAGACTCAGTGCCATCCTATAGTTAAGCCTAGCTTGCCTTCACCTCTTTCCCAGTCTCACTCAAACACTTTAGGTTCCCTGCATGACCAAAATGATTACAGATCTTACACCGCATACGGTCAGTAGTACTTGCACAGGAAGTAAAGGATTGTGGCAGGTTCTAATGTACCCAAGAACTCAGACTTTTCAAAACTGTGTACACTAAGCTTTCATTTAAGTTAGCTTGGTGGAAAACCAGGGGGACTCACGGGGCTAATTATAAGTGTCAGGTTTCAGGTTGGAAAGTCCATTTCTGGTGTTTTTTATGGAAGAGAATGAGAGCAGTCGGAGGGTGTGGTGGCATCTTATGTGGTTTATCCACCTAAAGCCCTCCAGGCTCATGTGAGTGCAGCCCTTTCTCTATGATAATAAATTGGGAGATGGGAGGGGTCCTTTCTCTCTCTTAAGTTATTCTATTTTGTGGGATTCAGCTGTGCCTTGTAAATCAAATGTATTTTATTTGTTACTTATTTTGTATGTAGCATTTTCCCAGTGACATGCCAATATTCCTGTTTGTTACGACAACACAACACAACACAGAGAGTTAATGTCATGTTTCTATGTGTGCTTTAGGCTTCACAGTTGCAGTGAGTGAGTATTAGTGAGTAGTAAGTCCGATGCCATGAGCTGACAGGTCCAGGCAGAGTTAACTTCGGTTAAGATCAGAATTGACATTGTTAGAAGTTGGGAAAGACAAATTCTGATATTGGTTAAAGCGGCACATTCCTGACCCTGGGAGAAGTAGGGCAGCAAAGGGAAACACGTAAACATATCCATTCAGATGAATGCTAGCACACCCTGCCAGCTTTTTTATCAGCAACAAGTGGCTAACACACACACACACACACACACACACACACACACACACACACACACACACACACATATCGGCAGCACTGCACAAATCATAGTAATGCCACTTTAATCCAGATAGGAGCAGAGCTGTACCCATCTGCTGTGGCTAACCGGTTGGAGTTGGGGAACAGGCAGTAGATTACTGTCGATCAGGGGGATTAAGAGATGAAACGCACTGCGACAATGACGATGGCCTCTGTTTGCATGCAAATCACTCGTGTCTTTAAAGACATTGCGAGCAACTCATTTGTTTACTGAGCGGATTACATTTCAAAGCCGCCTCGACACAAGTCTAGTCTCTTTACATGGCTCATGATCTGGGGCCAGACGTGCATCCCCCCAGCATCATTTAATGTCTGAGGTGGGATCCTTGTTTAACATAAAAGCCCTTTTATTAGATTTGTTTTTTAATTAAACTCTTCAGAGATCAAGATGATTAAATCTAAGCTAAAACTAAAATGTTGGCTTCCTACTCAAGTGCTAGAGTGTAGTCTCATATCCACACACACAACATGATAAGTTTTACATTTGAAATTGTTACCTGCTGAAGCTGTTTAAATTTATTTAAAATACATTCTCTCATTTTCTTTTTCTTAAAACAAGTGAGTAGACTTGCCAGTCAGGTGAGATAATAACTGTGACAAAGATATCCAAAGGATGCTTTTTCACCCCTGTATCTTCTAGTTTGCTTGTAGGTAAAATTAAAAAGTTATATACATGTATGGCTGAAATTTGAAATTTGTAGGAAACAAAGTATTTTTTGCTCTATTGTACTACATTCATGTCTGAAAAGCCAAACATAGAGTTAGTTGCAAAACACCATTGTATTTAGTCTATTATTCAAATCCATGAAACACATTGTTTGGTTATTACCAAAATCATATGGCCCTTAAAGTAAAAACAAAAATCAAATGATTTCAAGATTTAAATTGACTTATGTATTAGTGTCATTATGAACAACACTGGCACAATTCCTGACGCTCTTATGACAAACATTAGATTTATCACTGGAATACAACAATAAGTTACATATTAGCATGTTCTATATTTACTAAGTGCAAATCATGAAAATATGTTGTGTCTGTTTCACAGCCTGAGATATATGGACATAATACAGATACCAAACCTAAGGGGATGCTAATTGTGTTCATGTTGTTTACCATTCCTGATCTGTTAGCATCACATAGGCATGCTGACCTCATCAGATCTTTGCTAATGTGATAGAGTGTCTGGCAGATTTGTAGTGACAAACAAGATTTCCCATAGTTAAAACACTAGATTCAGCTTCTTAAACTCCAAAAATCAAACACAAGGTTGTCTGTTGTCTGTCTACACTATCTTCTCTTAGATATTGTCAGAGGAGTTTCATAATTTGCTAAATCAGTCCGACTCCCTCTCTCCCCCACACTCTTTGCTTGGTTGGGAAATAAATGTCTCTTCCATCTTATCAGACACCGCACCCTCTCCCTCCCTCCCTCAAAAGGAAGTTGCCTCCATGCAAGGCTCTTTCTTGATGTTATTTTCAGGGAATAGTTTGTCGTCTGCAGCAGATAGCAGGTCTAGATTATTTTCCGTCTTCGGTCAAGATTGCCTGGTGGAGAACTTGACATGCAATTAGTTAGGTCTTGTGACAAGCAGCGCTTATTGTCACTGTACAGTCTGTCTAGAAATGTTTCACAAATTTATTAAATCAAGTGGAGGCTCAGAGCTCATGTGAAGCTTTTTACTTTGTGGCAACAGACTCAATTTCTTCACCAAGTAGCAGAAAAATGCCTTTCCTCGAGGCATTTTGTTTGAAAAGTTCCAACATGCTTTGCTCTTGTTATGTGCTTATAGAAGTTTCACCTGGATGAACTGAACACTCTGCCTCAGGGGTGTCAAAGGGCAAAAGGAGACCTGAAGGGCTGAACTTATACTGCTCTGTATCCTGTGATTTTCTGATCACAGTTATGGATGACTCAGCTCAGCACCATGAATAACTTCTAATTACTGCATGGCTGATTTTATCTGCACATGAAAGCGTACACATTCTTTCAGTGGTGCAATTCTGCATTACAGCATGAAGTACACGCTATGTAATTATCTGCGTAGTACAGTGTTTTACATGAATACCATTTTGTACTAACAGGAAATGATATAACATATGTGCTGATGAAAATCAAACTGTGACTTTGGAAAGCTACTGCCAATTCAAATTTGGAGAGAGAAAACAAGATTCTTAAGAGATGTAATACTTTGTTTAATATTTCTGAGATGTTCCTGGAGCTGGATCAATGCTGTCCGCAATTAGTTTTAATTTTCCCAGCTGTGAGTAGCTCATCTATTTATTTTGTGCTTTGCACTGTCGGATAATAATGTTCAAAAGCACATTCAGAAATGAAGTAAATTGATTACTTGCAGATAATTTTGTCTGTTTTTCTGTATATGTGTGTGTGTGTGTGTGTGTGTGTGTGTGTGTGTGTGTGTGTGTACGCAAAATTCAGTTTAAAGTAGATTTAGAATGTAAAATGAAACTGGAACTAGTAATCACACATCCTGGGTGAAGTGCTTTTAACGTGAATGCTAAATTTCGACTGTTTATTTGGAGATCGAAATGCCTCAGTAATATAATAATGGCTGTGAAGTGTTTTGGCATCTGATAAGCCTTCAAACTCATGGATCTGGTCCTAAAAGTGGACCCCTGGATCATATTTCATTGCCTCGCCAGTATCTACAGCAACACGCCCCCACCAACTCAGCCTTTTGAATTTTTTTTTTTTACCCAGAGTTATCAGTCTGAACATCCATTAAGAGACCTTGAACCCCTTGTTCTAATGGTGGAATTGGGGAGGCTGTGTCCAACTTTCCAAAATCCACAATTTGACAATGACACTCACTTCATACAGTGATTGGCCAGGTGTGTGGAGGTGTGAAGATAAGCAGGGTTTGAGTGTTTCTCTGAACCTCTTGTTTTCCATTTTTTTCAAAAACAGCTATTGTACTTGTGACTTTCTGTGTGTACAATCAAGTGCAACATATGAAAGCCTTTTAGGACAGACTGTCCAAATGTGGGCACTGTTATTTATCCACATTAGAGTCCACATACATTTCAGTGCCAATAGACACACTGTACAACTTAGTGTATTTGAAGAACACTGGGACATTTTCTCTCAGTCTGTCCTCGCGTGTGCTTTCTCTTTCTTGTTTACATACATGAACAAACACCTCTCCTGAGGGAATTAAGATGTCATCTGTGATTACCCCCCTCCAAACCAGCAACACAGACATGCACATATGACAAACATCCAATTTCCAAAGTGATAGACCATGTAAAAATCTAATTAAACAGGAGAAATCTACCATGAAAAGCAGGCTGTTAATAAACACTGTATCTCATTCATTATTCACGGCAAAATTAAGTCCAAAGAATGCTAGCTCATTTGCCACGGGAAAACCTCAAAGAATGAACCACCCATGCTTTAAGAATAATAGTTGGTCTCCAAAAACAGTTGGCATGTTGATTGTAGAGATTTGCCAGATATGTGGAGGCACAGTACTGCAGCGGAGACAAGGAGTGATGCCAGAATAAAAAACAATTTTCTTTTTCTGGTACATGAGCTAAATTGCAAGCAGAAAACACCAATTGACACGATTACTGTTTGGGGTGTAAGAATGGTGCTCTGTGACAGCGGATAATGAAGCTCAAGAGTTCAGCTCGTGGGCTACCAAACTTTTATTTTGATTGAACAAAATTCATCTGGTTTCAATTTTAACTGACTGAGTATTTTTTCTCTCTTTCAAGTAAAGAGAGAGTGCCCCGACTGGAAACAAAAGAGGGGGGAAGGCCAGTGTGGTTTTGACATAGTGAGTGTGTGTTTTTGTGAGGGGAATAAATGGAGGGGGGGTTGATTCATCTGATTCCTTCATGCCACTGTGGCACAGGCTGTATGTATTCTCGGTTGGGTTGCCATGGCAACAGCTGCAGAGTAAGGAAATCTTTCTTTCCTCCTTCGCACCCCCCTCCTCCTCCTCCTTCTCCTCCTCTTTCTTCCTTTCTGTCCAGTGCCTTGTCAAATTTCTGCTTCTTTCTCCCTCCCTCTCTTTCCCTCTCTCCGACTTGTACAGACATGGTTTGCAGAGTTTTGGGTGGGGAATGTTCAGGTATGCATTTGCACACACACACACACACATACTCTGTCTGTGTGCTGCTGGTGTAGCTACTAGGGAACAATGAGTCTCAAAAAGAGACTTTCCTTCAAGAGGACCTGGAACTTCGGCACTGTAAGTAAACTGTGGTTTGCCGACCGAGCCTCCTCTTCCTCTGTATGAAACCGGGAGACTCTTTTTGTTCAGTCAGCTGTTTTTCTCATTAATCTCCCTCTTTGTCGCTCGTCTCTCTCCCACTCAGAACAGCTGTTTGAAGCGGCGGGGACTCCTGGTTGTTTGTTTGCGGGGTGCTAGAATCAGCCTTGACTTGTGTAAAACTTTTTGAAGGCGCTTTTTTTTTTTTTTTTAATCTGAATGTGGCAAAGTGTTGAACAGGGCACATCTCAACCTAGTTTTTGAAGGCAGGAACATGCCCAAACAAGCTGAAAAGATAAAAGAACTCACTTTTAAGACATCAGAAATTCACTCTGTGTTAATGAGTCACATTAACATTTGTGTGAATGGAGTTTATCTTTCAACTAATTTAACAGTGATGATAGTGTGGTCTAGTCATGATGTCCCACTCCATATCATACACATAAATCTGTCGGTGTGATCATCTATGTTCCTTCAGCATGTGGTGTCTCGAGATGCCAGACTGTATGTCGTGGGGGCTGTACCACAGTAAAGCTAGAGGAGCGTTTTCCAATTAGAAAGCCAAATCAAGCTCTCCTCTGAGCCAGGGTACCCACTGTGGCTTGAATTCTGATTTTGTCCATTTGGTTGATAACAACATAATGTGGACATCTTTCAGAGGCATTCCCACTGGGAAATGGGATATTTGCAATTTAGCCTTACATGAAAGAGATCAAAGAGGGCCTGTTGTACTGCAGAGCCACCCACAGTGGACCAGCTTGTCACCAGCGGTGTCAACAGAGGAAAGGCGTGTATGGACAAGAGGTGATCATGTGCCTGGGTCATCACTTCGGCCTCATTGTAGGAGACTTGTGGGCGAGGAAGCAATAACGAGTTGAAAAACACACAGTGGTGTGTGTGGTCTAACCCCTGCGGCCTCATACATGCAAACACACACACACACACACTACCTGTATGTTTGCCAGCCCTGCCTGGTCAACCTTTACAAGTATGATGTGTGATGATGTCATTGTATTTGAGTGAAGTGCTTAAACAATTAGTCAATCAAATGATTCGTTGATCCTCAGATTATTAACCAACAATAATTTATCATTTAGGTCATCTGTCAGGCTAAACAGTCAAGTATTTGTTGTTTCTAGGCTGGTTTTCTCTGTTTTACGTCATTGTAAACTGAATATCTTTGTAAACTCAAATCCAACCGCATCTTTGGGGTTTGCACTGTTAGTTGGATAAAATCAGTTAATTGAACATGTTGTCATGGACTGGGTGTTTTTCTTCACAGTTTCCAAACCATTAAAATAATTGTTAGTTTCCCCTTTTGAGAAATGCGAGTAGAATCTAATAAATTATGTGACGCACTTGCTCAGATCAGTTTCAGGGTTTTGCAATATTTCAATCATTCATTTAGAGGCTTAGGCATGCTTACTCAACTTATGACATATTTGTCATTGACATAATTATCCTCTGACACAAGTGTGTATGATTTAAAGTAACTCTCCCACTCTTACTGTGCGGAAGTTCAAGTCTTACAAAAAGAAGATATCTATCATATTTGTCATCTAAAAGGTGAAATTAAGTAGTATTGGCTCCTGAAGCATTGACAACAGTGAGTACAACAATTCATAATAATCAAAGTGTCAGTCTGGAGACCTTTTTGTTTGATCAAAGTTTATGTCACAGTGTGGGATGTCTGTCTTGTACTTTAAAATGAACCACAGTCGCAACACTCTATGTATTTAAGGTTAGAGCTTTAGCTGTTTTTAGATTCAAGGGGGCAGACAGATGGAGTGGGTGTTCTCTCTTTTCTCTCTCCTCTGTTTCGGCTTCATGTTGGTCTTCATCCTTACCCACCCATGATTACTGTACACATGCTGGCCACCACAGAAGGGGTGGCTTTTGGGTGTTGACTATATGGGGTTGGACTCAGCAGCAGCAGAGTTGTAAAGAGGCTATGACGGACAATTAGTGGTTTAGAGGTCTGTGTCTGATAGAGCTTTTGCATGTGGCTGCTCCCAAAATGGAACAACGCGTCACGTCAGTGCTCATGACAACGACTAAATCCCCTGCCTTCAGATGGCCAGTTGAATATGCTGGCCCAGTATATGTCTGGACTTGTTCTAAGGCTGATGGATCAAGCCGAAAACTACTAATTAAATCAAAACTCACAGCCTATTAGAAATTATACGATTTATAAAGTCAGACTGGAGAAAGAAACCTCATTTAATGTTTCACTTTTAAAACCAGCCCCATCAGCATCCATCATTTTTGTTATGTTTCTATGATATTGCATCTCTACAATCCAGTATTATGCAATTTCACTGAGGCACAAACTGTGTACTGCTCACACCAAAGCTCAAGCCTGGCAATAAGAGCCTTGTTTAGACGTATTATCAGCCTTGAATATTCACACTTTGAAGTGGCAGCTCAGAAAACACTCTTCTGGAAATAGTCTCCCCTTTTCAGATGAATCCTCCAACGCACCAATTTTTCAAGTGTTCTTGGACCAAGCCCGAAGATGTGCCTCTCATATCCTCCCCTGCATTTAAATTTATTTATGACGACAGCTTCACAGCTCAGGAATTAAACCTCTCTTTATTAGCCTAACTAAAATTATGCTAACAGGTTTTAGAGAAGTCCAATGCTGAGGCAGTGATTACTAATTTGAGAATTGCAAGCAAATATTTGTTGAGCCACGATGAGATCAGACATGGGTGGTGCTTTATTGAGAGTATTTCTTGGTTATAATTACACCCAGCTATGGAAAGTTGTCTCTGTGAAATTTTCATGCCCACTAGAGGTGATTGTACTGTTTGCCCTTTATTCAGGAACCTCTACACAGACATAAACCACTCATTCCCTGAATTAGCAAGTGAAAAGAGGACCATTACAGCCAGTGATGGCCTCTCAAGTAGCTCTGCCTTGATGAGCTCTGATCTTTGTGACAACAGTTAGCAGGAATGCACACATTCGGGGCTGTGTGTGTGTGTGTGTGTGTGTGTGTGTGTGTGTGTGTGTGTGTGTGTGTGTGTGTGTGTGTGTGTGTGTGTGTGGATAATATAAAATGAGGGGTGGGTCCTGGTGTGGAGGTGTGAACAGCTGTGTTTGGTAGCGGCCAGGGGTCCGCCCACTTACAAATTAACGTGTCCCAGTAGAGCACACACACTCTCAAGTACAAACCACAAAGACACACACCTCAGAGCTACCGGTTGGATGCCTGGAGAGACACTGCTATCAGCACAGTATTCAGTCTCTTGTCTCAGCACAGGAGGTCATGAGAGCAGCCTCTCACTCATGTCTCTCTTTGTTCTCTTTCAGTCTGTGGCTTCTTCAGATGGCGGTGAGTACCATTCCTTTACTACTACCTTTAAAACACTATTCTTTACAAAACAATATAACACCTAAACACCAACCTTTGATATTTAAAGCTATGTTATGAACTGTTTCTGATGTTAAAAACTGAAGTAAATAGAAGGTTTTACATTTTAAAACTTTTTCTTAATCATCCCATTTTTACTAACATAGTGAGACCTTTTCATCTTGTCTAGCTTGCAGCGCTGTGTCCATTTATTTGTGTCTGCATTTTTAATTCTCATTTTCTACCCTCAACACAGAGCTTTATGTTGTTCAATAAAGTGGTCTCATAAAAAAGACTTTTGGTGGGGACGGTGTATTCACTGTAGGCAGCATGCCTCATTAACAAAGGATGTTTGTTGAGTGTGTTTTGGGTCACAGTCGGTGCTAGCGTGCATGCTGTCTGGGCCTCCCTTTCATAGCAGTTTTAATAACATTTGCTAACAGGCTGACCAAGGCTGCGGTGAGGAGTGCAGCTCCGCTCCTTTCACTGTGGATGTGGATCAGACATGCAGGGCTGTTTGCTTTCTAAAGCCATCTCATTAACTGAGCTGCACACAATGTGGTAAACATGGATCCCAAAGCCTCAGTCCTGATGCATTAAACCAAGTCCAAACAAATGGCTTGTCAGCAAACTGTACACAGAGACTCCAAGTGACACAGGGAAAGCGGTCATTTGCCCTTATTGTTGAAAAGAAAATTCACTTTTCTTCAAATTGCCATACTTAACTTTAAAGCCTGTGCAATTTTAATGGCACATCCACTGATTCAATAGAGCTAAATGCTAAGACAGAATGATGAACTAAATTTTCAAAGGTCATGTCGAGGCCACATTAGTCATAATCTCAAAGACCTCACTGTGAGGCTGTCAGTGATGTCATGTACTATTTACACTGCCTTTATTTCACAACTACACCTGTTTGTAAATCCACCCTACTCCTTTTGCAGGCGTTTTGGAAAGATGAAGATATGCAGTACTGAACCTTACTTGACAGAACTAACATTTCTGTTCTTAACAGCAAAGATAAAGTCTGTTAATAGCAGTTGCCCATGCCAACCAGTTAAATATCCACAGAATAACAACAGCTTCTGTGTATCCGTAACCAATCCAACTGTGATCCTTTTGTTTTTTGTTTTTATTTTGCGCTCCTTGATTGGTCGGCACACAGCTCTAAAGTGGCCATCTGCTGTCATGATTGCAGGTACTGTGCAGGCTGAGGCCCCCACTTTAGTTGACCACGAGTTCCTGGATCCTCACCCACTCCCTCCTTTTCTCCCTTTAATCAGCTGTGTCTCCCTTTGTTCCAAAGGGTATAGTAGTGAGCCATTAGCTTTCCCTCAACTCCCTTAGTCCAATCCATTTTCTATATCTGTTCAAGACTTGGATGCTGCTGACACATTATGTGCCTGTTCCTTTATTCACAATTTCCTTAAGCTAAGTTGAGTTTTAGGTTGTAGCTGAGCTATTAACTTTAGCACTACAACCAGAATCTGATTTTGTTCCCACAAAAAATTGTCCTCTTTATTGTTTTGCTTGCTGCATCACGTTTATTTACCAAAAATCATGGACATGCATAGTTTTGTGTGGGCCTTTTGAAGATGTGTATTAATAGAGGATATGTTTTTTTAATTGTGTCTTTGATGAGTTCTAGGAAAACATATTAGAGCTCAGTTACAGCAGTGCTGCAGATTGCCTTCTCAATAATTAACATATAAACAACTTTAATGAATGTACATGGGTCAAGAAGAAGGAAAATACAAAAATCCACAGGAATATTAAAAGGCACAAGAGGGCAACCTGAACGATAGCTTTAATATTCCCTCCGGCTGAAATTACTCTTTAACATTAAACCCTTTTAACCTTTGCCTTGCTCTCCCCGTCTTGCAGACTACAGTGGACTCCCGTTGCAGGGATGCTGCAGCCACAGCAGTCTGAACAGTAATGGCAGTCTTCCAGGAGCAGGCAGCCATCGAGGAGTTCCAGAGCAGCGTGTGGCCAGCTGGGCTGCGTGCTTTGAACGTCTCCTCCAGGATCCAGAGGGAGTGCGCTACTTCTCGGTAAGATGGGAAAAAGTTTCTAAAGTTGACTGAATCCCTTCTCTCCAAAAGTGTTGTCAAAAAACAGCTGACATGAAAAGCAGAGCAGTACAGTTGTATGTTGTTTGGATTTTATCGATTCTGCTCATTGACTCTGGTTTTTACTGAACCCTTGTTTTGGTAAAAAAAAAACTAAAATATGTTGGTAGCAAAACCAACTTTATGAAGAAAACTATTCTCTGCAGTTTTACATTTGCTTTTATTTGTGCCTGGTGCTTCTGCATTAGCTGGTGGTTTCCCATTTTGACTTAAATTAGGGGCTGCATTCTCAAACATATTCATATAAATGTTAGACCACTTTCCCTCGTGCATTAAATTATTGTCACAGTCATTTTTCACATCTCACATTGTGAATCTTTGATAAACTTTTGTGTGTTGTATTTGGAAAAGCTTCAAGCTCAGAAGCAATTCTCAATACCCAGCTTAGTGTGTACAGGCATTTATGTTACCATACCGCCCACATAAAAGATGTGTGTTTGAATTTAGCCCACAACACCTTCAGAACGCTCAACCTTAAGTTCTGGCGTCCCAGAACCACCTCGCTCCTCAGCTTCCCTCAGCACCGATCAGAGCTGCACTCGCCTACACCATCCTGCGCCTACACTTACACCAATCTTGTTCACAACATAACACCCAATAATTTCTGGCCTCACTACTGGTCTCAACAACAGCAAGAACACAGGGAAGATGAGAAAGTGATGACCAGCTTGAGATCATATAGAAACTTTTGGACTGTATGTTTCCACAGGAATTTCTCAAGAAAGAATTCAGTGAGGAGAATATCTTGTTCTGGCAGGCCTGTGAATACTTCAGTCATGTCCCTGCAACTGATAAAAAGCAGGTAAGTCCACAGTATGCAGCTACATGTGCAGTTAGGAGTTTGTGCTTAGTATACTGTGGTCCAGTGTGAACTGGTAGATCCTGGCATGGTTAAAAACTTACTCAGAACAGCAGTGTCTTCCAACTTAAAACATAATAAATGAAACAATGAAGATGACCCCTCGTCACAGGTTTAAAATGAGTCAGTTGTGTTAAAAGAAATATTTTTTTGACTTTCTTTCAGCCTCTTAATCAACTCTCATCCCTCATATTCATCTTGTGACCCCATTTGTGGGCCCTGACCCTCAGATTTGAAACCACTGCTTCATAGCACAGAGCCAATCCACGTCTTGATGCCCAATTCATTGTGTGAAAAACATGATTAGATAAGAAGACATGTAGCAACATAACTTTCTGCAGTTGTGTTTGTAATTCTGCATCACCAAACCTCTTTCATGCAGCTGTCCCAGAGAGCAGGAGAGATCTACAACAGCTTCCTGTCCAGCAAGGCCACCATGCCGGTCAATATTGACAGCCAAGCCCAACTGGCTGATGACGTCCTCACCTCCCCACGGCCCGACATGTTCAAGACACAGCAGCTACAGGTACAAACAGACAGCAGTGGAGTTCTTCTATTAAGATAGCACAATCTGTTGGTTGATAAATAATGTAGTGCTGAAGATCAAGACATTTTTCTAGACAGTATTATTAGGTGGCATTCTGTGTGTGCAGTAGGGGGCTTGTTCTCATCTAGCCTTTAGTCACTTTGCACAAGCATATTGGATTTTTTGGTGGCCATCTGGATTTGTTTACGAAAGGGCTCTGAGGCTTTACCAAAGAGATAAACACAAACTGGCATACACCCACAGAGAATCTAGGGCATACTGTACACACAGACACATAGACAGACACATGCAGTTAAAGATCTGTATATTTTCAACTTGCACATGAGCATGATAAAATGTTAACTGTTAAGACACCTGTCATAACATCAGCTGTAACCATATGTTAACACTAGTAGTTTTGTCTCTCGTCTCTGTTTCTGTCTGTTTAATTTTCTCCTCCTCACTCCCTAATTTTTTTACCCATCCTGCCTTTTTGTGCATCTCACGTCGTCCTCTCATTTTCTTTTTCTCACTTTCACTAAACCTCTTTCCTTATGTCTCATCACCCCTGTATTTCATTCACTAACAATCACCTCCATCTTTCTCCACATCTCCAGATCTTCAACCTGATGAAGTTTGACAGCTATTCTCGATTCCTCAAGTCCTCCCTTTACCAGGAGTGTATGCGTGCTGAAGTGGATGGTCAGCCGTTGCCGGACCCCTACCAGATCCCTTGTAGTCCTGCGCCATCCAAACACAGTGCCAGCTCTGACCGCTCCACCCTTTCCACACCAAAAAAGGTGCCACTAGAGATTTAGACTGTTTTAAAGGGACAAGTGATGGAAATATATGGGTGATCATCAGGTCAGTTTGACAGGTTAAGTACATATTGCTTTTCTTCCATCCCACAGGAGGCCAGAAAACAGAGGTCAGGGAGGTCGCCAAATGAAGACAGCAGAGATGAAAGTGCTGATAAGAAACGTGGTATCTTCTTCTCATGGTCCCGCAACAGGAGCTTTGGAAAAGGACCAAAAAAGAAGGAAATTGGAGATATTAACCTCGGTGAGAAATTAATTAAAAAGACTATTGCCTTTTTCGTTACAAAGATCCCCACTGCTTTTGCAACACACAAACCTCCAAAGTTCTGAAGTGTCCTTGAACAAGACACCAAATCGCTGCCAGCTCCAGGGTTGCCATGAGCTACACGCAGAGGAGGCATGTAGAAACACAGCTGCCCTGCAGTGATCAAAGTGTTCCCACTGGTGCACTGACAAAAACATACTTGTTGCAACTCTGGCATTTTAACACAGTTGAGACAGTGTTATTCACAAAGAGCTGGCATTCAAAGCTGGCAAATATAAACGTGGTGATTTTTAATCAACTAAAATGTCATTTTTGGATTTTTTTTACTTTTAAGATTTGTAAAATACATTATTTAAGATACTTTTTCATTTCATGTCAGTAAATAAAGTCTGAAAGCGCAAGTAATCATACAGGTATATAATTATAATATTGTAGATAACACAATTTTCGGTCAAAAATTCAGCAGAGAAATTGTCTTAAACGTGAGATTCCTTTCTTGCTAAATATAAGCTAATATGCATGTCACACTGATTCTTTAACATAAACATGTCTATTTGAATGTAGCTGCACTTCAATTTAATGAAACATCCACTGTTTACTCACATATCTTGTTTGATGACATACTCCATCTTGCCTGCCAAGATTTTGTGGTGGCAAGAAATCAGAAATCAAAAACAGCGATATTAGTCATACTATAGCTTAACACTGTTTTGGTGTCAAATACTGTGAGTGCCATGTAATGTCAGTAGGTTGCTAGTATTTCTTATCATCAACTCCATGCTGTTTTGAGCAGACTACTGGGGCAGTAATGGGCGGAGGGAGTCCCAGGGCTCCTTGTCGTCCGGTACCAGCCTGGAGATGGCGACTTCCTGCTCTGCCGGCAAGATTGAGGTAAGATTCCTCTGGACAGATTACCATGGCAACACAGAGCCCAGTGTCTGGTGAACACATCATTATAGGTCAAAGTTGTTGTTTAGTTTTTTTTTTAGATGGAATAAATCAGAGGGTAAAGAAAAACTGTAGCTACAAGTACAACTCAATCTGTGTAACACTTAAAGTCCCTTCCCTTTTTTACTAAATTCACCCTTTGAATCTTTTCTTTTTTAATCTTCTGTCCATAGTCTGATAATCGCCACTCAGTCGGAGTCTGGGAACGCTCCCCTAAACATTGCAACGTGATTTTGCCCAACGGTTCGTGCTCCTCTATCACGCTCCGGCCCGGAGCCTCCATCAGGGACGTCCTCCAAGATCTCTGTCTCAACATTAGTGTCAACATCGCGGCCGTCGACCTCTTCCTGGTGGGAGGAGAGAAGGTGAGGGAGCCAGACGTTGCCAACAAATTACTGGCAAATGAAAACAACATCTGCTGCTAATAGATCAGGAAGCAGAGCACCTCTGCAAGCACCTCTCGAGTGAATTGACTCAGCTCTCTGTTCATTACAAATCAAACTTTGATAATACTGTGTGACTACACTTACCATTTAAACATGCTTTATTTTATAAGTAGTCATTGTGAGATGTCATACTATGAAGTTTTCTGGGTTTGTTACTGGGATTGATGTGTTGCCAATGTGTAACTTTCATGCTTTTTTTCTCATAGCCTTTGGTGTTGGACCAAGACTGCATGACCCTCAGCTCACGAGACCTGAGAATGGAGAAGCGGACCTTGTTCAGGTATGAACGTTTAATCAAACTTTGACTGGCTCTGTCAATTTCATCTCCAAATTCCACATTTTCTGTCTGTTTTTAATGCCTTGATATTTACTTTTGTTTTTTTATCTGCTCTTAGATTGGACCTGGTGCCCATTAACCGCTCTGTGGGCCTGAAAGCCAAACCTACCAAACCGGTCACTGAGGTCCTACGTCCCGTGGTGGCCAAATATGGCCTCCACCTCAGCGATCTTGTGGCCAAAATAGTAAGTCATCCCCGGTGGCTACAATGCCTTAATGTGTTTGAAGCCCCTGTGTGTCCAGAGAGCAGCCTGTGCAGTGTGTGACAGTGCCACAGGGTGGAGTATCATGGTTAGGGGAGGGAAGCGACCGCATCCTTTTCCATCTCTACACGGTGGTTAGCACTCTGACTCAGCCCAGCCTCTGAAGATGGAGCACCAGGGATATAATTAAGAATGACGACATTCCTCAAACATGCCGACTCTTTTACTCCTCCCCTAAACCCCTGCCAGATTACTTATTTTAGTCCTGCGGGTTTCCAGGCTTTATAACTGTATTATACAGTAGACCAGAGCTCAAAGACGGTTTATAAATTAAGCGAATGCTCGTGCACTCAGATCACAACCATATGCTAAGATGTATTAAACAGCAACACATGTAGACTTTTGCAAAACAGGTGAAGGTACTAACATGTTCACCATCAAATTGTTTTTCTGTTTCAGAGCGGAGAAACTGAGCCTTTGGATCTGGGTGCTCCCATATCCAGTTTGGACGGCCTGCGAGTTGTGTTGGATCGAGCAGACCCGGCTTCAGGGAAAGGTGAGACTATCTACACATCGTAAACTTATATTTAATACCAAATATTAAAAACTGACAAAAAATAAGAACATACCAATGTTAAACTGCCAAATGTAAATCATGTCCACCTCACTTATTTCATTGATTAATAGATTCAAGTTCTGCAGAACATGTCTCTTATGTCTTAAGTGTCCTCTCCTTCCTTTTATCTCACCCTCATCTGTTTCTCATTCTGATGAATTCATGTGTGTCTCTCTCTCTCTCTGTTCCTCTATCTCACATAGACAAATCCAAGTCTTCCTCCCTAAAGAACCACCCTCCTTCTAGGAGTTTTTCTGCTACAGTAAGTACTCACAACATCTTCACTCTCATTTAACATTGTGCTAAAAAGTTCAGATGTGGTGTTTTGTCCTTTTCTATTGCTGTGCTGCTTCTGCATCATTCACATTCATTTAATAGCAGCCCACACAAATCTTTATTAACATGTAGCCAATCCTAAGCCAACAGTTGGTGTTTATTTCCGTTTTTTTTGGTATTCTTTGCCCTAACACTGCCTGTGGCTGACTCACTCACTCATGTTTTCCATGCTCGCGTTACTGCAACATATGTAGGCAGATCATACTTGGTGTAGATACTGGCAAGGTCAGTAAAGACACAGAGGCAACAGATGGTCCAGTCTCATCTTTACATGATGGTCTCAGTAAATCTGGACACTCTGCTCAGTAGGTTGCTTGGTAGCTCATGCTTAGCCTCCCCCTTCAACTTCCACCCTCCCCATCCCTCCATCCCCTAACAGAGTGCATTGTTATTGTTGCATCTGCAGGGAGATGAGAGGTCAACACCAAAGGACTTTTCTGTGAGAGCAAGTGGACCAGACTCAGCACTCCCAGGGGAAAAGAGAAAACAGAAAAAGATTAATATAGATGAAGCTGAAGGTAAATCCCCCTTTTCCTTCTTTCTCTCTCTCCTTGTTTTTTTTACTTGTGGTGGATTTCTTAGCTTTGCTTTGCCTCAGGACTAACTGGTATCTGGCAGCTCTAGAGTGTTATTTTCTCTGTCAGGTGTGAGGGTGCTACGCTGCATGTTAAACCAAACTAATCCTTTTCTGTCAGGTGCTCAGCTACTTGGAAAGTTTTAGTGAGAGAACTTGTTTGATGTGTTTTACAGAATTCTTTGAGCTGCTGAGTCGGGCACAAAGCACCCGAGCCAACGACCAGCGCGGACTCCTGAGTAAAGAAGACCTGGTGCTTCCTGACTTCCTGCGTCTGACCCCACCCACCTCCTCCTGCTCCGTCTCCTCTGACTTGGCCTGCTCCACTCCTGACTCCCTAAAACAGAGCCGAGAGAACGGCGTCTCCTCGCGGGGGCTTCTCACCTCAAGCCTTCGTTCGGAAAGCCTGGACTCCTCACTTAGCTCCAGTGCTAATGGACACTCCGGAAACAGGCGGTGCCTACTGCCCCCTCCCCGCCACCCGACTTTCGGCACCCACCTGTCCCCTATATCCCGGCCCTCAGACACCCGGCCGACCCTCCGCACCGTGGAGGAGGGCGCCCACAGTGACCTGACACTTGTGGGTGAGGGTGACATCAACAGCCCAAACAGCACATTGTTGCCTCCGTCACCGTCCCCCATGCCGTCCTTCGATAGCAGCCTGCCTGAAGCCAACTTCACTCCACCACCACCCTGCTCCCAGTCTCAAGACGCAGGTGGAGAGGGAAAGTCGAGTTCAGGTATTTCTACAGTGTAATAAACCAGTACTCGGTGTGTTTGCGTGTGTGTCGTATGTGCATGTGTGCTCTCTCTCCGATGGTCTAAACCCAAACCTCCTTCATGATAAAACTCCCTCTACACTGACTCTGATGCACTTTAATGACAAATTGATATTGACTCTCTCTCAGTTTGCCAATCATTTCAATTGATTTGTTTTATTAAACATAGCAAAGCATGTGTGTGATTGATCTTAATTACACCCAGTCATCGTGTAAATAGTGATGTGTATATTTTGTTCAGTGAGTAACGTTTACTTGGATGTCACTTCCCACGCTACAAATTGTTGGGCTCTCCATCTGACTGGAATGAGTTCATTCCATTTAAATATCTAGAATTTATTTTGTAGGTTTGGGTGCATGAGATTGCTGATGTAACTGATTGCAGAGCTTATAAATATTAATAATATATGCATAATGCATACAGATTAATGATCAATATTTGACAGTACTGTAGTCAGTCAATGTTGTACTGAGGATTATGATTCAGAGCAACTGAACAATTGAAAGTCATGACATGAGCAGCTGTGTCTCCTGGCATTATGGCTTCATCATGTACAATTAGAAAACATCGTAGCAAAACAAATGCTGTGTTCCTCTCCATCCCACCACCTCTAGTTAAGAGCAATTCAACAATGTCAGTGTCAAAAAGGGTTTTTCATTTCTTACGCAACTCTCTACAACCGGTGAGTCATTAAATGGTGTCAGCTCCTGCTCTAGCAATTTGAGCAATGGTGAAAATAATTAGTCATTGAAGGACAAGTGCTTCTTAGCACCGGTGACATTGTTGAATTGCCTGTCATTCTTTATCTGGGTCATTCACTCCCTCTCTAGATGCCTGTTGTAGATAATCACTGCCAATAAACTCTGTACCTGTGATTGAGTAGATCTAATAAATGTTAGAATTGGAAATCACTCTCGTCTGTCTTTTTACACGTTTGTAAGCTCAGTTCCTCTCCTCCTCCTCCTCTTCCTCCTCTACCACCACCTCTCCGCCTCCGCATGCCTTCTCTCGTTCTCCTTTAGCTCGGTTTTATTTTGTCTTGTAGCTTCCTGCTCTCATCAGCTCCCACTCCTTTGTGTACTTTTCTGTGTGCACTAGTTTAAGGGTACCTCTGCTTGCTGTGTGTTTTCTGCTCAGATTGTTCATTGTGGCGTGTTTGTGTGGTCTTGTTAAACGTTGCTTGGTCTACCTGCTTGGTGATTCGTTTGTGTTTTTTTATGGGGTCACAGCTCTGTTGTGTGTAGCTTTAGCGTGGCATTGTGGATCTCTTGAGTCTATCTCCTGTTAAACTTGTGTTTTCAAAGCTTGCTGACGTGTTAGTTCATTCTGTATGGAGTGCAAGAAAATTATCGTCTTCTGCAGATGGATTTCATTTTCTCTTTCCCGTCTTGACATGTAATTTTTCCCACTTCTCGACTGTGTGTTTCTGAGATTTTAAGATTCACAATCATGTGGTGAACTGATTTGTGATGGTGTTGGTTTCTTGTACAGTAGATATGACATTGTCAGAAACTCTCTCTGCACGAGTGTGTAAGTATGTGTGTATATGTGTTTTATGTGTGTGTGTGTGTGTGTGTTCAGATATCCAATTAGAGACAACATGTTTTGATTCTGGCTTTAAAGAAAATCCCAGGAAGCCTCTTTTGAAACACTGTGAACTCTACAAAAAAAGAAGATAATTACGTTCAACATATTTCCCAACAACAAAGCCAAATGCTCTTATGATGAGTATCTTGCACTTCAAAGCACTTAATCAAAGGGGTTCGGACATGTTCACTCTGACTTTACTGCCTTGTGTTGATAACTTGGCTTAAATGAAAGGTGATATGTAAAACAAGATGATGAGGAAGAATCGAAGCCTTTCAGCTCCGCTACAGGCTCGCACCTCTTTTCTGACTGCTAAGCGCATGAGCCTGATTTCTTCCCACCACCGGGCGCCATGGTAACCTTATCCACGAGTTGACTGAGCTACAGATAGAAACTGTCACTACTGGTTTTCATTTATCTCCCAGCCTATTTCTCTCTGTCTCTCCAACTTGCTAAAATAGAAATGTAGCTATGATTCAGTACAGCCATATTTTTTTCACTGTTTGCCACCATGGTGTGGCTGGTCTGTGCTGGGATCTGCAAACATGGAAACGCAGCAACGCCTCCATTTGACCACTTTTGAGTGACTTCACAAAGTTGTTAAGTTTGAATTTGGGTGGAAAGTCACGCTCGCAGGAAAAAATGATGTGTTAAAGAGACAAAGTGAAAAAGAATCAAACTATCAGTCCAAACAAGGCCAGTCAAAAAAAATATGGTCCAGTAGCATTTCTCCTCCTCATCTGCTTGATTCAGTCACTGCAGACCCTCTCCAGTTTGTGTATTACTGTTAGACTGACGCCCTCTGCTGTTCCAAGGGAACAGATATAATTGCTGCTAAGGTGGATCAACATGTTCCTCAATTCAGTTTTATTCAAAACCTACAAACACAAGAACAGAAGGTATAAAGTTCTGTATAAGCAAACAGGTTAACACCAGGCTTTGTGACTGTTGCTCATATGTGGTGTTTTATGGATGAGTAAGTATAAACATTTGGATCCCAATCAATGTCTCTGAGGCACATTCCTCAGTAGTAAGAGTCTTTCTGTTCTACAGGTAGTTTACTGCGTTCACTTGGTGTATCAGGTGTTAATTAGCCCCCTGATTAGACTGTAAAAATCAAAACCAGACGGACTGTGTTCTGTATCCAGAGGACCAAAACTGCTGCTCTGTGTTGCTTCAATCATTTCTTAATCATGGCTGTAATCACTTCTCCGTCTGCC
The DNA here is from genome assembly GCF_021018895.1 of Seriola aureovittata. Lineage (NCBI taxonomy): Eukaryota > Metazoa > Chordata > Actinopteri > Carangiformes > Carangidae > Seriola > Seriola aureovittata. Next base: position 10,513,311 of record NC_079386.1, read on the forward strand.
AAGCATCAGGTCTGTAGGGATTAGGACGTCCACTAGGGGGTGACATCACACAGTGTAACTCCATTCATATGAAACTGATTTGAACTCAATACATGGAGTGTTTAGTTTACTCAACAATAGAGCCGACCTCTTCATAAACAGGATTCAATTACCTTTGTATAAACAAGAAGTAAATTGTAGCAAAGATTACACTACGACTGCGTTACCTCGTCCTCTCAGCAGCCAGCTGCTGCAGTTGTAATTCAGAGTGAAAGTTTGGCTCATACAGAGAATATTAAAGGATTCCTCCCTGTAAATGGGACATCTATCTATGGCCGGGCTATCACCAAAAAATGCTCTGTAATGGCTCCATTTCAGCAGTGTGCACCTTAGGCACCATATGGCTCAATTTTCCCTCAGGCCAGTGTCACTGTCTTCCTCCTCATGTCCCTGCATCAGCTCTCAAAGCTGGCAGCCGCTGACCCCGGGCCAGCCTTATCATCCATCTGGCGGTCAGAGGAGGACTCTACACAGATCTTTGGCAGCCAGCCTCAGCGACGATTGTAGCTGGGTCTGTTCCAGTCTGGCTGGTCTGTCTCCCAGCTCCCTGCTGCTGTTGTCATGGCTGTGAACAAGACTCGCCACAGGAGACGTGGCCATGTAAAATGCATGTGTCGAGAAGTGATTTTTACACGTCACAGCGCAGTCAGCAAGCTTGGATATGGAAAACATCCATTAGAAAAGTATAGGTAAATAATGAAGGGAAAACATCTATTCTAGTGAGATGCTGGCTGGCAGAGAAGAGAAGATGTGTGATTCATAGAACTTAAAATAAAAAGACTGCACTGGGGTCATGAGAGTGTGGTTTTCCCCTATTTCCAAAATGTATAACTACATCTAGCTCAGTCATCATCATTAATGGTAAAAACTACAACATGTTTTTTATGTTTTTATACAAAAACTGCTGACATGGCGGCTCTGGTTACAAGAAGATTCTCCTCACAGCAGTAATGTCCTGTGTCGCCCTGTGACAAACTGGAAACCTGTCACGGGTGTTTCCCATGGCATGCTGGGATAGTGTTTCAACCGCCTTACCTGTTGATGCTTAACAGTAAGGGGCTTGTTGGCTTGTGACTGAAGCTGATGTGGTTGTAAATGGTACACCTTTGGGTTTTGGACCGTTGGTCAACAAAAATATGATATTTAAAGACATCACCTTTGGTTTTGGGAACTGAAGAGTGAGGACATTTTATAGACATTAATTATAAATATTTCATCAAGAATGTCTGACTGACTGACCATGAAAATAAGTTGCCATCCTGCTTTTGACCCCTTTTCTAAGGTCGCATATTTTTATGAGCTGTGAGCATCTGAAGATATATTTGTAAGCCCGAAGACATAAAACTAAACATTCTTCACAATAGCAACTTATTTTAGATGACAAGGAATTTTTCCATCCCTCCCAAATTTTGAATCACTATTATTTTAAGTACTATTTTCTTCTTAATTGATTAAACACCAGTTCATCAAATGTGTCATCTAACAGCGCTACATACCATCACCAACACATCACATCCTGCGGAAAACCCTGTGACGGAGATTTGTGTTGATACAGCACAAGTTGTGACAAGAGGTCTGAATAATTTCTGATTTTGACCCATGTTGTGACTTTGCCCATAAAAACACAACTCAGCATCATGTCGTTTAACTCCACACACAACCTTCGCAGGCGTTGAAAGCTCATTGTGTTTCCTGGCCGGGGGTTCACTTTGGTTCACCTTATACTTTGTTACAAGCCAGTCGATATGCCGAGGGGTCTGTGTAAGGTCAGCTGTTGGAGCTCACAGGCTGTGTTTACATCTGTACTGGACAGCAGTGAATCAGAGCCAGCAGAGTCTCTGTGTTGAAGTGCTGCGTTTGAGTCACTTGGGCCTCTGTGTTTAGAGTCTGTGGGGCCACAGGGTTCACATGACAAGTGGAGAGTTTATCACTCATCATAACTATAATGCCAGCATCCCGGAAACTTTGGCTTTTAGCCCCCCCCCCCCCCCCCCCCCCCCCGAGTGCACTCACATAAGCACAGGGTAATGTTAGAGCCCCCAAGTCCAACGATGTGGTTTTTAGTGGGCGGGGCTATCTGATGAGGTCATGCTGCTCTGGACAGTTTGAGATGAAGTACAGTTGGTAATGTTGAAATATACCACGTCACAAGGCAGTGAATCAATACATTTCACTCTGGTTCAATTTCATTCTGTTCTTTCCCATGAATTCCCATGAAAGTCTGAGCAGAAGCAGTTATGTCATCAAGATTGTCTTGAGCACAGCTGTCCAGATTACACAACTATACAATTGTCAGTTTATACAAACGCATTAAAGTGATGTGTTCATTGAAGTGATCCAGAGTTAAAATGTATGTGCACCAACGCGATGGGTGACAAAGTTTCAATTTCTTAGATCCCCTGAAATTTAATATAGTCATGCACAGCATCTGGTCATCAAGCAGTGTAGAGTTAAGTCATCCCTCAGTCGCCTGCGGGTCCACATGAGTCAAAGATGCACCGGGATGAAGCGAAGGCCAAGTATAATTGGGTGTTTTGTGTCTATGTTTAGTTGCTTTTATTGTTTGTCTGTTGTTATTTGCTTATTTAATCATCTGTACTTGTTTTCTACATAAACAAGAACTCAAATCACTACATGGAATGTGACAAACCTACAGGAAATCACACCCAGTTCTGCAGCGTTGGCTCTGTGCCGCTTTTTTCCAGTTTTAGTGTTTTGTTTTTAGCTCTTTTTTTTGTTTTCCTGGCCGACAAACTACACTCTCATCAACAACAGTTCCAGCAGCAATAAGCAGAAAGGCTCAGGGATACTTAGGCTACCCGCTCAACACCAACCAACTAGCTGGTGAACATGATGGAGCATCTAGCTAATTTTTTTTAGGAGTTGGTGGAGACCAAAACAGAGCTTATAGTAGAGTGAATATCTGCTGGAGATCGGTGAAGATCGGTAACATGTTGCCAACATGTTTGGTTATAATGTGATAATATGTAAATGCTGTGTTTAGCTCTTTCTGCTGTCCCCTAGTGGCAAAAAAAAAAAAATCTGTGAATGCAAATGTTTGGCTGTTTGCCATTTTTCACAACAGCAGTCATAAATATTCAAATAGACAACTTGCAATGCACAAATGTGTCAGCTGATCTTAAATCTTCTGTGTCTTTCTTTTTCTCCAATCCACAGACAGAAAAACAGAAGCAGCTCCCAACATCAAATCACCTGCTGACAGAGCCGACGCTGCACAGACCGGCCAGGAGGTGATGGATGTGGAGGGTGTGCATCTAGAGGAAGGAACACTGGAAACATCCCAGGGGGAGGACTCTGAACTCAGCCTGAGCTTCCAGGGCTACGTCGCCGAGCTGCGGCAGTGCCAGAGCAAGATGAGGAACGCCCAGATGCCCCAAAACGGCCGCAGTCCACCAGAGGGCAAGGACTGCAAGACAGACCTTTACAAGGCCACCATTGTCTAAAGGGAACCCCCACTGCTGCACTTTTAAAGCCCGAGGCACTGTCTTCTGAAAGAGAATCAGTCAAACCGTGGGCTGCATGTACAAAGCTGTCAATTTCCAGTTGACATTATAGTGATAGATATTGTATATTTCTTATGTATTTTGGCGTCTTCTTGTTGTTTTTAGTACTGGTTGTAATTTTGGGACAGTGATACATTTTTGTTTGGTTATAGTTTAATAATTGAGCACAAAGCAGTTCTATTATGAGCCATGTTAGACCAAGAGCAGGCGGGGAAGAAGCCTAAACCCACTTTTGGGAACCATTTTCTAATGAGGCACACGTTACCAATTGTTTATAAGTTGTAAGTATTGCTTTGTGAGTTACATCATCAAACAATATGCATAAGCCAAAATGATTAACCAATAATTAAGCTATTAATAATAATTGACACGCCAGTGTCCACTTACTAACCTTTTCCACTAGTCCTCTGCTGAGAAAGACTGTGAGATGCAGTTGAAAGCTCCGGAAAAAGCTAGAAAATATTTTTCTCATGAACAACTTTTTCCTGATCTCTAAAGCATTACTAAATTATTAATTAACCATCAATTAAGCTGTTAATTGCAATTTATAGACACTTTGTAAAGTTTTGATTAAAAGATCTTGACTCAGTGTCCTAGATTTTTACTAGATGTAATTGAAATCTCCAGAAAAAGCTAGTATTTGTTGTTCCTTCATTTACTACTTATCTCTAGAGCATTACTAAATTAGTACTAAACTATTAATAGAGATATTAATTAAAATTATTTGAGCTATAAATTGCAACTTTTAAATACTTAAAGCTTAACGAAGTGTCCACTTAGTAGCTCTTTGCACTGGTCTTGTGTTCATTTTTTTTTTTCAAACTACAGATTACATAAAAACATATTTCCAAGATGGAAAATGAACTTTGACTCAGCTTTATAAAGTGTGACCTGTTAGAAAGTGATACCCACTGTTGCTGGACCATATGTTATAGCAGAACTCTGTTTATAGGACCAAAAGGGAGGTAAATCACAATTTTCTTGGATATTTAAGTATTTACTGTTTGTATATTCTTCCTGTTTTACAGATAATACATGACAGTACCTTTATTGCCTGTAGTTCCTGCTTCGGTGGTTTTGAGGTTGTCCAAATGTTGAATGATTAAAAAGCTTTTATGGCTGTAATTCCAAGAAACTGACCCCCTTCTCTTTTGTACATAGATTACTCCTGGTATTTCCTAGTAGCGGGGAAACCCTCTTCACCATCCTGTTCTAACCTCTAGCTCATCTTGTCAAAAATGCTTGAAATATTCCTCTGCTGGAGTTTATATAATCCAAAGTCTTACATAAGACATTCACATTCCTGAATGGACTTAAATGTGTTTGCAAAGCCAGAACCGTCAATAATTAACAGTACAGTTGTCTTAGTTGAACAATTTCCTCTGTGGAAACACACCACCTTCACCTGGGGATTGGTTACCCCATGTGGACGTGCTCTTTAGTCGTCCGGCCTCCTCTTTGTATTTTTAGCCCAGCATCTGGAGAGGGATTGTTACAGCTGGTGAAAATTAGAGGTTAGATTGTGGGACTGTGGAGGTTGTCTTGACACAGCATGTCCCTGCTGGAATGCTGACAACACATGACGCTCATAGGGTTTATCACACTCTTCCCGTTAATTCGTCCCTGTTTTCAAACGTACTGTCATTATTGAAGTCTTCATTAGTAATTCCTCCCAGATCCTTGATTCACCCTCATAACTGGACTTTCGCTTATCTAATTCTAATTCATGATAACTCCCTAAACCAAGCCACCTGTAAATGTTTTGATGTCTAGTCTGCCTCCACCCTCTGCTTCTCTGCCAGTTCCCATGGAAGCTACTTTGCTACTATATGTTGGGACACTTATGTTGAAGGGCAGACACACCTGTACCACATTATGCAACAATTAACTGCAAAACAGTGCACTTCCACCCTGATGTAGTTCGTTTGTGCCAGTGATTAGGTTTTGCACCTACATAAAGTTGGAGGAGTTTGAATAGACAAATTAATATTAAAAGAGTTAAAAAGAGCTGCACAAAGTTATATTTTCTGTAGACTTCACTAGAGAAAATATAGCCGAAATAATCAGACTGACATTTCATTTTCAGTCTAACATCTTTTTACTTTGAATGACAGAGGAACTTCTCAGCAAATTATTAATTATTTTCTATGAGCTTAATTTAATCACATTTCACATTCTTGTGTTAGTATATGTCCTAATGTTTCTGTAAAAATGAAATGTTGGAGCACTTTGACTCAGAGAACCCAGGGAATTGGGCCGACTCCGGCCAAGTGCTGGCACACTGGGCTGTGTTCTGGCAGTGGCTGTGGCCCAGTAATGGGTGCCAGATTTGGCTGGGTTTTGGATGTAGGGACTTTGGTTGATTTCCGCTGAGAATTTGCACATCTGACTAAACTTGTGCCAGTGTTTTTTCAAACCTAACTAGCATTAGCCTAAACTCATGATATAACTTGTACTGAACTGTTATTAATTGTAAATTTTTGCTTATTAGATATTTACTTATTTATTGGAGCATGTTAAAAATAAACAAAAAAAACAATATACAACAACCAGACATTACAGCTTGAAACAAAAACCGTGTTAGCCTAAAAGTAACTCCACACCGAGTAGCCTAATATTAGGGTGCCAGTGGCGGGACAGGAGGGACCCCCGCCTCTGCCTCAGCCTCTGGAAAGTTTTGGTCTCTTCTCTCTGTCATAACTTGCAATGATAAACCGTGGGCGTCTGCGGAGAAGGTGCCGAGGGAACACCAGCCACCAACCAGGGTATCGCCTCGGAGAGATAGACAAGACTCATGACGCAACGGCTTTACTCAATGCAGCTCAATATTGTGAGGGACAGGATAATACTTGCAGGATTTCCCACGTTTCCTATGACCAAAAGCGGGCTGAGGACTCTGAAACTGACAGATATAACGTGACAGACACAGACCCTCTTCCCGAGTTCAGGAAATAAGCTTCTCCGGACAGAAAGGGCAGCAACCGATGCAAACTTTTCTGATGGCATACATTATATTACTTTTCCTACCTTGTGTTTTCAGTGCATGGGCGGTAAGTTTTGACCATCCTACTCACCTATGCGGGTCTCTTTTTTTTTTTTTTTTTGTAATCCATAGCGTGAGTAAAAAGCAAGGGAACAATAAAATAACGTATCGTCCTTGTTTTCAGCGAATATTAGTCCCTGGATACGAATCAAAAGAGCCATGGAGGGAGAGCCGGAAAGGTAGGTTTTTACTTCAGTCCTGTGTTTAATTTAGAGGAAAAAGAGGGAGGGAGGGGGATGCACATCGGAGTGGCAGAGGATCTGATATATTTTCAGCTTGAGGAACTGAGAAAACTGGTGGTGCAACATGAATCTAAAGCATGTGGGAGCAGTGCTTGTACCAGGTCTGTAATCTGTCATTTAACAGCATGATTTATCTGTTTGAAGAAAGGATAATTGATTAAATGTCCCTGATCAGAAAGCCATGGACAAAGTGAAAACAGTATTCGTGTGTGAGATACAGAGGGAAACACAAATGTTTTGGAGACAGTTTCTAATATAACTTGTGTGTTTCCCCATTTGTTTTCATTGAAAGTCACTAACAGGCTGTGTGTCACCCCCCCCCCCCCCCCCCCCCCCTGCTCTGTTGCCAGTTCTTACTATAACAGGCGAAGAATGTAAATTCCCATTTCGTCAGGGTGGAAGGATTCACCATCACTGCATCACCATTAAGCCCTCAAGATCGTGGTGAGTCCTCATCAGCCAGCCTGTCTGGATCTATTGTTTGGGTTACACAAACAGTCATTAATGTGTGTGTAGTCACATAAAGTTACCACATACTCAGATTACACAAAAGAGGCAACTCAACACTCGTAGATGTGCTGCCTCATCATATTCGGTTATGTTCGGACGCACACTCACAAACTCTCTACGTCACTATCTCACAGAGCACAGGTATTTAAAAGAAAAAAAAAGGTATAAAAACACTGGTATTTTCCACCACACTACAGTAATGAAAGTGACCCTGATGCAATGTGTAATTGTGTGTAGTGTCACATAATTAAAGCTTGCAGTGACGAGGGATTTGCGCAACAGTGTCATTGGGAAAGATAATGCAATTTTAATGAAGTAATGAGCTAATTGCCTTTAATAAATTGCTCATTGCTGAATCATTTATGGGCCTTGTAATCATTTGTGTGTCACAACTGTGTCAAAATACAGTGATATCAAACCTATAGCGTTATGGTGATATAACATGTAGAAACATCCTGTAAAACTATGATTATATAGATAAAGTTTATAACACATTTACTACTTCATACAGTTTATCCTAAGGGTTTATAAACAGCTGTCACATTAAAACCATCATGATTGAATTTTTATTGCTTCTGATTGTAGCACAGCTGCAGAATCTTTTATTTTTAATAGATGTTTATTTTGGAAAAAAAAAAAACAGAAACAGACATGCCGAGGGGATTTCATCATTCTTTGGAACTGAGACAGGAAGGGTGGATGCCAACGAGCTGGAGCAACATGTATGCAATTACATATGGCCCAACATCTCTTGTCCACCTACACATAATGTTACTGCAATATGACCCAAGGTGCTTTTGTGATGTGTTCATGAGCTTAGCGTCGAGATATGCTTCCCATTATGTACCGCAGATTCAGTGAGCGGTGCAGGAGACGTTTCTTCACTTTGATTAAATGAATGGATGATTGACAGAGTTAAATCAATACTGGTTGGTTATTACAAAGACAGTGTTTTTCACCTGGCTGATAAAAGTGGGACATTTCCATCACAGAGAGATTTTTAGATCAGGGGTAGTAAAAGCATCTATCATGATATAAGGGTTTTTATGTCACAATGTCTGTGTAATTCATTTTCACTAAAATCAGTTGAGGAAGTATTAATGGATAAAATAACCAGATATGAATCTGTGCTGTGCAAAAACACATCTAAAAAGATTAAGTGTGTACATTCATGCTAGCAGCTCTGAGGGTGAACTTAGGGACAACAGTGCTTTGTGCTAACACCAGCATGCTAACATGCTCACAGTGACATCATGCTGATGTTTAGCAGGTTTAATGCTTGTCATGTTTACCATCCTCGTTTAGCTTGTTATCATGCTAATGTTTGCTAAGTACCACTAAACAGTACAGCTGAGGCTGATGGGAATGAGAGGACACGATGACGATGCAAGATGAAAAAAATTAATCCAATAGTTTTTGGGATATTTCAATCTGGACCAAAGTGTTGGACAGACACACTGGTCATATAGTATTGCCATAAGGGAGTTGCTCTCACTGACTTGCAAAACTGCCCACAGTGACCTGCCCGATGACAAATTCATATCTCAAGGTGCATATCGTTATTTTGCCCAACCCTAATTTCACAGTGAATTTTTCTTCAGTTTGTAATCCAGGTGAGTTGCTAGTGACTGTACTATGTGTCTGTTTCCTCTCTGACAGGTGCTCTCTTACTCATAACTTTGATCGGGACCGGCAGTGGGGCTTCTGTGCGCCGGAGAAAACGCAACCAGATGGTTGGTTTTTACTGAAGTTCGTTCAGACACAGAAAATGTAGCATTTCACTATAAGAGATGCCGCGTTTTGCTCTTGTTCATCCTCTTATTGTGGTTTTTCTTCTTTGGTGTGTTTCAGTTTTCGTCCACACGTCTCGCAGAATCATGGATCCATGTCAGGTGAACCCGTGTCAGAATGGGGGCGTCTGCACGCTGATGCAACACAGACAAACATTTGAGTGCACCTGTCCCGAGGGCTTCTCTGGGAGACTTTGTGTGCAGAGTAGGTAGACTTGACCATTACTATTGTTTTATGAGTTAAAGGTATAACGCAATGTGTAATGTTTTTTTGTGGTTACCATTTCTGTTTTTACCATATATTCAGTCTCATATTCAGTATTGGCAACTAGTGTCACAAACTACACTCTCTGCTTGCTTGAGTTGAGTGTTTTCCCATCAATGTGCACAATAGGCTGCTTACTGTCAATCACCTGACAGCCAGAGAAGGAAACAGAAGTCTTTGCCAGGAAAAGATCCCTCAAAATATGTCAACACATTTTATCATCATTTTCATATTGTTTAAAGGAAACATGGCGCCAGGGTTAAGAGATAATCTACTTTAGAAATGACTCCACATGGTAGTTTGGCAAAGCATAATACCCATTTACTATTTTTTTCCAAATTTCATGGTCTTCATGAAACAGTCAATAAATGGTTATCATGATGATACCGAAACAACTAAATGCTTACTGAGTAAACCCAGTGGACTTATTTAGGCCGTGAAATCAGTTAAAAGCTCTGGAAAAAGCTTATAAATCGACCTGTGAGTGAGATTATTTTGTTGAAAAAGGTGGAAAGTAATATTTAAACGGTATCCGTTTTTGTATTCTTCTGTCTCTTATCTCTGTTGAAGAAATTTCCCCTTCAGTTCCAGAGAAGCCAAAGAAAAATGGAAAAACCTCTCGTGACTCATGTGCACATAGGTTCCAACCTTGCATGTGAAGTCATTTGTCTTACTCACTAACAAAAACAATAAAACGTAAACACAAGAAAAACACTTGTATCCACATGCATCCACTCTGAATGCATGTCACACAGCTCAGCTATCAGAGTTTGCTCTATACGGTCCACTAAGCTCTTCAATCACCTCTCACATTTCAAACCTATTGCCTTTTGTGTGTTGTGTCGGCTCTTCAGAGAAGTGCTATGAAACCATACACCTGCGCTATTATGACATCGGAGAGTCTTGGGGACGAATTCACCTCCGCAACGTGGAACAGTGCACATGTGTGGCAGGGGAAATCAAGTGTGAAAGAGTCCGCTACACAAGTAAGGCGTCAGCTTTTGTTCTTCTGCTCCAACTGTGTCTTGTTTTTGCTCTGTGAACTAAGAATGAGATAAATTCCCAGCAGACACTGCGCATTTTTTTTTAGTAGTTCATGTACATCTGATATATGAGAGCTTTTCCCCCCAAAAAACTTAAAAGATGGAGAAAAACTCAAGCTGCAAAAACTTCAGTTGGTTTTTTTGGTTTCACAACTTTTTCATGCCTCAGTATGTAGTGAGTAAAAAAAAAAAAAAAAGTATCAGATCTCCTCCCAGCCTGAAAAAAACCCTTTTTTCTCCCTTCAAAATCACCTCCTAGCAGAATATAAGAAGACAAGTCCTACCCTCTCTTTGATCACAGCTCCATAGTTACAAGAGTAACCTTGCCATGGATGAAAAGACAGATTATATGACTCACCGTGACTCAGGAATGGTGTTTTAGGACACACCCCATGGGTCCATGAGGTGCTTTCATTTTAACAGATTCTCTGGCATAAAGGAGCGAGCAGCAGTGAGGTCGTTTCATGCTCCCTCGACCGAAACTGCTTTTTGTCATGATGGTAGGGGTTAATCTTACACTGGTCATGGAAAAAAAAAAAAAAGGTTCCTTTTAGCTGAGTGCACCTGAAGCGGATGGTATTTTTTATCTTGTACTGAGATCAGTTTTATGTGTTGGCTTATTTGAACGAAGATGTCCTCAAGAGGATGAATTCACCTCCCAAAACACAGCGTTTACACACTGTGATCTTTAAATGGACCCAATGAAGACAGGGCATCACTGCATATTATACAGATGTTGCAGCAGATCTTAGGTGAATGTTTAGTGCCAAATACACTTTATGTACATTTATGTGCAGGGCTGGTTTGTGCTGCGCCTTTCATGCAACTGCAAGTTAAAGTGTATATTTCACTGGTGAGAATTATTCAGTCAAACCTGCATTCATTTATTTTTTGGCCACTTGGAGGCAGTGCAAAAAGCTGTATACACAAAACTGACATGTAAACACCTTATAAAGTTGTCATGGTAAACGTTTTAGTAAACAGTTGCCTATTTACATGTCCGTCAAACAGCATCATTATCATTCAAATTTTTTCTCATGCTTTTTTTTTTTTTTTGCCCTCATCAAAGTCCTGAGGGAAATATCTTCCTCTTTAGCTGCTAAATGCTCCACTGTGTTCACTGGCAAGTCGCTAACATTGTCTGTCTGCCATTTGGTGCCGCGCAGTAGGTTTATCAGAGCTTTTATGAAAGATAAAAAAAAAACTGCTGCCTGCTGTGATTGAAAACAGCGCTGATGTGAGGCCAGAAAACCCAAACAATGAGCTGAAAGATGCTAAAATCCTCTGCAGAGCTCAGGGGACCTGCAGAGTTGTTTGATAAATGTCTTTGGGTTTGTTGCTAGGAGCGACCCCTGTGACACCACACACTGGTTTTTTTTGGATCCATTGTTCGCATGAAAATATTGATTAATGCAGCTTTAAATTCAGCGAGTTAAAAAACATAATAATAATGATAATAGTAGTAATTTAATGAGAAGTTTTAAATACTAATGATAAAGAGATATTTTACATGCTAAAACAAGTGCAGGACACAAAGAAATATAGGGTTTATAGTGTTTAGACGTGACATTGTGTGTCTTGATGTGTCCAGTGTGCCGCAGGAACCCTTGTCACAACGAGGGAACATGTCGAAGGATCGTGACCACCGGCAAGGAGGTGTGCAACTGCAGGCGTGGCTACAGCGGACCGTACTGTAGCTTTGGTGAGTAGAGGAGACTCTGTGTGACACTGTTCCCCTCATTCAGTTAGAAATGCACAGTTTGCTCGAACTGAATATCATCAGTATAATCACATAATGGTTCTAGCTGGCAGAAAATAATAATAGGATAATAGGATTCACATTTTCCAACGGCTGCACAGTCTACATCATCAGAGCAGTTCCTATATTTATATGTTCCCCTTCTGTTTATTTGTCACATTTGCATGCTCATACAGTGCATGCCAGTTCATGCATGCGTGTGTGTGTGTGTGTGTGTGTGTGTGAAAACGGTTTGATTAATAGTAGCAGGTGGAGACATGAGCAAGCTGCCGAACTTGTCCCCGGTTGTTGTAACTGTTAATGCATGCAGAGAGGGTTTAGTAAGACTTGTTCTGACTGATTCCAGCGTGAAGGAAAGAGATCTGTCATCACCCAGATTCTCATCTGCATCCGCAAATGGACCGATTGCCTCCATATTGTTTACATACCTGTGTTATACTGTGGAATCGAGGCATTGAGATTGCTCTGCGCTTCCGTCTGTGGTTTGTGTGTATGCATGTGTGTGCAGAGCCGGAGACAGAGTGCTATAACAGCAGGGGCAAGCGTTACCGAGGGCTGGCGGACACCACGGTGTCTGGCGCCCGGTGTCTGCCGTGGAACTCAGACCTGCTGTATGACGAGCTCCATGTCGGCACGGTGGTTGCATCGCCCCTCAGGGGCCTCGGGGCGCATGCCTACTGCAGGTGTGTGTGTGCTGAGTCCTGCTAATTATCTGCTGCTGTAGATTTTTGGTTGACAAACTCACGGTTCACGATTATGTTTATGGCTTATCTGCAAAGCCAGATTTCTTCATACTTTTGCCCTAAAATCAATTTTAAAGCTGAAATATCCAACTTTTTTAACATGTGCTAACAAAAGTGTTTGCTAGTCCTAACCCCTTATCTGTGAAGTTCATGTGCCAACACTTGTCACTTATATGCATGAGCCCTCAAATGAAATCCACTCAGAGGCAACCAGCAACCTTAAACCCACCACAAGGATAAAGAAGCACGTAGTGAATCCAGCCTGTCTATGATTAAAAAAAAAAAAAAAAAACAGGTTTTATCTCTGGCACATTTGCTCCACTTCTATTCCTTACTGCTTTCATTTGTTGTTGTTGCTATGACTACCCAGCAGCCATATAGCATGCCCAGAGCAAATGATATATGCCCTAAAATGTCCCAAACATCAAAGGAAAGCCAATTTCAAGAAAACACTGGGCACAAACACACAGACTCAGACTGTGTGACTGGCTCAGACTCAGATGAATCATTTGTAATTATTGTTAGTTTATTGCTGGAAAAGTTGCATATTGCAGGTTTAATATCGACGAAACCTTCTTATAAGTGAAGGCAAAAAATCTTAAATCATTGATGTGTGAGTATGAGGCTCGGTGAGAGATCGAAGCCAGCGTCCCAGAGAGCCATGCAGCCACTGTGTTGTATTGAGTAATGCTTGGTGTTAAAAACAGCGATGCCACACCTACACACACTCTGTCCGCTGTGTTTGTGTGTGTTTGTGTGTGTGTGTGCGCAGAAACCCAGATGGGGACAAGATGCCGTGGTGCTACACACTAAATGACGATGCCATCTCCTGGGAGTACTGTGACGTCCCCTCCTGTGTGATGCCCGTGTGTGAGTAAACAGGGCACGGGAGTGGAGTCTCTTTTGTTGTCACTAATTATAGTTCGTTTCACCACTGACTGGGTGTGTTGATACTTTGATGCTTTGCCTTATGGTAAAGGCATCATATATCTGGTAGCTTGGCCAGGCATATTTCCAAGACAGCTTGATTTTGCGTTGATTCATTTATGAATTCTTGCCATCCCTGCATTTTTAATGCCAAATAAGGTGTATTTCCTCATGTACCTTATGAAGGATAGCATATTCATTTAGCTGTCCTTATTATACACCCCTCTTTGAATATTCATCTCATTATTATAAAGTATGAAAAATATGAAAGGGACTTTTAATGCTGCATCATCTGGTATTTTCATTGTCTCAACCTCATTAAATAAAAGAATACAGCGAATCTGCAGAGTCACGCTGCTCTGAAAGGCTGGATTCAGCCGAGTCGACTGGTTCAGTGGTGGAGGTTGTTTGTTTTTTTTTTGTTTTTTTTGTTTTTTTTCAACGTGGGCTAGATGAGATAGTGGGGGAAATAAGGCATGAGTCACAGTGAATCAACATGTCATGTCAGGTGGAGGAGCCAAATATTCATGTGGTGAGTGGGATTTGGCACAGTTGGCCGTTTGTCATGGTGCCAGGGGTATGCACAGAATCCACAAGCTTGTTCCATCTGCTTCACCCTCTTCAGCATATGATTTGCAGCATGGAGACGCACTGTTACCCTGACATTATCACCATACAGAAGAGCTTTATTGCTTCTAGCGGAGGGTGGGGGTCAGCCAAGACAGAAATATTGAAAATATTCAGGAGAAGTGTTTAGGAAGTGAGCTGCAAAATATTCCAGTTGTCAGACTTGTTTGTAGTGATCTCATCTGTTCTAGCTCTTGTTAGAAAATTGTAGTTTATAGTAGGCAGGAATAGTAGATTTCCTAATATATAATCATGCACTTGTTTCCTTATGCAGTTTCTTCTCGAAGGATTGTCCCATTTGAAGTCCTGCCCGCCATTAAAAAACCTAACCCCCGCAAGCCAGCAAAAAAGCCTGTGTGTGGGAAAAAGCACAAGAAGAGGTTGTCGATGGCTAGAGGGAGGATAATGGGTGGAAGCTCAGTTCTGCCAGGTACTCACCCCTGGATGGCAGCGATTTACAGTGAGCAGTCAGACTTCTGCGCCGGCACCCTCGTCTCCTCTTGCTGGGTCGTCTCTGCAGCACACTGCTTCTTCCGCAAGTATGTTATGGGTGTATTTCAGCCGCAATGGATGTTTTCGATTTATGTCACTGCAGAACCAGTAAAGGTTTTGCAGCCCCCGTGAGTCAATATACTGTACATAATGTCATTGTTTAAAAAAAAAAAAAAATGTGCCTCCAAAACTTGAGTGAGTGAAAAGACGTTTTGTAACCTTGGGAGCCCTTTTCAGTTTGTAAAAACCATCAACCTGCAGAAAACATTCTTTGTTCAGCGGGGGAGCATTATTCTCTCTGAGCTGTTTTCTGACCGGTGTTGAGCTGAAGAAGAAGCGACATTCAAAAGGCAAGTCATTTAAAGACTTTGACCCCTCAGCTTCACAGCCTTATGAACAGACTATATTTAGAGCAGCATCCAGTTCGAGGAAAACCTAAAAACATCACATGCACAGATGCTGTTTACGTGCAGATGCATGCATTTGCTCCTGATGTCAACAAACAGGCCTCAGGTATCAAGTCCGAAGATCTTTTGTTAAAGCATGAAATCATTAAATCGGACAGCAGTTGCAGAGTGCAAAAAGCCATTTTATCTTCGGAAGTCTGCAGGATATCTGCAAGGCTTACTTTTAAATTTACATCCGCTGCTCAACTTTTCTAACCAG
This sequence comes from Seriola aureovittata, assembly GCF_021018895.1. NCBI lineage: Eukaryota > Metazoa > Chordata > Actinopteri > Carangiformes > Carangidae > Seriola > Seriola aureovittata. Next base: position 10,528,981 of record NC_079386.1, read on the forward strand.
CTGCACTTTGTTTGAAGCAGAACAGGAGTCTACAATGTTCATTACACACCACAGTACAAAATCCTTTTGGGAGTATAAATGTACTGGATACATTTCATGGCAGTCTACCTGTTCAGATTTAGTATTTCTTGTGCAAATGCGGAATAGACTGATGGTAGTGGTAAAAGAGAGCTCAGGGCATCTCAGGATTCACTGTCTGGAGACAAACATTTCAAGGAAATCCAACCAGCAGTTGTGGCGATAACTTGGCTCTGGACTTTAGTGTTGGACAGACAGGCAGTGTTATGAGTGCATAATTTCTGTGCCATTAATAAAAATGTCTTCTCACAGCCCACTGAAGTCTCAGATTCGTGTGGTGCTCGGCCAGCAGAGGTTTAACGTAACCGATCCCAACACCAGGACGTTCGGAGTGGAGAAGTACATCTTTCCAAAACAGTTCTCGGTGTTTAATCCAACACTACATGACATTGGTAATCATTAATTGCACACCGCACACACACACACACACACACACACACACACACACACACACACACACACACACACACACATACCAGTGACTCACATAAACTATAGGACCTCCTGTCCCCATTCAGAAACACAAACTCATTTAAGATCCAAGTCTGCTTGCACAGCTGTGCGTCACTGAACAGCTGTGTCCCTGCGCTCCCCCGCATGAACGCACACACACACACACACACACACACACACACACACACACACACACACACACACACACACACACACTGACAGTTGGGTGTGGCAGTTTCACTGAGCAGCGGAGTCTCCAAGTCTACCACTTGCTTCATCACTTTAACTTTTCAATGTCTCTTTGCCTGTTTCATAACGTTACATCTCTGCTTGGCAGTTCTGATCAAACTGAAGAAGCAGGACGGACGCTGTGTGAGGAGAACCCCGTTCATCCAACCCATCTGTCTCCCAGACAAAAGCATGACGTTCCCCGATGACTACTGTTGTACTATCAGCGGCTGGGGACACACTCATGAGAGTGAGTGATGAAGACATCGTGGCAGTGCTGCCTCACTCGTGCTTTAGTTTCATTCTGACAGAATTTTTGTCTTCACATAATATAACATAACTTTTTTGGGGGGGGGGGGGGTTTGGAGTTTTTTTAGCAACCATGCATTCTATTTTTTAGAGCCTCATGTTGGGAAACATCATGGAAACACATTGTTTAATGGGTTTACTGGGTAATTTCCCAGTAAGTCTCTTGGAAAGAGCGACTCATTTTACTACTAAATTACAGGGGAGTTATTTTAGTTAGAACTTAGTTGTGTGGAATTCATACTCATTTGTTGATTTTTCACTTTATGGCCCTGCGCACCCACACAGGTGTTTTCAATTATTCTGACTAATTAGACCTCTGTTCTGGTGAGTGGAGCTGTCCCTACACGATCTAAAACAATTTAGAGCACATAAGCTCAATCACAAATCATTGCACGTTATAGTTTATAAAGTATAGTAGCTTTAATGTGAATAGGCCGATGCTGGAGTCTAACCAGTAAAGCAATATAGCTACATTTTAAGGTGTTATTAACTGTACTGCATTACATAAAAGCATACGGACCATCTCACAGACTGGAGTTAATGGATTTTTCACAGAGAAAACTACTGGTCTCACTTCCTCCACACTGTCAGTATGGCTGTTAGTGAGCACCTCCCAGTGACTACTGGGGGAAGCTAGCCTGAGTTAGCTGAAATCAGCTATTGTTGCAGCCTAAATGTCGCAAACGTGACTCACATTCTGGTAGTGGCAGGAGCTACACTGGAGAATGATATGTAAATGACGGTGTAAATTGTTGACAACAAAGCTGACAGGAGAGTGGGGGAGATGTCAAATCAATCCCAGTCTATCCACACCTACACAGCACTGAGACGAGTCTAATGAGGCAACCTAAGTGAAACCACCTGTGTGGGTGGACCACGGATGTGTTGGGGCCTTTAATTCAACTTGTAGATGCTATCCAAACAACAACATTTACACTTTCTTTTTGGTGTTATTTGTGCTTTATTTGACAGAGGCAAACGCGTACTCCAGTCTACAGGAGGCTGGAGTGAGACTGATTTCTCATGACACTTGTAGGAAGCCTGAAGTCTACGGCAACCATGTCACTGCCGACATGATTTGTGCAGGGCTCAACGGCTGTGTCGACGCATGCCAGGTAGGAAAGCATTTCAAGATGGAGTGTGATTATTGAATCTAACACTGCCGAGGTTGCTTATGTCCCAGCATAGAATATAATTTAAAATCGGCTCAGCTATGGAACAGTTACACACCTGTAAATATTCAGTTTAAACTAATCTTTACTTAATGGTCTAACAACTTAGATTTACTTTAATGTTGCTTAAATATAAAGTAGGCTGAGTTGAACTTACAAAGAGCTATTGTAACCTGCTCCTTGTTTTAACTTTTATTACTCGGAGGAGTATTGGAAAGTACAATTGATCATGAAATATTCCTGGCAAAATGTGCTCCTGGAGCCTCCCCTCAGCTCTGCAAGGGTCGATATCAGAAAGTTGTCTTGAGGTATCGGGGTAATGAAACAGCACTTCAGATTCCCCTGAGTGAGCAGCTGGGGGAAGTTAGCGAGGGGCTGAAATCTGTCCACAGTGCCAAACTACCCACTCAACCTGCTGTGTAAAATATTTAAGCTCCTTCTTCCTAAATTAAATGTCACAGTTGTTAACTGTTTACCTCATGAGCAGAGTGCAATTTTCAGTCATATATTAGGTTGAAGTGAGTGACTCAGCTGTTTGTGTGCCACCGCTTTGATCTATCCATGTATGTTTATATGTGTGCGGACTGTATGTACTTATGTGTGTGTTTTCCCCAGGGTGACTCCGGGGGCCCTCTGGCCTGTGCTAGGAATGATGTCAGCTTCCTGTATGGGATCATCAGCTGGGGAGAGGGCTGCGGCCGCTCTGGAAAGCCTGGTGTTTACACTAAAGTAGTGAACTATATCGACTGGATCAATTCAGTGATCAGACGTAAACCCAAGGCTTCATGAATGGAAATGACCTGGACATTGGCTTTAATATGAAATATTGTACTGTATTATATTATATGTTTTTTTATTGTAATACTTGTGGAAGTATATAGATTATCTTTTTTAACTGTGAAACTTTTCGTAACTGAATAAACCTTTATTGACTTGATAAAGCTTTGGGTGTCTATTTAAAGATTACTGTCTTAGGCAGGTAAAGTACTTTGAGAGACCAAACTTTATTTTGGATATAAAAGAGGAACATGTATTTTTACTGCTTTCACACTCATACAAGTGTTAATTATTTACTCTCATTTGATTTCTTTTACATAATTTTTTTCCTTCAGTTTCCTGCTGCCAGTTACAAATACACTGAAAAAAATCAAAGAGAAACACAAACTTAAAATGAATAATAAAGTTGAAAAAGAATGATATAGTAATGAATGCTCGTAGGTGTTTGATAAGGACATTTTTGGCAGGAAAGTAGTTAGAGAGTGGAGCATGGGTTGATTCTTATTGCATTAACATGGTCATTATAGGGTTCTTTATATTATAAACTTTTGGAGACTTAGTGCATGTTATGAGCTCCATTTCTCAAATTTCTATGTTTTATGGAAATTATAGATCACGTTATATACAGTTTTTTGTCTTTTCCTCTTTTTATGTGCAAGTATAAAATGGTCTTCAAGAAATGTGTTATTTGTGGAATGAGAATCATTTGATTGTTTCTTCCAGTAGTTTTCTCTACTGCAGCAGGTGGTGCGAAGCAGCCCAGGTGGCAGCAGCATGGTCTGCTGACTGGTGCGCGCACGCGCACACACGCACGCAGACAGAGAGACAGACAGACTCTGGTCATGCCATTTTCCATGTGCCTTGCTGGGGGCGAGTTTGAGCCCCACAAGCAGAGAGAGAGCAGCTATTTTGAAAGTGACCCCTCATTCAGGCAGCGACTCTGCAGCTGTCAGGAACTATGACTGAAGATGACGGATTCTGTTGTCGTGGAGGGATATGCCAGACTCAGAGATGGAAAAAAGGTGTTTAGCTTGACTAAATTTGCTGACGGACATGGCAGAAGTACTTCGGCGCACTTGTATCTGTGCTTAAAAAGTTTGTTTTGCTCTCTTACAGTGGAAAACTAGGTGGCTCGTCCTTCGCAAGCCGTCGCCTGTAGCAGGTAAAAAAAAAAATCGATGTTTACCGGTCAGTCTGACACATTTCACATTAGTTTCTAACTAAGCTACTATTAACCTCACGTTAAAATGTCGCGCGGTGTGTAGGTAGATTAATGATTACGCACTTCAGCTGCGCCACAATGATAAGTTGAACATATCAGGTGCTGCCCTGCGTGTGTTTTCATGGACCTCCCTGGTTTGTGTTGATACAGAACACGGGCCTGGTCTGTGTGTCGGGGAGACTTAGCGCTTGTGAAGTAATATTCACAAACCTGAGGGTGTCTATGAGCCTGGGACAAAACTTCAAGCTTTTGAATGTGTAGGAAAGACATGAAATGTAATGTCCATCCAGCGAGGTAACACAAAGACATAGAAAATAAGAGCTGAATGTCTGACTGCAGTTTCCTTGGCAGCATGTGCAGGTAAATTAAAGAAAGTGATTTTTTAGTGCAAAGTTTGGCCTTGATTTGGGTTGTAAAGGCAGGACCACAATTCATACTGGCATCTTAAATGTGTGTTCATTTGTGTCACAGTGTGGGAACTCGAAGTTTAACAGTATTCATTCAGCTTTGAATCTGTGCTCAGATGTTCCTCAGAGGCAGTTTTTTCTTTGTGCAGCCTCACTGATGATATTTTTTTTCAATGTGTACAAGGATTCATGCAGGCCAGTTTTTAAATGAGCCTCATTTCACACGCTTATAAAATCTTACTGACCCTAATTTGACCCCATCGTCAAAGTTAATGTGCTAAAGACTGATAGTCTGAACCTCACTGTATTTTTAGATGCATCATGAATGTGCACTTAGTGAATCTGGACTTGCTATTTAGTCACATTTACTGAGGAGGCTTCAGGTTGCCTGAAGTAGAGTTTCAGGTTATCTAAACCCTTGAATTTATCAATTACCCCTGGCCTGTGTATTTTTTTTAATGAATAAGCAACTGGGCTTCAACAGTGTGATGAAGTGTATTGCATTGCACTGCGCCACAGAAAAGTTTCTTTGGATATCTGGTGCTGGACGGCTTAACATGCTCCACAGGTTAGACTGAGGTTGAGGGCTGCTCCTCCTCAGATCTTTGATGTCAGTGTTATCACAGCTGCCTGTTCTCAGCCCTCAGTTATGTGTGTTAAGAGGTGTGTTCGTGTGAAGGAGAGTGATGCACAGACACAGACACACACACCCACACCGACACACACAGCCTTGTTTTGTCAGTTGACACTAATTGTTTGAAGGTGCCAAAAGACTAGAGGACACTGCAGCACCTACTGTGTGTCAGAACACATCTTATTAGTATTTGACATGGACTTAGGGAATTAATTATGGACTCCAGCTTTCTAGTTATTCTTAGGGAAGAGTTGTAAGTTTAAAGTTGTACAAAACTGTGATGTTAAATGCAGTCAAGTAATCTCTATCTTAAACTGCCTTTGTCATGTCTCACATTAACTCTGACTCCTCCAGACTGCCTCGTGCTGCTGGTTTTTAAAGACAAGTCCGAGAAAGCACAGGGCAACAAGGAGAGAGCCAGTGTCACCTTGGAGGAGATCTGCGGCCTGGAAGCGGGACAGTGGTATGAAGGTGTGGCTTTTACTCTGGTCATCCTCTGCCTGAACCAGACTGTGCTACTGGGTTTCGACAGCAGGGAGGCTCTGCAGGCGTGGGACGCCCGCCTACGATACAGCCTCGGGGAGGGTGAGAAAATCTGTTGTTGCTTTTACTCCAGTGTTTTGTTCCTTGGTTGTATCACAAAATAGCATCATATTTGACCTCACTGTGCTGTAGTTTAAGCAATTCTCAACAACCAGATGAGTTCATCCATCATACTGGCAGGTTTCAGTGTTTTGAAATTCACCGCAGTCAAAGAAAAGTGCCCTGTCATTTGCCAAACCTGTGAAAACCACAAGCGAAAGTTTGCATCTTTGAAAGGAAAGAGATCCAAAGTTCACAAGTACAAGGGGTAACAAGTAAGCGTCACTGCGCACAGCCTGTATAAGAATGTTTTCAAATGCAGTTTAAAATGAGCTACATTACTGGTGTACCTAATGTCTTTAGGCGGTTAATCGAATTTCGACAAATTTGGAAAAAGAATTGGATTAAATTAAAAGAGCGCCAGTCAAGCTGCAAATGATTAAAAATGGTGTAGAAATTGGTGGAAATGTGGCTTTTATGTTTGTTTCATGTAACGAATTTAAGGAACATAAGTCTTATTATCACTCCATACAAATCTGATGTTTTCATCTTTCAGTCTCATCATGCTTCGTGTACCTTTATGATTTGTTCGCTAAGTCTGTTTCCTTTGCAATTTGGTGCATTTTGCTTTTATCGAATCATCGACTTCTCCATCTCAGCCAAGGGTGAAAACATTTTTCATGCGTTTCCAATTTGAAAATGCGCACTAATAAAACCCACCTTTAATATATTCTGCAGCCTCTTGGCCACAGCAGCAAGACTGTGTCACCATATTGTCAGTGGGCTCTGCTCAATTGACCTCAACAGTCCTGTCATGCACCCAAGAGCTTGATTTATGAAAGCCTTAAAGGTGATCAGCAGAATCTTGAATGTGCTTATACACTTATCCTGCAGAAAGTGAAATTAAGGTAAGACATGGGATTAAGATGCTGCAGCACTTTGGAGAAGCATCAGTTTCTTCACTGATGATTTATTGAAGTGAGAGAACAACATTGTAGAGAAGTCCAGTCACGATGAAACAAAGGCATGAATAATTTACTGTAAGTGAAGGTGTGATAGACAAGGGGATAATTCAGAATTATTTTGAAGTCAGAAAAACAAGAGCAAGACAGTGGCTTGATATGTTGTTTAAAACTCGTACACTGATCAAAAGTAACTGCTAGGTTTCATAATGACAGAGAGCTGCATCTGCAACCAATTATTAATCAATGTTTATGTTTTTTGACTCAGCAAGATGCAGTTAGATGTTGACGTAGTTGTTTGTTTTGAGGTTATGAATGATTCTGCAGTGTTGTCGGCTTTGCAGATGCAGGCTGTGCTCAGTGCATCAGTGAGTCGACAGAAGTTCTTCTTCTGTTCGGTTTGATAGCGCCGTGCGATCAAATTGAAAATTTACAATATTGATATATTAGACATTCGGGTCACCAACTGTCCATGTGTCATCATCCTGTCACATTGTTCTGCTTCGTCTTTCTACCCAAAACAAATTTCTGACTTATTTCTGAGAAATAAGTCTTAATTTGTAGCCAAGTGCAGACACTCATTGACATGTATATAGTCTACTGTGAGGATCTATTACATGAGTTATATAATTTATAAACAAATGGGGGCTAATAATAGTGCTGGACTGTTCAGCTGGTGGCAGGAGTTCAGCTGAATTTTAAAGCAGACACTAATGACGTGTTACAAGACCTGATTGTGTGGAAGAGAACATCGTGCTTAATTTGGCATTTGTTTATGTTAAAATATCCGTGTGTGCCTGTTTTTATAGATGCACCTGTGCCTGTTCAGGCTTGCATGTGTGTTGAGAGTTAGATAAAAGTGTGTGTTGTCAGTGTGTTTGTGTGTGGGTGGCCTGCTGCTTAATGCCACATGTGAGTGGAGTGTGTCCAAACCAGCAGAAATGTCACCTGCCAGCCTGTGCGCAGAGCTTTTGTTGCCGTCTGTGACACCATATGAATCTTTCTTAACCTGAGTGATGACGTGACGCAGCTGGCCGACATTTCCTCATCATCGCCTCCATCAATCTCACCTGGCCAAGTTTGCTCAGCGCAGTAAAAAGTCTTTTAACTGAGTGCTGCTGGGGAACTCCACATATACTTTGAATGAAATTCCACAATCACACAGACGGAAACAAAGCACTAAAGCTTTGTCAAACTTTGTTATACTTAAGTCTAAATTCATATCCAATTAGCAACCATACACAGATGTTTATGACAGGCTTTGATTGCGCTGGGCTTTAGATCTGAGCCTGTTGTGTTCATCGCTCGGCTTGCTGATTTCATCGTTTGTCTGCAGCTGTTTCTTCTTTTATGCTGAATGAAATTGAATCCATGCTGAAATAAGAGTTTTCTACAGCCTGCAAAGTGTTACTCAAGTTATTTTCAACCTGATTCTGACCGACATCAGTATAATGATGCTCACTCCAGTGCTGGGGTGACATTTTGAAAAAAAAAAGCAGTTATTTGTTTTCTCACTAAGCTTTGGATGACAACAACCACAAGTTGGTTAGCTTAGCATTAAGACTGGAAACACAGATAAAAAGATAGCCTGGCTCTGTCCAGATGTCACAATATCTGCCTACCAGCGCTTCTAAAGCTCACTGAATTACATGTGGTATCATATTTGTTTAATCTGTGCAAGTACCAGTGTAAAAGGAACTTGTTTTGTTGACAGGCAACCATTGGACAGAGCCAGGCTAGCTGTTTTTCCCTGTTTCCAGTGTTTATGTTAAGTTAAGCTAAGCAGATGCTGGCTCTAGCTTCATGTTTACTGAACACACATGGAAGTGGTATCAATCTTCTCATCTAACTCCTGGCATGAAATCAAACAAACATCCCATTTGTCATAGCATCCCCAAAAAGGTAGCTCACTGATCTTTCTGTGTATGCATGTATATATTTGTATTCATGTGGATATGTGTACAAATACAAATAAAGATACATGGTTGTCCGTGTATGTATGTTTCCCATATGAAATGTGTATGTTGTGAAAACCAGTTTCTAAGTCATGAGTTTTTCTTGCTACATTGTCCATTTCTGTATTTTTCTTTCCTGCACACCTCATTACAGTGAATGTCAATTGTTAAAAAAAAACTTTAGGTTCTTGTTGTGCTTATTGAGCCTCATCCATTAAGATGCCAGTCCCTCAACTGAAGCAGTTGTATTGAATTGTCGGATTATACTTGAAGTTCTAAGAGTTAGTCTTTTCTTTAGAGCTTTACCAGTTTCTCTGTTTGACCAGTTCACAGATTCAGTGTTGCAGTCTTACCAGGGACCAAGTTGGAGAGCGGACCTGCGGCTCTCCATTTGTGCAACAACTTACTCGCTCTGTCGCGGGACGTCCCTCCTGTTATCATCGGCCACTGGAACCTTCCAGACCTGCGCAGATATGGACCTGTACCCAATGGATTTGTGTTTGAAGGAGGAACAAGATGTGGTTACTGTAAGTTCATTGCTCTTTATATTGTTTTTCTTTATCTTACATCTGGATGTGTTAGTTTGGGTTAACTGGCCATTTAGCTAATGTGTGGCTCCATAAAATTATATTTTGTGTTTGGCAGATGGTTCTTCAAAGCATCGAGATAATTGGTTGTAAGGCTGAAACAGCACAGTTGTGTTTGGGAAACATGAGGGGAACTAAAGGAACTGTAAAACATTTTTTAAGATTAAGGAGCAATATACATTTAGTACATGGACAGGGAAATGTATAATATCAAGGCTGAAATGAAAAGTGAGAGAGCACAAAAATTTATTCCATACACAGTGCAAATGAAACGAATAAAATTTGATGTTAAGAAAAGGCAAACAGCGTCTCAGTACAACCACATTAATCACTGTCTTCATCTTCTCATGGCAATAATGTCTCTGGAGTGAAACCGGGTCACATCATGAGAGGCTAATAGCTCATTAAATCATGTTATGAGCCGTGTTTTCCTTATGTCTATCTCAAACAGAGCAATTAATCACTGGCTGTGATTTGAGATGATTCATTTCTACCTTTCACTCAACAGTGTCTGTGGAGAGAGCCTCCTTCCTAGTACAATGACTGTCCCAGTACAATAATGTCATGTGCAACTGTGAATTAAAAACATGTTTTACAGCGAGTCAGAGGAGGGCGAGGGATTCTGTCTTCGAAGTTTGAGTCTTTATTATTGGTAATTAGGCTGTTCTGTCTTCATTTTGCTAATGTGGTTTGTAAAAAATATATAAAACTTTTTTTTCCTTGTGGCTGCAACAGTAAATAGTCTGCAGAAACAATCTTTTGGTCCAGCAGCCCAGAGAAAATTGATCATTCCGGCTGCAGCTCATTTTCCTTCAAGGCCTGTTTTTAAGTTGTCTGGATGAAACTGCAGTGCAGTAATAACTGGAGGGTTTTGATCACGCCGTTGTTGTCTGTAATGTATTGGCGATGAATAATTGATCAAGTGTGGACAAATGAATGTGATTCATGAAGGGACCAACTAAGAACACAAAGCTATTCAGGAGGCTCTGTCACATTCTGGATACATGTTTGTGGGATTATATTTATAATAGTCATAGTTTAAATCCTTTGGTGCGCCTTTAGAGAAGCTGTTAACCATAATAAATGTAGCTCCTTTTTTGATTTTAGTTCATTCCTCAGTGTATTTGATGGATTTAAATCATCATGCCGTCCCGGATGTTTTGGGGCTGATTCCTTCATGCAACGCTTCCCACTTCCAACTGGCATCTCTCAGCAAGGAAAACATCAGTGTCAGCGTTAGGATTAGTGGGTTGAACTGAGTCACTGGATGCGTTTCCCTCTCTATCTGCTCATACATCTGGCCTCCCTCAGGCGGACACTTTAAGAAAGATGCTCAATGGAGTTTTATGACACAAAGAGAAAAGAGCCTTCACATGTGTTTTATCGCTGCCAGAAGGGTGAGATGTGCAGATGTCGTCTTGAGCGGATTGTAGGATCTTCAATAGGTTCTTGTTTAACTGCCTCGTATCTGAAAAGCGTTTGATTGTAACGTTTATAGGGCAGCTAATGGCCTGTAACTTACTCCTTCTGCTCCAGCTGTTGTTTAATTTTGTTGAGCCGGAATACTGGTTATCAGTTTTTCACATTAGTCTTCAATTCAGAGTTGAGGAAGTGTTTGGTGGCTAATGGAAGAGCCATTTGGAGTTTCCTGCTTTCATTTCCCAGCTTTGACTTGCTTCACCATATGGCCAAAAGTATCTGGAGCCCCAGTAACTTTTGTCCGGGGCTGTTTTTCATGGTTCCACTTAGTTTCAATGAGGGGGAGATCTTCAATGCTACAGTCTACAATGATATTTTAAACGAGTGTCTCCCAAACTTTTTTTTGTTCAAAATTATCAGATGAGTGGAGACTGTCATAGCAACATATTAATGTCCATGGTAATGGAAAAATGAGATTCAAAAGTCACATATGGATGTGGTATTTGGCCGTCCACATACTTTCGGCCATGTGTAGTGTGAGTGCAAATATTACTTATAAAATTTGAATAGTGGGCTGTTACTGTTGATATGATTTTTGTGGCCTAGTATTGTAGAGAATATGATGCAAAAGGCAGTAAAGTTTTTCACCTGTTCTCATTTGTTGGTCGTCTTTTGTCCTCTGACTTGGTAAAAAAGTAAAACAGCTGCTTCATGGCAAAAAGAAACCTGCTGGAGGAAATAATTCAGTCTGTGCAGGATCATCCCTGCTACGCCCAAAATTCACCATCATGTCACTGCACAGATGCTGTTTTTGAGGAATATGAGTTATTTCTAAGCTCAGATATAACACTCATAAGCTGTGTGTGTGTGTGTCGCTGCGATAAGGTAAACCACAGCTGGGAATAGGCACGAAACCATTAAAGAGATGAGTGTATGTCAACACCTGGAGGGGGCCGACACCGACTCGAAGGGAACACCAGAGACATCAGAGCGTTTCGGACACGCGATGGAAACATGACACTTGAGAATGCGATTTGTGATTTATTTAGCTCCATTAACTCTTCAGCAGTGACACTCACGTAATGTGAAGAAGGTCAGACATCACTGTTAGTTTCATATAAAAAAAAAAAGGCAAATTTGAAAAGAAATCAGTGAATGCTAAGGTGCATCCAAATGTTTGTGTGTTGAAGGGCGTGCATTCCTGCGACATGTAATCTCCCAGCACAGTTTATCCAAAGCAGAGGGAGAGGTGGTGTAACGATGTTGGACTGTCCGACCTTTTGTCCACGTTCTGCTTGATAGTTCACCTCAGTGTTTATAGTTTTTCAGCAGGAAATGCTGGATTTTATGTGTATATGATGTGTACGTACGTTTCTATAAAACTAGATGGATTAGATAAATCGCTTAGTCAATCAATAGAAAATGAAAACCATTGTGATAATCAGTTTAGTAGTTTTTAAGCAAAAATAGCAAACATTTGATGCTTTCATGTTCTCAGTTGTAGCCCTGTATAAAACACTTGATATTGGTGCTAAATTGATCAGACAGATGGACAAATGATTGACAGAAAAATGATCAACAAGTTGAAAAAAATCATGAAGCAGATGCTTTAATAATCCCGATAAAACAAAGACAACATAGTTAGGAAAAAGGAATAATAAAAAGATACATAACTAAAATTTTAACGAGAAACTGAACGAACTCTACAAAACTAGAATATAAGACTAGATCATTGATTAACCATTCAAGTGAAAATGCCAAACATTTCCTAGTCTAAAGATCTGACACTAGGCAGAATGCAGTTGTTTACAGGTCCCACAACAGTTTTCAACTACGTCCTCAGTTTCACACATGAACCATACGCCGTCCAGCCATATACTAGGTTTTTTTAATTGTGACAAAGCCACAGAGAATTATCACCCCATTGTCCCTCTGCTCTACAGGGGTTTTTAGTGGGTTTTTTCCTGCTCATTGTTTTGGGTTTCGGGCCCTCACCATTTGTGTTTCGGTTCACTCCCATTGACTCATTCATCATCCTTGTTTGCAGTCACAACAGGCAGCTGTCTTACGTGCTGAAGCTTTAAAAAACCTGCTGCACGCTCCCTGTCCAGCCTAAATGGCCGACAAAGTTAGTGACTACCTGGTGAAAATATCATTTAGCAGCTCTGAGAGAAGCTGCCACTGGTTTAATAGACGTCTCTGAGCTTGATTTAAAAAGTGTTGCTACTTTGTACGGATGCTGTGTTTTTATCACTTTTTAGAGCAGAGACTAGAAGGGGCCACTTGAATTGTTTTTGTTTCTACACAGAATCTTCTTCATGTTGTAAACTCGACAAGCTCTGCCACCTATTCTTTGTTGTTTTATACTGTAGCCATTGGCAGTACACCTACTGTTCACTCACCTGCTATCAAAAGCTCAATGTGTGTAGATGTGTATCCTCACAAAAAGAAAAGGTATGAAGTTAGAGCATCTGATTCTGACCTGAGTTGTTCTTGTGCCACAGATACATCTCTGATCTTAATAAGATCCATATCATAAGAATGCTAAGCAGGCAATACATCTTCCGTTTCAACTGGTGCAGACACCTGCACAGACTGTGCTTGCTGACCTTTGAACCCCCTCACGGCCAGGGGGGTGTTGGGAATGTGATTGAGACCAGCCTTGACATGGGTGGTCTCAGGAACAAGGCGACACAACGACCCTTTATTGGTGACACCTTGTAATTGACAGCCAGTTGCATTGTCAGAGGGGGAGGTCAAGAGACCTCTGGAGAGCATGACCTCTGACCTCTGCATCATTATATCCTCCTTGATGACAGTCTACATCAATACGATAGATGAAATAGGAGCCATAAAAAGGAAATTAGATTGTTTTAGACTTTATGAAATGTCTAACAGCAACCATGACCAGGGCAGGATATCGAACATCATTATAAATGACAAAGTTAGCAATAAATGCTGTTTTGCCATTTTTAGACTGTATTTTATTTAGGCACAGTTTTCGTTGGCTTCTTTAGTTAAATTAAAAAAAGTATTGGTTTGGAAGCAATGATTAGTTGATAGACAGAAAATTACTTGGGCTTTAGAAATTGCACTGAACATTTTTCACAATTTTTAGTCATTTAAAGAGCAAACAAAGAATGATGAAAATAATCTTTTATTGAAGCCCTACCAGATATCATCTATATCGACACTATTATTGAAGAACTTGAAATGATATCTAGCAAATCTTGTGATAACTTGAATAAAATTTTTACCAATTACAGTCTATTTGGCCTGGCAGTTTACATTTCAGTGCTGCAAAAAGTAACATGACACTAATACAGTCTGCTTTCTACAGGGGCCGGTGTTTTTCTGCTCGCATCTGCTGAGAGCGAGCAGATCAGCTTTCTATTCGACTGCATCGTCAGAGGCATCTCCCCCACCAGAGGCCCCTTTGGACTGCGGCCAGTTTTGCCAGGTCAGTACCAGAGGTGTTTAATGCTGCTTAGCTGGAAAGGACTGGAAAACCAACTGCGTGTCAGAGATCTACGCAGACAGGGAGAGTTTAGTTGTAAGAGCTATTATTCAGAGAGAGAAGGTGGAACTCCAGGTGATGCTTATTTGGATAATGAGTAGCTGCACTGTTGCCAAGGAATATGAGCAAACACTTAAGTCAACACTTGCCATGATAATTGTAGCAAACCCTGCATGGCTGCCCTCCTGTGCTTCCAGGGATTTATCTTAGCTGTGAGGTGCGCTGCCTTCCTGGAATCCAGCCATTTTTGGCAGAATGAGTCAGAGGATTGCTCTGTGGATGGATATGCTTTGATGTGTCTAAATTATGACTGACAGCTGTTTTTGTTTTTTTTTTATGTAATTGGGTAATCCTCTGAAGCAATCTATAATTTTAACCCCTGATTTAAGTGTACTGTGGTGAATGTAAAGCTTAGGGTCACCTTAAACATCAGTAAGAGGATAACTACTGTACTCGCTGTACTGCTGTGATTATGGCATTATTCGGTTGTCGCCTATGTATAGTTCAGTGTGTCGTGCTACTGCTGGAGAGCTGGAGGATGGGCCGCGTTCCAAATTTTCTTTACTATTGATACAGCAGGGTCGTCTGGCAGGATTTCAATTTGTCAAAAAGGACAAGTACAGTAGTTCAGTTATAGAGCTAATATGTGAACATCATGATCTCCATTTGCTAATATTTGAAAACCAAAGGGCTGTAAGTTTTCCAGAATCAATAGGGTAGAATATTTTAATGAGTGAGTCTGTAACAATAATAGTGAGGTTTATTTGTATGACGAGCACCAAGCTCTGGCCTGTCCACCCTCAGCTTTTCTGCTCTCCTGTTCTGCTGCCACCAGTTGTGGAAACTTGACAGAATCTGGTTATTTTCTTGGCAAAAAAAAAAAAAAAGGTTTTACTTTTCAGTGCACAACTTGCTTTAAAAGTTGTAGTTTATAATAATTTCTCAATGCCAAACTCTTTCCTGCTCCAGCTTCTCAATTGTGAGGATGTTCTGCTTTTCTTTATTGTTTGTGATAGAAAACAGGATAAAAACGGAACATTGTGACATTGACATTCTCAATATACTTAGACAATTATAGACCCAAGAAAATGTCAATGTCAGCTCTAGGAAATTGGAAATTGTTTTCTGACAGTTCATGTACTACATAATTAATTAAGAAAAACAATCAGCAAAGGAATTAATAAATATCAATCAAATACTCTTAACTCTTAAATTTAAAGCTGCTCTAATCATTATTTTTATATTACAAAACAAATGAGTAGGTGTTGTATCATAGGTATCGAACATAGTGACGAACCTTCAGAGAATTAGCTCCCGGCTCTGCAGCTCCCTTCAGTGCTGCAAGGTTTTTAGCATCTTTCAGCTCTTTGTTTTGGTTTTATCAGCTGTAACTTAAATGTCTTGGCTAAAAAGCGAGATACAACAGATGGACACAAACACAATCCTAAATGAAAGCTAATGTTGTTGCTAAAAAAAGGCAACAGTTTGCTAATATATTAGTCAAAACAACTTTCTAAGTTGATAATATGTCAATGTGGTTTGCTCCCACTGTTCCCTAAGGGGTAAAAAAATCAGTTATTGCATCTTTAAACTTCAAACGAACTATAAATTGTATCTTGGCATTTGAAAAAAGGAACAGAGGAACAATATGAGTCGTTATGCAATATGAGCCCATCCCATGTACCTGTGTCTTCAAACTCTGGAATGATTTCAGATACAAAGAATTGTTCAAGAAAAACACTCTAATCCCTGTATCTTCTCCCATTCCTGTATCTGATATTATGATAAAACATTTGGGTGCTACATCTAATATTACTAAAGCCATTAAACATTATCTGCTCTCCCGCTGTCTACTTTAACACCTCTGATTTTCCACACGAGCAGTTTCAAACATTTTTCTCACCCAGTCTGCAACTTAACAGAAAATGTGAGGCGGGCAGCTGTGGGGGGTTCGTACATATTCTGGTTTTCACACATCTTGCCGCCTTGACCGCAGGTTGAGCTCATACTCCTATTATTGTTGCACGTAGTAGAATAAATAGCAGGGAGGATGTTGCATGGAGAGTGAGGGGTCAAAGTCACAGTTCACACAAGCAGAGCAGCCAAAGCCTCCTAATCACTCCGGGCATGTATGTAACCTCATCCACAGGATTCCACTGCTGCCTCCCCCACTTCATTGCATTCTCGGACACCAACCACTACACTCTCCCCTCCTATTTCTCTCATCTTATACTGTCTTACTTCTTACTTCTTCTCAATTGTGTCACTGGTTCTCACTCGCAGTTCACCTCACAGTCTGTGTCTCTTTCCTACAGACTAAATTTCTGCCTCTCTGGTTGTCACTCTTTTGATTGGTTGCTGTTTGTTTCCCAGGCTCAGTTATCTGTTGGTTATCCTTGCGTGCTGTAGTGTTTCCACCTCTCTCTGCTCTCTCTTTAGACAGGATATAAATTTTTTCCCATGGAGCCCATCACTAAATAGTTTGTCTTGAAATGTGGGAAAAGAATTTATAAGGTTTAAACTAAGATTAGACATTTATAAACTAAGATTTTATGATTGGTTAGTGGTTATTGTTTCCAGGAACTCTCTGTTGTCCCGTAAGTGCCGTCAGTTTCAGTTTATTTAGTTTTGATTCCTTATCGCATAACTGTAGCATAACATGTTTGAAGCCTGTTTACAGCTCAGTGCCATTGGTGCCAGCTACTAGAGCCAAAGAATCCTAAATTGGTCGAGGGGGGGGGGGTCAGTGGAGATTAGGTGGGATGAGCAAGCCGCAAAAATACAGCTGAGTGTGATAGGCTACGACACCTGTCAGTTAAGCAGGTGTTGCCCAAGATACATGCCTTTTTGGTCTCTTTGGCTGCGCAGCATTTGGTCAAGCTGGCATGCTGCTTGTTGCACATTGCAATAGCAGTGAAATCTGTTTAAATGGAGTGCAGGTGGCAAATGAGGCAGCAGGTATGATGGTGAATCTCCATCAGCTGATAATTAAGCAGCAGCAGGTGGTGGAGATGCTGCGGTAAACTTTCATTTTGTTTATCACAGCTTTTAAGTGCCGACTGAAGCAGTACAAAACCTTCTATTTCCTTCTGTCTGGATGCAGCCATGACAAACCATGTTTAATTTGTTTTTACAATGTCGCTGCTATACTTCTATTCAAGTGCCACACACAGCCTTCAATTCTCGAAACCTCCAAAACACAAAAGCACTGCAGAACTACCATCAATGAAAATGTTTTCACTTTTTTGTCACATTAAGAAGAAATGTTTTTGTTTTTATCATTACACAAAAAAAATCGAGTTATAATGTGTACAAAGTGTGATCATCGCAAATATGAAGCATTTATTTTTACAATTAAATGTTGGTACATGTAAATGTAAGATTCAAACTACCCAATCACCAAGTCTGACGGTGGGTTTACCTCGTACCTGCAGTAAGTAGGTTAGATGTATTGCTTGCATCTGTTTTTAGGTTCAGCAGGGAGCATGAATCTGTGCATCCTGATCTTTGTATTCCTGATATTTTCAGTTCAGCTGTGGTAAATTTAATTGATTGGACATGATTAGTAAAGACACACACTTGTCTGTACTGTATCACAGCAGAGCTCAGAGACAGGATTGCGTTGAGGTACAGATCTGGGGAAGGATACAAACAAATTTTTGCTGCATTAAAGGTTCCGAAGAAGAAGAAGGACAAGCATGACTCTACCTAGAGCTGGCTGCCAAACTGAGCAATCGAGGGAGAAGGGCCTTGGTACCAAGAACCTGATGGTCACTCTGGCTGAGCTCTGGGCTTTATGGCAGATGGAAGCCTCTCCTCAGTAACAGACACATGAATGCCACTTGGAGTTTGCAACAACAAAAAAACACACCTCAATTACTCTCAGACTGTGAGAAACAAGATTCTCTGCTCTGATGAAACCAAGATTGAACTGTGTGGCCTCAATTCGTCATGTGTGGAAGAAACCAGACAATGACGCATCTCCACACAGGATCTCTGGAGCTTCGTCAGAGATCCCCAGATCTGTGCCGCGACACAATCATGTCTCAACAGCAAAAAGGCAGTTCCTTCGACTTCAATCAAATTCTTCATCCTTTCCATTTTTTCGCTACCAGACCCAGTAAATCGAACTCGCCTTCAGTGCTGTTCTTTGCTCTTTCTCTCTGTAAAAACTGATGCTACAGCTGCATCTACACTAACCTCTTTTATAGATGCCATTGTTATTAATGAACAGTCTTGTCTCGCTGTCATCACATCGCTGCCAGTGGTTCCTCCCATATAAGACACTGATTGGTCTGAAGCTCTGTGGTACAACAACAAGCAAACAGCCTGGAGCCTGACAAGATGCATTCTAGCTTGTGAGAAATCCAGCTGCCTCTTTAGGTTAAATACTTTCTGAAGGCACTGTACATGAGACAAAGGACACCAGTGACAAGACTCACTGAAGTCATCCAACAATTTGTCCCAGTGTATTATCTTTTTTTGATTTGAGGACACTTTGTACACTGTAAGTCAATACTCCTACTACCATTTAGAGTTTGGTACATTTATCACATTAATATTTCAGGCTCTGATAGATGTAAAAAATTGATCCAGTGTCAAGGTTGACCTTGGTGCTCCAAGGTACATTAGATCCTTGCACAGCACCAACAATCTTTAGCCGCCAGCAGCAGAGCGCGTACCAACAGAGCCATGTGGCAGCGCTATTAATAAACCCTGTAGTGTTACACAAATGCTGCTAGGTGTTCCCCTGTGTGACCCTTTTCTCTGCCCGTCCAGTGTTCTGTCTGTTACACTAACAAAGTGTTTGTTGTTTTGCTGTTTATTCTTGTCACTGGGAATTTGTTTTCATGATGCCAGATGAAGATGAGTGAGACCCTCGTGGTTGAAAATGTCCCTTCTTGTTTCTCTGGAGTATCTGAATGTGTTATCACAGCTGTGTCACGGCAGTACAAAATGCTCAGCTGCGTCACATTTGATCCCATATCTCACTGACAGTAGCAAGACTCACAAAACTTACCTCATCACTCGTTAATTTGATGATTCACAGCCTCTGAAGGAGGCGATTTTTTTTCTTGTTTTCTTATGAGTCTACAATATGAGCTGTGGGTGAACTTATGTTTCGGGTGTTCTCTCTGACAGATCCCAGCGCCAGTCAGACCAATTCAGAGGAGAAGTTAAACCATGAGGCTCAGGAGCTGGAGAAACGACTGAGCATGCTCTCTCACAGGAGCAGCACAGGTAGAAAATGCAACTGAAAATTCTGTGTGCTCAAATTCAAAGAAGAAAAACTGCACCTAAAAGTTTCCCCATTTTACTCACCTTCCTGCTCCAAATGTGTATCTTTCATTAAATAATGATCTCAAAGCACATATAATCATTCTTTCACTGCTGTGAACCTTCTGCCCTCAAAGAGTATAAATGATGAATTGGCTTTTAATAATGTTGTACTTAGATTTAAATTAAGTTTGCAGATTTGACATTATTCACACAGGTGATATATTGTTCCTATTATGTGGTGAATACCAGGGAGAGAAGTGGTCGAGGAAAAACAAGCCTAATAACATTATGAAGCGTTAATATGCGTTATTGATGAATGCAGTGTTTTTTTGTTGATGAAATTTTATTTTTTGGCAGTGTCGTCCACGTACTGCCCGTCTGCCGGAGGAGACGACCGCAGCATATCCGGTTCTTCTGACACGTCAGACACCAGCCAATCGGACTGCAGTATTGGCAGCCGGCTGGCCATTTGGACCGAACCGGCCTCAGCTCCGTCTGAAAATGTCGGCCATGTGGCCGCTAAAGTGGCACTACAGAGCATCGAAAAGCTCTCAGTCAGCCAGGGAGCTGGAAGTCGGCCTGCGGCCAAGCCCCCCCGTCAGCTTCAGGAAATTGGACGTCAGAGTTCATCTGACAGCGGCATTGCCACCGGCAGCCATTCCTCCTACTCTGGGAGTTTCTCCTCCTACACAGGCAGCCTGGATATCACCACTGGGGAAGACTTTGGGTCTGTTTTTAGCTTGCCTCCCCACTTGGCTCAAGACCTGAGCCCTTGTACTTGCCCCACTGTTTCTGGACATGAGTACCAGGTGCCAACATCACTTAGGTATCTCTATGACTCTCCTAAGAGTCTTTTACTAGAGGGAAATGTGGGTGCCAAAGACAATGAACCCCCCACACCAACTAAGGACACATCTGCGCTGCCAGGTCTCACAATAGAGTCAGCAAAGGGGGATAAGAGCAGTGTCACGACTTGTGAGGTTCACTATGAAAATACTGAAAGACAATCATTGAGTGAACACTCACAGGGCCCTGCAGAGGAGAGTAAAAAAAACAAGGTGGTGCCCTCCAGTGAACATCCTGACCCCTGTCACATCTGCAGCTCCCTCACATCTGTCTCCAAAACCATTGTTACCATCTGCTCAGTGTGTGGTGGATTTAAGGTGAGTAGGAACATATTTTTGAGTGTTGGGACCAAGTTGGTTTTTATTTATTTATTTATATATAATATATATGTCTATGTACTTTTTTGTGTGTCTTTTTTCCCTCTTTTTTCCCCTTGGGTTAAGCGTAGTTCTATCGTTTAATCTTAAAACGTAGATGAAATAGCATCTCTCTCGGTCAGACGGTCTCCCTAACACTCTCTGTTGCATAACCCGCTGTCGTGCAGTAGCAGCTTGTGTGAGCAGGCCTTATCATCACTCTATCATCTGTTCTGTGGCTCGCTGTCAATATGACCTTTGTGGTGCAGGCTGACGGTGATGCCGCTTTGCATTTGGTGTCAAAACAGCGAACAGTCCCACGACCCATCTGTCTAACAAGTTATCATTTCAGCATCCAATTGAAGTTGACACTGTCATTGTATCCAGCAGATCTGGACCTTGCGAGTTGTGAGTGACTTGCAGTTTTCTCTTTTTAAAACTTTAAACGTTTATTGCGTAACTTAACGCAGCTGAGATATGGGAGTGTTCTTGTTTTTTATGAGAGTTGCGTGTAAACTCTTAATTGAATGCCATCCAGGTTTAATTGTTGTTTTTATAAACAAGCAGCCAAATGAGCCTGTGATGTGTTGCTTCTCTGGCAAAAGTCTGAGTCAGTCTGAGCTTTGAGGTTTAGTCGTCTTGTTCTTTTAGGTGATGGTGATTTTCTCCTTGGCTACATGATCTCAGAGTTGGATTATTTTCTGGTTTTCTTCATCTTCTATAATTTTGAACTCAATATCTTCGGGGTTTGGATTGTTGGTCAAACAATACAGGAGATTTGAAGACATACATTTTTAACTCTTGGAATGTGTGGTGAGCATTTTTTTTTTTTTTTTTTTTTTTTTTTACAATTTTCTGGCCATTTTTAGACAACAATTAATCGAAAAATAATCAGCAGATTAATTGATAATGAAAATAGTTTCAGCCTTAATTCAGATTAACATCATAGAAATTGAATCAAATATTCACTTTTCCAGTTGGAACCTGAGATTTTGCTTAAAATTATTTCAGTGATTGGTCTCATTTTTAAATTATTAATCAGTTAATCAGCTGTACTCTGTTGCTTTCATTGTCTAATCTTGATAAGTTTGCATAAGTGACAAATATAGTGAAAGATATGTTAGATTTTAGTGTAAACCAGTTGTTGCCTATTGTATCCTGCCCGGCTGTGGTATGTAGCGTTGTATCATTTTTCATGAAATGTCTTTTTACTGATGAATTACAGTAAAAAAAAATCTTGCATTTGTAGGACAATAACTCTTAAATATTGATGATATAATTTAAATTTCTTTGCCAAACTCTACCACTTGAACAGCCAGGTTTATTCATGTCAGTCAGTGAAACTGAATACTCACAGCTCCACCTGCTGGTAGTGCATTTAGTCAAGAATGCAAATTACATTTGATTAACTTTTCATGTGTTTCTGGATAAAGTATGTGTCCTGTTTGTTCCCTTCAGTCAGACTTCAGTGAGCTAAATTAAACATAAGTTATTGGCCAGAAGCTGATGGATCAGGCATGAGCAGTGTGGGAGGGCATTTATCACCCTTAGTCTCAGCAACACAATCCACCCCTGTAGTGTTTATTGGCTCACAGTTAAAGGGCTAGTTCAAAACAAAAGAGCATTATTCCTTGAGTAAATACATGTAATTTCACATCTTGGAATATATTTATAAATGCATGAAGATCATTTCATCATAATTAATAATAATTAATATAGTCGCTGTCACACAGTTGTCATCCGACTCAATCCGAGGAACAAAAATCCAAGTGAAACACTGGAATGATCTTTGTGATGGATGTCGTCATATTTCGGTCGTGCACATGACATTTAGAGCACTCGCAGTCATGACATCTCACACAATTTGAAACATTTGGAAATATATAAAACTAAACTGTCAAATGTGGTGAGCTGGCAATAATCTATATTTTTATCGTAAACAAAGTCCAGAAGCAGCAATGAATTGATCCTGTCAACAAGTGTTGCCTGTGTAGCCAAAGCCCGAGTCATGTTATTCCTCTGTGTCATAGAGCTCCACTGTTGTTCATAAAGTATTTAAAACACATCAGTGAGCCACAAAGCTGTACTGGGTGGCATGTTCCTTCATTACGTTGAACATTGGCACTGCCGTTTACTTCCCACCTCTTCTGTTTTGCTGTTGTAAATTCTTGAATCTGCAGCCCAACAAATACACATTCCTGTTTTTGTAACCTTTGCTCAAAGTTAGTTTAGTAGCCTTGTCTAAAAGTGAAGCTCTATATTTACAACCCATTTATAAAGATTTATATCTTCAGAGGAACCTGTTGGCTTGTGGCTGAGAGTTTAAAAAAAAAAAAAAAAAAAACAGAAAATACTAAGAGATTAAAACATTGTTGGTGTGTGTCTTTTCATGGGATTGTTTAAAAAACATGTATATGTGTGTGTGTATATATATATATAATATATATATATATATATATATATATATATATACACACACACACACAGATCATTGCCAACCTTTTCCTTTTTAAGTGCCTCATATATAAACACCAGGCTCAGATGTTTTCTTACAGTTTATATTTCACACAAAAACCCTCAATTTAAGACAGTTTGCATAAGGAATCTAATTAGTATATTTCCTTTATCATTTCACAGGGGACACCGTGCATCGCTGCAAGTGGTTCAGTGATAGCTGCTGTACCAGGTAAGTGTAAATAAGCTAAAATATTGTGTGTACACTGCATGCATTTCCTTTGGCATGCAGATTTGATGCACGTTTGGGCCAAGGCACTGATGTAGCAGCCACAGCTCGCTGACTTGATTTGGGACAGAAATCGAAGTGTGTTGAAGGGTTTTTGCCTCCAGAACATCATATTTTCAATTCAGCAGATCAAAGCGTTGACAAATCACCATGCAGACCTGGCACTGCCATTGAATACAGTATTGCGGTGAAGAACATTCTGGAGAAATCCGGGGCCTCTCCTGGCTCTGGAAGCATCCTCGGGACGAGTGAGGATTCGCTGCTGCCAAAACGAGGAAGGGAGAAATTAGCCAGTCTCTTAGCTGATCTGCTCGGCTTTCCAAGTGCAGATAGGCAGCCAGAGGCAAAGCCAAACAGACTTAACTTGTATGAGTCAATGAGCCCTGCTTTTGGAAATGAGCTCAAATCTGCACCGACTGGCACCTGTGTACCATTACAAGATTCACAGCAAGACAGAAGAGCTGTCATTTATGAAAATTGTTTGAAGTGTCAAAGAGACCACTGCCAGCCTCCTCCCCGGGTCGTACCTGCTGAAATGTTCCGCAACAGGAACATTTACTCTTCGCAAACCTTTCCATCCAGGCTGAACCTCAAGAAAAGCCAAGGACATGAAGTAGCTGTTAATGAAGAGCTGCTCTATCAAGCTCACAGTGATGGATCACACGGCGTGGACGGGCAGTGTCAGTATGAGGAGATGAATGGTTGCTCAGTGACCAGTGAAGGTAAGAGGCCTCTTCACCAGTTTCCTCTTCAACTGATAACAAAGCTTCTGTGATTCCTTTGGTGTCGTTTTCCTGCTCTGTCCTTTTGAAATGAGTCTTTTTGATTCTGTCCTTCTTCCTCTTTGTCATCAATTAAAAAAAAAAAACACACTTTCCTCTTGGCTTCTTTTATTTTATCAACTGCTTGTTTTCTTCACACTCTGTGATGTTTGTTTTTTGCTGTTGCTAGTACAGCTGAGCTCTTTGAGGTCTCTGAAAACTAGAGGGAATTGAAGTTACTGCAAAGTTTGTTAAAATCTGAAATTAAGGACCGGCTGATGGTGCATTTTTAAGGATGACAAACTTTGGTACCACTTTCTAACAAGGCCCGTTATAAAGGATTTTCCAAGTTGTAACTGATGGTTTAATAAAGCTTTATAGATTATAAATTACAAGCCAATAGGAGAACTTTTGGGTTGCAAGGTTGTTAAAAGTCCCTCTGATTGATTGGATCATATCAGCAGTCACCTTCTGGAGCAGGGCTGCAGAAGATCCCTCCCAAAATCTATTTACAATTTATTAAGCATTTATTATTGGATTATTATCATTTAAAACACCATTATTACTGAATAATTCTCACAACCAAAGTTCTTACTAATGGTTTATCTAGCATTGGTAAATGATTATTAACTGTTATGAAAGTGAGAAATTACAGCATTTAATTCTCTTTAAAGGTTGCTTTATTTCAAAATGTTACTGAAAATAATGATACATACTGGGTACATTTTATTTTCTAAAAAAGACGATTGGTAAAAGTTTAGATAAATGCACTGGAGTTATGAGTGTGCTGCTTTACATGCACATATTTATATGGATCCCTTTTAAGACTGGCTGCTTAAAAAAATATATATCTGGAAATTATAGTCAGACCGATAAATACGCCAGGTTAGTATACTGGCCAACATTAGCTTAGTGCAGAGGTATCACTATATACACTGGCTGAT
The DNA here is from genome assembly GCF_021018895.1 of Seriola aureovittata. Taxonomy (NCBI): domain Eukaryota; kingdom Metazoa; phylum Chordata; class Actinopteri; order Carangiformes; family Carangidae; genus Seriola; species Seriola aureovittata. Next base: position 10,554,213 of record NC_079386.1, read on the forward strand.
AAGCAACAAGAAATTGCATGAAGGACATAAAATGTCGTCACAAATATATATTTGAAGCAATGTCACGACTGCTTAGATTTTAAGAGTCTGTAAAAGTCCAACTCAGTTCACAGTTCCTTTTAATAAAAAAATAAAATAAAAAAGATTCTTATTAAGTTCATCATGATTTTATATACAAAAAATTGACATATCTTTTTTTATACTGTCAGTAATCTGTTATTGACCTGAAAAATCCACCATCAGTTGGGCTGTTACGTTAATGCCACTATATGTGTTATAAAATAACTGTCAGATTATATCGTCAATGCTGATGTTGCATTTAGAATTTAACATGAAAGCTTTCTGGATAATAAAACTGAAAGTATCAGTGACAACAATAGTTACAGTTTAGTATTTATATCAGGTTTTGCACTTCACTGTCCGCAGCATGTCGAGTTTCTTTACCAGCATGCAAACTTTGATGTCTTGTACATTAGCCGTGTTTAATACATCCCCTATTCCCAACACCATGCAGCAGAGGGATGCTATTTCCCCATGTGTAATAGTTTGTGGTTTTGTGAGATGACAAATCATTCCACTGTTACTTGTTCCCATCCCTGGATCTGCAGGAATGCATGCATTTATACCCAGAGAGCACTCTGTCTGCTTTGATTCACAAATGGATTTAAAAACCACAGTATGGGATTATTTTCTCCACTGGCAACTGGCACAAAAAAAATTGCAGTTTTGTTTCATATGTTTAAAACACACTATATTTTTCTCTCCCACCAGACAAAAGGCTTAATAGCAAAGAGGAAAGACGAAGAGCTGATCCTGCTTATGAGATCATGGAGAGTCGAGCGCCGGAGAGGAGCTCTGAGGTAGGCCAATCCAAAACTCTAATCCGCTTTATGCTATCAACTGCTCACACATTTTGACTGTGTATCTCATTGTGCTCTGAGTTCATAAACAATTTTGGGGAAAGGTCTGATATCATGGGAGTACCAATTAATAGGGATTATAGAGAAGCAATAACAGCTTATGAAGAAGCTTGAATGCAAGAGTCATAAGGGCAATATCTGTAATTGAACAAGAGAAATTTTGTTCACTCAGCCTTTTATAGTTCTGAAAAAAGTGTGTCCAGTAAATTATCCCATCAGTGGATAATCGTAGCTTCAGTGTGTTTGTGTGATGAGACGCATTGTTCTCAGAGGTGTTCAGGTTACTATGAAGTTTTATGTCTTACTTTTTTAATGACATTTTTATACATTTTAATGCCTTACTATACCATGAGGTTTTTATACCATACTACTATGACGTTTTTTGGAATTTTTATGACTCACTATACTATGACGTTTTGTGGCTTATTTACTATGATGTTTATATGGATTTTTATGCCTCATTATACTTTGATGTTTTCTGACATTTTCAAGACATTTAGTGCCTTATCATACTATGATATTTTTATGCCTTACTATACTATTACGTTTATATGACTTACTATACTATGATGTTTTGTGACATTTTCATGTCTTATTATAATCACAGGTTGTGTGCCTTTATTATACAATGACGTTTTTATACATTTTAATGCATCTTTATACTATGACATTCAACTACATTATTATACTATGATGTTTTTATGCCTTACTATACTGTGACGTTGTCTGACATTTTAATGCCATACTATACTGTGACGCTTTATGCCTTACTTTTTTAATGACGTTTTTATACATTTTAATGACTTACTATACCATGACGTTTTTTTTACCATACTATACTGTGACGTTTTTTGGGCATTTTCATGACTTATTATGCTCTGTTGTCTATGCCTTACTTTACTATGATGTTTTTATGACGTTTTCATGTCTTACTATAATCACAGGTTGTGTGCCTTATTATACTATGACATTTTATGCCTTGCTTTTTTTAATGACATTTTTATATTTTATATTTTTTATATTTTTTATGCCTTACTATACTATGTTGTTTAGTGCCTTATCACACTATGACGTTTTTATACATTTTGATGCCTCATTATATTATGACGTTCATCCACATTATTATACTATGATGTTTTTATGCCGTAGACGTTGTCTGTCATTTTAATGCCATACTATAGTTTGACGTTTTCAAAATTTATTTTGTGCCATACTATACTATGATGTTTTATGCCTTCTTTGATGACATTTTTATACATTTTAATGCTTCGCCATACTATGACGTTTTTTTTGACATTTTCATGTCTTATTATAATCACAGGTTGTGTGCCTTATTATACTATGACGTTTTTATACATTTCAATGCCTTACTATACTATGATGTTGTCTGACATTTTAATGCCATACTATACTATGACGTTTTTTGGCATTTTTATAACTTACTATACTACGTTGTTTAATGGCTTGCCATACTATGACGTTTTTTGGTATTTTTATGCCTTACAATACTATGTCGTTTAATTCCATACCATACTATGACATTTTTATGAGGTGTTATGCTTTAATATACTATAATGTTTTTTTGACCTTTTATGCCTTAATATATTATGATGTTTTTTTTTGACATTTTATGCCATACTATACTATGACGTTTTTTGACATTTTTATGCCTTACTATACTATGTTGTTTAATCCCTTACCATACTATGACATTTTTATGACCTTTTATGCTTTACTATACCATGTCATTTTTTGGCATTTTTATGCCATATCATGCTTTGACGTTTTTTGGTATTTTTATGCCTTACTATACTATGTTGTTTTATTCCTTATCATACTATGATGTTTTTATGACCTTTTATGCCTTTATATATTATGATGTTTTTTTTGACATTTTATACCATACTATGACGTTTTTTGACATTTTTATGCCATACTATGACGTTTTTTACCAATTTTATGCCTTACTTTACTATGTCATTTAATTCCTTACCATACTATGACATTTTTATGACGTTTTATGCTTTAATATACTACGACACTTTTTGGCATTTTTATGCCTTACTTTACTATGTCGTTTAATTCCTTATCATACTATGACATTTTTATGACGTTTTATGCTTTAATATATTATGATGTTTTTTTGACATTTTATGCCATACTATACTATGACGTTTTTTCACCTTTTTATGCCATACTATACTATGATGTTTTTAGGACTTTTTAATGCCTTAATACTTTATGATGTTTTTTGAGAATTTATGCCATTTCATATGACGTTTTTTGCCAATTTTATGCCTTACTTTACTATGTCCTTTAATTCCTAATCATACTATGATATTTTTATGACCTTTTATGCCTTAATATATTATGATGTTTTTTTGACATTTTATGCCATACTATACTATGACATTTTTTCACCTTTTTATGCCATATCATGCTTTGACGTTTTTTGTATTTTTATGCCTTACTATACTATGTTGTTTTATTCCTTATCATACTATGATGTTTTTTTTTGACATTTTATGCCTTAATATATTATGATTTTTTTTTTGACATTTTATACCATACCATACTATGACGTTTTTTGACATTTTATGCCATACTATACTATGACGTTTTTTGACATTTTTATGACGTTTTTTGCCAATTTTATGCCTTACTTTACTACGTCATTTAATTCCTTATCATACTATGATGTTTTTTTGACATTTTATGCCATACTATACTATGACATTTTTTCACCTTTTTATGCCATATCATGCTTTGACGTTTTTTGGTATTTTTATGCCTTACTATACTATGTTGTTTTATTCCTTATCATACTATGATGTTTTTATGACCTTTTATGCCTTAATATATTATGATTTTTTTTTTTGACATTTTATACCATACCATACTATGACGTTTTTTGACATTTTTATGCCATACTATACTATGACGTTTTTTGCCAATTTTATGCCTTACTTTACTACGTCATTTAATTCCTTATCATACTATGATGTTTTTATGACCTTTTATGCCTTTATATATTATGATGTTTTTTTTTACATTTTATACCATACCATACTATGACGTTTTTTGACATTTTTATGCCATACTATGACGTTTTTTGCCAATTTTATGCCTTACTTTACTATGTCATTTAATTCCTTATCATACTATGACATTTTTATGACGTTTTATGCTTTAATATACTATGACACTTTTTGGCATTTTTATGCCTTACTATACTATGACATTTTATGCCTTACTTTACTATGTCATTTAATTCCTTATCATACTATGACATTTTTATGACGTTTTATGCTTTAATATACTATGACGTTTTTTGACATTTTATGCCATACTATACTATGACGTTTTTTCACCTTTTTATGCCATACTATACTATGATGTTTTTATGACTTTTTAATGCCTTAATACATTATGATGTTTTTTGAGAATTTATGCCATTTCATATGACGTTTTTTGCCAATTTTATGCCTTACTTTACTATGTCGTTTAATTCCTTATCATACTATGATATTTTTATGACCTTTTATGCCTTAATATATTATGATGTTTTTTTGACATTTTATGCCATACTATACTATGACATTTTTTCACCTTTTTATGCCATATCATGCTTTGACGTTTTTTGGTATTTTTATGCCTTACTATACTATGTTGTTTTATTCCTTATCATACTATGATGTTTTTATGACCTTTTATGCCTTAATATATTATGATTTTTTTTTTGACATTTTATACCATACCATACTATGACGTTTTTTGACATTTTTATGCCATACTATACTATGACGTTTTTTGCCAATTTTATGCCTTACTTTACTACGTCATTTAATTCCTTATCATACTATGATGTTTTTTTGACATTTTATGCCATACTATACTATGACATTTTTTCACCTTTTTATGCCATATCATACTTTGACGTTTTTTGGTATTTTTATGCCTTACTATACTATGTTGTTTTATTCCTTATCATACTATGATGTTTTTTTTTGACATTTTATGCCTTAATATATATGATGTTTTTTTTTGACATTTTATACTATACCATACTATGACATTTTATGCCATACTATGACGTTTTTTGACATTTTATGCCATACTATACTATGACGTTTTTTGCCAATTTTATGCCTTACTTTACTACGTCATTTAATTCCTTATCATACTATGATGTTTTTATGACCTTTTATGCCTTAATATATTATGATGTTTTTTTTTACATTTTATACCATACCATACTATGACGTTTTTTGACATTTTTATGCCTTACTATACTATGACGTTTTTTACCAATTTTATGCCTTACTTTACTATGTCATTTAATTCCTTACCATACTATGACATTTTTATGACGTTTTATGCTTTAATATACTATGACACTTTTTGGCATTTTTATGCCTTACTTTACTATGTCGTTTAATTCCTTATCATACTATGACATTTTTATGACGTTTTATGCTTTAATATATTATGATGTTTTTTTGACATTTTATGCCATACTATACTATGACGTTTTTTCACCTTTTTATGCCATACTATACTATGATGTTTTTAGGACTTTTTAATGCCTTAATACGTTATGATGTTTTTTGAGAATTTATGCCATTTCATATGACGTTTTTTGCCAATTTTATGCCTTACTTTACTATGTCGTTTAAATCCTTATCATACTATGATGTTTTTATGACCTTTTATGCCTTAATATATTATGATGTTTTTTTGACATTTTATGCCATACTATACTATGACGTTTTTTGCCAATTTTATGCCTTACTTTACTACGTCGTTTAATTCCTTATCATACTATGATGTTTTTATGACCTTTTATGCCTTAATATATTATGACGTTTTTTGACATTTTTATGCCATACTATACTATGATGTTTTTAGGACTTTTTAATGCCTTAATATATTATGATGTTTTTTGAGAATTTATGCCATTTCATATGACGTTTTTTGCCAATTTTATGCCTTAATTTACTATGTCGTTTAATTCCTTATCATACTATGATGTTTTTATGACCTTTTATGCCTTAATATATTATGATGTTTTTTTGACATTTTATGCCATACTATACTATGACGTTTTTTGACATTTTATGCTTTAATATATTATGACGTTTTTTGCCAATTTTATGCCTTACTTTACTATGTCGTTTAATTCCTTATCATACTATGACATTTTTATGACATTTTATGCTTTAATATACTATGACACTTTTTGACATTTTTATGACATTTTATGCCTTACTTTACTATGTCGTTTAATTCCTTATCATACTATGACATTTTTATGACGTTTTATGCTTTAATATATTATGATGTTTTTTTGACATTTTATGCCATACTATACTATGACGTTTTTTCACCTTTTTATGCCATACTATACTATGATGTTTTTAGGACTTTTTAATGCCTTAATACGTTATGATGTTTTTTGAGAATTTATGCCATTTCATATGACGTTTTTTGCCAATTTTATGCCTTACTTTACTATGTCGTTTAAATCCTTATCATACTATGATGTTTTTATGACCTTTTATGCCTTAATATATTATGATGTTTTTTTGACATTTTATGCCATACTATACTATGACGTTTTTTGCCAATTTTATGCCTTACTTTACTACGTCGTTTAATTCCTTATCATACTAAGATATTTTTATGACCTTTTATGCCTTAATATACTATGACACTTTTTGACATTTTTATGCCATACTATACTATGATGTTTTTAGGACTTTTTAATGCCTTAATATATTATGATGTTTTTTGAGAATTTATGCCATTTCATATGACGTTTTTTGCCAATTTTATGCCTTAATTTACTATGTCGTTTAATTCCTTATCATACTATGATGTTTTTATGACCTTTTATGCCTTAATATATTATGATGTTTTTTTGACATTTTATGCCATACTATACTATGACGTTTTTTGACATTTTTATGCCATACTATACTATGACGTTTTTTACCAATTTTATGCCTTACTTTACTATGTCATTTAATTCCTTACCATACTATGACATTTTTATGACGTTTTATGCTTTAATATACTATGACACTTTTTGACATTTTTATGCTATGCTATACTATACTATACTATGACGTTTTTTGCCAATTTTATGCCTTACTATACTATGACATTTTTATGACGTTTTATGCTTTAATATATTATGATGTTTTTTTTGACATTTTTATGCCATACTATACTATGACGTTTTTTCACCTTTTTATGCCATACTATACTATGATGTTTTTAGGACTTTTTAATGCCTTAATACGTTATGATGTTTTTTGAGAATTTATGCCATTTCATATGACGTTTTTTGCCAATTTTATGCCTTACTTTACTATGTCGTTTAAATCCTTATCATACTATGATGTTTTTATGACCTTTTATGCCTTAATATATTATGATGTTTTTTTGACATTTTATGCCATACTATACTATGACGTTTTTTGCCAATTTTATGCCTTACTTTACTACGTCGTTTAATTCCTTATCATACTAAGATATTTTTATGACCTTTTATGCCTTAATATACTATGACACTTTTTGACATTTTATGCCATACTATACTATGACGTTTTTTGACATTTTTATGCCATACTATACTATGACGTTTTTTGCCAATTTTATGCCTTACTTTACTACGTCGTTTAATTCCTTATCATACTATGATGTTTTTATGACCTTTTATGCCTTAATATATTATGACGTTTTTTGACATTTTTATGCCATACTATACTATGATGTTTTTAGGACTTTTTAATGCCTTAATACATTATGATGTTTTTTGAGAATTTATGCCATTTCATATGACGTTTTTTGCCATTTTTATGCCATATCATACTTTGACGTTTTTTGCCAATTTTATGCCTTACTTTACTATGTCGTTTAATTCCTTATCATACTATGACATTTTTATGACATTTTATGCCTTTTTATACGATGACGTTTGTTCACATTTTTATGCTATGCTATACTATACTATACTATGACGTTTTTATAGCAATTTTATGCCTTACTCTACTACGTCGTTTAATTCCTTACCATACTATGACGTTTTTATGACTTTTTAATGCCTTAATATATGATGATGTTTTTTGAGAATTTATGCCATTTCATACTATGACGTTTTTTGCCAATTTTATGCCTTACTTTACTATGTCATTTAATTCCTTATCATACTATGATATTTTTATGACCTTTTATGCCATACTATACTATGACGTTTTTTGCCAATTTTATGCCTTACTTTACTACGTCGTTTAATTCCTTATCATACTATGATGTTTTTATGACCTTTTATGCCTTAATATATTATGATGTTTTTTTGACATTTTATGCCATACTATACTATGACGTTTTTTGACATTTTATGCTTTAATATACTATGACACTTTTTGACATTTTTATGCTCTACTTTACTATGTCATTTAATTCCTTATCATACTATGATGTTTTTATGACCTTTTATGCCTTAATATATTATGATGTTTTTTTTTGACATTTTATACTATACTATACTATGACATTTTTTCACCTTTTTATGCCATATCATACTTTGACGTTTTTTGCCAATTTTATGCCTTACTATACTATGTTGTTTTATTCCTTATCATATTATGATGTTTTTATGACCTTTTATGCCTTAATATATTATGATTTTTTTTTTGACATTTTATACCATACCATACTATGACGTTTTTTGACATTTTTATGCCATACTATACTATGACGTTTTTTACCAATTTTATGCCTTACTTTACTATGTCATTTAATTCCTTATCATACTATGATGTTTTTATGACCTTTTATGCCTTAATATATTATGATGTTTTTTTTTGACATTTTATACCATACTATACTATGACATTTTTTCACCTTTTTATGCCATATCATACTTTGACGTTTTTTGGTATTTTTATGCCTTACTATACTATGTTGTTTTATTCCTTATCATACTATGATGTTTTTATGACCTTTTATGCCTTAATATATTATGATGTTTTTTTTGACATTTTATACCATACCATACTATGATGTTTTTAGGACTTTTTAATGCCTTAATATATTATGATGTTTTTTGAGAATTTATGCCATTTCATATGACGTTTTTTGCCAATTTTATGCCTTACTTTACTATGTCGTTTAATTCCTTATCATACTATGATGTTTTTATGACCTTTTATGCCTTAATATATTTTGATGTTTTTTTGACATTTTATGCCATACTATACTATGACGTTTTTTGACATTTTTATGCCATACTATACTATGACGTTTTTTACCAATTTTATGCCTTACTTTACTATGTCATTTAATTCCTTACCATACTATGACATTTTTATGACGTTTTATGCTTTAATATACTATGACACTTTTTGGCATTTTTATGCCTTACTTTACTATGTCGTTTAATTCCTTATCATACTATGACATTTTTATGACGTTTTATGCTTTACTATACTATGACGTTTTTTCACCTTTTTATGCCATACTATACTATGATGTTTTTAGGACTTTTTAATGCCTTAATACGTTATGATGTTTTTTGAGAATTTATGCCATTTCATATGACGTTTTTTGCCAATTTTATGCCTTACTTTACTATGTCGTTTAAATCCTTATCATACTATGATGTTTTTATGACCTTTTATGCCTTAATATATTATGATGTTTTTTTGACATTTTATGCCATACTATACTATGACGTTTTTTGCCAATTTTATGCCTTACTTTACTACGTCGTTTAATTCCTTATCATACTAAGATATTTTTATGACCTTTTATGCCTTAATATACTATGACATTTTTATGACATTTTATGCCTTACTATACTATGACGTTTTTTGACATTTTTATGCCATACTATACTATGACGTTTTTTGCCAATTTTATGCCTTACTTTACTACGTCGTTTAATTCCTTATCATACTATGATGTTTTTATGACCTTTTATGCCTTAATATATTATGACGTTTTTTGACATTTTTATGCCATACTATACTATGACGTTTTTAGGACTTTTTAATGCCTTAATACATTATGATGTTTTTTGAGAACTTATGCCATTTCATATTATGACGTTTTTTGCCAATTTTATGCCTTACTTTACTATGTCGTTTAATTCCTTATGATACTATGATGTTTTTATGACCTTTTATGCCTTAATATATTATGACGTTTTTTGACATTTTTATGCCTTACTTTACTATGTCGTTTAAATCCTTATCATAATATGATGTTTTTATGACCTTTTATGCCTTAATATATTATGATGTTTTTTTGACATTTTATGCCATACTATACTATGACGTTTTTTGACATTTTTATGCTTTAATATACTATGACACTTTTTGACATTTTTATGCTCTACTCTACTATGTCATTTAATTCCTTATCATGCTATGATGTTTTTATGACCTTTTATACCTTAATATATTATGATGTTTTTTTTGACATTTTTTCACCTTTTTATGCCATATCATACTTTGACGTTTTTTGGTATTTTTATGCCTTACTATACTATGTTGTTTTATTCCTTATCATAGTATGATGTTTTTATGACGTTTTATGCCTTAATATATTATGACATTTTTATGACTTTTTAATGCCTTAATACGTTATGATGTTTTTTGAGAATTTATGCCATTTCATATGACGTTTTTTGCCAATTTTATGCCTTACTTTACTATGTCGTTTAAATCCTTATCATACTATGATGTTTTTATGACCTTTTATGCCTTAATATATTATGATGTTTTTTTGACATTTCATGCCATACTATACTATGACGTTTTTTGCCAATTTTATGCCTTACTTTACTACGTCGTTTAATTCCTTATCATACTAAGATATTTTTATGACCTTTTATGCCTTAATATACTATGACACTTTTTGACATTTTATGCCATACTATACTATGACGTTTTTTGACATTTTTATGCCATACTATACTATGACGTTTTTTGCCAATTTTATGCCTTACTTTACTACGTCGTTTAATTCCTTATCATACTATGATGTTTTTATGACCTTTTATGCCTTAATATATTATGACGTTTTTTGACATTTTTATGCCATACTATACTATGACGTTTTTAGGACTTTTTAATGCCTTAATACATTATGATGTTTTTTGAGAACTTATGCCATTTCATATTATGACGTTTTTTGCCAATTTTATGCCTTACTTTACTATGTCGTTTAATTCCTTATGATACTATGATGTTTTTATGACCTTTTATGCCTTAATATATTATGACGTTTTTTGACATTTTTATGCCTTACTTTACTATGTCGTTTAAATCCTTATCATAATATGATGTTTTTATGACCTTTTATGCCTTAATATATTATGATGTTTTTTTGACATTTTATGCCATACTATACTATGACGTTTTTTGACATTTTTATGCTTTAATATACTATGACACTTTTTGACATTTTTATGCTCTACTCTACTATGTCATTTAATTCCTTATCATGCTATGATGTTTTTATGACCTTTTATACCTTAATATATTATGATGTTTTTTTTTACATTTTTTCACCTTTTTATGCCATATCATACTTTGACGTTTTTTGGTATTTTTATGCCTTACTATACTATGTTGTTTTATTCGTTATCATACTATGATGTTTTTATGACCTTTTATGCCTTAATATATTATGACGTTTTTTGACATTTTTATGCCATACTATACTATGACGTTTTTTGCCAATTTTATGCCTTACTTTACTACGTTGTTTAATTCCTTATCATACTATGATGTTTTTATGACCTTTTATGCCTTAATATATTATGACGTTTTTTGACATTTTTATGCCATACTATACTATGATGTTTTTAGGACTTTTTAATGCCTTAATACATTATGATGTTTTTTGAGAATTTATGCCATTTCATATTATGACGTTTTTTGCCAATTTTATGCCTTACTTTACTATGTCGTTTAATTCCTTATCATACTATGACATTTTTATGACATTTTATGCCTTTTTATACGATGATGTTTGTTCACATTTTTATGCTATACTATACTATGACGTTTTTATAGCAATTTTATGCCTTACTCTACTATGTCGTTTAATTCCTTACCATACTATGACGTTTTTATGACCTTTTATTCTTTAATATACTATGACGTTTTTATGACTTTTTAATGCCTTAATATATGATGATGTTTTTTGAGAATTTATACCATTTCATACTATGACGTTTTTTGCCAATTTTATGCCTTACTTTACTATGTCATTTAATTCCTTATCATACTATGATATTTTTATGACCTTTTATGCCTTAATATATTATGATGTTTTTTTGACATTTTATGCCATACTATACTATGACGTTTTTTGACATTTTTATGCCATACTATACTATGACGTTTTTTGCCAATTTTATGCCTTACTTTACTACGTTGTTTAATTCCTTATCATACTATGATGTTTTTATGACCTTTTATGCCTTAATATATTATGACGTTTTTTGACATTTTTATGCCATACTATACTATGATGTTTTTAGGACTTTTTAATGCCTTAATACATTATGATGTTTTTTGAGAATTTATGCCATTTCATATTATGACGTTTTTTGCCAATTTTATGCCTTACTTTACTATGTCGTTTAATTCCTTATCATACTATGACATTTTTATGACATTTTATGCCTTTTTATACGATGATGTTTGTTCACATTTTTATGCTATACTATACTATGACGTTTTTATAGCAATTTTATGCCTTACTCTACTATGTCGTTTAATTCCTTACCATACTATGACGTTTTTATGACCTTTTATTCTTTAATATACTATGACGTTTTTATGACTTTTTAATGCCTTAATATATGATGATGTTTTTTGAGAATTTATGCCATTTCATACTATGACGTTTTTTGCCAATTTTATGCCTTACTTTACTATGTCATTTAATTCCTTATCATACTATGATATTTTTATGACCTTTTATGCCTTAATATATTATGATGTTTTTTTGACATTTTATGCCATACTATACTATGACGTTTTTTGACATTTTTATGCCATACTATACTATGACGTTTTTTGCCAATTTTATGCCTTACTTTACTACGTCGTTTAATTCCTTATCATACTATGATGTTTTTATGACCTTTTATGCCTTAATATATTATGATGTTTTTTTGACATTTTATGCCATACTATACTATGACGTTTTTTGACATTTTATGCTTTAATATACTATGACACTTTTTGACATTTTTATGCTCTACTTTACTATGTCATTTAATTCCTTATCATACTATGATGTTTTTATGACTTTTTATGCCTTAATATATTATGATGTTTTTTTTGACATTTTATACTATACTATACTATGACATTTTTTCACCTTTTTATGCCATATCATACTTTGACGTTTTTTGGTATTTTTATGCCTTACTATACTATGTTGTTTTATTCCTTATCATACTATGATGTTTTTATGACCTTTTATGCCTTAATATATTATGACGTTTTTTGCCAATTTTATGCCTTACTTTACTACGTTGTTTAATTCCTTATCATACTATGACATTTTATGCCTTTTTATACGATGATGTTTGTTCACATTTTTATGCTATACTATACTATACTATGACGTTTTTATAGCAATTTTATGCCTTACTCTACTATGTCGTTTAATTCCTTACCATACTATGACGTTTTTATGACCTTTTATTCTTTAATATACTATGACGTTTTTAGGACTTTTTAATGCCTTAATACATTATGATGTTTTTTGAGAATTTATGCCATTTCATATTATGACGTTTTTTGCCAATTTTATGCCTTACTTTACGATGTCGTTTAATTCCTTATCATACTATGATATTTTTATGACCTTTTATGCCTTACTTTACTACGTCGTTTAATTCCTTATCATACTATGATGTTTTTATGACCTTTTATGCCTTAATATATTATGACGTTTTTTGACATTTTTATGCCATACTATACTATGATGTTTTTAGGACTTTTTAATGCCTTAATACGTTATGATGTTTTTTGAGAATTTATGCCATTTCATATGACGTTTTTTGCCAATTTTATGCCTTACTTTACTATGTCGTTTAAATCCTTATCATAATATGATGTTTTTATGACCTTTTATGCCTTAATATATTATGATGTTTTTTTGACATTTTATGCCATACTATACTATGACGTTTTTTGACATTTTTATGCTTTAATATACTATGACACTTTTTGACATTTTTATGCTCTACTCTACTATGTCATTTAATTCCTTATCATGCTATGATGTTTTTATGACCTTTTATGCCTTAATATATTATGATGTTTTTTTTGACATTTTATGCCATACTATACTATGACATTTTTTCACCTTTTTATGCCATATCATACTTTGACGTTTTTTGGTATTTTTATGCCTTACTATACTATGTTGTTTTATTCCTTATCATACTATGATGTTTTTATGACCTTTTATGCCTTAATATATTATGATGTTTTTTTTGACATTTTATACCATACTATACTATGACGTTTTTTGACATTTTATGCTTTAATATACTATGACACTTTTTGACATTTTTATGCTCTACTCTACTATGTCATTTAATTCCTTATCATGCTATGATGTTTTTATGACCTTTTATGCCTTAATATATTATGATGTTTTTTTTGACATTTTATGCCATACTATACTATGACGTTTTTTGACATTTTTATGCTTTAATATACTATGACACTTTTTGACATTTTTATGCTCTACTTTACTATGTCATTTAATTCCTTATCATACTATGATGTTTTTATGACATTTTATGCCTTAATATATTATGATGTTTTTTTTTGACATTTTATGCCATACTATACTATGATGTTTTTATGACATTTTATGCCTTAATATATTATGATGTTTTTTTTTGACATTTTATGCCATACTATACTATGACATTTTTTCACCTTTTTATGCTATATCATACTTTGAAGTTTTTTGGTATTTTTATGCCTTACTTTACTATGTCGTTTAATTCCTTATCATACTATGATGTTTTTTTGACATTTTATGCCATACTATACAATGACGTTTTTTGACATTTTTTGCCAATTTTATGCCTTACTTTACTATGTCATTTAATTCCTTATCATACTATGATGTTTTTATGACATTTTATGCCTTAATATATTATGATGTTTTTTTTTGACATTTTATGCCATACTATACTATGACATTTTTTCACCTTTTTATGCTATATCATACTTTGAAGTTTTTTGGTATTTTTATGCCTTACTTTACTATGTCGTTTAATTCCTTATCATACTATGATGTTTTTTTGACATTTTATGCCATACTATACAATGACGTTTTTTGACATTTTTTGCCAATTTTATGCCTTACTTTACTACGTCGTTTAATTCCTTATCATACTATGATGTTTTTATGACCTTTTATGCCTTAATATATTCTGACGTTTTTTGACATTTTTATGCCATACTATACTATGATGTTTTTAGGACTTTTTAATGCCTTAATACATTACGATGTTTTTTGCCAGTTTTGTGCCTTACTTTACTATGTCGTTTAATTCCTTACCATACTACGACATTTTTATGACGTTTTATGCTTTAATATACTATGACACTTTTTGACATTTTTATGCCTTACTATACTATGACGTTTACTAGACTATTTATGCCTTATTATACTATCACGTTTTTTGGCATTTTTATGATTTACTATATACTATGACATTTTTCACATTGTTATGCCTAATTTTACTATGACGTTTTCTGTCATTTTCATGTCTTATTATAATCACAGGTTTTGTGCCTTATCATACTATGATGTTTTAATGCCTTTCTGTACCATGACGTTTACTCATTATACCGTGATATTTTCTGACTTTTATATTATACTATGATGTTTATTCACATTATTATGCCTTATTATACCATGATTTTTTTTGCCCTATTATATTATGATGTTTTTTTGCCTTACTATAGTTTGACGTCTTTTGACATTTTCATGTGTAATTATTATACGACGTTTTGTGCCCTAGTATTCTATGACGTTTTCATAAATTTTTATGCCTTACTATACCATGACGGTTTATTCCCTATAATAATAATAATAATGAAGTTAAATCACATTTTTAGACTATGATGTTTTTTGACATTTTTATGTCTTATTATACTATGTTGTTTTTTTGACTTGCTGTTATATGTCGTTTTCATGACTTACCTCTTGAAGTTACTGCTGCCAGGGGCGGTTTCACCAGTCATTAGAGATATCCATTTTTATTTATTCAGCTCTTTATCTCCGATTTTGATGATGGTCCCCTCATGGAAATCCCTCTTTGTGTCTCTCAGTGAGACAGAAAGCAACATATTTTCACACCACAAAAGCTGTGCTTTCATTGGCCCTCTGGAATCAGATATTACTAATTTGAAAGGCATGGCTATCCTTCCACAATGATGAGGCTTTGCAGACAGTGTTTCCATAAATACTCCTGACATGTCCACTGAGTTGTTGAGTCCTCGTCACACTTCTTATGTAATAAACTTATGTGGTGGGTACAGTCACTCACTACATTATAATCACAATGTTCACTGTGTGTGTGTGTCTTGCAGGCAGAAGAAAAAAGCAAGTATGAGTTAATGGGCAGCTGTGGTCAGCAGAGGTTCCTTCAAGAGACTGAAGGTGAGTGAGACTGACATTATGACATTAACCAACAGAATTAGGTTCTTTTTTGGTTTAGTCTTAAAAACAAATTATGCAGATTGCCGTCTCTATCTGACAAATGGATTATAGTTTTTCACAATGGACCATTTCTTTTTTTTGTTAGTGCTCTGAACATTTTCAGCTGTGCATTACTCAGGCTTCCCACAATAACCAGGACCCACTTACAGAAAGTGATTTAAATTGATGACTCATACACCTGAATCAACATCGCTACAAACACATCACCTGTTACTTGCCGTGTATGAATTGAAATGAATAAATAAATGAAATGAGGCTCATTCAGAGTCGGAAATGGCAGACCAGCGCGAGGCATAGCCGCCATGAACTGACACGTACACCACACACATTATGTTTACTTGACTTTTTCCACGGTAATGGGCTGTGACATTGACAGTAAGATGTTTGCAGGAAGTGGCTGCCTCTACATAGTACCTGCAGTGCTGCATAGATTTTTTCCTCATGTCCAGGACAGTTGAAAATTAGTAGTTTTACTGTAATGTGAACAGAGCCGAGCTGCAGTTTAATGTATTGTTGTTACATTTGAAATGTACAACAAACGTCTGTTTTTTCTGTGAAATAGATGCTTGGCATTTTTTCAAAATCCCAGATTGTTTGACAACACTTGCTGCTGTTTTGAGGTTTTTTTCCTCAAAGACTATTTCTAGATATGAATCAAAAACACAAGCTGGGGTTAAGTAGAGGTGACAGTAGGAATGACTTCAATTTCTGTGATTGTCAGATGAATCCCAAACACATACAGGTATGAGTCACATGTAATTTGTGTTGCAGTCAATGTCATTTAGAATAAAGGACTCGGTTCAGCAACCTCTCCTTTTCATTGCATAGCGTTCATTTCTTCATCTGCATTTTATGTAACCCCATAAACTCAAGTTACATAAGAGCCAATTGTGTCAAGAGGAAACACAGACGCATAACCAAACAGAGAGCGCAGTGATGCGTGATGGGATACCTGCCCTGATGTGAGGTGAGAGGACAGTTGTCAGGGGACATTTGGCCACTTAAGCATCCCACACCCAGAAACATGCCCTCAGTCTAATGCACACCTGCTCTACAAAGTCCCAGCAGCTGTCACAATGTGGCACCAAACCCATCAGTCATGTTCATGTAGCTACACACACAGCTCATCTCCCATGTCATCTTTCCCATCATCCTGCCTCAGTAGGCAGTTAATGGACGTGGACGTGCAGGATGGCCAAGTCCACTGGCTCAGGCTTGATGGCACCTGGAACATAATTTTGTTAGTATTTTAAACCTCATATTAAAACAACTTTGGCTCCTGATTTCATAAACCAGTGCGGTCCGCAGCTAAGATTGATTACGTTATAACTTATTTTGGTGCCATATTCACACAGGTTTTCAGGCTCTTTTAAGGCAATGGTTCTTCAACTCACATCAAGGACCCCCCATCTAATAAGATTTTTGCTTTTAGAAGTGTTTGAAACCCATGACCAAAATAGTCATACATTCTCTCATTGTGTTTTTTTATGGATGGAGTTTATAGTGAAAATAAAAATTCCCCTTTTTGCTGGGAACCTCCAGGAAGTCCCTCGGGGTCCCGGAAGTCACTTTGAGAACAACTGTTCGGGAGTGGCACTTTTAGCTTTGGGTAGTACTAGTCTTCAAGCCCCAATACACTGTTCAGTGATGGCAATTTTTCAGGTGCATTGCATGTGACTCTGTACAAGATGATGTTGATTATGTTAGACAGTCCAGTGTACATTTTGAGGTGTGGCAGACTGTGCAGTGAATCGTAGTGCTATATTCTGTCCAGAACAAGAATAAAAATGCAAGCAGAGACAAGTTATGAATGAACTTGCACAACCCATTTGTTTTTGGCTGTTCTTGTGTCTCAGATACATGGGCCAGATGTGGCCATCAAACAGACCGGGGGGGTCTGGCACCAAGTAGTTCCTAGAGCACCTCCTCTTTTTGCATTCTTCATATGGGATGGAAATAAAGTAACGTTGGTTCAGCACGTCGATCAATGGTCCATAGGTGTAAAGCAGAATGACCCAAAATGGTATTGTCCTGTCTATTATTTTAATAATTTCATGCCTTATCCTAATTGGTTGATTTGTAGATCCGGGTCGTAGTGGTGAGAATTTGATCATGAATAAATTCAGTGAGGTCAGTGGAGGTCACTGATCTACAAGCACCATGTTGCTCTCACACAGCTTTTGTAGAAGCTTTTAAGGCATTAGCTTCAAATGAAGTGCTTCTCAGATTGTTGCAGATGTCACAACTGGGGATGGACTGCACCTGATGCAGTGTTTGACCTGGTGCTTTCTCTTTTTTTTCGTCGCACAACTACTTCTGTCACTTTTTGCTGGTACGTCATAAATGGCTTTGAAGATTGTATGTTCAATTACCCCCATTTGCTTTTCGCTCTCCCTTAGAGGTTGACCATTTGGCAAAGTTATAAATACTTCTGCTTTTAAAAGTGTAGGGGATGACATTTTGTGCAAACCAGGTTATTTCAAGCATGTCGTGACCTTAAGTCTCAGGAGAATGTATCAGTCTTGTTTTGGTGTACTCAGAATTGCTGATCTATACATCATTGTTACTGGGGTGTAAAAATCATTTTATCTTGGGAATTTGTGGTTGCAATGTGGATAACACAAGAGACCCGGGTTCAGTCCCTGGCCGTGTTTCCTCTTGTTTGATCGGAACAAATTTGCAGAAGGAAGCCAGTGAGGGATTATTACTTTTGTCTTTACAGTAGTGACTCCTGCTCGGACGATGGGATCTTGGAATAAATAGTTTAGTTCTGGTGAAGTCCTTGTAGGCAGTTGTGACTGCTGAGAAAGTATATTTATGTCAAACAACTTTTGGCATTTGGTAATACCACTTCTATGTTTATATAACCTTTTTTTTTTATGTAGTCTTAACTGAAGTGAAAATATGACATATAAATTTGGACATAAATGTGTTGTAGAAGCGATACGTTCAGTCAGACATGTTTTCACCTTCATATCACAGCTTAATGTCTACCTGCTACAATAACGTGTGAAAGATTGAAAACCAGCTAGAACATGTCTCTTACCCTGAAGACACAGCTGTCATTAGACCAATGTTTCCCTCAAAAAGCAGTTGACATTGTTGAGTTCGGGTCACTAAGCTCAGCCAGGTTTTTGCCTCTAACACGTCCCCTGGAGGCTTCGCAAAGTGTATTATTGAAAAGTCCCCCCAGCCTTAGAGCTGTGGGCAAACCCACTGTTGTAATGGCAGCCATTATAAAACACCATACTTCAGCCAGGGCTGCTCTGGTGTCTAATGGCTTCTCACTGATTGTATGTATGTCCCCTGGGGTTCGTGCTTCTCAGCTGTGGGTAATGGCCACTACTGCTGCCATTTAGGAAGAGATGATCGCAGGTGAAATCTTTCTTGTTGGATAATACCCAGCACTGCATCTACGTGAAAGTGTAATTACAACACAGCTGTAACTATACAGATACATGACCATCTTTGCTGTGAAGGTAGAAACTGTAATAATGTATTTTATGGATTATGTCCTGCTTTTCATTAGTCACAGGGGAGAACAGAAGTATTCAGGTTATAAGAATTTCCTGGACTGTAATGTCCTGTTACTGAAGGTTGTATCTGTATTTGCTGGTGCTGTAGATACAGGTATTGGATGATACATGTTAGAGCTAAAACACACGTGCACATATTTTATGCGGTTGCTCAGATACTGTATCAACAAAATATCGAGCTAAACAGCATTCATGCAGCCAGCAATGAACTCCACTCTGTGCCTCTTTATCCTGGGTGGCTTTTAGGTTTATGACAGGTAAAGCCGACACAGGCTTCCTGTTGTCAGTGGAAACCATTTATCAAGCACAATAAATTACATCGATAACGCACTTTAGGCAACACTGTGGCTGTAATTTGTGTGTTTGACAGGAAAAGCTATGGGTTCATGTCACATTTCTTGTTAGTTTTACTTGGCACTTTTTTCTGCTGACTACACTGTTTGATCAATTGCATAGATTTTCGAAGTATTCTTACCCAGAGTATAATACTGTCTGTTTAGCATTAGTTAAGAACTATAGTCAGGTTGCCTGCTTTTCAGTACATTCTTTTTAAACAGAAACATTTGTCAATACATATGATTTTGAATAGTTTTAAATATTACAGTAAGAAATGTTAGGCTGCAGACTTTTTTTTTTTTTTAAGCAGGATGTTTACTGAAGATATTAAACATTACATTTCAGTCAAAACTCTCCACAATGATTTAAAGGAAGTGGATATCTGATATGGAGCTCTGCACACAGTTTGCAGCAGCGTGATGGACTTGACAAAATAGCTTGATGGTTTAATTAAAAGGGCAATAAGTTAGGGTTTTACTTCCCCATAGCACAAAATGACTATAATGTATCTAATAATTTATCTCAGGGGCCTATGAGCTAATTATGCATTATTAGCCTCTGGGGGAAAAGGGCGATTCAGTGGGATACACTGTGTTCCAGTGTTGCTGCTGATGCCTTATCTGCTGAATATTGTCACTTCATTGCAGATGTCTGTATTTGAATGACTCTAATTAACACATGAGCCTCAAGAGTTGCTCAGCCTAGAGGGGAAATCAGCTAGCTTTTGATTAAGGTTATAATGACAAAGTTTTAAAAATAAAACCAGTCTTATCCTTTAATTCTTCATCATTATTATCTTTTAATCAAGGTCATAATGACAAAAACAAATCCTGTTTGAAATAAGTGTTAAAGAAATGCCAACCTTTACTCTTTATTTTTTCAATATTAGCAAATCCCAGAAAGCCACGATGTTGCATTAATGCGGTACATTTGTATTGCAATGAACACAGTCAGATTAGAAAAACAGACAATGAAATACTGAAAAAATAATCCAAATGCAACCAAACATCTCCTTCAGTAGTTTTTGGATGACAGTGGAGATATTTGGCTGGAGATACAGTGTATGTTATCAGGCTGAGGCTACACAGACAAATCCTGTCAGTGGGATAAATTACTTGTTGGTTTTGTTGATAAAAATAAGACCTTACAAATGTCCACCTGAGCTAAATTAACACAGTTTTGCTCTTGTATTGACAGGGGCAGTGTTTGTTTTCCCCCCTGAGGCACCACCTCCTGACAGGCCTTGCATCGAAGGGGTGACATACGTGAATATTCCTGTTAGTCCCACATCCAAGAAGCAGCTCAACTACATGGAGCTGGAGCTGCAGGAGCCAGGGCCTGGCCCCCGAGGGACTGTCACACATCTACCAGCTCAGAGTAAGGATCCATCTGAAATGACCTCTGATCTCCAAACAGTTTGTGTCTAAAGCATCAACAATTCGCTCTAGATGACACAGCAGCCATGTTGAACAGTCAGGGTGGCAAACTGCACCTGTGGAGAAAAATACACTGTTACTTTTGTATAACAGGATACTTCAAAGACTCAAACTCAAGAGTACGAACAGGTAAATTAGTTGATAATTTGGTGAGGCCATAGTCTGTGGTGACTGCATCATGTTTAGTTACTTAGAGTTAAACATATGAAACTATTTCTTCCACTAAAGTATCTATTTAGAGGTGCATCTCAATAAATTAGAATATCATGGAAAAGTTCATTTATTTCAGTGATTCAATTCAAAAAGTGCAACTCATTTCAAGCCTTTATTTCTTTTAATTTTGATGATTATGGCTTGCAGCTAATGAAAACCCAAAATTCAGTATCTCAGAAAATTAGAAATGTTGGCCTACTGAAAAGTATGTTCATGTATATGCACTCAATACTTGGTCGGGCTCCTTTTGCATGAATTGTGGCGTGATACTGCTGAGGTGTTATGGAAGCCCAGGTTTCTTTGATAGCGGCCTTCAGCTCGTCTGCATTGTTGGGTCTGGTGTCTCATCTTCCTCTTGACAATCAAGCACGGCGATACCATGTATAACCAGGTATTGGTACTTTTGGCAGTGTGGGCAGGTGCCAAGTCCTGCTGGAAAATGAAATCAGCATCTCCATAAAGCTTGTCAGCAGAAGGAAGCATGAAGTGCTCTAAAATTTCCTGGTAGACGGCTACGTTGACTTTGGACTTGAAGCAACTTGGATTCTGTGCCTCTCCAGACTCTGGGACTTTGGACCACTGAGCAACAGTCCAGTCCTTTTTCTCCTTAGCCCAGGTAAGAAGCTTCTGACGTTGTCTCTGGTTCAGGAGTGGCTTGACACGAGGAATGCGACAGTTGTAGCCCATATCCTGGATACGTCTGTGTGTGGTGGCTCTTGATGCACTGACTCCAGCCTCAGTCCACTCCTCGTGAATCCCCCAAATTCTTGAATGGCCTTTGCTTCACAATCCTCTCAAGGCTGCGGTTATCCCTGCTGCTTGTGCACCTTTTTCCTTCCACTCAGCTTTCTATGAATATGTGTGGATACAGCACTCTGAACAGCCAGCTTTTGTGGTTTACCCTCCTTGTGGAGGGTGTCAATGACTGTCAAGTCAGCAGTCTTCCCCATGATTGTGTAACCTGCTGAACCAGACTGAGACACCATTTAAAGGCTCAGGAAACCTTTGCAGGTGCTTTGAGTTAATTAGCTGATTAGACTGTGACACCGTGAGTCTACAATACTGAACTTTTTTCACAATATTCTGAGACACTGAACTTTGGATTTTCATTAGCTGTAAGCCATAATCATCGAAATTAAATGCTTGAAATATTTCACACTCTGTGTAATGAATCTATATAATATATGAGTTTCACTTTTTTGAAATGCACCTGTATGATCGAATACCTGAAAAACTAATGTCATTCTCATTAGCTTTAGCATGCTAAATTAACACAGAGAGCAAGGTTAGGGTAACATTAGCATTGTTATTGAGGCGTTTTGTATTCTAGTCCTAAAATTCTGTTTGTTCCAACTTATTTTCACCAAACTCTCTTAACTGCACACACTTGTCCTAAATTGCTCGTTTCAAACCAACGGATGCCCCCTGTTCATGAGGAGCTGCACATTTGTTCAATATCATTAGCTGCCTGATCCAATGTAAATCAAGTTACTTAGAGAACGCATTTTAAAACAACAAATGTTTACTGATGTGTTTTACAGAAAGATTAAATGACATTGCAATAAAAAAAAAACAGGAATTATAAAATAAGAGGATCATCATCATATCATGAACACGTAAAATACAAACAACAGATTTAGCAGTCAGTCGTATTAGAGGACCCAAAATAACTAGAAAATGTTAATAGTGCAGTGTGACAAATAAATAGAGAATTGTTTCGGCTACATGAAGTTAGATGCTAAAAAGCGGTTTACATCTGCCAGTAGGTGATGTTACAGTGAAAGGTGTTTCAACAGGGTGATACTGGACAGCGAGTTACATAAAGACCCTGAGGCAGCTGGTGGAGTGAGAAGAGTTTTTTTTCAACAACTACTGAGACGAAATAAGCCAATTAAAATACTAAAATCTACAAAACCTGTCAGTAAATTGGTATGCCATGGTGATAATGAACAGGGTTCAAATTTGCAAATATACTTTTTAATTAAATCACTTTCAGTATCATATTTAAACTGGCCAAAAGAGTGTGTTTTTCTACCTGTGAAGAAAGACGGTCGATCTGCTCATGACTTGTTCGACAGGTCCGGACCACTCGTGAATTTTGTTCCCCCCTAAGAGAAAACAGATTCTCTTAAATCACTCATACATGCCAGTGAAGAACAAATCTGTTAGAGAATTGTGTTTATAATAAGTTCTTGTATGGCAGCTTGTATTTAGGTAACATTTAAAAACTCTGACGTCTAATGTAACACGAAAAGAAAAATATATACAGAATGGTATTGCTTTGGTACTAGTAAAAAAAATAAAAGAAAACAGCTGATACCCAGCCACACAAGGTTGGTTAATATTCAGGAGACATCAATGATAATCTATTATTGTATTTATCCTTGGATAATTCCACCATATTGGCGGCTAACACACAGACAGACAACAGAACCTCATATTGATGCAATTGTTATCAGCATTAGAAAATTCTCATTTGTTTCTAATGGTAGATCAATAATGCAAAGTTTTGGGATTTAAAAGACTATCCACAACCTGAACTGATAATGAAAGTAAAATGACCTCAGCTGTGCCCCTGTGTACACAGCTTTCTTATTTCTGATCTGTGGTCAGATGTAAAAGAGCCAATTTCAGACAAACTAGGACATCAAGTGAGGAGGAGAAGTCGCTCTAGAAACATGATTGCTCTGTAATTCTATTTTACTTTGTCAGTTACAGGAATCGCTCCCAAACGATTGGGCCGATTTCGTCTCATCTCACTAAAAGACAGCTGAGTCCTTGTCATTGGAGACGCGGCAGTGAGCTGTAATTGACAGACAAGTCGACTATTAGCGTCATTGCCCTTGGGAATACGAGGACCGCTCGAGCTCTGACACAAGAGAGGTTAATATCTGATGTCAGCTATAGAGTTTATATCCTGGCAAGCGGGCTCATTAATCTGTCACCTGGGAGCGGGGGGGTGTCCTATCTCGCCACTGAAGGGGGGTCACAGGGCATTCAGATGACAGCTGTGAATTCACTGGCTTTAATGGGATCCTCCTCCAGGGACTATTGATGTGTTGTGAGGAGCGGGGTTTGATTTCCTTGACTTTATGGGACCGTAAAACACATAATTCAAGCAGGAGGCAACAATACCATGAGGTACACGTTAGTGACATTCACTCATGTGCTGCTGTGATTAAACCCTGACGTTTTGCTTATTTGATTTTCACACAGGGATGGGCAACAAATTATGGTAATGCTAGTGACTTGCATATGGAAGACCATGCATGAGGGGAATTTTAAAGGCTTCAGCTGCATCATTTGCATGTTCTTCTGCTTTGTGTAGCGATGCCTGGTTGCATACCTCAAGTCTTTGTTATCCAAAGGAAGTCTCAGAAAACCAGAACAATTTCACATTTGAGAAGCTGAAGCCAGTGAAATAACTAATAATCATGTTCCATCTTGTAGAGACATTGGAGTGTAGTGTCCAGTAAGTCACAGCTAGCAACTAAGAAATTGTAAAACATGATATTTTTGACACAGCCAGGCTAGCAATTTCCCTCTATCTCCAGCCTTTATGCTAAGCTAAAGCTAATGGGCTGCTAGTGGTAGCTTCATATTTAAGTATTTATCTTACCAATATAAGAGTGGTATCCAGCTTCTCTTCTGACTCTGCAAAAAAGAAAATAAGAGAAATTATATTAAAACACTGGACTTTTATATGACTTATTTAAAAGGTAAGAGCATCTGTGTTTGTGTCTCGACAGGGAAGAGCTCCACAAAGTACGCCCAGATTGACATCACAGCCACAGAGACCGCCCACAAAGTCGGCACGCAGCACGCCCTGGGTCGGCAGGAGGGCCTGCACACTCTGGAGCTGAGACGAAAGGGGACGCCACATTGACTTCATCATCACTGAACTGTTGATCTCAGCCGGAGGTTTCTGCCCAAAACCGGCCCGCCACATCAAACTGTATGCAAGAATTATTGCTCTGAGGGTTTTTTTTTTTCAGTCCCGACTGTCCCAACATCCTCTGAGACTCCTTCTCTGTTCTGTTCCATCTTTTAAATGCAGATTTTTTTCTTGCTTCAGCCGGTCTGCATATACCCAAATCCCAGCAAATGTCATCTGCCCAATATCTGTGTTTTTTAGATTCAGACCTGTTAATGTATTCACAGAGCAACAGAAAGACGGAGACTCTTTGGAAATGTTTGGCACAGGATCAGGAGCAACATTTCAATCTTGGTCTCCTTTGTGGACTCAGGCATCTCATTAAATGGCATTATGTCAGCACCGGAGCCTCAGGCAAACTTGGAGGAAGATGTGCCAGTCTTCAGCTGAGTCACCAGCGCCGATTAACCCCCCAGAGCAGAGGCATTTCACAGCTCACTCAGGCCATCCCTAATAATATGCACAATGATGTTTTTGTTCTTGTTTGGGAGAGCAAGGGAGAGTGAGAGAGGGGAGGAAGCTGGAAGATGATGTTTATTCACACTCACTTATTCCTCAGTGGTCAGTAATCATTTATACAGTTACGCAAAAGTCTTTTCAGTATAATCACATTTAGGGAAAACTTTTCATCCAGTCTTACTCAGAACGCTGCACATTTCAGGCTAGTTCACTGTTAAAAGATTTATGTTTATATACCATATGTTAGAGCAGGCAAATTAATGGCTCTGCATAAAACTTCCATATTGCACATGGCGAGTTTTGTTTGCCTTGGTATGACTAATGGATTTTTTTCATGAACAGAATCTCAATGCTGCTATTATGTTTTTTGTGTCATATAAACTGGGATTTACTGTGGAAAATCTCTTCATAAATAATACAAAACAGAGATGATGCTGAACTTTTTTGGATCTTTTACTCAAACAACAGATGTCTCCTAAAACTGATTATCTGGATTTCAAAATTATGTATTTGAAAAGTTTTTTTTTTTTTTAATGAACTCACTGAAGAGGTTAAAATCTCATCCTTTTATTAGTTTTCCTTATTGTGTGTGCACCTAGGCATTTTTACTGAAAGTGCAATTATAAAAACAATTTGGTTTGTGTTATGTAGAGCTGCTCATCTTAGTCAATATATTGTTTTTGTCTCATACTCTTCACTTTATTTTGATATGTCAATACATTTTCTTTCTATGCAGGTGATATGGATCGTATAATGTATGTACAGTAAAGATTTAAGGCAATATTTTTTTTCTTGTAATACTATGTTTCTTGTAAATTATTTATAACATTAAGTACTGCTTTGATGTGTGTGTTGAGGTTTTCTAGCGCTGGATTATATATGGGACTTTTTCCACCATGTACAGTTTGTTTTCATTCAACACTATGATGAGGCATTTTAATGTTGACAAGGCAGTTAGCACTGATCACGTTATCACAATGTGATGTTTTGAACTTTTCGGCTATGGAGTCTATAATCATTTTTAATTATAACCGATGTATTTTAAAAAGCTATTACATATTGATTGTATTGCACATTTAAAGTTCAAAGTAAAAACAGTAATACAAATATTTAAATTTGCCAATAAATAACTTTCTTATTTTGCTTTTGAATTATGAACCCATAATTGAAAAGTATCAAAATAAATTTAAGATTTAAAATTGTTATTCCATTTACTTATTTGTCTGTCTGATGTTAGACACCCTCTGATGGCAATATTAGACATCTACATGTGTTGACCAGCAATATTTATAAATAAAAAACAATATTTACTCTATAATTTTGGTGGTATGGAAGAGATTTGGTTATTTTTGACATTTTACTGCTGCTCGCCAAAGACTTTAGATGCTAGAGTTAGTTATATTAACATTAGCTGATTGCACTGTAGCTAGTTTTATCTAGCCAAGATGACACTTTATAAAATAGAACTAATTATCATCATTTCATGTTAAACAAGTTTTCCAAGTTGCATCAACTTAGAAGTGAAAGCAAATCCACATCAGATTATTCAGTTTTACTGAATGAGCTTCAGTGCAGGAGGCGTATCACAACAATCCTTACCTTTCACTGGGCCTTGTTCTTGTCCCGTTGCTGAACACAGGAGGAGGACACAACAAACACCTGTGGAATCAAACACAAATATTACCTTTGTTAAAATTGTTTAGACTATGTAAGAGAAGCAACTGAAAAAATTGAATTTTTCGATACCGCTCCATGATGGAATCTCGTTTGCCGGCCAGCACTGGTCCTGCGATCCGTCCACGCTGACTCCACAGCTGAGGCACAGAGAGTCGGTCTGTATCTGCAGTCGAAACATCTTAGCAGGAAAGCATCTGGGAGCGCCAGCTTGGCCGTGTGAGAGCTTTGGAAGATAAACAGTGGATTTTGCACATTATTCTAACAGTGCTACAGTCCAGCCTGTAAAAGATCCACATTAAACACTTCCACACAAAGGGACTATTAACAGGGATTGTTCCTTTTCCACATATTTTCAAGATGGTGATGTATAGTCTGCCAGCTCTCAGAGAGACATGATTCGCATTGACATGTCACAGTCAACCGCACTATGGACATTAACTTCACTGACCTGGAACGAAACCATACGGTGCAGCCAAGTGTTTCTTGGAAACTCATTTACTCATTAAATTTAGCTGCAGAGAACAGAAAAATAAAGCATAATTGGCTGTCTCTGCGGTCAAATATCGATATAAATAAATTAATGTTAATGCCATTGAGAAACTGGTGGCAGTAGTTTAATGAACTATGCAAAGCCACAGACAGCTTGTGTGTAATTGCAGTGTCTGTTTTCCAATGAAAAAAACAGCAGTTTAGTTCTTCTGGCAGAGTTTTAAACTCCCACCATAGCCACCAACAGTGAATACACCACAGGTCTGATTCAGGACAACCATCAGAGAGCTGAGGACTTGAGACTTGAATAAGTCTCAAGTCACAAAAATCAGGACTGTCAAAATCTGGTAATATCCCAGAACAAAAGATAGCAACAGGCAGACCTTGTATGGCCACATGTAGCCTTAAATATTAGGCCTCAGGATTGAAGGGTCCTGATCTCAGACTGACATACTGTAGCTTTGAAAGGAAGATGTTGAAATACTGTGTAATTTTACTAGTAAATAGATTTGGACTCCACGCTTGGTTTTGCAAGTCCTGAGATTTAATTTGACAGCACTCTAGACTTTGACTTTCCTTGAAAAAATAAACCTGTTCAGGGACAGTAAACACAGAGGTCACATCAAGAAAAAGTATGTCAGCACTTTGGAATAATTGCCATTTATGTATAAAGTTTATCTTGGTCAAATCTTCATCTAAGTTACAATTATGAGCAAAAACAATCTACTGTATCTGATACACTTATTGTATTGTTCTTGTCCATGTTGAATATTTCCAAATCCCAGTGTAGGTTGGAAAAAGTCGGTGAACCCCTAGGCTAATGAACAGAAGCTAATTGAAGTCAGGAGTTAACAAACCTGGAGTCCAATCAATGAAACCAAATAGAGTGTGTGTTAGAGCTGCTCCAACTTTAAAAACACAAAACATTCAGAGTTTATTATTCACAAGCAGCATCTGCTGATATTACCATGCCTACCTAGTTCAACCAGTTATTAAATCCAAGGGTTCACTCTACATACCAGCATGTGAATATGGAACATAATTATTAAACAAAGACAAGAAAGATTATAACATTAGATTAATACAATGTGTTTGTCTACACTTGTGACTTTGATGAGGATCAGATTAATGCAGAAAACCAGGTCAATCCCCGGGGTTCACATACCTTTTCTTGCCACTGTACGATGGGTACAAAGAACAAAGGCTGTGGAGGCTGTGCATAGAAATTTCAGTTTTGTTATTTGTACTGGTTCAATTATCTGAAATCTCGTTCTCCTCATCTAAGAAAATTACATCTACTGAATAAGTAATTGCTGCTTGCAGATCAAACCGTCTGCTTTGCTTTGTCAATCTTATACTTGTCAGAAAAGAAACTTAAACAACTCGATCTTTTTAATTATTAATGCAAAGTCATTTTTTCCCCCTCTGCTCTTTGGTACTTCATCACTGACCTCGCTGCTCCTTTCATACGACAGAGGAAATAAAGACTAAATTTCATAAATTATTCAGGAACCGTGAGAAAGGGATTATTTTCATGCAACAGCACTTTAAGGTCAGACAAGAAAATCCTGCCACAAAGTGCATTAATAATTCTTCAAGAACATTAAATAAATTGTTTGTTCAGATAAAAGTAATTCTTAAGCCTCATTGAATGCACCGAGTATCTCTGATGTCAAATGACCAGAACTTGACCTTTTTCTTCAGTCTTGTAATAACCCCGACTTTTTTTTTTTTTTTTTTTTTAACACAGGTCATTAAGGCAGAAAAGAACTGTGATGCAACGTTTTCAACCATAGTGAAGTCTGTAGAGCTCAACTCAGTCCCTTCATAAGGACAGTCCTCTCTTTGGTGACCCAAAACAGAAAAACAGCATGAACAATTCGGAAGAGGGAAAATGAGATTCCTCGAGTTAGGAGTTAAGAGCATTAACTCAGGAAGTAACTGTCGCAACTTAAAAATCAATCCAGGACTTTGCTGTGGAACTTAAAGCTGCACTAATCAATATCTTTAC
Organism: Seriola aureovittata; assembly: GCF_021018895.1. NCBI lineage: Eukaryota > Metazoa > Chordata > Actinopteri > Carangiformes > Carangidae > Seriola > Seriola aureovittata. The sequence goes on from NC_079386.1 coordinate 10,585,010, forward strand.
ATTAGAGCTCGACATGGACACTTATTTCCGAATCGATTCAATTCCAACTCACAAGGTCCCGATTCAACGCAATTCCTGCTTCAATTCGATATCGGTTTTGCTTTGATGCGAATGAGATTCTCAGAGAACTAAGTAACTAGTGCCAAAACATCCAGTGAAATAACACCGCCCTGCACACTTGTACATAAGGTCACTCCTAGCATGTCCTATACACAGCAGCGCTTGTTATTACTCAAGAATGCTCCACTACAGCTTCATTTCCACATTGACAAGAAGATTAATTTAATTTATCTGACACATAAATAACAAAACCATTCATTCCACCGTTCGGACAAACATTATTTCCCGCTGACTATTGATCTGCTAATTGTCCTTTTTCACAACATGATATTGTTATTCATGTCACTCTTTTCCTCTTTTTTCAATCAATTCTCATCTGTGTAGCGCGCGGCAATAGATTTGATTACAGAAGCACATGTTCTTCAGGTGGCGTCTGGCAGAGACACAGGGAACACAAAGGACACTGAAATTAGTCATTTGTAGAGTAAATGTCTTGGCTTGCCTTGAGATACACTGTTCTGATATAATGAATGTCAGATCAGACTGTGCATGTTACACTGTGTTATTCCTTGACTTCATATTTGTTCACAAAGGCGAGACTGTGTCCTTATGGCACATGAATGGAGTCATAATAATAACAGTAATAAAACATTTTTAAAAAAGCATTCGTTTTCAATTTTGAAACGGCTCACAAGCGCGAAACGTAGCGAGTGTTGAGTCTGGCTTCGCTAAGTGTTGAGTAATGGTCTCTTAACGCACGCACTGATGCTTGAACCTACAACCTCATGGCTTCTAAGTAAATGTTATGCTTCCACAAATAGCAGCTGATCGGTTTATCTGTCGGAAGTGATTTGTTGCAAATGGTCGAAGCCTGCAGGGTTTAGTAGCATTTCCAAACGGCAACCCAATAAACTCCAGCCGTTGACCTTTCTGCTCTGGTCATTGGGCCTCGGTCATTGGCCTTGTTCAGCCCAACTTGATTATGACCTCTAATGTCTCACACAATGAGCCTGTTGCAGTCGGTGCCCACAAGGCATCTCAAGAGAAAACGCCTTAATCTTATTCTTTTTTTTTTTTTCCCCTCTACACAGGCTTTATTCTCTTTGTGATGCAGCTGCTCTGTTGCCCGACGCTTTCATGTTGTCTTTATTTGTATTTTTCTTTCACTTTCAAATGTGCTCTTAAGCTGATAATAGTCTATTATAATTTGCTAATTACATTATACTTTATGAAGACTCCAATATTCCAGGCGGTTCAGCATGGCTTAAGGACTGCTGGGGACACAAACATCATCATTATCGCCACACAACCTCACTGCTGAATGCTGTGGAGACTGAACACACACACACACACACACACACACACACACACACACACACACACACACACACACACACACACACACACACACACACACACACACAAACTGTTTATCGGTGACACATCGTGATTAGTGCTTTTCTTCTTGCTGAGGCCTGAGTGTTCAAAGGCTGCTCTTCAGATCAGTCCACAACTCACTTCTCCCCTTTTTTTAAACTCACAATATGAATGCCTACAAATCTAATTATAATATAGAATATCAATCTTGATAAAGCTTTGGTTCACTAACTAACTAACCTCTTCTTATCTCTGCACAGACACACCAACTTTTTTTTTTCTTTTTTTTTTAAGTGGAAATGATTGAGGAGGAGATAGTGAGAGAATTTGGGAGGATTTTCTGTCCTGGGTCTGATAACACCTCGACATACTGGACATTTGGACGTAATCACTCCAGCCAACAAATTCGATCTCTCATTTTTCAGCCTCTCATTATCTGTTAAACTGCTCCAGGCTGCGACTCCAATCTGTAGTTATGATTCACTCACTTATAGCTCGAGGAGGGACGATCATGGTGCCAAATATTGATTGCATCCACTCTGCACAGGCGTGCAATGTATTCAAGGTCTCAAAAAGAAAAAAATCTATCATATAACAGGAAGAGTCAAATGAAATTGACAAACAGCTGCTGCATTTAAAAAAAAATAAATCTGGTAATATTTCAGCAAAACCCCTCAGAGTCTGATCTGCCTGACACATCGGGTGCGCTTGTTTTGCTGTAGCCGGCTTTGTTTGGGTGTGAGTTACGTAATGCACCAAATGGGAACCGCGCTTTATCTTTTAGCAGTTAACAACAATGAATGTCCAGCCAAACAAAAACACTTCAGCCTGATAATTTGATTGACTGTTACTGAAAGGAGGAAAACAATGAGGACTGTCAAGTGGCTCCGAGAACATGTGCAATAACAACAGCCCACTCAGTGACATCATTACCTTGGCACTGAAGCACATTTTTAGGGTTAGAGTTAGAGTTTTTTTTTCCCCAACTTTGTTTAGTCTATAACATCTATTGATTTCCATTAGTCTTTTGTTCCAACAAAGTGATGATGATCCTGCTGCCGAGGTAGAAGCTGGACGTGCAAATTATTTTACTCCAACACCAACAATTCTGTACTTTACCATCGACTTATCTCAGCTAACCTCCCTTCAGCCTCGACGTGCTGTTTTTGTATTGATATAATTTTCAGTTCATTTTACTCTGTGTTTTGCAAGATGTGAAAAAAGTAACAGAGAAGCTGCTTCAAAATGCAGAATAATTATCACAGTGAGGGCTGCGCAACACAGTATGACGTGACTCTGCACGATACAAATGATGCTTTAAACGACTTGCTGATTTTAGGAAAAAATAAAATAAAAAAAATAAAAACATATTCAAAAAGGGGCGTGCGATGTAGCCTGTAGCTAAATCCGAAAAGTGATGGTGACTTTGAAGAACATCTAATTCCTTCTTGCTGTTTCGGTCTTTTTGTTTCAGTTGCATCATCCCTAATAAAACAAACAGTAATTTAAAAAGCATTTAAATACAGTCTACACTGTGCCAAATCATTATTTGTCAGTTGTCAGTCAAATGAGTCACGCTGTCAAGTTTGTTTACATCAGATCTGCTGTAGGAGACGTGCAGTGATGGCGACTCTTCTGGAGAGCAGAAGAGATTCAAACTAAGCTTTTCCCGCAAACAGGAAATATGTCGTCACGGATGAAGTTAAGCTGCGGGTTTTAACTTGAGCCTGTATTTGTTTACATTTTGGAAAATGAAGTGTTCTGAATTATCTATATCAAGTTACTGTTTGTTATGTACCGTTGGCTGTACTGACAACTATCACTGGATCACTAACTGATGAGTGTCTTTTTCCTCTGATTCCTAATCAGATTTATGGACGTTTATTTGCAGCAGTGTGTTCAGGTTTCAGATGTTTTTGGATTAAAGTATGAGTTTATGTTATTGATATTTGATGATTTTATTAATTATTTAATGCATCTGATTTTGTTTTGGACATCAGTTTGAGTGTTTTGATACGATATGGGAATAAATGTATCTTGTGTTTATTAATCAGATGCAACACAACAGTAATATGAGGTGCTTTCAGAAGAAAAAAGGTTGTAGACCTCTAATACGATATGTCACACACGTATATCCTGAAAAACGGCGGGGTGGGGGGGGGGTTTACTACCTGGTATTGTTAATATGTTATAAAGGATAGGTATTTTATTAGCACAGAGATTGATGGGTTTGAAAGTTGAATAAATAGAACATCAGCTGTCTTTGTCATGACACTTCCTCAGGTTAACAACTTCATCCTCCCTGTTGGGCCTCTCAGTGAACTGAAGGGGATCCCGGCACAGTGGGGCGGAGCAGAAAACGGGGCCTTTGATTAGCTCTTCAAGGCAGAATCAAATGAGACACTCATCGCGCACACACACACACACACACACACTTGACATTTTGGAGATGAATCACGAGGTTTCAGTGGTGTAGGCCGTGAAAATAGAGAACCATTGCTCAGCAGATTATCTTTGTGGAGTCAGTGCATGTGCCTCACGTGCAGATACTCAAATCCTACAATGTCACAATCACACTTTCATTTCATTCACTCTGTTTTTTGATCTCTTGTTCCTCTGCTGTGCTGCACCTCTCCTCACTATTCCCTTGTCGCTATTGTTTTTATTCTTTTTGATATTTTAAATGCAGGAGGGAAATATTTACTTTCTTGCCGAGTTAGATGAGAATATCCAAACCACTCTGACTGCACACTCGCATACAAGGCTTAGATCATTATCGACATATCACAAGTCTCTGTGTCATTTACAGCCTTACTGAAGAAGCTGTCAGACATCCCCAAAAACTGCTCTACGGTACAATTTCTATTCTATTACTTCATTTCTAGTTTATTCTACTTGCAGTACAATTTTGTATTCTGTTTTCGTCTTCTATAAAAAATAATGAAATAGTCCATGGTGCAAACTATTGAATAATGGAGTGACTAAGCTACCAAAGTTGAGCAGAGGTCACATTACTAACAACACACTCACTACAGAACATCAGACGTCAGTACTTTATTTTTGCAGAAATGTCTACGTGCTCCTTTGATAACTGAACATGCATCACCTGGAGCAGATCTTTTTCTTGACACTGAAGGGACTATTGAAGGCGGGATCAATGCAGTTATAAAAATATCAAGAATACTACTGAACGCTCAAGGTGAAGCCATTTTTTTCAGTCCTGACATTGGCTTGTGTGACTTTGCTTCTATTCCTGTAATTCATTGCCCTCTCAAGAAAAAGACACAACAGACGCATTAAGAAAGTGCGTCAGAGTTGCTTAATGCACTGCAGGATAGACATTAACTATTCGTTTAAGATTAGCTGGTTCTTTCAGCTCAAACAGAAAGCCAAAATAAACTGTGTCTTCTGAATGAGAACACACCAGTAAACATAAATGGAGGAAAACTAGTAGAAGATTCACTAACGCAGCGTAAACCCATCATTACTGTCACACAATTATAGAGCCAATCTTTTAAGACGAGCATGATGCAGCTTAGTGCTGGTTTTTATTTAAATCAATGTTTATTCAAACTACAGTGGTTTAAAAGGCCACTTGAATCTCTTCATTTTCTCTTCACATGCACACAAGAGAGGATGAGTGGGAGTTGTCACAGCACACCACCTCAAACAAACAGATTTGAATCATGGACCTACGCAACGATGTGGCACCTCTCACAGTTTCTAATGAACACTTTCATGAGTAATTGGAACAAATAGATTTTGATGCAGGGTTTCACAAAGGGATATCGACATGGCGTGCTGATAAAAAATAATGGGTGTTCACTTACAGTAGGCGAATCGGCGCGGTGAGAGTCGAGAGAATCCACAGATACAGTACATTCCGCATTGATTAGCTTTCACTGCAGACTCACAGCTGTTGATCCATGAGAGATGTACTAATAAATGCATCCTATAAAATAAAACTGTAATGAGCGTGTATGGACGCCTGTATCGATCGATGTGTCACAGCAGATCTACAACTTCTGACAATTTTTATGGCAGTATTGCAACGCGTATAATCCAGGCTATAGGAGTGAGCATGTTTTTTTTTTTTATTGACTCCAACCTGTAATAATGTCACACTGAGCTCCCTTACACAATACAGTAACCCACAGTGGAACTGCTTTATGGTTGATAGCAGCTTTGTACTGGCCAGCTCTCAGGTGAGCATGTGTTCTTATCGATGCATGGAGCTAGAGCCAGGAAGTGGCTAGCTTAGCTTAGCATAAAGACTGGAAGCCAGGGGAAAGTTATGGCTCTTTACAAAGTTCAAAAATTCACCTACCAGTAATGATAATGCTAATCAATTAACACATATCTTGTTTGTTTAATTCATACACAATTAGATATGTAAAAATAACTATTTGTGGTTTAGGCAGACTTAAGTGACTATAAGTTTATAAGCTGAACATGGTTTCCTGCCAGGAGCAGGTGGTGGTGATTGTCGCTTGACAAGAGGTTATAATTCACCCTCTGAGCAACGCTACATCTTCATGGCAGATTGGCAACTACAGTGAGTCACATTCGGAAAGTGGTGAGACGGGTCGGGGCTAGCTGGTTAACTGGCTAACTACAGTAGAAGAAAAGACATCTTAACATTGGTGTTGCTTTCTACAGATAGAGACAGCTCTTTGCGAGTAAACTAATCACGTTTCTTCTGAACTGGTAGGTAAACAGCTGTTAATGCTAATACTGGCTATGTAGCAATAGCAAAACTTGCAAATACCTCCTTTAATTATTGTGTGTTTGAACAAAGCCAGGCTAGCCGTTTCCCCTTGCTTACCATCTTTATGCTAAGCTAAGCTAATTGCTGAGCGGCTCTAACTCTATCCTTAACATAAAGATACAGTAAATGAGTGGTGTGGATCTAGAGCAAAATAAGCACACTTCCTAAATAGCTGAACTACTCCTTTAAGGGTAAGAACATAAATTTTTATACAATTTATTGCAGGAACAAAACAGCTCCACATGAATAAAAACAGTTTTCTAAGAAACACCAGCAGCTACAATTAGGAAACTTGGTTGACTTGGTCAGATGTTTTGAATTTTGGTTCGGTTTCCCTCTACAGGGAAATACCCAGAGCTATGAAAAGTGAAGAACTAAAACTGCAAAGAGAGCAAAGGAACAGCATTATAAAGTCATTATAAAGCAATGTGTAATTAAGACACCAGGCAGGACAATAAGACTAAGACTCGATTACTCCTCTGCAATCAACTATACTGAGATAGCACTACCAGCTTGAAGGTATGTGTGTGTTTGTGCATGTGCATATGAAAGTAAGTGTATCGAGAGAGAAAAAAATCAAGTAAAAGCATTGATTATGTTGCTGTGTGAGTGTCCTAAAGGGAAAAAAAATTATACACAGACCATCCTATTATAATTGCAAAGTTTGGTGGCTGTTTTCCAACCTGCTTATAAGATGGGAAATCAGATAACCACAGGCTTCCTGACTGTCCTGATAGAGGCTTGATAATGGATTGAAGAGGGGGACAGAATCGATATGGCTGTCCCCACTCTGGGCCAGGAAACCATCACTTGCGAGCAGACTGTATTTTTGTAATCTCCAAAAGGTTGTCCTGGCTCATATGGGCCTCTTAGAGGCTCTGATGCTGATGGATTCAAGCAATCTGTCAACGGCAATCAAGAGCCATTTGCCACAGGGAGCAACTGTGGACAGTAATTCTTTTTCCATTTCTGCAAAATGTCATATCATTTCTGATCAGGGGTTGTATCAGTCTTCTGCACTACTCTGTAACTGGAGACCAGTGTCCTTGACTAGAATGGTTCGACATTTCAAGTAGTATCATCTCCCTAATACAGATTCTCTCACATCAGCAGCTCATCTGTTCAAGAGACAAAATAAAACATTTTGAAGATACTGTAATATTTGCTATTACCTCATGAAAGAAGGTTAAGATTGTTCATAGAAGTATTATTTACATATTCATCAACAAGGGGAAAAAAGTTACACTATTGGATCAGTATGTGTTGGTAGAAGTTTCTGTTGAAACTAAAAGTTTCTGGGAGGTACAGCCACAGAATTAAAAGCAGAAAACAAAGACTGTCTTAATTATTAATATTTGATGAATTGCCATGCAGAAAGTAAAAATTACAAAGCAGTACTTTACTATAGATGCACATTATTCCTACTTGGACAAGAAGCTGATTTATTCATTAATCTCAAAATGATGTTAAATTTTAATTTTGCTAATCACTGTGGAATAAATGTGGATGCAGTCTCATCAAACCAAAATCAGAAGTTTTTTTCTTACTTACTTACTGACTTCAATCACATCATTATAATACGAATGACAAATCTCATGACTTTTTGCACAACCCTTTGCTACGCTCCGTATAAGACAGTCAGCATTTACGTGTAAGCGCGGGGTCTGGGCTTCCCCTCCGCAGATACACCTCTCTGATCGCATAGCCTCTAACATGAATGAGCTAAAAACTCTCTCTGATTGGTCATTTTACAAGTCAATCTAGCTGAGCTCAGTCTTTGTCTTTAACTCATGCGTTTGGACAACGTCGTGGTTATATACAGTATATCAGGATTTTAGCAGCAGCATGGAAATGGCTTGGAAGTTAACGTGTATGCTTAATGTGGCGTGTTTTTTGAAATGTCAAACTTGTCTCGTTGTCCGACAACAGAAACAGAAAAACATGTAAATGAGAACAGCTTTACTTGGAATTCAGCTGTATTAAAATAAAAGCACAGAGAGAAGGAGAGAAGCAACTAGATAAAGAGCTGAAACCGACTGACACTAGGCAGAATACAAGTGCAACGCAGTCCAGACAGAAGATTTTGACATAGTCTTGTTTGCCTTCGCTTGACTCTAGGGATGTATTGTTCATGCCAAAGCTGATATGCATTATTTGCATAGCAACAAAAGGTTGGGTTTGGCTTTAAAACTCACACTTATTGGCCATATTGTGACAGTATATATTATATAAGTCACAGTTAGGATTCATTCACTCCACACTAAGAGTGGTGCTGACAGAATTATCACGTTGGAGTTAAAAATTGTGACCTTTAATCACAACATTGCCTTTAGGCCAAATGATGTTTTGAACAAAGTGTGAGGCATCACACACTGGTTTTAAAAAGAGAACTATTGAAGAAATGAGTCATACTATACTGCATGGAGATTCCTGCGTACAGGCTGTAAATGATGTATCCTCTGCTTGTCCTTTGTTCAGCAGGTAGTGATAACCATGAAACAGCAGGAGAGCTTTCACGGCAATAATCTCTATGGCAGGTTTAAGAGGTGACCAGGGACAGGTGCAGATGCGCCAACTCTTCAAAGAGTGACCTCAGACCCCCCTTTCTCTCAAGAGTCCTTGAGGCAAACATAAAAGCACCCAAGTCAAGACCAGGGACATTGGGAATATACATAAACTATATTCTCTGATATAATATTCTAAATATGCGTTGGCTGGGAGGGATTTGTTTATGCTTTGGGATTATTGATGCTCAATGGAGCAAAAAGCTGAAGCTTATTAAGATGCAGACTTTGGCATTCCTTTAGTTTTAGACAATTACTGGCAGTAATATCGAGTCAAGATATTCAAAAGCTTGATTTGTTGTTGTTGTTGTTGTTATACTGTAGATAATAAGGTATTTCATTACCAACAGAAACTCCAAGCCTGCAGCACTATTAAGCTTTTAGAAGAGGTTGACACTGAAGAATTAAACTCTGAAAACTATTGTGGCCGCCTGTAAACATGTCAGCCAAAAACTTTTGATGATTTTAGTCTTTGGAGAAAGATCGAGGCGACTCCATCCGAAGCCACCAAAGAGCAGATGGACACTTGTCTCTTCAAGAGAGGGGAAAAAAAAAAGCTCTTGACTGTTGATCCTCAGGCTTAGTGATGTGACTTATATGCTCAGACATGGTTTAGCACTTAAATCGAACTCCTGTTTGTACCAGCGAAGGTTTAGAGAATGGTGAAGCAAGAGAGCACATGAACTTCAATCCATCACTTTCAGAGGGTGAAGCAGCCGCGAGAAACAGAATGAGAGGTGTGAGGACGAGTGTTAGATTTTGATATAGAGTAGAGCTGAGTGGGTTTCTTTTTCCTTTGTATGCAATGCATTTCTGGCTGAAATTCCTTTCTAACAGGGACAGTTCACTATCAGGAGCAACTCCTGCTCATTCTGCAGAAACTATATGAACCTTCCTGCTGGAACTTTATCCAAATTCAGGTTTCAATTATTTTAATCCCTATTTGTCAGTTACCTTTATATAATGAAACCCTGCTTCTGTCAGTCAGTATTAGTTACAATCCTTAAGATGTTTACGAACTGTTTTTTTTGCCTTTATTTGACAGTCAGTGGAGAGAGACAGGAAAGGACTTGTGAGAAGGGAGATGACATGAAGCAAAAGGCCTAGGTGAGGGACAGACTCAAGTCTTACTATACTGTGTTGTACGTGCTTCACCAGGTGAGCCACCACTGCACCCTGAGTCAGCCGGTCTCGCTCTGCACTCATATTTCCTTCCTAAAAACAAGGGATTTCACAAGAAATGATGCAGCATGTCATCTGTGCTGCCTGTTATGATTTCATCAGCTGACATCAGCCTTACTGTTTACCGACTCTCCTGCAGCCCTTTAAGTAACAGCTAACGCTAACTGAATATTTCGTGCTGCCGCCACATTAAATGTGTTCAGCTGGAGAAACACTGTGACTTTTATTGTGAAACAGTCACAGGCGCTGCCAAAGGGGCTTCTACAAAGTACTGAGACAAAGGTCTAACTACTTTTATAAAAGAGTTATTTCAGTTTTTGATTTTTAATACATTTGCGAAAATGTCTAAACACGTTTTCACTTTGTCACCTCACTTTGTGGGTTATTGAGTGTAGATAGATGGGCAAAAATAAATATATGTGCTGTGTGTGCAAGAAGTGAAAGGATCTGAATATTTTCCAAAGCCACTGTATATGTTTAGGAAAGATTTCTATTGAGTGAAATTTTCAAAAAAAAAATTGAAAGATTGGCTGAAGTTACATAAAATAGAAGTGATTAATTTACTTTGCGCTTCTCTCTCATCGACATGAATATTATCTGACATTTCAGCCAGTCAACAGCTATCTTCATTTCTGAGCCTGGCCTTTCCATGGCTTGACATTTATCCTGCACTTGATTGGTTGAAGGAGAGGAAGTACTCAAGCCTCCTATGCACTCCCTACCTATCCCTTGTTCTCCTTGTCTCTTTCAATTAAGGACTCTGCCCTTAGGGCTGCCTAGAAAACGCTCTAAGGCTTTAAAGCATCTTGCACGGCCTCACAAAGGCCACAAATTTAGAATTCATGACATTTGTGCTCGCTTGAAAGGGCTTTAACACGCAATCACATGTTGTTTGGGCAAATCAAGCAGAGGGTGCAACACTGTTGACATAGACTCACATGATGTTGTGTGCAACAGAAAATGCTGAACATTATGTAAACAGAATTTCTTCCTGAAATGTTTCACGCTCATCATTGTGTTGTTGGTTTTAATTAAATTCAAAGATGAAATGCATTCTGTGCATAATGTGTCCTATGATTCATTACAGGCCTAATCAACTAATAATCAACTGAGTGTGTCTCTCTTATCAGGCCTGAGGCATGTGGCATAAATTTGTTAGCAAGGGGTTTTCATGAAAACATGGATTTAGGAAAGGAATGAAGCCATTCCTCCCATCTTACCACAAAACCCTTGAATGTCAGGAGCCTATTTTTCAAACATCCTCAAATCAAGCTTCATTACATCGTGCTATTCGAGGCATTCTCTCTTTTCCCTATGGTAGGGCTAAGGAACCTTTTTTCCTATCAAGGGCTGTGTCAATTTTTATAACATCCTTCAAGGGCAATGCCACATTATTGAGCAGATATATCAAACTATCTCTCTGATGCGATGGCTGGAACTGCTTCTTTTTGGCGAGGCGCCTGATGTCAGATGGTGATGATTACGATGCTTTTCCAGGTTTGGGCACCCAAACTCTGTTGAAGAGTTAACTTTATCCAAGTGTATTTGTCCTTGCAAATCATCCACTTAGCGTGTTTAGAGCTGTAATGGCGCCCACAAGGCCTTTTAGTTCAACAAAACAATCACTGTTTGTTCATCTCTCTTGGAAAGCAGTCAGTGACAGTGACCTAACTTAACTTTCTGTCTCATCGGCCACACACGGCCCGGAGCCCAGGCGTCCTCTACCACTGCTCTACAGTAAGTGGATTCAGGATATACTGTTATAATTGACTTGGTGGTGCAAGTAATTTGCTGCTTCATTTAAAATGTCAAACAGTCACATATCAAGCGGATCATTGCCCTTGTATGTTCTTTCTGAATAAGCATATGTCTGTACAGTACGATCTGGCCTTGAGGGGATGATATCCACCGACATGAACATATACTGTATGATTATTATTGCTACAGCAGGATGAAATGTGCAGAGTTAAAGAAAGGACACAACTCTGAAGCTGTAGTTCTTTGTGCCATAATATAACATTCATTTACAGTAGCTGTGGCAACATTTTGCTATTAAACTGATGTAACTATCAAATGACTACAAAACAGTCTTTTGAGTTACACTAGCGACATGGCTCTATAGTACTGGTTGGTCTCTCCACCACTGGTCCAAACTAATATATCTCAACAATTACTGGATGGACTGCCATGAAATTCTGCACAAAGATTCAAGGTCCCCAGAGGATGAATCCTTAAGATTTTGATGATCCCCTGACTTTTTCCCTAGCGCCTCTTTCAGGTCAAAGTTTCTAGTTATCTAGTGAAATATCTCACCATCCACAAATTTGGTACAGACATTAATGTCCCCCACAGGATAATTAGCAATATTGATGATCCCTTAACTTGTCATCTCAATGCCATCATCAGACCAAGTGTCTAATTTGTCCAGTTCTTTCGTTCATGATCAAATATCTGCATAACTAATGATGTTCACATCAGCCTCGGATATGCTAATATGCTAAACTAAGATGGGGGAGCACGATAAATCTTTATATCTTTCATCTGCTAAACATCAGCATGCACAAATAGATTCAACTACACAGGTTGATAGACAAATTAAAGAAAAAATACATCCATGTAAATCAGGGATTTGGTGAATTTGTGTTTTTCTCTTACTGTCCTTCCTTTGTCTCAAGGGTTGGAGACACAATAATACCTCCATGGCTTTTATGAAAAGTGGACAATAAGTAACAAAGTACATATTTTATGTACATTTTTTCTACATGAATATTTGCTCTGCATCTCTGAGTTAAAAACCACCATCTAACCTTTGTTACTCTACTCCAAAGGGCAGAGATGGAATGTTGATATTTCGTCCTTTAATGGTTGTTGATGCGATTGCTAATAAATATAATTCATGGGATGTCCCAATGGCCCTGACCATAAATATATTTGCCTCTTGGAATCAATTAATAGACCTTTAAACCAAATATATACTGGTGTCAGTGATGAATCAGCAATCAAACTCTAATTTAGCTCAGGTCTGCCGCAGTAAAGAAGTGACGATATTAATGCAGGCGCCAAGCCACTGAGTCAAAGATCTATTAACCTTCACTTTCTGAGTGTTTTATTACTATCAGAGTGAGCCATTGTTGCAAGAGGAATTCAATTTGCGGAGCGACTCCGTTGCCTTTCAGGAGTGGTGATGGGGAGCTCGTCGGCCTACACATGCGCTTCTTCTCTGCTCGCTGAAGTGATTCGAGCAAGCGGCTTACTGCGAGTGAGCAGATAGAGTTGTGAGACATCAGAGGGATGGCAGTGATTCATTATTTCATTTTCACGCAGCATCAGACATTATTTACACAGATGGTTCAGACGATCCACTGATGTATGGCATTGCTGAGCCACTCTCAGCTCAATGAACTGATAAGTGCCGCTACAAAGCAGTCGGCCTTGTTTGCATTACCCTCTGTTCCTGCACACAGTGACAGAATAATGTCGGGGGGATGACACTGACCACCCCCCTTTGCCACCCAAATCTTCAATTATTTTATGGAAATCGTCTTGTTTCTTCTCAGGAAAACCAAACTTTCCCTGTAATGAGTAACTCAAGGGCTTTAAAAGAGACAAGAGTTAGTTTGTGTAATTACATATAATGCATTAAACAAAATTCTAACCAAGTAAGTTGCTTGAAGATTACAGCTGTTTTTTAACATGTGTGTAACTAAGGTTTGAAACCTCATTGGCATTTCTGTAAGATCCTTGGACTGGAATTCTTCAGATCTAAATGGATTGTCCAAGACCATAAATACTTTATGGCTAAGATATATAATTTTTGCCAGTGTCTTATTTGTGACAAGTCTTTACTCCTTTACTCCAAGACAACTTCCTTTCCCAGGAGACCGTAAAAGCTACCTTGAACCTTGAGAAAAGGTTCGCGTTCTATCTTCTTTAAATCGTCAAAGTCTGTTTTTGCCGGTACAGTGCCACTTGTAAACTGCTGACAAAACTCTTCCTCTGAAGCATGTAGCAGAGTGTTTCAAGCACAGTCAGCACATTACCATCAATGAGTGCATTAATATTAATCTGAATCTGTTATCTGCTGTGATGCTGAGGGAAAGCCCAGTGTACTGTACTTCATACTGGATCTGCGGTGCCACGATCCACAGATGACACTCATCAGTTAAAGGATCTTTGCTCACACGTGCACTAACGTACCATGAAGTTATTTTAAACTCTATTTCCTTCATTTTGTGGACAATGTTCAAATGTGCAGGAAATAATATTAAATATTTGATAAAATATTCTAAATCTGTCCCTTTGGTAGATTTACCATCAAATTTCTTAGTAAACAATAGGTAATTGAGAGGTGGACAAGAGGAAGTGTCTCGTCTCTAGTTAGCAGCCCACAATTTAGCTGGATAAAATGACAGCTGTTGCTAGCTGGCTAACATATTAAGCTAACCGACATATCCACAAAACAGACAGAAAGCATGAGCGAAGTGAGCACCAGAGAGACCCCAAGAGTGCTTGAAATGTCCAACAAGAGATCCAGGAAAGGCTCGCACACAGCCAGGGTGAAATTTTGAAAAATTTAACTTGGAACATTGCACACTAATAAAGTTTGATAATTATGTGTTTCTTGACGTTGAAAGTAACACTTGTTATCCTGAAGACAAAGGCCAAAAAAAAAAAAGACAGACCCTCCAAATTCTTTCTGTACAGAGTTTCTCTCTCACTAGAGCTCCATGAACAGGCAGAGGAATACAGTGCTGGCGTGCCGTGCCTAGTTACGGTTGCTAAGCTATGACAGGAAAGTCATTGTCTGGGTTGTTTAGTGAAGAGTGAACAATGTGTAATAATGACAGTAAAACACTCTAACACCTAAGCATGTACTTATTGAAATGTATCCTTATCATTATCACCACTACCACCTGTTGCTGTTTTGTCACATCACTGATGGTATTCAATGAGGCAAGTGAAAACCATCTGACCACAAGCTGAACTGCGCCCGCACCACCTCCGTCCCACCCTTCTGCTTTGCCTCACTTGTAGATAATCTGAGGATGATATTACAGGCGTCTGATTTTGGTTGGATCCCATTTCATGCCCACTGGGTTGAAATGATGAAGCGCTCTGATGTCGAAGCTGTCAGTGATGTTAAAAGCCTGAAAGTCCAGTCCCAGGTCACAGTCAATGATGCACGATGCTGTGGCAGGACTTCAAATTTAACACTCTTGAGCAATAACAGTTGTGGTGTAAGAGTGTAACGGAGCACATTAACAAATTAACAAACACTCCACGAACCCAGAGTTCGTGGATATATATATATATATATATATATATATATATATATATATGAAACTATCACTCATTCAGTTTCCTGCCTGTCAGAGGGAACTGATGGGCAGACACAGGCAGGTATGAATGATTATACAGCTGAGGTTTGAATGACAAAATGGGCAAGCTGACAGTTTACAGATATCTGTCTCTGTATTAAAGGAATTGTTGAAAATCTGTAGTATTTAGGTATGTCTTAGAGTTTTATGACGCACATTTCTGAAACGTTTAAAGTTGCATTATGGTATGTCCCACCATGTTCACCAGCTAGTTACCAACTTCGTCTGTCTGCCAGTCAGTGCTGGGCAGGTGGAGTACGTTTTGTTTTCGCTGAAATCAACTGCCTGCAAGTGGCACTGAGGTTAATGGGAGTGGTTAGAGTGAACCACAGTGGTGGGCTGGAAAACCAAACAATAAGCTTTAATTATAATTATCTACAGAATGATATTCTTCACTATGAGCGGCCTTTATCACATTACACAGTCATATGGTATGTTGTTCATATAAAAAAAAAAAAAACATCGATTAATGCAGCTTTTTATGCAGGATATTTTGTCAATGTCTTGAAACAAGAAACTACTATGTACATTAAGAAAAAGTTGTACATTTCTTTGCACAAAAATAAAATTAACTGACCTCACTGGCAGCCTTCTTTATTTTGTTTTTGTAAAATTAATTTTAGGTTTCAATAATCATTGAAATGACTTGTAGGATGGATTTTTGCAGCAAATCCACGTTGCCATTCTCTGCTTATTCCTCCACAAAGGCAGCTATTCAAGCACTTTCTATCCTCTGCTCTGCTCCCATGCTGAGCACAGCTTAAGGTGAGTGACATGAACGTTTCAGAAGGTCACGATGGCAAGGCAGATGTGGCATATGGTAAGTGTCCCTCTATGATAAAACCGAAATCTGCGCTTGATCAATTATTCATTAAGCACCACTTATAATTTCTTAGAAAAATACAAAGGTGAGTGTGAAAGCATCACCATTTATGATATGTTGATGACTAACAGAGATGCCTCTCTCTGTATGAATATATTGTATGATAAATAATTATGGTAATGTAATAATTTATTGATCTTCAAAAGAGAAAATCCTTTGTGGCATGATTCCCTCAGCAGCAAGGTCACAGTCCCGCTCAAGGACAAATAGGCAGCTTTAAAAGTGAAACGAGAATGATTTGCACATATAATATTCTGAGGGTCAGTGAGGAGTCATGTTGTTTCTAATTAGGAACATGTGATATGGAGCAAATTACTGGAGAAAATACAGATGGGCTTCATGAAAGTGTTGTGTTGTTTCTGCACACTGCCACCCTGAAGCTCCTTCATTTACTGTGTTACTCATATCATGACTCACACTTCTCCGAAAAGGACAATTTGTATCTGTTTGATTGAATTAGAAAAGACACACAAAATACACAGATAAATCACGAGCGGCTTAATCTCCTGAATAACCACCAATAAAAAAATAATAATAAAACAATAACTCAGAAATTAACCAGCATGAACTGATCTACTTCAAAACAATGGGAGGAGATAGGGAGCATGAATAGCTATTAGCTAAAGTGCATCCAAACAAGAAACCTATTGACATTTAATTTGCATGCTAGTCCTTTAACAAGTGTGGCGGAAATTTGTCATAACAAAGCAGAGGGCTGTCACCGCAAATTCTCAAGCTGACGTTGTATTCAATGTGATATGCATGTCCAGAGCCTGGCTGAACGATTCGTGTACACATATTAGCCAAAGTTTAAAAAAACAAAACAAAAAAAACCAACACTAACTCACTTATGAATCTCATTATGTTAATCTTTAGCAAACAGATTTCACAGATTTACATGTATATGAACTGTAAGGCTCAATGTCACAGTCAAATATTGATTTTTATTCTTATTGTAATTTTCTACAGTCACGGTGGTTAAATGACAAAGATTAACTTGACAAAGATGAACTAAATAAGGCTTAAATACACAGTAATATCACACTGCAGTCACCAGATCTGCATCTTACACTATGTAATAATTTGTGTGCTGAAAATAAAACACTTCATGAATTCATTATGGCCACAAAAAAGAGGTTTTTGAAATGTATAATGTTACATTAAATAAATTCACAGATCTCAATAAAAAAATAATTTGTAACAACCTAAGAAATGCCTCACTATGTGTTTGATGGCAGAAAATAATACTATTATTTATGCTTTCCTCCTATTGGGTGGCCGTGGTGCGTTTAATGGTTGTTGTCATAGTTATGGTAACATCTATCACCCTTTATTTAGCCAAGTTCAAGGACAATGACAGACAACTTATGAAATATTGACCTTGGTTGTGAAATAGTCTCCATCACCTAATTTCTATGATTTATTTTATATCAACATCAATCAATATTTTATTCATTAAATTGCCTCATAAATATTTGGTGCATGGGTTCTTGTTTTTTTTTTTACAGCACATGACACTTTCTTGTGCTCTTTGCAAGATGCATCTGGCTTGACATCAGGGGTGGGCGATATGGATCAAATCTTCTACTGTGACATGTAATTTTGTATCATTATATCGGTATGTATGTTGATAAAGTTTAAAAGATAAGTTTGAAGACATGAAACGACCAAATCCTACAGAAACTTGCTTCGACTAACAATTATTGTCTTGTTGTCCCACATCAGTGAGACGCACTGTTGTTCTAGGAAACATGTTTCTTTAATACAATTCCTGCTCACACTGTCATTTATCCTGTACACACGTCCTGCTGCTGTAAATAACTACTGGATCAGTGAATGTGTATTAATCCACGCCTGAAAATAGTCCCAGTTCCTGTTTAACATTTGTCAAAAACTACAGTGCCCCACAGGTTTAGGACATTTTTTAAAATGAAACTTTTTATATGCAACCTACTTTTAATTAGTGTCATAGTTTGGGGAGACAGACTTACTCATTATTGGTCTTTTCATGGGATTTGTTGACAATGATATCAAATTATAATTTCATCAGCCTTATCCTTTAAATTGTAGATTTTATGGAAAGTCAACTGAGAAAAAGTGTATAGATGAAATAACTAGGGGGGAATGTCTGTTTTGTGCAAATCTATTAAATCAAATACCTAAACAATAATCAGTGGGTTCATTGATACAACTTTGCCCACAATGACCTAACACAACCAGATCTACTCTGGATAGATTCCACAATATAACAATTCACAATATATGGTGTAATAATTCCCAACCCTCCTCATGATACAGCTTCAGTTTTTTGGTCACAACTGTCCCTGATTCCTTTTCAAAAGATAAGAATACCAAAAAACACAGTCTGAAACTAACCAGCTCCACAGACAGCACTGTACAGTACACTGCTGGGGTTTGAAGTGGGTGGACAGGAGTTAAGAAGCCACTGCTGATGGGTAATACCCATTACTGCTGTTTGAAGTAAAGATATCAGTGTCAAGTATCAACCCTGGACACATGATGGATGAGCGTCTGATGTGGCCGAGTTTCCATTAGGTTATCAATATTTACAGACATAAAACTGAAACGGGTTCAAAGAGACCAAGCTGCAATAACTGAGCACTGAGGCCGGTCCTTTCACATGTCAGAGTGAAAATTACACAACTAATGAGGAGGACACTACTCATTTTATTTAGTGATGGAGCTCTGCCACAATCATATGATGGAAAATTAATTCATTCTTTAGAGAAGAGCTAATGAAAGATGGAAAAATTCCACAGCTGTTTTGTTAAGGATTTTAATGAAGCAGAGCTCCAGATGAAATGTATTGAAAATGTGCATATATTATGCGAGTGATCTGCTCATCCGCGACGTTACGGTTGCAAATGGTTGTGGGAGGTATTGTGCTGTAATTCTCTGCTGGGCTCGGACACTCGTCCGATCTTCCTCCATAGGAAATCCTGCTCTGTTACAAGATCTCTCCATTATTACTGACCAAACCAACTGCATTTACCAAACCCTCCATTTGTCTGCCAGCTCCTCACAGTCCAATCTAACTCACATACAGCTCATCCAGGGAGCTGCAGCCTTCCTGCAACCTCCGATACGAACCTGTTCCAGCTCACACGCAGCTGAGACCTGTGTTCTTCTTCCAAAGCAACATGTTTTTTGTTTCCAATTTGGGTTTCAGTGTCTTGCTCAAGGACACTTTCACATGTGGACACGAAGGTGGGGGTCAGACCATCAACATTACATTCACTGGTTAATCCGCTCGACCAACTGAGCTGATCCATTATTGTTTGCTCATAATTTGCCCGGAGATACAGAAAACCAGCCAATAACCTCATGCTGCAATGACACACACCCGATAATAGGTTTTCAGTTGTTCATTTGTGTTTAGAGTAGGCCAGCAACTAACAAATATTTTTCTAGATGAATTGATTAATCATTTCATCTAGAAAATGAAAATTTCTGAGTTGGTGTAATCCAGTTGCTTCTTTTTCCTGATTAACAGCTCAAAACTCAAAGAAATTCCATTTATAATTATTTAAAACAAAGAAACTGAGTGTTTTTTTGTTTTTTTTTAACCGACTTAAAACCGTCAATTGATTATTAAAGTTGTTGCAGGTCATTTTCTATTAAACTGTTTCACCTCTGCACAACTATATGAAGTGTGTTGGCAAAGAGGAATAATCTAAGTAAAAAACAATAAAAACAATATAAACCAAAAAAACTAAAGTTTAATTTTTTTATTTAATCTTTTTTTTCTTTTCTCCCCCCCCCCTCACACAGTCTAAAGGTCAGAGTGAAAAGATTAAGTAATAAAGCTGGACCGGCCTTGAGGGCAGTTGTCTGGGATTCATAAAGTTATCAGAGAGAGAGAGAGAAGTCAACTTCCCTTGGATCAAGTGTGAGCCTGGACACTTGGTGAGTAGGAGCCATACACAGATGCTCTTCTTGATCATCTGTGACCCACACGTGGCACTAGTCTCATTTAACAGCCATCAAAGTACACGCTGGATACTATACCCTGCCATGATGCATTAAATTGCCCATCACTTATTAGTTTTATTGGCTGCTAGGCTGGCGGCTCGTTGATCATTACGACTGGGTTCATTACTGGAGCCCGGTGCACTGTACTCACGGTCAGCTCTTAATTATTGATGCCTTTTATAAACTAGAATAGTATTGGACAACAGAGATGAATAAGTAAAAGTCTTGGTCCTCAGAGTGATTGTGGTGGTGTGAAATATTTCTTTGCTGGAGGAATTGAGGGAACTCAGATATATATATGGGTGTGTGCGTGTGTGTGTATATATATATAAGAGCTTGCACCAACTTTTTTTTGCTAATTCAGTCCCCATATTCTGAACATGATCCTGTGTTGAAACAACATAATGCTTATATATGGTGTGTGTATATATATATATTTAATATACTGCCTATGAGGGTGAAAGGGTTTTCCTGTCCTGGTCCTGACAACACAATATGGTAGCACTCCTGTCCTGCAGGTGCAGCAGGATTTATGACCCGGTGTCAGCCTTTAGCTTGTTGGTATAACAACAGACAGCCACTCTGTGCTCGGTATTAAAGGACATTTTGGAACAGCTCCAGGTCTAACACACATGCTTCCCAGTGACAGGCCTTCAAAATGTGCAAGTGTTGACAGTTGGTGAAGCAGCTGCCCCAAAAAAACTGACATGAATTTGACTTGACACTAACTGCATATTGTGTCTGTTGTCAGTTACAATTACAGTTTGTTGATATTAGCTGGAGCGCCGCTCTGACTATGTGGGAACAGGAGGCAGAAATCCAACATGTTCTGTAGATTTTGTTTATATGTATCTGTAGCTACATGTGTTCGTCCAAGTCCCCTGCTCAACAGAAGCCATGACAGAGAATGTCACACACTCCTACTTGAAATTCAGTGAAGAAGAGTTGTAGTGCACTTAATGTGAATGATGACTGTGTGTGTGTGCGTGCGGTCAACAGCTAATTGAACCAGTAAATTTTCAGCAGTAAGATCACACAAGGCGGACTAAGAGGCTTTTGTCAGCTGGACACCATATTTCATCAACATTTACTGCATCATTAACACAGCTGCGTGTCAGTGCTGATTATGATCCACTAACATTTTGATATGGTGACACCTTTTAGCTCCTTTGACCAGTATGACTCAGTATGTGTTTTTAGATGAGAACCTTTGGACAGCAGTCCTGCCATAACAATCAGATCAGATATGCTTTATCTTTTACACATGTGCACTTACTGCATTATAGTCTATTAATATTGGAAAATCATCGATCATTAATGTCCAATCTATTACCAAGGCTTGAGTGAAGGATGCGCATACTGAAGCATATTGACGGAAGTGATAACAGTTGATAATGGACTGACATCATTCAAAGAGGATGACCTAATGTGACATAATCAAAGGAACAAACTTTGAAACTCTATATGTTAACACACACCTCCATTAGAAATACACCATGTGACAAAACTGACTGTTCTCCCCAAGTCCTGAAAGCTGATGGAAGTCTTATCTTGTGCACACATAATGAAATAATATCAGTTTTTGGGACATTGAGGAATCCTGTAGTCCTTGTTAGTGTACTGGTCTTTGTTTGGCTTCACTGGTAGAGAACCATTACCTTCCTGACAATCATTCTCCTGACAGGACTGTGCTGTTCTCCACGAGAGGGAACAACTGACAAATGGAGCCATTACACCCAAATGACTTGGGAGAGCAAGTTAACTGTGTAATTGTTCAAAGGGTCGGCTTTTTTCAACACTAATTAAATCCTATCACTCAGTGGCACCCACTGTAAGGCAACAAATGAAATCATATGGCAGGAATTTTGATTATTATCAACGTATGTAGCCGCATAGAGGAAGGTGTCAGTGATATGAGCTGCTGGTGAAGACTGGAGCACCTCCAGGTGACCAGTGATCATTTGCAGACTTGAAACATTATATAATCAATAAGATGACTTTAGGTCTTACTACCTACAAAAGTCAGATCTAAACATCCAGCTTAGCACTGTACCTGAAGGGAAATACTTACAACTCAAACATGAACGCTCAGACACATTCAGAGTGACAGATTCTCAGATTCACAGACTGTGGATCTGAGAAAATCTGTGAATTTCTTCTTGGCAATGCTCTGGTTAAAAGGAGGAACTGCCAGAGCCACGTTATGACTGCTCTGATTTTAATAAAACGCAGATGGAGGACGCATCTTGCTCTGCATGAACCAACAAAAGGCTTTTCATTCATGTGGATTATGCCAGCGCATTAACATTGTCAAAATCCCATTCCTAACGCCAAACATGTAAATTAAATGAATTATTCAGATTTATTACCTGCAAATAAATGTCTAATTAGGGTGGCAAGGCTTGCTGCCTATAATGATCAGGCAACAAAAGGGTTCACGCTGAGTTTTCACTCACCCTCCTCTCCCCCTCACAGTTTCTTGTCATGCTTCACAAGTGCCTTTTGTGCTCATTTAACAATACGCTGCTCGCTCCTCAGCAGCGCTCTGCAGAGACAGTTTTTTCCTTCAGCTCTCCTTGACTAGCTGCACGCAGCAGATGTTAATGCTGCTGACCCCATGTTATAAAGACGGTGAAGCCAATGTTAATTTGTGTGTTTTTTTTGTTTTTTGCAGAGTCCTAAGTACATGTGCTGCTATGCATCTGGGATGCTGACAAGAATCCTGCCCCTGTCCTGTTTTCCACAAAGGTGAACATCAGAGACACTACATCCTGTGAACAAGTACAACAGGTGGACAAACAAAGTCACCTATCATGGGCCGAGCACGTTAATGCAGTTAGAAATAATAGGCCAAGGTATTGCAGTCGCAAGAAAGTGTTTTCCGTATGTACAACCTCACGGGTCAAGTTTCTATATCATTCATATTGTTTATAGTAATCTTGGTAATAGTTAGTAGTTTACTGTAATAACACACACACACCAATGACAGTGATGATGTGGTGCGCAGTCCAAGGACCAACTCGCTGAATAAAACTGTCATTTACAGAGCCACAAAAAATAAAGCATCCTTTAAAAAGAATATGCAGAGGCATTTGTTGGCAGGCTGAGTAGTAGGATGCATCACTGTGCTTTTCAATGTTTGTGTTTTGCTTCATACGAGTTGTATGATTTTTAATTGGTTTACTCCCTAAATGTACGTACAGTGTGGACTGGCTTGAATGTATTAATGTACATGTATATAATTTTGTAATGAATGTTTTTGTAATGAATGTATGTGAATCATGTGTCATGTATTGTATATGTTGGTGTTGACCCCTGAAGATCAGCTGATTGCCTTGGCTTCAGCTAATGAGGGTCCTTTAAATAAACAAACACTGACATCTTTAAGCACCAGAATAAAGATTTAGGACTGTGAAACTCTTTCACAACTGATTCTACAGCAGCAACAAGTTCACGATGATGGACAAGCATTAGTCAATCTGATCAATAAGACCATCAAATGTATGCAGGATATTTTGTGTGTTGCCAAGAGCAAAAAAAAGCTTCAAATTGCACTTTGATCCAATAGAAATGTGCATAAACTGAACTAAAAGAGAAAAAAAATACATCAATATTTGCAATACAGAGAACACTCTTGTCTTATTTAACACATTAAATCATGTTCATTTCAAAAGCTGCCTGTCCATCAGTTAACTACTGGTCAGCAATGGAGTTTATGTGTGAAGTGACTGTTCCCTGTTGGATTTGTGTGATCAGGAAGTGTGAATTTGTAATTTAACAGGTTTTAATATTTCACCTTTTTGTTCATTTAAAGAGAAGACAAAATAAATCAACTGTTGTGTATCAAACACCACATTACATATTATTTGGACAAAGCATCATTAATCGGTCCGATCTGAGACAAACATAAAGACATGCCAAGAAGCCATCGTCACGCTGGTTCACTTCTGTCAATCTAAACTAGTGATTCCCAGCGACGTGCTCCACCGGGAGAATGTGGAAAAGACTGCAGCTCAATAAATAAAAAAATTGAAAAAACAACTGAAATGATGATATGGTAAGAAAACATACGTGAAAAATATAAGAAAATATAAAATATGATGACAAAATGTGTGATGCTGGTCTTTAGTATAAGTAATACATATTAATCGTCACAAAAAACTACTAAAAACACAGTTAAAAGTTCAGTTTGGCTTGTGTTCCCTTAAAGTGAAGCTCAACCAAAGTGAGTTTCTAGTGTTACATCGTTTCATTTGAATCTTTTTTAGAGACCTGATGGAATGAAACTATTTCATTTGAAGAAATAAAGAAATAAAATGTTCATTCAGGGAATTACATTTTTTAAATCTGCCTCATTATCTTAATAATCTCATGACCCCTCGCATCTAACAACTCAAAGAGAACATTGACAATTTCAGGATGACTGTGTCTTGTTATGGAAACAATTATCGCAACAATATCCTCTGGCATATAATTAACTGCGATTGAATTAAACCAAACAGGACGTAGAAAAGCACAAGAAACAACATTAATTGAACTGAAGAAAGACGAAGGAGAAGAAGAAAATGCAAAGTATACGAGGAGATCGCGACAGCCAGTACTTACAGTAATGATACTGAGAGTCAAGACCAGAGCAGTAATTACAGCTGAAAGCAGAGGCATCATTTCCCATCATCACCGAGTTCTCTGCACAAACATCTATTGTACTTGATGGCTGTCAACTCATCTCACCCCCTGCACACTCAACACAACTTAAACCCTGCGCATCACTGCTACATGATCTTCCTCCCTGTCTCTCCTGTCCTCATACAACATTTAACACACTCGGTTCGGATGAGGAAGTACTCCACAAGAAAAGCTGCTAAAAAAACATGACACTGTGGATATATTAGAGAAGATATTGAAAGTTTTTCCGTATATGTGGGTCATATCAGGTGTCATCAATACCTCAACAATAACCCTTTTCTCCAGTGGAGTCTAGTTTTTTCTGAAGTCATTTTTTACCCCTCCTATAATAAACATAATAACAACACATTACGCATATAATCACAGAAGCCACACAAATGTCTTAATTCACTATGACCCATTAACCTCCTAAGACCCAAGCTCTATTCTTTGCTATATAGGCTGATTGGGACCTGAGAAAAATGATGTCCACATAGAACCCAAAATGTGAGGTCCACATATGTGGACGCCAGGTCCTAGGAGGTTAAAGGCTCACAACACGTCTTACATTTCCCCGCTGCATTCACATATTTGTTGTCAGTCCCAGCGCTGTAACTTCTCAGGTCTAACTCAGTTGTATTCAATCAGAAGTTAGTGGCAGACTGAATGACAAAGCCACATCGCTCCTTTGTGCCTTGTGTCTTTCAGTTTATAGAAAACTGAAGATTCTCTCATTGTGTTGACGTCAGGGTCGAAAAAAAAAAAAAGAAAAAAAAAAAACACAAAGAAGAAAAAATAAGTAGAGCTAGAAAAATGATTACTTATATGTGCTTCGTGATTTAGAAATAAATCTTCAAATGGTGCAGTACTTCATTCTCCTTCAAGAATAAAAAACAAAACTCAAAACTTTTATCCTCATATTGCAAAAACGTCATGTATTATTTAATCAAAGCTCGCGCTCTTGATCAAACGTCTGGGGTGGACGGTCTGACCATATCACAGAATTTGTGAAGTCAAAGTCGGCGCACGGAGGAGAACTTGCTATTGAGGAAGATATTTGATCACATTAAAACCAACATTTCTACATTTTCTTCCTCACATTACTGCATTAGAAGCCAAACTAATCGAATACATCTCTGTAGGATTTTTAAGGATCAAATTTAATATATTATGTCTTCTCAAATTCTCTCATGGAGAAGCTTGAATAAAAAAAAACATCTCTGAATGATGAATGCTGTTCATAGAGAGGCAGGGATCGGGACAAATCCTCCATTTTTAATTTATTCAAATAAATACTTACATACCTGAATGTACACACACTTTAAAGTCACTGGATACGATTCTCAGCTTCTTCACCCGAGATCTTTTGTGACCGCGGCGTCCGTCCACACACACACACACACACACACACACACACACACACACACACACACGCTTCATGTATAATCTGTGATGTATACGTTGAGGGCTGCAGCTCTGCAATGTGTATGTATAAATATATACAGTGTGTGTCTGCTCACTGTTGCACTGTTTCTCGTCCTGTCATGGGTGATGTGTGCTGCGCTATATCTTTTAAAATAGAGCGGTGAGCTGTGGGAAGCATGCGTTCATGCGTCCAAGACAAAAAAGCCATTTGAGAGAGGAGAAAATCGTCATCTTCATCTTCGCTCTATAGTTACCAGGAGAGTCTAGATGCCATTTAGAAAATGTCTGTTAAGAATCAAATGTAAAATACAACAATTTTCACTGTTAGCCAAGTTCTGAACCTTGCAGGGTAGAAATTATAATGATCAGAGCCTCTTAGTTTTAAAAAAATGGAGGAAAACATTTATTATGAGAAAGATATTTACCTGATAAGCAGTATTACATAACAGAAAAGTTCTGCTCCTGTCCAATAAAAATCAGCTCCACCTGAGGGGCCCATGTCTCGATAACAGCTCTAACAGAGACATTACAACACTGACATCAGCAGGCATCGCTTTGATTCTGCTAACACATCACAGCTATGCATAGCCATCTGCAGCTATACTGTGTGTGTGTGTGTGTGTGTGTGTGTGTGTGTGTGTGTGTGTGTGTGTACAAGCATTGTAAAGAATGAAAGTGTGTGTGAGGCGTACAGAGGAGGTGAAACGCAGCGGACTGTTGAAAATCCAATCGGTCTTCTGTACCTGATTTACACAGCGGTGTGTCTGGATGAGCGACCTGCCTCTCAGCTGATGAGCTCAACTCCAAAATCCCAAACAAGCACCTCACATCTTTAACTTCCGTCAACCCTCAACCCCCCCACACTCACTCTTCCTTCCTCAACACTGCTCCCACATCAAGACTCAACCCCATAGATCAGATCCTGCACGAGTCTGTGAGCTTCTTGGTCACATATTTCCGTTTTAACTCACATCGCCTTATATAAGTTGTTTGGCCTAGACCATCTCGCTCACAGCAGTAAAAGGCTTCATTGTGAGTGCAGCTAAATGTTGCCTGCACATTCATTTCCAGCCCTCTCCCTCATACTGAGTCATTACAATTGGTGATGTGTTCATTTTGTGAGCTTTATTTAGGGCTGCAACACCCAAAAACAACAGTTTATCGCTAATAGTTTTAACACTGAGAAATGCAGGCTTGTCAATAGCCTCATCATATTCCCACAAAAATCAGAATAATGCTGTGTGACGGGGGCGGGGCAGCAGTGGGTGAGTTTTATGAGAACAACACATGGGGCATCATCAGGAGCGAGAGCGCACCATGCTGAGGGAGGGAGAGCTGCGGCTGGACGCCACTCAACTCCTGACAAACAGGAGATGAGGAGACTGTTTCAGACTGCATGGGAGATGATTTTGTATATAAGTAACTTATCTTGATCAACAGGCGGCAGAAAACCTGCACACACTCCGTGAAGTCTGGAGTCTGTTCATGCGCGCCTATCCATGTCGTCAGATTTGTAAATTGGCCGCGGTGCCGTGCGTTTTTCCTTTTGATGGACTCTTCAGTCTATAGAAGAGTGGATGTGAATTCATGCCAACACTCAACCGGTCCAGGATATGTGTGTATAACGCGCACATAGTCGGGATGGAATCGTTCAACGCCAGCGGAATGGACGCGTTCACGGTGATCCATCTGAATTCCTCCTGGAGCCTGGACAGTGGATATTCTCTAGCAGCGATAGCCAGCATTGCTGCGCTTGTAAGTTTCCTCATTGTCTTTACGGTTGTTGGAAATATTCTGGTGGTTATTGCTGTGTTAACGAGCCGGGCGCTGAAAGCCCCCCAGAACCTCTTTCTAGTGTCTCTGGCCACCGCGGACATCCTGGTCGCCACTTTGGTGATGCCGTTTTCCCTGGCGAACGAACTCATGGGCTACTGGTATTTCGGGAAAGTTTGGTGCGGTATTTATTTGGCTTTGGATGTTTTGTTCTGCACTTCGTCTATTGTGCATCTGTGCGCAATAAGCCTGGACCGGTACTGGTCCGTTACGCAGGCTGTAGAGTACAACCTGAAGCGGACTCCTAAGCGCGTCAAGTGCATCATCTTAATTGTGTGGCTTATATCTGCTTTCATCTCATCTCCGCCGCTCATATCTATTGACAGCAACAACGACACCAGCTCTCAGCCTCAGTGCGAGCTGAATGATGACACTTGGTACATCCTCTCCTCCAGCATCGCCTCCTTCTTCGCTCCCTGTTTAATCATGATCCTGGTGTATATCAGAATATACCAAGTGGCCAAAACCAGAACCAGAGGCATGTCGGGAAAAAATCCCAGGCCAGATGGTGTTACACAAACTGAGAATGGACTGAGCAAAGCCACCTCCCCTTTCCACGGGGAGAGAGAGAACGGTCACTGTCAGTGCCCGCCTACGCCCAGCCAACGCACCATCACCATCGGGGCACAGACTGAGGATGCTGACATGGAGGAGAGCTCCTCCTCAGAGGGCAAAGGTCACAAAGCCCATCAGCAGCAGGATTCTCAGAGAGCCAAGAGGGCCAGCCAAAAGAAAAGCTCCCTCTCCAAACACTCCACCCGCATCTCTAGAGTTAGTAACAAATCCATGGACCTCTTTGCCTCCAGGAGGAAACGTCGCCGGAGCTCCTTGGCCAGGAAAAAGGTCTCTCAAGCCAGGGAGAAGAGGTTTACATTCGTCCTGGCTGTGGTCATGGGGGTTTTCGTTGTGTGCTGGTTCCCCTTTTTCTTTAGCTACAGCCTGTACGGTGTGTGCAGGGACTCCTGTAAGATCCCTGACCCACTCTTTAAATTCTTCTTCTGGATTGGCTACTGTAACAGCTCCCTGAACCCCGCCATCTACACCATCTTCAACCGGGACTTCAGACGAGCCTTCCACAAGATCCTCTGCAAGTCGTGGAAGAAGTCCTTTTAGATCTAAAGCAGAGCTGCTGCACCGTGACAATCTTAAAGGGAATATCAAAGCGAATTTTAAAACAAAAAACAACAAAAAAAAAAAACAGAAGCCCGTTTCGTCTGTCACTGCCACTTGTTACGTCACATTGTCCTGTTGTAATTCAGTCATGGCAGCGCGCACCCTGATCCACCCACTGGGTGAAGCTTCAAGATGAAGTATGTTTCCACCACAGGCTTCTTACAGGCTTTCCCGATCGGATTAGTGAGCTCCACATTTCTTTTATTCCTACTGAAGTGTGCTTTAATGCTTTATAGTGCATCATCATCATGAATCAACCTCTCTATAACTTCCACTCAAGCTGCACACATGGCTGACTTTACCTGCTAGAGGGCCCCAGGGGCAAAAACAAGCTCCAGTACCCCCTCAACCACCTCGCTTCAGTTTCTCCCACTCTCTCTGCAATGTGTACAATTTTTTCCTTTTTTTGTGCTAGAATAACTAGCTAGAACTACTTGGCCACAGATTTGCTGTGTGATAATTTGATTTACATAATTAACTTAAAACATATATGCACGATATTGAGTAAATGACATTTTTAAAACGATTTTTTTTTTGACACAGGGATTCTATTTCTTCTAATCTTTTACATGAAAAATTTGATACGACTAATGTCTGCACTGTAAATATGTAGGTAGAGCACAAATATGTAGCCAGCGGGTTAGCTTAGCTTAGCATAAAGACTGGAAGCAGAGAAAAAGTAAGTCAGTGAGCCCATCTTTGTCTTAAGGTAACAAAATCTACCTCATGGCACCTGTAACACTCATTAATTA
This sequence comes from Seriola aureovittata, assembly GCF_021018895.1. Lineage (NCBI taxonomy): Eukaryota > Metazoa > Chordata > Actinopteri > Carangiformes > Carangidae > Seriola > Seriola aureovittata. The sequence continues at coordinate 10,615,063 of NC_079386.1, forward strand.
GCATCTTACTCTCATCTTTTACAATCTGTACAAAAACCGAAGTGTAAAAACAACAATTCGATGTTCTACAGGGGACAGTATGCTGGTCTTGGATGAGACTGGTTGCTAGGCAACCCGGGGGAAAACCATCACCCTGTGTTGTGCCATCAGGACAAGGAAGGCAAGCAGTGCTTGACCAGCTAAAATAGACATGAATTATCTCAAAGCAGCGTTCTGTCCCATAGAGGATGGGAGGGTTGATCTGCATATTGAGGCAAGAAAATACAGGATTCTGTATTGTCACAGGAGTGCGTCATTGTCAGTGAATGGAAAATATTTTGAGAACCACCACACCACATTAGTGTTTTTTTTAGATACTTTTCCTATGCGCTGCATATTTGCTATTTTTAGTGTCAGTTTAAAGGAATAATCCTAATACTTGCTCAGCCAGGAAGGAGAGCAGAAAGGTGAAGATGTCCAGGCAGAGTGCAGCAAAATGCAGGAGAGACATTCAGCACAAAATCATGAGACAGGACAGGCCCTGAATTTAAGAGAGACTGGCTCCTACTGCTGTGCTGAAAAGGTCTGATGTAGTCTGGTCCATTTTTCTCACATCTGTAAAAGTCACTGCACGCCACTGCCATCATCCAGTCTGCATGCTAAGCTAAAACTGGCTGCAGGCTGCAGCTACATATTTACAGTGCAGACATGAGGATGCTGTTGATCTTCTCATCTCACTTGCAGCAAGAAAGCTTAAAGGACTTTTTCCCGGAAATGTCCAACTATTCCTTAAGATTGTGTCATAAGGAACGTCCTGCCTCGAGGCCCTTATTTCGGTGTTGTGCTTCGGTTCTGCATGTTTGTAAAAAAACGAAACAAAAAACGTTTCAATTCAATAAGCACAAACCAGTTCGGTTCACACAGTAAGTCTGGAGCCTGGAGCAGTTTAACCACAGTAATTTTCACTTTTCAAAGTGTTTCATTTAAATAACTTGTAAAGGCCTGAAAGGCTCAAACTTTTTGATTCTCTCTCACGACCCCCCTGGTTTATCTTAGGAGCTCTTTGAGGAGCCAAACGACTTACTCTAAATGCAACCTTTTTCTTTCTTTTTCTTCTTGTATGCTTGCCATGATGTTGTTGGCCATGTCAGCTTTTACATTCTCTGCTGTAAACAGACTAACACGGTCCGAATGACAGGAATAACAATAGCTGTGTTCTGCATGTACCTGGATTCTGAGTGTATCCGTGCATAACATGGCTGACAAATGGCAAAGCACAACAGCAGACTGACTCATCAGAGTCCTGGTCTTACTGGACCTTAAAGCTTCGAGAAGGCACTGAGAAGGGCTGACGCTGCAGACTAAGCTACATTTTCTTTATGATGTGCGAAACAGGTCATTATTTTAAACTACTGAGTATTTAAGTTCAAATCCATTTATTTTTCAAGAAACTACCTCTGTTTTTTGTTTGTTTATTTTTTGCTGTTTTTGGATTTATATTTTGCAAAGTGCAGTACACATCTTTCCTCTGCTTAAGCTGTCTGCTGTCATGCAAAAATAAAAGAGAAAATAAAAAGTCCTATGTCATCTGCTGATGTGGTGTTACAACATGGAGCCCCATTGATGGTTACGCATGCATGCTTTAGTAGCCATTATACAGTAATTATTGTTTTGTTTTTAATTGTCAAACGGTTACAGAGGCAGAGGGTGTGCACAGCTTTAAATCACAAACCAAAATACCTTTTCTGTAATCTGGTAATATGTGACATTTCCACTGATTATAAATTCATTGTCAAATGTTGACACCCCTGGAATATTCACGTACAGTTGTGTCTCCATCTGTGGATTTATGATCTTTCATCAAATTAAAATTCGACAGATGTTAATTAAATCCAACTCAGCAGTTTACTGTTGAGCTGAAAGAGAAAATCCCTGTTCATGCAAAACTAGTGAGATCACACATTTGGTTTCGCCGTGCAGACTCTGTGTAAACAGCTATGTGTCTTCATTTGGTGAAAACAACAGTCGTGAGCAGATTGGTAACTACAACACTGTTCATTATCCCTCTCTATCAGGAGACTTTAGGGTGACACAACGTGGCACATTTTTAAAGTCCACACATTATTACACTTTGAGCAGTGCGAGTTAGGACTGTGAAATCGAAGAGGGAGCCATGATGGAGTCATGAAAACGGGTTCAGCCCCTCTGGTGGACTGTGGCGATGCCTGTTTCAGGGTGTTGGTGACCTTTCAGCACAACAGGTTCGATGTTGGTTCTGGCTGCCTCAAACTAATATTCCCCCGAGCCCTCCGAGTGGGCAGGACCGAGGTGAAACTGGATTCCCGACACCAAGCACTTGTTGTTTTCCTTCCTCCTTTTCTGCCGTGGCGGGTGTGTGCAGCCAAAAGCCATTTGTAACGGGTTACGACTCCATCTGCTGTTGTTCCAACTTCTGTTTGCGAGCCCCCGAAGATTTATGTCCCAAAAAACAAAAGAAAAAAAAGCAGTTTCCCAGTTTGTGTAATTGTTTGACAAAGAGAATAAACAGTGAGGTGTACAGGGGTTGATGGAAGACAGTACGAGGGTGGTGATAGATTTTCACCATGTGAATTCATTTTGTACATAAAATCACTTAAACGTCTTTTTACATAAACACCATCGTGGCAGCAGCATAAAAGCTTTTGACCTAAACTCTTCCACCAGGCAGAATACTGATTACTGAACATAAAACTATAGTTTTATGTTCAAATTGTACTAGATCTTTTCGACAAAACTTAAATGGTTTTCTTCATAAGGTCAAAGAAAAACGAATCAGACGAACTGTGCTGTTCTACTACAGATTTATAAGGTTTGGTTAGGACAGTGCCGTCTGCACTGGGATAAATAAAATGTATTTGGCTGCGCATTAACCCCCGAGGTTCACAGGAGTCAAGAAAACAACCAGCGGGTCACTGGGGTTTATTATTGATTGCGATGACTCAATGATAACTTTGTGAGCCGCTGAGACTTTATGGCTTTCAAAAAACTCTCCGGTGTGCACTTTGTTTGAAAAGCCAGCACTGAGAGACCAGTTCATGAAAATTGAAGGTGATTCATGTCTTTTCTGGCCTCGAAATCAAGGTGAAGGTGTCACCAGGGAAACTTTTTTCCTTTTAGATGAAAGAAGTTTGGTAGCTCAGTTTTTTACTTGGTAAACATGAAAGACATTTCATACCGTGACAAAGTATCAAAGTAACCAACAGAATAGAAAGTACCTCAAGTCAGTCTTCAAGGAACCTGTCAGTCTATACAATATTCTCACATCTCTTTATAGCTGTTCGCCCCCTTGGAACTGAATAGACGAAGCTCCTTCAGCCATGCACACATCAACTACCTCAGGAACGTTTAAGCCAGTGCTGCTCCTTTGACTCCTGAGTATCGCTGTGGCCTCTTGGAGGCAACAAGACCAGCTACAAACACCACTTTTACATCACTTTACTACAACAACCTTTCAAAGATTTGCCTTTTTACACATCCAGCAGCCACACAGCAACATTAGCATCCATTTAAAGTTGCATTTCTGGCCACATAATGATATATTCACTCTCCAGAGGAACTACTTTCCCCAGCTGGTCACTAACTGTGTCCGTCTGCTGTGTTAGAGGTAACGTTCGGAGGGGTTTATCAGAGATTTTTCACTGTTGCTGGAAACGAGGTTGATGAGAGCAGTGAGACTGAACCAAAACACTACAGTCGCAGACTAACACCAAAACACTGAAAGCTGAAAGACACTACAAGGGTCTGTAGAGCTGAGGGAAACTGCAGTCGGATGACAACTCTCCATGGGGGTTCATCACGAGTGACACCTTTCACATTACGCTTTGATTGGCGCAGATTTAATTTGACTTCTAATTAGTGGCGAGATGTTAATTCCACAAAGTCTGCCACAGCTCCTCTGAGTCTTGGACATAAATGCACTGTCACACCTCAAATGTTCCAGTGAGCTCGAAGCTCATTTTCTTACAAGGCACTGACGCATTACCAAGAGATAAACACTGAGATTAAAACTTTACAAAACTTCTCTTTATGAGGCAAAGTTGAGAATCATTCCATTACAAGGACATAACAATAAAAGGAGAGGTGGGGGTTGCCACATGCTCATCCCACCTTCCTTCCCAGCCTATATCCTGCAGCGCAAATAACTGAGAAGATGGTGGTTAGTGGTAAATCCACTTATTGGAACTGGAATAACCTGCAGTCGGGGCAGTAAATGTACAGGTGGATTGGTTGGACCAGTATAAATGAATAAAATGATTTAAGATTACTATTAAAAGATGAGTTATCCCATATTTTAAAGTGTTTTTATAAACTTCAGTTAAAGTCTGATGTTAGATGAGTATTTGATATAATACAGTCAAGTTTGTTGAGGCAGCATCAAAGCATTATGACTCCTAAATCTACATTTCAAGGTGTGATGAATTAGCCCATCTGTTGACTTCAGCCAATCATGCGTCAAGGTGTAGCTGTCGCACATAATGATGTAGAGCCCCTCGGACGCTGCTCACAAGCTCTCTCACGGCTGAGCTCGCGATTCGCTGCCTGAGCAGAAAGCTGCCGAGTCAGACGGCGCCGATATGAGAACGTGTGAGTGACTCAGCTGGAGAAGGACTCAACACCTGCAGCAGATTTTTTTTTTCTAAAAACAGGAGCTTTTGAGCCACACCTTTCCATAACCACCTGAAATACATAACTAAGGACAAACATATACAAAACGTACAAATATAGGCTGATTTTCTGCAGCAGTTTGCTCCATATAAGTAGGAGTGCTCTTAATGAAGATGCAGTCTTTATCACATACTTCCACCAATTGTACAGAGACTCTGTCTGACCCTGTACTGAATAACGACATTTTATGCATTTGACCTTATAAACAGAGACCGAAAGTCAAAATATGCACAAGGGACTCTAATGTGAAAACCACAAGCTGTCACTTTATTTAAGGATAAGAAGTTTACTTGTTGTCCACAATGTGTTAGTCCATCTCTTTCCACTCTTCGCCTCAAGCCCATATAATAATCCTAAGAAATTAGTCAAACATATATTTTCATCTTTAAAAAAGGCTAAATGAATTCCTAAAACAGCTGGGCACTTTAGCATTTAGCAAATGTTAGTCAAACAAGAGTAAATGGTGCATTTGGTTGGGGAAAATTCTTCACCATGGATTAATATGCATTTGGTGCGCACTTAAATAGACTAATAAGTGTAAGTGGGAATGATTTAAAATAAACTACAGCGGCCATGTTCATTGTTCATTAGAATGAAGGAAGATGCCGAACAGAACAACAGTGTGACTCACTGATGTGATTTTAGTGTTTGGACAACAATGGAAGTCAACAGCACAGAGGAATAATAGTCTTTTGCTTTACATGTCTCTTTTTGTCAAGTAACATAGTATAAAGACTTTCATCGTTCCTACTCTGTAAAAACATGCACCCAAATTATTTATCAGGATATAAATCAGCCTTTGCAAGTTTTCAGATCCTTTTCATGAGAAAAAGTTTAAAACCACACTATAAAAATATTCTGTTACAAGCATCAAAAAACATTACTTAAGTAAATAAAGTATCATTAACCTGTGACTGGAATACTGTTATATATGTATATTAGTTAATTAATTTTGTACACACCGTTGGGTAGTTTAATTATAATATTGCTTTATGATTTATAAGATAATGATGTGTTTTGTATGTAAAATCTTAATGGTTAAGTAATCATTAACTGTAGCAGCTGTCAAACAAATGTAGTGGAGTAACACGTACATTAACTCCCTGTGAAATGTTAGACAGAATAAAGAGACAGTGTCATGAGATGGATATACTCAAGAAAAGTACAAATGCCTCACATCAACGATAGTTTGGTTTTGCAGAAGCACTCCATGGACTTGTTGAACTCTAATGTGATATCTGTAAACACTCCAACTACCTCGCCTGACAAAAGATTATTTATCTGTACATTTAGGCTGCACTGTTTTTCATCATCTTGTGTTCAGGGAACAATAGGAGAGCAGGCAGACCCTTAAAAACCCCTTTAGTCATTTTTATCGTCCTGTTTGCTCCAGTGAGCTCATCCAGCCTCAGGGAAGGCATCAAGGCAAACAACACAGCTGAGATTGACTCTTTTGCATCACAAAGACTATTGCAAAACCAGTTACAGCTGCTTAAATTTAATAATATATAATGGGTTATTTTTCCATGGTAACAGTGTCCAACAATGAGGCAAGTCTAATTATAATTACAGCCTGGAACTCAAAGCCTGAGACACAGTGTGAATTTGGCGATAATTACTTGTGCAGAAGGTGAGAGGGCACAGGAAACAAGATGTAATTTATTATTTCATAATGTGACAGTTTGACGAGCCAAAGTTAGAGCTTTCACAAGAGTGAATATCTGAAGACGATGTAAAGCCAACTAAGAATATTGAATAAAGAAGTGTGTGTGTTGTGTTTGAGCTGTTCAACTACAGTTGCCATCGACAGAGTTGCACCTTTAACAACCAACAGCAACAAACCCAACAACACACCTATAGACAATAAATGTCAGATTATGGGTTTTGAAGGCCTACATGAGTATAATATATTTGCATTAAAGGCTCAAATTGATGTCTTTAAACCTGCATTAGCTGGTTTTTGGCCACTTGGGAGCAGCAGAAACAAGAAACACATCACTGATATAAAGCAGTCGGTTGCCTATTTACACAAGCAGTTGCCATGTTAACAGTAGTGAGTTGCGTTTCTTGCCAACTGGCGAATGTTAATCTAATATTCACTCTCTTATAGCTCCATTTTTGGTCAATACCGACTCCTGAGGGGAAAATATTTGTCTCTTAAGCTGCTAAATGCTCCACTATGTTCACTAGCTAGTTGTTAACTTTGTCTGTTGTCGGATGCTGGGCAGGTAGTGTTCACAGGGTTTATAAAGTTTTTCTAGAGTCACAAACAGCCACCTACTGCTTCTGGGAACAAAGCTGACGACAGCAGTGAAAGTTAATTAAAGCAATGAAGCTGCAGGTCGTAAAACCAAAACATTTTATCCATAAAAATACTGACTATAGCAGCTTTCATTTTTTTTTTTATACAATTTTGACATTTTCACATCAAAAACATATGTTGCTTGTTCAAATTGTACGCTTATCATTGTGGAAAATACTACATTTAGAAATTAAAATCTCCTCTACAAAAATTAATAAAACATTAGCTTAATGCTATGGTGGCAATATCAGCCATGCCACCTATCAAAGGGGCCCTGTGGAGTTTTCTTGTAAACAAACAAAAGCTATGTTCACATAAAGTGTTTCTCGCCAAAATGCTCTGTGTGTATCCTTCAGTGTCAGCAAATGTGTTGAATGCATTTCCGCCCACATGAAACGTTAAAGTCAGCAGTGTTTACATACTAGTTTACAGTCGCCTCTCATCCACAGGGAACCTTTAACTAGTCAGGAGAACCACGACACTTAATCCTGCTGAGTTTAAGATTTAATAATGTGCAGGGGGGGAAAGGCCAGTGGAAGTAAAAAGTTATAGCCTATGTAAATGTGGTCAGAAAGGAATCTCCAACACAATGAAGCGTAACAGGTTTGGCTCAAGGGGGAGAAAATGATGGGAGTCATCAGTTCCACCTGTACCGTTAGCAGCAGCCACATTACCGTCCTGCACAGCCTCCCCATCAAAGCGAACAACCCGAATCTGCCCCAAGGTCTCGAGATGCCTCTCTATCTCACAAGTAGCCTACAGCATGTATTAGAGTGCGTGTCACATGCAGGATTTTACATGCATTTCGTCACAATGCAGTGTCTTCAAATTTAATGAAAAGAGCAATGAACTCTGAAATAGATTCTATGAAGACAAGACGAGTTGTGTCAGAATAAAATGTCCCTACTGTGCCACCATATGTGTTATGTGATAGTGCCACCAGTTTGACACTCGATACTGACACATTTTTCTAGCGATAACATTAATCAAATGTTACGTTTATGTAATTTAAAACTTTGTTAACTAATTCATTTGTGTCTGAGGTTACTGTACTTACAACTTTTCACCATTTAAATAATTTGCTGTCGGTCTCTAGTCATATATCCTCTCAAAATCATTATGAGTCAAGACAATATATTCATAAAGAACAGAGCATTACTCACCAAATTTCCATGGGCCAAATCCTATTGCCTTGTAAGACTTGTAGGGAACACACAGGTCTGTACAACTGTGTTTGCAGCAGGAGCATCAGACTTTTTCCCTGAAAAAATGAAAGATAGACATAAAAGACTGAGCATAATTGAACCAGCAACTCTGGAACGGCATTATACAGTTGGATAATGAAGATGTTATTGCCAGCTGATCCTGGTTTTAATTAAATCCGTTCCATATGACTCAGGAAGAGTTACCATGTATTTACCCAATGATCCCTTCCCTATACTCCAGATATATCGTGACAGGTTTTTTTAAATAGACAGTCAACAGTGTCAAGGGGCTCAAACACCGTCTACAGTGGAAAGGTTGCACTTGCAGTTTACAAACAATAGTGATTAATAAGTTCTGAAGTTGTGCTAAAGTTCAATTAGCCAGTCAGTTGACCGAACATTGTTTACTGACAGTGGAAGGTGCGAGAAGATTGCTGTATAGTATAAAACTACAAGCGTTCCTAATCTCTCTTTTGTGATGACTCGTGTCAAGCGTCGACGAACTGATTGGAAAGACAAGAAGCACTACAGATGGAGGCTTTGTCCCAATTGTCTTCCCATGAACTGCTCACTGTCATTTCAGAGTTGGCCTTGAATTTAAGTGGCTCTCTCTCAAGAAGCCGAAAATGAGCTCCACGACGGCCAATCGTGACTTGTAGATATCAGAGTTTCCACAGCAGAAATGAAACTACAGAAAGCAAAAACGGGTGAAAAAGTGTTTGGTTTTTTAATGCTCTTCATTACTCGAGCTCCTTGCTAAGTGTTATTACAAGGCTGTAGGATATGAAGGTCATGTCCTCGCTGTTGTTTCTGGAACTTTCTGCAGATTTTACAGACAGAAGAATAATTATTTTGTGAAACTATTTAAATCTTGGTGCAAAAAATGGTAGTGTCAACTCCAACGTTTCTCAGGGATGTGGGGTTGTATGTGTGGCCCCCACATGCTGAGTGCGGCGGTGAACTGTCTCCAGTGCGAGGAGAGAAATGGGACGCAGCACAAGATTACAGTATTTAACAATGCGCTTTAATGTCAGCTTTCTAAAGCAGCTGCTTTTCACGTTTTTAACAGCTTCCTAACAGCATTACGAGACCGTGACTTGACTTCTTTTTCATGTGAACAAAAGCTTCAAGGGACGAGCCGCGGCGGCCTCCATCAGACACGTCATCTCTGCAAGAAACTGTCTGAACAGCGTTTATATGTGCGCAGCTGTTGTTCCCCTTTCTCTCTGTCGCACACACAGAGAGTGAGGTCTTATCTTGCCCGAGTCTGACTGTGGCTGGCGCACAGTGTTTGGCTGTTTGATCACTGGATTTGTGTCAGCACCTGCAGACCCAGCGATTTGGCTTTGGTGTCCTACTTTTTGCCAGCAGGAGGACAGCGAGTCCACGGAACAACAAAGGGACGGCCTGAGGAAGAACACAAAGGGCCACAAATTGCTTCTTAGATTTCAGCCAATGAAAAATCACCCTGAAACTTGAATTATATCATCGAACCAGCTTCCTTGTTTACGTTTTATCAACTGTTGATTTGTGTGCGCGCCCTGTGTTCATCCAAGATTATTTTCCAACGTCCTTCGTCAAAGGAAAAGCGTTGACTCGAGCCTTTGCTTTTAATTTTCTCTTTCAGATACGGGCAAATAAACTGCAAATGAGTTTAGAAGACAGGAGGGGACGGAAGTCATCAGGGAGTACAGAGGAATTATTGATATAGCAGTTTTGCCAATTCACTGCATTCTGCATTAATGGGGACTGGGCTCGGGGCAGGTCTGGGATTTTCAGTTAATGGAGTGCCTCATGCCTCATCCCGCACCACACAGGCGTCTGAGTGTTCATCTTCCATTAAGAATTATTGCTCCTGAAACAACTGCTCCACCCCAAATTGAATATCATGTTGTATATTATAGGCAATGCCATCTGGGAAATCAGCGACGCCTCGCATGATATTACCAGATTCTGGGTTGAAGGCTGAAGTCCAAACAAACCCACTTGAAACTTCTGCTAGCTTACGTCTAGATGGTTAGTTTTTAAGAGTCTCGAGTCTTGTTGAAAAATTCATTTTAACTGGCTTTCTGAAGCTCAAACTTTACACCACCCGCAGCACAAGCCACCGTATCAGTGTAGGAAGATAACCCATGCTTATCCAGCATCAATCACGGCTCCACTCGGCATCCACTAGGTCATATTTACCATTCCCCTGCCATGATCTGTGATTTAACACCGATTCATATTCATGATTCTACAAATACGCCTCACCGAACACAGACCACTGATTGTAAACAGCTCAGTAAATTTTCCTCAATGTCACTTTCTCCTTTATCCTTCACAGGATTAGATAAGGCTGCACTTGTGATGAATTTATGAAATGATAAGCAGCTTTATTTATGTCTGTAAGAACAGTGCTCACGATGAATTCTTGTTTTCAGTTCAAGTCAGATTTTTAAAATAAATGTATGCATACACAACCTTGTCAGGAAAATTAATGGCTCAGCTGGTTGTAAATTTATAAATTCTGTAATTCTGTACCCCCTATCCCAGTGGGCACACATTTTCCCAGTGCATGCTGGGATAGCTGTGACTCATTCAACCTCATGAGCCCCCTCAGTGTCAACTGCATTGAATGGCACACTTGTGATTAGTTAAATTACAGTTGTCTCTTTTCTAAAAAGATCATTGTCTGACTAAAATAAAAGCTGCTGCCATGCAGAGGCACTAGAGGGGACAACAAGCCCCATTTCTCAATTTTTAAATAATAAATCAATTTAAAAATGTACAATTTCAGCTCACACTGACTTGATCACTATAGATCTGCAGGTAAATGATATATGACCATTAGAGTAATGGTTCATTTGTTTGCAAAGAATGTTAGTAATAAATATTATTGGTATGAAATGCAGTGTTATATTTCAGGACACCTCATTCTTGACATTGGAAACAGTAGTTGACAAAAAGATCTGAACTCAAGGTCCACTTACTCAATCGTTGCGGAGTTTGTGCCTTTTGTGTTCTGTCAACTGCTTTTTCCAAGGGGGAACTTGAATTGGACTGTGTAAGAAAAGGAGTACAAAATTTAAATTGTTGCGACGTCACTGAAGATGAAAAACGACTGCAGGACAAGAGTGGGACCTTTTCACTACCCTCGGTTTGCAAGGAGCCTTGAGCCTCCAAAAACTGATGCACAAAAGTTGGCCAGGAACACCACGGAGGGAGACCGAAAGTACAGAGCGCACAAAGTGTCTGAAGAGTTTGTAAAGACATAAAGTTGACACGGTCTAAAGTAAACGCTCTAAATACTGCTGATATTTTTTCTTCTGCTGCTGTTTCGTGGTGAACTAAAGGAGATGTACAAAAGCTAAATGAGGGCAGTCAGCTCCACTGAAGAGGTCCCAGGAGAATGTAGTTCAGATAAAGACGATGACCATCATGCAGAACCTACTAATGTCCAACTGCATTAGAGTGATTTAGGTTCTCATTTAAAACCTGCTGCTATCTGCCTTTTTTTTTTTTTTTTAAAAAAAAAGGTTGCGTGGCTTCATGGTTAGAAATGATTGTATCTGCATGTATCAAGTCATTAATGATACTTACAGTCATATTACATTCTTGCTCATGCATCTTAAATGTACCATTGGGATTAATTAACTCGAACCAAATCTCTTTCATAGTGGACTGTGCTTTTCTGTATGGAGGTATGTTTTTACATTTCAGCAGCTCAATAAGACGACATCCAGTCTGTCCCCCAAAGACCGTGTATCGGTTATAATTTTATCTGCAGCATTTCCTCATTTCTCCCACGCTGTGGCAGAAGGCTGCGGTGATAATAATTGGATTTCTGAATCTCTTAAAAGCTAAAAATAAATAAATAAATAAATAAATCTGTCTCCAGAGTGTGAATGCAACTGTTTGGGGACTTCTGTTAGTGAACAATTCATAAGGCACTGCTGTGTCTTTTTCCTTTGCATACCTAACAAGCTTTTGTAGTTCCAGGCCCAAATTTTAAGCAGGTCCCACAGCCTTGTGAGTTCACGTGTACTCAACACTGCGGGCTCCACCTGCTCACTGAGATGAATCAGTGAGTGAATGGCCAAATTTCCCCGTTTGTGACATCTGTGTTTATTGCAGGAGGCTTTTGATGTTTGAGACCCAATTTTTATACAAATTCTATCAAAGCCAAAGTGACAGAAATGGGATTTCAGCTGAAAGGTAATGAGATTAAAACCTTCTTGTCTTGATGTTCTTGTGATAAATGTGTTGTAAGATTTGATAAACCACACTGACTAATACCCTCGGGTAATGCTGTTACCCACTTTGCATTTGCACAGATGAGGAGTGAAAATGTGATGTGATACCCTAAAAATATAGGTTATTACAAGTCATTAGAAACCAGGAAGAAAACTTCACCGGCTAATAATTATATTAGTTGTTTTCCACTCACCGGAACCTCTTCTTTAAATAAATCTCAAAGAGCACTTACAACATCAATGGCAATTTATTTGAGGACTCCCATGAAGAACGCAACAAATCCCCAAGCGTGCGCGTACATATGGAAGGCATTGGCCGTGTTGTTAATGGATGCATGAAAGTAAGAGTGAAAACCCCCGAGGCCATCCAGCATTCGGTGTTCCACAGCTCCTTAATTACATGGAAGGCTGAAACTTAGCAGACGGAGTGGGCGAGACAAATGAGTCCCTTAATCATGACCTACAAAGCTCGGTTTATCAGCAGGAGAACCTTGTAGATGTGTCATGTGATGCTGGCAGCGGCAGAGCCATTAAAAGTGACCCAGAATATCTGTCAACACGGTCACACCGAGTCCAACAACACAGTTAGAAGGGAAAGATAGTTTACCGATTTGACTTCCCAAGCAGGGCAGCTGAGTGGTTCAGGGTAACTTAATTTCGGCAGTGTGGGTTTGTGTGGGTTTTGTAAAGGTGTTCCAGTTTCCCCTGGTGCTTTGACATGCGGGTCACAAAGACGCCACTTTTTTCCAGAGGTATAAATGCACTTTTGTTTGTGCTAGTCCTGTGATAGTCTGGCAACATGTACAGGGTGTTTTATTACCTTCTGAGTAAGCGCTTGAATTTGTCAAGCATTTCTGATTAAGGAATTAGTCACAACTGGACAGAAATTGTCAGATCTACAGTATATTTGGACCTACTTTTAGGTTTCGAGGTCAAAACACCTAATGAAATGTCTTGAGTCACAGCAAATGACTCCTATCTCTGCCAATATTTAGGAGAGTTCCAAAGGCAATGTTGTCTGTGATCTATTACGGTTTTCGTCAAACTAATCAAGTATGACACAAAAATGTTCAAACTAAATGCTCAAGGACGACGTTATTCCATTTGGTTTCTGACAAAATATCCAATCTTGCAATACAGTATCTGCTCTTAAACACTACAGAAATATTTAACTTCTTCATGGTTATGTTTAGGCGCTGACAGATCACCCCAAACACCTTGTTGGGACTCCAATGCAGTACAAAGTATGCAGTACAAGTCACGCCTCATTCATGCATTCACAAAAGCGTTGCCTCTGAACATATTCCAGGCACCACTAACATATCTTTCTTAAAATGTTCCTGGGAAAACAAGGTAGTAAATGTAATTCCTAAGAAACAGTATTGCCAAAGATCTTAGCAGCCAGGTAGGGAGTAGAGATGTTTTGGAAAAGTTTGAATCAGAATTTTTTGGGACTGAACAACTTCATCAACAAGGTCCTTGCAACCTTACACGGTTTTCGGCAGCAGTGAAAAAGCAGCTTCGTGCCTGCGATTATTCTGGTCTATCTCAAGCAAGCATTGTGGCAGGAATAAATCAAACTTCAGAGAGCCTCAGATAATGCACCGATTCATTAATTTCCCCACTGCTCAGGGTAAAGCTGTGGAAAAGAAAGTGCAACAAAGCTCTATTTTACGCATTGTTAAGCAATGTGATTGGACAGGGCTGACTTGGGTAATTTCACATCGCACAGTAACACATAACACTCTACTGTTTTAGTGTTACAGAGGCTTACCAATGTGAACTTATAGCTTGCTCCACTATGCAAATGGCACCTAGGTAAATTTCATTATGTGACTTAAAATATGCAATCATTTTGACATGACATTTCTGCATATATAACCCCAGATAACTTGGATATTTTATGACATAAATTAAAAGGCTACTTCAAACCACACGTATCTGAGAATCTACAAACCAACTTGTGGTCACAATTTCCATTTTGTTAAGGAGAAACACTCTCTCCCTGGAGTGATCCCTCTCTTTTCTGAAAGTATATCTACAGTAGGATGCTTCAGAAACAGTTCTCAGGCCCTATGCTGAGGTAAGACTGCTTTTAGTCTAACGTAACTTCAAGGAGGCATTTTGAGATGCTTGATAAACATACAGGTGCTGGACAGAAGTGAGAAAAGCCTTTGAAAGAATCTGCGCACTGAAAGCTCAGACTGCAAAGAACATAACTAAAGCACAAACGTACGACTGAGAAACATTTCAAGGACAATGTTCTTCATCAGGCAAAAATAGGACCGCAGAAAGTAACTACAGCATCTGTGGTTAAAGAAATACAGGAATAACAATAACCACATAACTAATTCAAAGTCTAATGAATGAAAATATAAATTTGTACATTTAAAAAAACAACTAACCAAGCATATGGAATATTATTCAGAGGGGAAATCTGGCTGCAGTGAACTCAGAGGAAGGCTTTTTAAGACCGAAAAAAAACAACTGCAACAATCACCCGGAATAGCAACAATTTACAACAACCAAAATCTGATTTTCTCCTTCAAAAAACCTCTTTGACGGCATCTCCAGTAAACTACTCCAATAAAGTAGAAACCATTACATCAGAATAATCCCCATAAAAATTGACAAGAGCCATAAACAGAAGAGAAAACATCAGCTATTGTGTTACATGCTGAGTGCCGAGACATGATGGAAATTCCCTGCTGAAGTGTTCAACAATCAAAAGGTTTCCTGTTGCTCAGCAGTTTTGACTTTGATAATACAGTTACTCCTTTTTAAATGTAATATCCGTTTGGTGTATTACACATTATATAATACACACAGGATCATCATTTTCGTTTTTTTTTTTTTTCTAATCTTTTAGAGTATCAGGGAGGGGAAGCTGATTCAGCAACTGCTCATATTTACTGCACAGTCCCTTTCCTTCTTTTCTTTCCTCTCAGCTGGAGTGAAAAGTCTTCCTTAGAATGATCAATACGACTGTTAATGGCATCTCAGTGTTGCCGTTATCAGTGATGTCATCAGGTGATTGTGCCGCTTTCCGAGTCAATAAAGTGAATGTCAGTTTGCACTGGCTGCAAGCTAATTCCCCTGAAGGCATCGCAAAACCAGACGGTTTGTCTTCGCTGCTGATTATCTACCGTTCCTCATCAGGACGGGATTAAGAGACGAGGGGCCACAGCTACAACTACTCTAGATGATTAATTAAAAGAGATCGACTTGTCAATCAGCAGCTAACTTCAACAGCACAAAACTCTGAGCCCCCTCATACTGATTGTAAAGTCACCTGGCTTTTTTCGGTGTGCGGTCCCTCAAATCAAAGTCTTTCACCGTTCTAAGGAAAAGTACATCTCCCATTTATGAGCTTTGTTGCTATTCAGCGCTGGAAAGCCCATTGTCAGGGATTTTATATTGTTCGAAGCCTCTGGAGAGCAGCTATTATTTCTGCACCTGCCTCAGCTGTGCCTGTTATCTTTGCAAATCCTCACTCCACACTGAGTGCTTCCTGCAAAAGGTCAACTAAAGGAGGACGGGGTTAGTTTAACCAAAATAGATGTCTGATAGAAGGTATGGATCCTCGATTAGAAATGGGGAGATTTGCTTGCCAGATTTTGACGGCCGCAGTTTTCTTTTTATGCTTTCTGATTTGGAGCTTTGGACTTTGGTTCCATTTTATCCACAAGGTCATTGTTTATCAAGAATCCTTGTGTATTTCTTTACCTCATGCATAATATAATGCCCTACAGTCAGTGTCAGGGTAGGTAGGCACTGGTAATAAATAATAATTTATTAAATAATTCAGCAGCAAGGATAAGAACAAGTCAAGGTCTATGTTAGTATGGACTCCCTGAATGAGAAGAAATCTGTTTCAATTCTGCTATTATGCATTAAACTGATCTGTCTGATAAAACTTTGCAGATTCGGTGCAGACTTAAATTGCAATTGTGGCCAAGACAAACGCATTACTCAGCAGAAACAGCAGGAGATGTCTTCTTGTGCGGATATAAGGAGGGAGGGGTCACATAGCCAAAATACACCAGACTGGACGTAATTACTGAGTGTGCCATTCTGGTACAGGACAGTATGTGAAACGGACAGATGTGAAGGCCACTTTCATTAACCTCCACTGACCCTCAGTCATTACAGAAAGCCAAACAGTTTTCAAACTCACAGAACTTTATGTTTAATCCTCAAGAACATCATAAAGTTTCCAAAGATACGAAATATGTCGGGCTAAATTAAAACTCAAGACATCAAGAAGATTTCTATTTGATGGAACGGTGCAGCCATGAGTGTGGGGGTTTGAATACTTCCCTCAGAGTAATAGTGTCAGTAAACAATTCATACAAACTGGTAAAGACACTTTCAGTCAGTGTGGAATTAAACAATTTTTCCAACCTTCTTAAAAGGCAAAGCTGGATATTAAGGGGTTAAATTAAGACTAAGAGTCTTCAGCCATGAGGGACACGAGTGTCCTGAACCAAATTTCATGGCAATCCATCACAACAGCTGTTGAGACATTTCAGTTTTGTGTGATTAACGCACAGTAAATCAAAACAGAGATACAATGAAGTCAGCAGAAAATATTATAAGCCTATTTACCGACACTACAAAGGGTAAATATCAAGCTATGAGTGTTAGTCCTTCAAAATAAAAGAGCATGGCGGTCCCTCTATGTTCTCCTTTTACACAAACGGTGCACAATCACATGAAGAAAAGTCCATTAGAGAAGAGCAGAGATACCAATGTCTCCAGTAACTGGAGGAGCTTCAATGGTGCAATAAAGCCAACTGAGTAAGGGGTGCAACACTCAAATGCCAAAGCAACATCTTGACCATCAGATTTACACTGATTTCATCATAAATCTTCCTGCTCTTTAATCTGAATGCGACTGTGTTGTTAGACATGCCGACACACGCTGCAGCCAGTCACAGCTGCTACAAGCAGCGATGAAACAGAAGACTTCTGTGGGATTAGTGAGAGCCCGTGATTAAGTTTTCCGTCTGTGACAGGTACGCCGGCCACCTGCGGCCGCGCTGCACTGTCGGAGCCAGGTGGAAGGCAGCGCACATCATGCAGCTGGCAGACCAACACTCTTCATTAGCAGGGGGAAAACTAGGTGACAGAGCACAGTTAGGCTGAGAGCGGCAACACCATCTGGGAGGCTGATAAGGAAGGAAAGGGCACCGTGGTATTGTGCTCCCTGAAGATCAAGGGTGGAAGAAACTGAAATGGCTGTGATGTATTGTGACAAGTCTCCAATTTAGCTCCACAGGATGCAAATAATACACAATAGGGAGTGATGGATTATGCAATATGTGAGGTGCATACAAGTCTACACAGCTGAAAATAAGGACACTTAAGGGAACAAAAAGCAAGCAGTATTCAAACAACATATTTTCACATAACTATGGATTTTCTAATATTTTTTTCCAAGTGTTGAGGGTCCACAATTTTATCGTTTTAGCACAACCTCCAAAACAAGTTGTTCTAAACTAAACTTTTTATATCTTGGTACATATGGTAACCCCAAACAGTTCAATATAGAACCATTTGCATTATAATCTCATCCACTGAGACAGGTAAATAAATTACTTACACAACATTTAGGCTGCAGGCTGAGCAGCGTTGCACATGTAACTTCAGTTAAATCAAGGATAATCCAGACAATATATCCTGATCCACAAGCTACTAACTTCTCTGGTATTGTGCTGTAACTCTCCTTTCCAATAACAAGGCAAGTCAAAAATAAAAAGGTTTTATTTTCTGAACCTTTGAGCGGCGACAAGTCTTCGATGTGGACGATAAAGCCTTTTTTCTACGTCCGAATTTTCAATGGTTTGCAAACCCTGCTCGTCCTGGTTCTCGACTAGTTCAGACTAACACAGAGAAGGTACACAGTTAGAAAACCCCTGAAAGACTAGACAAAATGAGCTTTTACTCCTCATTAAAATTCAATTCACAATCGAATAGGATTTAACAATTTGAGTTTTAGTTACTATGTGAACTTAGTCAGCACATATTGTATCATCGCTGCATTCAGAAAAGTGAGGATGCACCGAGGTTGGCAACTCCGCGGAACCTGCTCTCTGCTTAATGCATCTGTGTCATGTTAAATAAGATGTTTTGCGTTGGAGAATGAAATGAATTTATATTGCATGGTGGTGCCGGGGCTGCTGAAGAAGAAAGACAGCTGGAGGCGATGCAAACGACAGACTCTAGCTGGACTCCCGGGAACTGCCTCCTAGCAGAGCCCATGCCACCCGCACACTGATTTTAAGAATCCTGTTGATTTGAAAGCCCAGTAACACTAATTTGCATTAAGATGGAAGTGTCTTTCCTTCACACAAGAGATAGCCTCATGCAATTATTTATTTTTTACTCCTTGTTTCTCTCTCTGCACAGGAACCTCGTGACGGGAGATATTCTCCGTCTAAGCTCCTCTGAAGGACTAATTTGATTTGATAGGCTGTGGAGAGAAAAGACATGCTGTGTGCATGCGAAGGAGCCCTCTGTCTCCTTGTAATGAATTAAGCTGTACATTATGCACAGGGGCCAAGACACAGCTTTACCCTCAGACGTGCACCCCACCCTGTCTCTATCCAGCTGTGTATAACTGCCAGAGACAGCTAGTTGTCTTAATTTCCATCCAAGCAGGTGTTAATTCCACTGAGCAAAATGCAGGTCTGCTCGATGACAAACTGCCCTATCTGTCCTCCTCTGTTGATTTCCATGACAGCTCAGGGACTTAAGACGCTGGCTGTTCACTTGATCCTGTCAAGGTGCTGCTGGGTAATCTGCGACTCTCACAGGTTCCTGTCCAACTTGGAGAACAGAGCACTACAGGAACAATTATCAGTTTCAGAAATCTCCGAATGTATAGCAATCCAATAACATAACGACAAACTACAAGCCAAAGTGCATTGTTATATATCGCCAACGCCACCAAATGTCTCAAGTTTCATAGGTCACACACTGGCAAGTGAGGAAACTCAATCTGCTGACAAAGATGTTGAGATGCTGTTAAAAGCTTGAAAGGTGTTGAAGACATATTTGTCCATGACACAAAGGTGTGAAGCTCCAGCTACTAAATGGACCTCATGGGGAATTTGTTTTGTCACTTCTTTGGTCACTATTCTTGGAGTTTGTGGTGCTTAAATATATTTTTTTTTCCCAGTTTCAAACTGGACAAAATAATAGCAACATTTTACTTTTGTACAAACAATGTAAACACTTTACAACTTGATGCTTAACACAGTCACAACACAACCTGAGGATTACGCTGCTCATAAAATTGGAGTTCATTGCTGAGGGAGTGGGGAACGTATTCGATTAATCAGGTGTTCATGTTATTGTGCCCGGTCCTTGTGAACGTGGCTTGAATATGCATCTCATGGCCTCAGAGGAGCCGTGAGATGACGTACGTTACTTGCAGATGAAGATGTGTATGCGCAAGTCTCTCCTCTCTAATGCCAAATTATCTCCGCCGTCATGAGGATGGGATGACATATCCTGCTCAGACACATAATAATCTCAGGTAACAGATGATGGTGTAATTTTGTTCTGCAGCGGCTCACACAGTCGTCTTGATAGATGAGGCTTCCCCATTTTCCTCAAGTAAATTATCCATTAATGAGCTTCTCATTGATTGGCTTTTGGCTGGCACTGGTTTTATAGCTTTATAGCCTCGTGGCGTACTGCGGGGAAAGAAATAACAACCATGCAGTTACAAACACAGACATAACTGTACTACGCACTATGCATACTAAGTGTGCCTAGTGTGGAATACAGGGTAATGGATGTCAGAATGCTGTATTACACTATACAACATGAGGAAAGTAAGTTAAAAAAAAAAAAGACATTATTTTCTCACGTCTCGTCACATTCAAAAAGGTAAAATATTCAACTTTTCGCTGAGAATGTGATGACTGTTCTTACATTATCACTGCTCCGTGAAAAAACATACATTATTAGACCAGCTACAGCATTAATACACATGAGGGGCAGGAAAAGACCCAGCAACAATTTTTGCCCGGGGACCAACAAAACAGGTTTATCTCGCCATGTTGCTCAGCCCCACTGAACAGCAGGTGTTTAAGTTACCAGTGTACGGCTCGATATAAGTCCCAAATATTAAGCTTGTTAATGATTTTAACAGTGACAAGAGACTGATTGTGATACAACTGTAAAATTGTAATGACAAGCAAATGTGGGTTAATAGGCAATTGTTAAGTGTTTGTGATGAATTGCATGTTTTTAAACAACTGGTGATGTGTTCATTATTCCCCCACATATAAAAATGAGAATCTATAGCTAAAAACTCAACATTGGCGCTTAGTAATTCCCCACTAACAAGCATATTGTGATCATCTGATTTCTTTTGACCTATTTGTGCCTGAATGCACCACCTCAAGTGTTTAACGATGCACCTGTAACCTTCATCTTAGGTTAAACGCTTATCCATATCTCGCTCTGCTTTAGCGGAGGAGAGGGCTCAGTGAAACAATCACACACAAACAACCATGATTGAGACGTAGGCGAGCTAAGAGCTGTCGTAACACTGCCACCTAGTGACAGAAGACTGATGTTACAAACACACAACCAGTCCATCAGGAGGCGGTGTCGACCACTGCCGCTCTCATGTCTCCGGTCGCATCCATAAACACCATCTTTTTCTTTTTCCTCTTTGGAGGAAACATTTTTCAAAAATTAAATTCATAAAGTCAATGCAACACAAAAGGGAGTTCATGACAAGTAAGTGGATTCATCAAAGAAACATACAATCACTGTGGACATAATTGTGAACATTAAAGCAACTGGCTTTTTTTTTTGTCATTTTGAGGTCTCATTTGAATCTTCATAAATACTTTTACTGTTTTCTTCTAGACTCCTACTGATTTGCACAAACCGTGCTTTGCTGCCCTCTGCTGGCTCAGTGCAGCCATTAAATGCTTTACTGCTGTGATGGATGACACTGTGAATATATGATCTTGACTTGGATTGTAGAGGTTTGCATATGGTGTTTATGTGCCTCCTTCTCTGGATAATTTCATTTTGTTTGCATTGATGTTTCTTTGGCTCCAATCACTTCTTGCACAGAAACTCCTCAAACTGAACTTTTAAACCAATCGCACCAGAAACTGTGTGATATCTTTCTCACTCTGGATTTTTCCCTTTTCTCATGACATGACGCGATATAATGACATAAACCAGAGTCACATTCATCACCAACAGCCGCGATACATTACAGTCTTTTTTTTCCTGTTTGGTCCACACACACTGAACTCAAGCAGCACATTACAATAAGTGGAGTTTCAGGCCTCCCAGCCTTGGAAACAGCTCCGGGCTCTGTAACGACCTGCCTCGTCAACTCCCCCCGAAACTGCTTCAAATTAGCCGGTTTCTTTCATGTCACTGAATCAAAACTATTAGCACACATACTGCAGCAGTGGTGGGACCTTCAAAGTAAAAGGTGTGCGCTGACCATTTCAAGAAAATCTCCCATCTGCTGTATTTGTTGATTACACTGAAACACAGGGGCATTTAAAAAATAGCTTTATGCTTCGAGTGTGATGAACTTTTTTACAACTCGGCCTGTTTACTGTATGTGAGACGTGACTTTTCTGATTGTAACTGTGTGTAATAAACTCAGGGGGTTTATTTCTCAGAGTTTAATATCATTATCATCATTATTATCATTATTATGAGACAGAAACACAAGTCAGATGTTGAGAGAATGATGAACTGGTGTGTTGTATAAATCTACAGCTTCTTTTCATCATCTCATAATACAGGCCTGTGTAAGTGAGCAGTGTTATTAATCTAATAACTTTACACAACCTAAAGCCTCCAAACCTAAAGCAGTAAACATTTGATGAAAGAAATAATTAATAGGCTTATAGCTTACATATTCACCTAATTACAATTTTCAACCTTGTTTTTTTTTATAACATACACATTAATGAGTAAAGTGTTTGATGTCTATTAATTAATTGTCTGAAAAAACGCATTATTCTGCATTTGTTTTGTTTGTTTCTTCCAATCAAAAATAAACTGTTTCAAAATCATTTTCAAATTAAAGTTTCTTGCTGCTCAAAGAGAAAAAAACGTCAGTGGCTCCTGTTTGAATAAAATGAACTGAATTATTCCCTAAAAGAAAATGTACTAGAACAGACATTTGGTGCCAAACGTGTGTGTAAGCTGCATTCAAATAGGAGGAAAGATTTGTTTTTTTAAGTCAAATACACTAAACTGGTCTGAGAAAGCCGCATAAGGGTCCAAGCAACGTGCAGGACGTAAAGAAATGTCCGTTTAATTAAACAACGACGAACAAAAACGCGTGTTTAGTCGACGGTGTAAATCACCAAGCGGAGAACTGAACATCTGAACGACGACTTTATCAAACGTTAAATAAACAAAGACAAAACTATGAGAGTAATTTACTGTATCTGCTGACGCTCTCGTGACTTTACCTTCAGATGTTTTCAGTATGACATGATAAAGTTACTCTGACTTCCACTCAACTCAACTTCTCTTTTACATTGAAGTTTGGTCTGAGCCGCAAAACACGTGCGTCTGTAAAGGTGGACCGACTGTGGCTTCGGGTTCAGAGTTCAATCTAAAACACTGCTGCGTCCTTAAAAAATGAAAAGCTGACCTGTTTATAATTCTTTAGGCTAAATTAAATTATATATAGTCAGGCTCGACACAGCAACATTTGGGCAACTCGTTACCCACCAAGGAAATGTTGAAGATAAATCAAAAGCCTATAGACAATCTATTATTTTACAGATCTGATCTCATAAGTGAAATAAGTTTGGAGTTTAATGGCTACATGATTAAATGATCAGCCTATAGTGACCATCATTCTACCTGTCTATAAGTGGAGTGCTTTGTTGTCTAAATATTGAACTCATTTTGAATTTGACTCGGACTTAACATTTCTGTCTCAACCATGTTAAAATAAGTGAAGTTTTAGGCCTTTAAGATGACCGGAAGTCTGTCATGGAACTGGATTTCAAAGACTAGAAATAAAAAAAAAAAGATTGACCAAATTTAAACATAAACCGATTAGAGAAAAAAAACGTCTTGTCGCGGTGATGTGAGTTGGGGTTGCGAGTTGGATTCCCAGGGGAGCAGCGGTGTGTGTGTGTGTGTGTGTGTGTGTGTGTGTGTGTGTGTGTGTGTGTGTGTGTGTGTGTGTGTATACAAGTGAGACTTGCGTGACAAGAGGCGGGAGAGTTTTCTGCGGAAATCTGTCCGGCAGGCAAACATTAAAGTGGACTCTTTCATCTTTCATGCCGCTCCTTGCCCTGCCCCTCTGCATGTATCTTTAATCATATCGGACGGTCCTCAGACTCCGCGCGGAGACTCAATATAGATCAACGATCGACGCTAAATTTAATGAACGAGAAAAAACATTTTTATTCGTGTTTTATGGAGGAAAAACGGAGACATAATCTTTATAATCTATATATGTCTTCTATAGAATTTAATCATAATAATAGCAACACTAAAGGCAGTCCTATCATTAACCTATCATTATTATTAGTAGTAGTAGCCGACTATTATACAGTAGATTAAGATGAAGAAATGTATTTCATTTGTGTAAATGTTTCCAAAGAATTTTTTATTTTCTAGATTTACTTTATGTTTTTTATTCAGGCACTCATCTAACACCATACACTGGGGCCTTGTAACCAAACCATTTTATTCACACAGGTCTGCTGAATAAATACTAAACCAGACTCTTTCAGCCTCAGCTCTCTTCAGCATGCTTATCTTAACTGTTTGGTTAAAATTTTAATTATATTTCCTCCATTAAAAATTTAGGGGAAAGAATGATAAGTTTAATATTATTTAACAACAACAACAACGATAATAATAATAAAATAATAATAATAATAATAATAAATAAATAAATAAATAAATACAAATAATAATAGAGTGGATATGATCCAAATTAGACACTGACATGGTACATTTCCTCATTAAATGTAATTCAGTAGTAGGAGGAGGAGGACTCCCACAGGCAGGACTGACTGCTGCTGTAATAGCCTGTGTACTCCAGCTATCCTTCAGCGGCATGATTTATTGAAAAATATGGACCCTGTGTATAAGCTAATATGACAGAAGTGCTTTGACCTCGGGGGGGCGGTGCACTCTCTGTGGACGTCAGCTGCTACCTTGAGTGTACTCCGCTCCTTTCTCACGCGATACCTCTCTTTGAGGGTCTTCAGCTCCATGTCCCCTCTTTTCTGCTTTTCACAACTCGCAGATTTGTTTTCGAGTTTGCGCGGATGGAAAAAACAACCTGGACTTCTGAGGTCCTGGGTCAGACGGAGTGCACCCGGGACCACATTTGGGGAAAGAGGACGCACAGAGAGGCAGGGCTTTATTTTTAGGCATCATAAAAAGTTTTAAAAACCTTTAAAAGTTTGAGCGTTTATCAACACGTTCCCCTAAAATTGTTATTTAACTGAAATCATCCTGAGATTCAAGTGCTAAATTAACATTTGACCCCAGTTCCTGGCACAGCTAAAGACATTAATGGTATTACGAGGAAGCTGATGTTCTCTCATTGATCTGATGTCCCATAAGCCTTGGTATTTGTGGTGGGCCTGTAATCCATCAGACGCGCTCCGTCTTTCCCACCCCCCTGAGGGATAAAACATGTTTCCTGTGTAGGTATATTGTACCTGCTGGCGGCTGCACTTATCTCATGTGATTAACCTTGATCCCTTTAACGTGCATGGGAAAGAGCCAATGATTGTTAAAGCCGCAACATAGATTTTTCCAGTAGATGCTCTTTAAATCAAACCGTTTGACGATAAAATAAATATTGGGACACTGATCAGTCCATGAAATTGATGCAAAACTTCATATTGTGCCATTACAATCTTATAAATGGGTATTTCTCTTAAGTTTTCCAGCTTTTAAAAAAGGAGGGATTTGTTTGCTTTTCTCTTTCAGACAGAGAAAGGGGTGTGGATGTGTGGCATTAGGCCATAATGTGGTTAAAATATCAAGCTTTTTCCTGCTTTGTACTGAACTGACAAGCTGACTCTAACAGGGGTTAATTTGCCGTTCAAGGGTTAAACAAACAGGCCTTAATAGTTTATTCCAGCCAAGAACCTAAATGCGTTTTCTTTTCAGGCTTGAAAGACAAAATTCAAACTAACAAAACTAAAATCTACAAGGTTGATTTTTGTTAACAGGCTTTTTTGTGCGAGGCTGCAAAAAAAAGAAAAAAAAAAGCTTTTGCAATAAACCAAACAGCTCCCAGAATGCTTTTGCTTTGTCCCAATGAACTGGCTGTGGGTGCAGTGAGGTGAGGGCTAATAGGGATTAAGCAGGAGAAGTATGTGTCAGTTTCGATGGTTGTAATCTGGAGTGTTCTTTTTGGAGTTTCTGAGCAGGTATAAAACGCAGATTAAGAAGCATTTCTGATAAGTGACAGCGGGAGCCTGGAGGTCTGTTTTCACGCAGGCTCCAACGCTGACCTGTTTGACATGAACTGCCGGAGAAATAGCGTGTTTTAAAATCTCATCTGATGGGAACTAATTTAGCATTTTGATTAAAGAAAGATGAAGAAACCGAGGGGGGAAATAAAGCAGTGGCACAGACGGCGGGCAGGGGTTGCAGGAGAGCCTAAAAATCAGACGGATTCATCAGTAGCTCCACGCTCCATGTGGCATAAAGGGGCCTTCTGGTTGACTGCCTCCGTTAAGGCCGACCTAAGATGTCTGGACCTCGTTGACCTCATATACACTACTGCATTCTGGGCCATGGCTTTGACCTCCACAGCTTGCACTGGCCCATTATAGTGCCAGAAATAATGATGTGGAGGATTCCCCCAGCAGATTATCAATACAGTGATTCTCATCATGCATATGGGAAGACAAACATATATACACTGTTAATGACACCGGATTACAGTCCCATCTGGATGTGACTCCGGGTGGTTTTATTATGGATGAGCTGACAGCGGCAAATCAAAGTAATCAGCAGGATGGACGGTGACAGAACTATTCACTGAGAGCTAATGTTTTATTCAAAACTTCATCTTGTTCAAAAGAGCAAATAACAGCCAGTGGAACCAGAATAAGTACTTAAGTAAAGTTCAGCACTTCCAATGAATTGTTAGGCAAATGTGAATATTTACATTTCATGCTACTTTAAAACTTCGACTTTTGGCAGCTACAGCGACTTATAATAATATAATTATTATTTTTTATAAGAAAACATATAGTGATGTTATAAAATAAAGAATTAACTACCATGTTAACCAACAAACTACAACATTTAAATGGTGCTTGTACATTATGCATCAGTATTATTAATAAAGTAGTTTTATAATAATACAGTTTAACTGACTGGGGCCATTTACTCTTGATACTTGAGGTACATTTTTCTGATGATACTCCTGAAGTAAAATTGTGGCTGGAGGACTTGTAAGGGTACTTTAAGAAAAAAGAAAAACGAAATTGCTACATTTACTTAGAACCTACTTTCTTATTCCACCACTGCAAATAATAGACAAACAACCTAACCCAGTAAGAAGTGCATAAAATGAGCCTAAATGAACAATTAGAGCATTTCTCTCCTCATTTGAACTGAATTAAATAATTTACTACATTTGCAACAGCAAGCACATTTACTCATAGTGTCTATGCAGCAGGTAATTTAGAAGCTCTGTTCTTCATTGCATCATATCTACCTCGTAAGGCTGCAGTGCCATCTTTAATTAAGAGATCTTGAACATGCCTCTGCGCAACGCTTCACAACCAGGCGAGACAGGAGAGGAAGTGTTGCGTTAGTGCTGCTGTTGGCCAAGTGACATTAGATCATTTCTAGATTTCCCCAAACTGACACAAAAACATGTCTGTCTGAATTATTGCTAGGTAAAACAACAACAACAACAACAACTAAACAGAAAACAAAATTTCCCATCATCCTGCATCTATTAAACACTCACATATCAGCTGCTTCAGCAGACTCATGCAAGTATCTCTAAAATGGAGCCCTGCTCAGTTTTTTTATAGCCTGAAAAAAGTTCCAGATTAATAGGATATTATAGCAATTATTGCCTTTGATGAAATGTCTTTCTTTGGCAGGCCTCCATATGACTTTATGAACCCTGACCTATTTATGTAAGGACATGATATGCTTCCACTTTGCCTCAAAATATTATCAGCCACCTCCCTGAGGACCCAGATAAAGAGACCAGTCAAATGACTGAGTGTTTAGAGAAGACAAAGGCTTAAAACACATTCACTCCAGAGCCCTAACGATTCAAAATGAGCGAAAACTACAACAAAAAAACGACTGACTTTTGCCAAATATCTGGATACTACATTAAAAAGGAGTCAACCTGACTGAAAATCATATAGAATCTTAAACCATTGATGGAGGAAAACCCTGATTCTGCTTCATGTACGCAGAAGTCTATGTCATTTTCTCAAACTTTTATCTACACTTTGCTTTTTCTTATTAAATATTGGTTAATTTTCTCTCATGAAGCCTCAAAAAACATTGAGAAATGAAAATGCACAACCAGTGATGAGGACTCACAAGTGGATACACTTTCATTTTAAAGGCCCTGAAAACTTTTCTCACTCAGCTTCTTGGGATCTTACATGAACTCACTATTTTCTGATAAGTTGGAGCAGTCTTGGTTATTTCACTTCAGAAATGTAAGTTATGTTTTTTTTTCTGTTTTTTGTTTTCAATGGTTTTAAGTGGGCGGAGACTTTGTTTTGAAAATGTGACATCATGCATTTCCATGCCCCTGATCTGACCACACTTTTAACAGTTTTAAACACTTAACTAATATCTAAAAATGTTTTTCTTTAATTTTGTTTTCTTTCTTTGTTTTTTTTTTGTTTTGTTGTTTTTTAAAAAAGGTAATTGTTACTAATTTAACAATGAATATCTAATGTTATGGAGAAATACTTAATATTTAAAAAGAAAGAATTTTCAGGGACTTTAAGGTCATAAACCATAAAGATTGGAAAGAAGTGTCTTAAACCTTGTTATAAATAGAAGAAAAAAAAATCCTGTGTGTAAATTTATTTAACTCCTTCATTTTTTAATTTATCCAAACTGCTGGAGTGTTTTCACTTTAAGCCAGAATTATTCTTTCAACTTAAAATAAAACAGCTTCAAAACATTGGGCACAAACATCAGATTAGGATAGAATTAATAGTTTATGCAAGTTTTGCCACAATAAACCACCTTATGAATTATAAACATTAGCCATACTGCCTGCGTGTACTGCAGCCCACACGGTGGCAGAATACATACATTAACTGCTTGATAGATTTAATGCATGTTTTAAACTTTATGTGAAGCCTGTAATTTGGGAATTCACATAAAATGTCTGTGGTGCTCCACTCCAACCACAATCCAGAGTGTTAGGTTGATAGGCTAACACTTGCAAAGAGGCTTTTGCAAAGTCAATTTAGTGGCACAATAGAGAACAATTGTGAGAAAATCTTCTGAGAACACAAATGGTTTGTTGTTCTCTGCCTCTCTTCCCTGCTCACCAGTCTGCACAGGGATTAAATATTACTCCTTTGTTCACTTGCCTTCTTTCTCAGTCTTTAACTAATATTTACTGAAGTGTTGTGAGGTGCTTTCTATGCAGAGAGACACTGGAGGCAGTTAGATTCAACATGTTTGATCAACATGCAGACTGAAAACCTGCAGCCTGGAATGTCCTGAGCATTTGTTCAAGCTTACTTACAGATGAAAGTAAGCTTTTCATGGTGTTTAAATCCTATTACAACTCCAAACGCAAACCGTTCACAGTTCCGAAGCTGACTCAACATTTTCCACCTTCAGCATCAATTAACTCATTTTAAGCTGGAACTCAGTCCATCTATGGCCATTTAAGGTAGCAGGGGCTCTTTCCAAGAAACAGGAATACATTCATTCTCTACGGATGATCTGCACTTGAGTGTTCATATTAGGTTTTAGAACGACTTCTTAACCAAGGTGAAATGCTTCTGTTTCAGCCTGTCACTTTGAAAATGAGAATGTTTTGAGAGGCCTGTGGTGGTGGGCACTGATTGGCCCTTTAAGTCTGCTGGGAGGGAGGAATACCAACCCCAGAAGAGAGATGATGTTAACACTGTTGACGCCTGTGGGTGTATTGTGCTTAATTTGGAAATACATGTTTGCAAACAAACAAAAGAGCCAGACATTAAAATGAATTAGATTTTTTTTCCCTCTTTCATTTATCATCTTTTTTTCTTTTTTTTTTATATTTTCTTTGTGCAAGTGAGGAATCGAAAATCTTTAAAGTGTGCCTTGATCAAAAACATATTTTGCTTATTGTTACTTCATTTTGACACTAGAAGAGAGTTTGGCGCTAGGAAAGCTGTTCTCACGTTCATCTGCTGAGGGAGGAAAGTTTCTCTGTGCTCACCCTAAATAAATATGAGTTTATCATGAGAACGTATGGGCAAGATTTTGTGACATCACAACTGGTTTAGAAGTTAATTCTGGCCTGAAATGCAACTTACTTTTTAAAAAAAAAAAAAGTGTGATGTGGAAACTGCACACACACTTGGAATAGACTGTACAGTGAAGTGTATCCAGCAGTTAAACATATTTTAACAAATATTTTTAAAAGAACATTTTTTTTAATATGTCAAAAGTAAATATAATCCAAGGTCATTTTTAACCAGTTTGTGAAAAATATTACAGCTAACTATAACGTGTGAACGGAGGGGATGTTTGAACAATATAGGCTCATCGATCAAATAATTTTTTCTGTGTATATGGAGAGACATTAGACAACAGGCTCCCTTAAATATTGACCCCTACATTCAAAACTTTAATCATCTATGTAGTCCTGACCTTTAACATAATTAGTATTGTTCAACTATTGAGTGTTAAAAAAAAAACATACATATATAAATAAATACATACCAATAATAATTATTGGTATTATATTGTTTTTTAATAATAATTTAATAATTATAAAATTATTATTTTAAAAAATTATCATCATTGTTATTATGCGAGTAATCAGACAGTCGTAGGAAAATACATTTGTGTTTGATCGTTATGGCGCAAGAGAATAAGAGCATTTAAGTTTAGCGTCTGACAGATTGCATAGTAAATATAAAGTGTGCATGGACAAATGTAACCAATAGGCGGTACTGTGCCATTCCTCATGAAGCGCTCTGCATCTCCAGCCCTGAGGACAACACTGTATCTCTGCTTTGCTTTGCTCCCTAACTGACCTAAATACAGCATCTCTGCGTCCCTCAAGGCAGACACGGTCTACCACCGAGGCTCTGAACAACGAGACTGTCTCGAGTTTTTTTTTTTTCTCCTCTTCTTGAGTAATTCCTCCTCGCTTCCTGATTATAGATCCAACCAAAGAGAGATTTGTTTTTGTCTTGATCTCTGACAACTGAGGCTCGATCTCTCTGTGCTCCGATGGATTGCGTCGGGATGGTTTACACAGTGCAGAAGCCTCTCCTGGTTTGGAAACGAGACACATTCCCGGGAATGATTTTATAATATCCAGATCTGGGATTTTTTTTTTTTTATTGGACAGAAAAGGTTAAAATGCTGGACAATAAAGCGCCGACATCGAAGCTCGGTCCTCCATCGAGAGGTTCGTCTTTTTACATCGAGAATCTGCTGGGAACCACAGACAGAGGGGCTTCAGCCGAGGAGCGGGTGGAGACCTCGGGCTTTAAAGTTACCGTCCACAGCCCGGTGATCTGCCCGGGACTGAACACCAGACGTTTGAACGACAGCGAGGCGCTGAACTGGAGAAAGGCATCACCAAATACAGTGTACGGCAGCTCAGGAAGTGAGTGTCCACCTGTAAACGGTTTTACTTGTTTTGCTCCAGGACTCCAACCTTTTCACAAATTAGTACAACTGAAGTTTTAATGTGGCCTGCATGAGATAACAGTGCTCATAGGCTGGATTATCAGGATTAACAACTGCTTACCAGGTTCATGACAACACTTACATCTGATCTAAGGAGAAGTATCATTCATGTATAACGATATAAATAATTACGTCACACGTAAAAGCACCAAATGCCACGTGTAAAAGTCTAGATTACCACCCGGATCAGAAGTAGTCTATTTTCTTTCTTTAAATGATCTCTCTCTGGTGCTTCAACGGGCCACAAGTGGAGACGACACGTGGGCTCTAGCACGTCTCACTGTCCTGCGTCCGTGCGTAAAAACACCCCAACTACCCAATTATCAGCCGCGGACGAGCCAACAGTGTTTGGCAACGATACAGCAATCTAACTCTGGTGCCTCAAATAGAGCAGCAGTGTCGCTGATGATTATTTATAAACTTCAAAAGGACATGGAGCATTATTAATGCGCATGGTTTCCCACCGGTCCACAAGTGAAACAACGTCCTTATAGTTTTGGACACGAGCGCAGTGAAGTCCAAACAGTGTGTAGGATGATTTAAAGTGGGTTGTGTTTCCCCTTATTGTCACGGTTTTTCCTCGAAGGTCCACAGCTGAAGGCCAGCGACTCGGATGAACACAGAGACCTTCAGTCGAGCAGCGACCGGGACTCCCCGACTTTAACGGGGCGGGCGGAGGAGAACGATGGACCGGAGGAGAAGGGGGAAGATAGTTTGACGGATGAAAGAGAGGACGACGCGCGCTCCTCCTGCTTCTTTCGAGAGGACAGCTGTGACCCAGGTGAGGCCAAAGTAAACTGACCCGCGCTACATCCTAAAAACACAGCCCACCCTGGGCTCTGTGGGGAGCGCAAGCGGGCATGCGCAGGCTCCCCGCTCATGAAACGCTCCTTCTTACCGCCGTGATGACAGGCTGCATGCAGACTTGTTTTTTTTCCCCCTTTTGGAAGTAGGATGTAGAAAATTAGCTTTGCTGTTGGATTATATACTAACCATGAATTTGTCCTCTGTATAAAATCAATATATCAGCGGTTTTCACAAGCTTCACATGAACTAGCAGGGATGTAGCGAAGAGTTGCTGGGTCCATGTGACAGAAAACGGCCATGGGCACCTTTTTGTTTTTTTGTTTTTTTTTTTCTTTAAATAAAAATGTTGCTACCAAATGATGCCATCTTATAATACCGAAAATCTCTATTAGTCATGGATGTAACGTACTGTATTGATTATATATTCAATATCTACAGTTAAGTTACACAGATATATATCGTGACCTCTGATAAATACATGATCAAACCATTGAATTTTTAGGAATTTCACCAAAAACCAACATTCCCATCTGAGTATTTTTTCTGTTTCTCAGTTAACTTTACTCCCATTGAAATTTACCCTAAACTTCACAATACGTCAATATTCCAATACAAAACTATAAGGACACTCAGAGCGCAGACTTCATGCAAACCAGACACCAGAGAAAAAAATCTCAAAGTCATAGTAAATGATCCGGATCTGCCCCAAAATTTAAAGGGTTCCTCCCTGGACCACGTCCCGGCCCTCCACCAAGTTCGGTGAAAATCGGTTCATTACTTTTTGTGTAATCCTGCTGACAAACAAATTAACACAGGTGTTGGCAAAGGTAAACCATGACAGAAGATTCATTCATGTCTCCTACCCCCCCCCCCCAAATCAAAGCTGCACTTTCAAGAGTTGTATCCAGTTACTTTAAGTAAAATCTCTCCCTCTTCCCCGTCTCAGGTGACACGAAAGTGGCGCGAAAGAAGAAGACCCGCACCGTGTTCAGCCGCAGTCAGGTCTTCCAGCTCGAGTCCACCTTCGACCTGAAACGCTACCTGAGCAGCGCAGAGCGAGCTGGGCTGGCGGCCTCGCTGCAGCTCACAGAGACCCAGGTGAAGATCTGGTTTCAAAACCGCAGGAACAAGTGGAAGAGGCAGATCGCCGAGGACATAGAGGCCAGCGGCGCCGGCGTCCCCTATGCTGCGCAGAGGGTCGTCCGAGTTCCCGTGCTGTATCGCGAGAACATCGCCACGCCCATGGCGTTGACCAGCTTGCCTCAAGTGTCGCCATCGGTGGTTAGCTTCTCTAATGCTATTAACTATCCATTGACTGCTCACTTCACTCATCCGCTGTCGTTTGTGACGCCACAGATGACCGGACTGGTGTGACTGTGAGGAAGGAGGAGAAGCTAAAGCGGCCCAGCAGACTTGTGACTCTTTGGACACCAATTAAACAAATAAAAAGACGCTGCAGAAATGTTCATTTTAGCTCCAGTTCAGGTTCTGTAAAGTCACAACTTCTGCTAATGCACTGAGGATAACTCATCCTGTGTTTAAATGTTTTTCTTAAAGTTGCTTCAAGAAAAAGTCCAAAAGAAACGGACAGATTTAGATCAAGGTGGATCACTCATCGAGGGCGAAGGCCGAATTAAAACCCTCTCCATATTAGCAGTGCTTTTTCTCCCCCAGTTAATTTTTAAAAACTTGTAATTTTAAGATTCACTGCTAGATTTAATAAATATGGATATTTTTGGAGTATTTAAGCTGCCCACAATCCTTTTCCTCAGGCCAACATTTCACACAAGATCACACAGGATTTAAATATAGCTCTATTTTGTGATGATTTTTCACTATTGTATGAGTGACCCACATACTGTACATATGGGGAGCAATTAAGGGTCAATAATGTTTTTTTTTGTGGAATTATGTTCAGAGATAATTTCAAAATTTGTGAGTATACATCAGCCTGTGTAAACCTGTGAAAAAAAACTTGTAACATGTAAAAACGAAACTATTTGTGGAGAAAATGAGCAAAATGCTAAAATAAAATTAGCGGACAAACGATATCAATGGAGAGGTAACACAACGCAAAAAACACTTGTGAAAATCTCAGTGAATCAAAGCATAAAACTGTGAAACTCGAAGTTCCCACACTGTGTGCGATCTTTAAGTTACATTTGAACACACATTTACTTTTGCCTCTGCTTTTAAACCTCACTATGCAACACAACTAGAAATCTTCTCCGCACATGAACAAACTTTTGTCACAGGATTTCAGGTTCTTTGTCGACATTATTTCCCAAGCTCTCAAGGCTTTTTGACCCTTATTTGAGCCCATACACATAATTTATAATAAATAATGCACTGTCTCATTGGACAGCTCTACAATGTGTAGAAACTCAATCACTAATGAAAATGTGTGTTGGTGTTTGTGACTTTTGATAGCTGTGAGCATGGCTACGTTATTAGCAGTAATCTGACTCTTTTTTTTCTTTTTTATTTAAGAGAATTTTAATACAGACTTTTGTACATCGATATGTTCACGTATGAATAAAATCTATGCACAAGTTATTTTGTGGTCTCTTACTGACAGGGTAACTTTATCGCATGGTGACCATTTGCATTCCCGTGTAAAAGCAATGAAATGAAGCCTGTTTACTGCAGGCTACATGCACATTTGAGGAAGGGGAGTGTGTGAGCTTTAAAAGCACAACTGAACCAGACGAAGTTAGGATATGTTCACAGACTAATTCAGATAAGATATAGGCCACAGATAGTGGATATAGTCCTTCAGAACAGCCGACAGGCTGAACAGACACAAGAAACAAACAATAGAAGTTAATGCATTAAAGTAGTTTCCAGCGTCTGTGGCCCCTGAAACATTTTTAGGTCCCATAATTCTCTTGAAGCCTCCAGTCAGAGAGGTCAAGCTGCATGTGAATGTGGCATAGTTAAAAAAGAAAAAAAGAGAAAAAAAAGAAAAGAAATAAACATCAGTGCTGGGAAAGATGCTGTGCTTTTTAAAAAAAAAAAAAACTCTGATCCACAGGAGTCACGTCTTGAATCTGCTCAGTATTACGCCGCATTGAGCAAACACACGTGAATTCTGGTGACATTAAACTGTTTAAAGCCACAATATGGCAGCCAGACGGAAATCTGCATCCCGCCCTCATCTGCCCCACAACCTCACCAATCAAAAGCTGCTAAACCGCAGTCTTCCGGGTCGTTGAAGAGCGTCGCGCCGGCTCCTCCGCGCGCTAGTCGCAGCCGAGGAGCAATGGTGCTCGGAGCGTCCGGAGACGTCGGTGTTTCGGGAATCTCGGAGGAGCGGATGAAATGCCGGGGAACATGAGCAAAGAGGACGCCCCGAGTCGGAGCGCTTCTTTGACCTTCACCATTGACAACATCCTCAACCTGAAGCAGCGGGACGGCGGAGACTTTGGCGCTTCGAAGGCGCAGAGGGACAGTGGATGTAAGAATGATTTTCAAGCGCGGTATGAGGAGGTGTGGGACGTCCGGAGGAGACATGACAGCGGGCAAGAGGAGACAGGTAACTGTGGCAAATTCATTTTGTTCTCTCCAAAGTACTTTATCTAAAAGTGACTGTTACATTTTTATACGGAATATCCAGTTTCAGCTGATAGACATGGTTAGAAGTAGACGGATGTGTAAATATACAAAAAAAAAAAAAAAAAAACAGTGAAGGTAACGAACAAAATTACTTTCTGAAAATGTCAGGGTGAAAGTCTCGTGCTGGAGGTCGTTGTTTTCGTTTTTTTTTTTTAATTAATTACCTGAATAATTGTGCAGCCTCTTTGCATGTGTGTGTATCTGCGCACGGAGTGGCCGGGGAGTGTGTCTGACTTTACCGCTGCATCAAAGCACGTTTTGTCGCTTCGTTCACAGTGAAGCCCAGAGTCCAGCGTGCGGACCTCGGGGAAAACACCCCACCGCTGACCGCTGGCTCCTGTCCCGGGTCGCAAAGTGCGCACAGCGCCGAGGACGCGTCCGAGCAGCAGCAGCAACAACAACAGCAACAACAGCAGGAGGCCACTGACACCAAAGCCATGGTGAAGAAGAAGACGCGCACCATCTTCTCCAAGAGACAGATATTTCAGCTGGAGGCCACTTTTGACATGAAGCGGTATCTGAGCAGTTCGGAGAGAGCGTGCCTCGCCAGCTCGCTGCAGCTCACCGAGACGCAGGTGAAGATCTGGTTTCAGAACCGCCGCAACAAGCTGAAGAGACAGCTGTCCACGGACATGGAGGGGCCGCTGGCCGCCGAGCACTTCTCAGAGGCGGGGAAAAACGTGCAATTACCGACTTTTTACAAGGACAGCAGCCTGCTGGGCGGATGTTTGTTACCCATGCCTTTCCCCGTCATGTACCCGACCGCAAACGCTGCGCCTTACATCTATTTCTCCAACACTGGCAAATATTTTGGCCTGTTTGAGGCGGACTGATGTTTCATCTGTGTGGACACTCCGACATACAGTCACCCCAGGGTTGGCTTTACATGAGCCTTTCACTTTTATTTTACTATCAACTTTTTTTTCTTTTCTTTTTTTTTTTTTAAATGTCTTTTTTTTTCAGTTTATAGAAATTTTCCCAACTTTGATGTAAACATATCAACTAATCCAAAACATGCATGTGCCACTTTTTTTCCTTCCCCAAATGGTTTATATTATTATTAATTATTATTTTTATTATTATTATTATATTTCCAAAGGTTAGGATATTTTAAATAGAAAGTTTATTGTCAGAAGAAAGTGCATGCATTAAAGTTCCTGAGCAGTTTTCCTTTGCGCAGTAATGTCATCTGACTGAATGTATGTTCATGCTGCATTAACTCCGTTACCCTGCAATAATACTTTGACTTTATTTT
Organism: Seriola aureovittata; assembly: GCF_021018895.1. NCBI lineage: Eukaryota > Metazoa > Chordata > Actinopteri > Carangiformes > Carangidae > Seriola > Seriola aureovittata. Next base: position 10,652,089 of record NC_079386.1, read on the forward strand.
CCAGCTCTTGTGTTGAAATTTCAGAGTTTCTGAGGAGCAACACTTCTTTGTATTTATATGGCCTTATTTTTGTTGTTGTTAAACACTTTTGTTTGTTTTCACTTGATCTTTCATATGACAGACTGTTGAACTGTGAATACAGTTATTATATCATGAAAATGACCAATTTTGCAATAAAAAGTGGAATATTATTTGTGCAGTGTGTTGACTTTAAACTGAATTATATCAGGACGACAGCGATTAGAAAAAAAAGGGATTTCCAGAGAAGACTTTTTTTTTTTTTTTTTTTTTTTTTTTTATATATATATATATATATATATATATCTTTCTTCAGTGTATTTATTTCATATTATTCTTATGGTGCATTTGTTTCCAGGTTATAAGTTATAGTTTGTTCTTTTAGAAAGTGTGAATCTCTGTCATCACAGTAACAAGGTTAAAGTTGAGCTGTTTCCTCTGCACTGCTAAAGTCAGGGAGAATTCTTCAACTCTAATGTTCAAAAGCTTGAAAATGGCTCCAGGTTACTTTACATGCTTCCTAACGAATGAACAGAGCGTGTCGGGTCTAATTACTCATCTAATTTCAGTTTGAAGTCAGAAACTCGTTTCCATCAACAGGTCACTTCCCTGCATTCATTTATTCATGTATTCTCTTTAGCTGCAGTTGCATCATGAGCAGCTGCTGCCTCAGCCTGTCTGTGTCGGCCGTTATCATCAGGTTCCTCTATCCAAGTGTTAAATTGTCACTTCTCTTCGTATCTGCGTTGCAAACTTGTAACTTTACAGTTTTCCCCAGTCAGTGACTTTCTGTCTGATTCTTTACTGTTCGTTTGCTGCACTAAAAACCCTGAACTGAACTTTAAAGAGTTTTTAAAAAGTCAAATCACTGCACACTGCAGAGTTTGTCTCTTGAAATCACATTTAGACCTTTAAAGTTTGTGAACTAGTCTCAGGCTTTTCCTGCTCATCAAAGGCCTGAACTCCTGTTGAAACATTTCTTCATAAAGTAGTTTTGCTCAGACTGATTTAGTTTATTTACTGAAATTAATGTCACTGGGATTATTAATTATTAGAAATATTGACGCTGCAAAAGTCTGCTGTTAACTTGAGTAAAAATGCAGAAAATGAAAACAGTAATTTAACCCTAAACTGAGGGGATTATAAAATATTATTTTCAAATATAATTCTTATAATAAAATATTTGATTTGAAAATATGTGAGCCAGTTCGAAGTGAAAATTCTTGTATTTTTTTTATTTATTTTTTTTATACCGCTGGCGTTTCTGCTAAAAACATGGCACCAGATGTATTAAAACAGCAGGAGGTCATCTGTGGTGAACCACAGGTCAAACCCGGACACTGGTTGTTTGTTTGTTTCTTTATTGCCGTCACTTCATGTCAGAACCTAGTAAAAATACGAAACTGTATCATGTCACTTTGGTTCATGTTTGCAGAGTCTCACAGATTCAAGCGGCGCAGAAAAGAACATCAACGCGAGATTCTCCTCTAAACTAAAATATAACATTAAAAACATAAACATGTTAGATTTTGGGTTAATATATCAAGATTGAAAGGCAAGGCAACTTCATGCAGCAGACTTATTCTCTAGTGCGACATGAACATGTATAAGTGATAATTCCTGTTACACCACAAACAACTGATTTCAGGAGCGTATTTAAACATATGCACAACTAACTGAGATCAAACACTAGAAGTTTATCATTTGAATCCTACAGCCTGATACTGAAAAAGTCATGGTAACATTTCATTTCATAAGAGACTTAAGCGCAAAAAGGTAATGATGAAGATATACATGGCTTCTTGGTTTAAGTGTGTTTTCAGTAGGTCTGACCGACAGAAAAGTACAGCTATTACAATTATTCATTTATTTTAAATCACTTTTTGTTTTGCTCCTACTGGACTGTGGATCTCTTGTATATTGCGGAAATAATAAACAAAAACAAAGTTACAAAATAGTTTGACTAATTTAAAAAAGAAATTTGTATAGAATGAGGTAGAAACTTTTCTTTATAGTAGAAAGACAATCAATGACAGGCTGAGCTCCTGCAAATGTAGCTACACACTGAGCACTTATTGTTGATCAATTTACACATCATCAGCTGCGTGTAGCAAGATGTGCATTTCCACACCACACAAGAAAATCTGAGCCAAGATTCTTCAGGGAAACAAAAAAACAAAACAAAAACACACACACACACACACACACACACACACACACACACAGTACCAATAAGGTGGCTCAGGTCAAAGCTAATGAAGTCATCACAGTGACAGTACTGGCTGATTCATCTCTCTGGTGTTAATCTGCTTCCATAATAACGTAACGCAGCTTGACAGTCTTAGTGCCGTCACATCCATCTCTGACCGAAAAAAGGGTCTGACTTTTTTTTTTTTTTTATTTTGAAGAAAGGGAGTAAGTGTTTCCTAAGAACTGACAGAATTTTTGTTGCAGGTGGAAAACACAGTCACTATCTGTTTTTCTTGAGAGCACATGAGCGTCGCTGAGTAATGCATCTCTGCAGAAAGGGAGAGAGAGAAATAAGAGAAATGTGTATTTAGGTGGACTTGCATCAGTGCTTCTGGAGAGATTTCTCCTAAAGGGCCCAGCAAGCTGCACTTACACACCGTTTCCGGGTCACTTCCCCCTTCAGTGCTGGAGCCTCTCACTGCTTTCTCCCTGTCACAGCCATTCAAGGCCCCGTCGCTGTTAACCTGTTCACTCAACCACTTAGTCTGCCTGCAAATCTGCTGTTTTCTCCACTAAATTCCTGTCTACCTTTGCTGTGAATGTAGCGTTGTACTGTATCTCATTATTCCTCGCAGGGGAAATGAGCAGTTGTTGCTCTGATGGAATATTTCTTGGAAAAGTTAAGTCTAAAATTTGGAAATAAAAAGACGAAAAGAAAGAGAAACAGACTGATTTTTGATGTTTAAAAATCAAGTGATAATTCAAAAGACACAAAAAGTGACTTTAAGAATTAAGAAATTTGTATATAACACACAATTTTTTTACTTTTTCACTAAGGGTTTTTGCAGCAGTGTATTCTAACACATTTTAACAAGGCTGCTTTAAAGTGAAGTTTTCCCTCTTGTTTTTGCTTGTAACTGAGAGAAAGTTCCAATTGCAGGATTCAGTGTAATAATCATAAGTACTCATGTAATTTTGAGCACATTTACAAGTAAAAGCAGCAACTATAAACTATTGCAAATCCTTATAAGCCTTTAACACCACACAGTTGGGCTGGATTTAGCATCTCTTTGTCCAACAAACTGGCAGGAGCCCTTTGAAAATCCATATCAGAAATTATTATCATCATTATTGTAGCTTCATTGCTTTCATGTTTATACTATTTATGCTAATTTAATGCCACGGTAGTCAGAATAATTCATTCAGATAAATATGCTACCTATCATCAGCCAAGGTGTATTAAAACATTTAAAGAAGTAGTAATATCACATTTTTGCAGCCATGTTTACTGTTGTGATGTGTTGGTGGCAAAACGATGGAATAAACAAATTATTTCTTATAATGCACTGAAACCGAATACAAAGTGTAAGGCTTTATGTGTGTATTCATCGAATTGTGGGTGTTTGTCGAATACACATCAGTCACATCTGGGGACTGTCCGTCTGTGGACAAAAAAAATCCAGTCCGCACAAAGTTACCTGCTTATTTACACGGAATATTAAATGTGTCACACAGGTGCACTTGAAAAATAGTAGCTGTAAAACTTTCAGATTTTATAAAGTATGCGCTGCAAGCCTGCATATTCAGGCACAGTGTTACATTAGTAATATTTGTAAATTATTTATATATTTTGAATTAAGGTCAGATTTAAAAAAAAAGAAAATGGTGATCTTCCATCCATTTTTCAAATTATTTATATCAAGACGTCAAATATACATGGCCAGTCCTACAGCCAAGTGTTAGCACTGACATTATGGAATATTATATCACTTTTAACAGTGCGTTTGAAAATATAGTGTAGGTTTGAACTTGTAGACTGTGTTGTAAGTGCAGATGTTCAGATCCGTTCTTCCAGGCTTCATTTTGGAAATGATAAGATGTTTCAGTTTCTACCTGTAAACTCTGGTTTGCAAATTTGTGCATTTAGCTCGAGTTTACAGACAGTAACCTGAAGGTTAGTCACTTAGTCAGTCGAGACCTGAATACACAAATATGTAAATGTACACGCTTGCAAAACTAAGAATGTGTATAATATTCCCTAATTTGAGGGTTAACAGATTTTCAAAGGTTTAAGAGTGAGAGTGTGTGTGTGTGTGTGTGGTGTGTGTGTGTGTGTGTGTGTGTGTGTGTGTGTGTGTAAATTTGATGTATATTCACATAAATTAATAAACAGCTTCAGTTACAGATGGAAAATAACCGTTTTGAATGTTTCTCATTTGATCATAATTCAAAATAAATAGTAAATAAACAAATGTAACACTAATAATAATGAAAGGATATTAATTCCGATTTTGCTGTTTAGTTGTGTTCATTCTGTGTTATGTGCTGGTTTGTTTACATTTGGATTAAAGGTTAGAATTATCTTGTCTTAAACGTAGGGTGAAGGTTTATAAATGGAGCAGTTATGGTTACCATCATAAGAGAATGAATGGAAGTGAACACAAATGTCCTCACAAGTGTAGTACTGCAGGTCTGTGTGCACTGAAGTGCCCGCCTGGCGCGTCTTGGAGTGTGTGCGATGGGTGGTGGGGGTTGGGGTGGGGGTGGGGCTCGGGTGGGGTTTACAGTCGCCAGACTTCCTGACTCTCCCGCTGTCGGACACTTGTGAACGCAGCGTTGGCTCTTTGTGTCTCAGCACTCTGCTCTGCAACCACAAGGTTCAAATGACCCCACCGGCTTCTAGCAGTCTGCCCCGAGCCCGGCTGAGAAGCCCCCAGCCTCGTCTGTCAGAGGCGAAGAAAAATCCATTAAAATCTCAACCTGATCAAAAAGACGCCCAAAGCCAAGACACCATATGCACTCATTTAGGGCTATCGATGACTGGCGAGCGTTGTGGGGTAGTTTAATACATACGATTGACTTACTGCCAACAGTGGCAACAAAGACGGTTTTTCTACCAAACGAAATAGAGCTGCGAGTCTGGCAGAGTTATTCTGGGCTGATGTGCAGCTCAAGGCCATCCAGAGCTGTCAGCACGTTTCTCCAGTTTGACCATCAGTAACCCACACAGCACATGGTTTCCATTCAACGCTCAACGTATGAATGCTGAGCGCCATTGTTTGAAAACACTGATCCCGAATTGCAAGTGATAATGTGGCCCCAATAAGTGAGTGTGGTGGGGGTTTCTCTCATGCCACTAGCATGCAAATGTGGCGATGTGACCCGAACGCCGTGGCTTCGTGTTAACCTCAGAGCTCCCATTAGACGACCCTGTGAAGTTTGGATAAGTCGTTTTAAATCATGTTGAGAACACAGAGAAAGTAAATGGAGCCCAGTGTTTGTACACACTGCAATCACAGCCGTACCTCTTTGTGTACTACGCTTCAATGTGTGTCGGCGAAAGGATCATCCTCTTGTCTGCGACTCAAAGAGGTTGACATGTTGTCAGATCCAATTTCACCTACTTAACACAGAGTGACAGCTTTGATTGAGATTTCCATATCAATCGTTCACCACTGGCCTTGTTCGTAACTGGACCCGAACGTATGAATAGTTGTTTAATAACCCCGTTAATGACCCATTAATCTACATCCACACTACTTGGCAGCGCACACTGAAAAACAGGCCTGTTTTGCCGTGAGCTTTCTTTGTGCAATCTCAGACGGGCTTTATAATTACTACCAATTAATGTTGGAGCTGCCTCCAGATAGGCTGGATCTGACGCAGCAGCGGCTACTAACCGAGTTTCATTTTTATTTTTTTTTCCTAACATGATGTATTAGAGCTGAACGGTAACTGCTGTAAAATACTATAACTGCTTATTCAGCCTATAAATCTTGGCACATATACAGGAGTGAACAGTGGAGTGTGACAGGAAACAGAGATAATGATAAGAGTAGTTTGAAAGGATGCTAAACAGGCCTGCTTTTATACTGAAATGAACAAAACTGTTAAAACGATCCACAGACCGAACTTACACAGAACTCAGAACCCTAACTTCATCACGTTCAAAATGATGATGCGTTCACTTCACTTAAAAAAAAAAAAAAAAAAAAGCAAAACAAAGAAAAAACTAAATGAGCTTCAGAGTCGTTTTACTGAACAAATTATTTAAGTCTTTTCTACTGCAAAGAAGGTGCCAGCAGCTTGTTACAACCCAGTTACTTTTTATAGTGAGACGACCTCTAGTGGCCGTGGTAATTATGACGGGAGGAGGCAGGTGAAGGAGCGATTAAGGTCAGGGGGGGTCGAAATGGATGGACGGGTCCCGTGTGAAGGTGATGGTCAACATGTTATCCGTGGTCATTGCACAACCTTAACTACATGTTTATTACTGTAACTATGACAACGCAGTTCCTCTAACCAAAAATCCAAACCACAATCTTGTCCTTTTCCTAACCAAGCATTTTGTTGTGCTCAGACCCAACCAGACCATGACTGTTCCATAACATTAACCACATGTTTATTATGGTTTCCATGACGACAAAGGTCAGGGACACAGGTACACATGCTGCTGGTTCACCTATGGGTCCTACCTGAGTGCAGGGACAAATGACTTACATGGTGTTTTAAATTGGTGGACATGAATATCAAGAGGATCAAGAATAATTGTCGAAAACATTTTTCTGAATTTTTGTGTTTATAATGCACCTTGCGTGGATGAGCGAGCTCCAGGTAATAAAATCCTCTCTCTGACCTCCGGACGACCACTGACCAATAACTTGCATCATAATGTTGAACAACGTGCAACATGTGAACTGGATTCAAACTCGCCATGCTGTGTACATCGTTTCGCTTGACCCACTGATTCAACAGGAAATCCTGAAAGAGCCTAATTTTTAATCCTTAATTTATTTCTCAGCCAAAGCAATTTCCTTTCAATTGTGACATAATCCTCAAGTGAGATTAAATTTCAGTTTTAGTATTGTTGCTTTCTTCTGCATGTCTCAGAACAACTCCCTCTGGTATTAGAAAATAAAAATTATTTTTAAAAAATTCTTCTATTTGCATTGTATCCAGTCAATTCAACTTGTGAAATGTGAAGCTTTTTTCACATTCTAGACCTTGAATGTACCTCTAATCAATATTATGGTTTTGATTATTCTTTCTGGTGCCACTTTCTACGGTGGCCCTGAGAGCTCAACGCACTGCAACAAAAGAAAACAAACGAACAGATTTTGTGTGATTATTTTTTGCCTTGATTCTGATGGAGAGAGAGAGAGGATGTGTTCCCAGAGAGGAGGTGTTTCCAGTGGACACAGGTGTAGGGGTGGTGGTGGGGGGGGGGGGGGGGCATGAAGGTGTAATCCTAACCGCATTGGCTCGGGTTCGAGATCCGTGGCCCTGTGCACCATATCATCCTCTCTCTCTCTATTCGGAATCAAGGCAAAAAATAACTTAGTTATCAAGTTATTTATTTAAATTATTTTTATTGTTAACTTAATAACCAAGTTATTTTCTGCCTTGATTAAGTTATTGAGAGTGAGAGAGAGAGAGGATGATATGGTGCACAGGGCCACGGGTGTCGAACCCGAGGCGCTGCGGTTAGGATTACACCTTCATGCCCCACCCCCCCACCCCTACACCTGTGTCCACTGGAAACACCTCCTCTCTGGGAACACATCCTCTCTCTCTCTCTCTCCATCAGAATCAAGGCAAAAAATAACTTAAATAAATAAATAAAGTGATGAACCAGGCTGTGATGCACTTTTTATCCAGTGCTCTTAACTTCAAAAGTCACAATTGGGCACTGAAGAAGTCCCAGTCAGGTTCATCACTTTTTAATGTCCCATGGAAACACTTCCGTCGTGTTGTAGGACTGAATTTACAGCACGTTTGTGTATTTACACGTGTTTTCTTAAGTTGCAGTGCGTCGAGCTCTTAGGGCCACCGCAACTTTCTAATAATTATACCCTTTATCAAAAGCAAGCCAGGCTGTTGAAAATTCCCTTTGGCAAGTGTTGTGCTAGTGTGAAAACTATTTATTTCTTGAATAATTCAGTGGGTTTTTAGATGGTTATTAAACAAGTAGGTCTCAACCAATAAAAATGAAAAAATATCACAAACTGGGGATACTTGATTCTCACTGGTGACAAAAG